>NC_140590.1:1503122979-1504322979 GCF_964204655.1 Triturus cristatus
GACGTGTAAAAGTCAACTCAACATCACATACTCAGGTGGTAACAAAGAGTGACCTAACACCAAGAATCAACTCAAACACACCACCCACAGGGTGACATACCCACACACCCACACAGATCTTAATCTGAAATGAAGTTATCTAAAGATACTACTTGAAGTGGACCTACTTTTGATTACAACACTCTCCCTCTGCGAGCTAGTACGCTGCTGTGCCTTTGCAAGCCGACGGCTCGCAGCTCTCCCTCTGCGAGCCAAGCTCATGGGCCGCAGCTCTCCCTCTGCGAGCGTGCCCGACGGCCCACAGGTCTCTCTCTGCTAACCGGACTGCAGCTGTCACTCTGCGAGCCGAAATTGGGAATATAAGGCGGCTCTAAAAAGAGCCCTTGTGTTTATTAGTTGGAGCTACATGTAAGTGCGGATGCACAGCCCACCACACAGTTCATTACGACCTGGGTTTATTTGATGGCATAAATCCTCTGTGACACGTTTCGCCCATGGACCGGGCTTGATCCACAACGGAGTGCTCAGTCTCATGTCATTACATACAGGTATTGAAAAATAAACAAAGGACTTCAGGTATCATTGTTGCTGGAATCAAGGCGGAAACAGCAGCCATTTTGGAGTGGGTACATAGGTGCATACTCGGACAGTGGGTATAACTTTTGCCTGGGTAGCGCGTGTATTTGAAAACAGTGTAGGTCAACATTGTGTCAAGTAATACATAGTTTCCAGCCCAACATGCAATTATTGAAGATGCAAATATTAAAGACATGTGAGACTGACAACATGATGTGGACAAGTTCATAATACATACAGCAGCCCTGTTGAACATGGTTGCAAAGGATAAATTACCTCATGACATTCTAAGCGTGCATGTGCCCAAAGAAAGTACACGATTGGGCGGTCAATTGAGAGCAATCAATGCGACAAGTTTCATACTGCATGTATGGGTTGTATCTTAACATGAAATACACAATGTAGTACAGCTGTGGTTTACATATATGGGCATGGTTGCCAATGTGGCAAAGGATTACAGAGCATGAATACTATACACGATGAATTGTGGGCCTATTAGACAAATAGTGTCTATATACTGTAAAATGTCCACTCACAGTCTAAACCCTATGCAAAGTGCCGTGTTCAGAGCGGTTGGTGGAAACTGTGGACCTGCATATGGCAAAGAAGGTTAATTGATGAAGTGCCCCAATAGGCCTTGTGCAATGTGCTAAAGAGCAGCCGTTGCCATATGGGTTTTGAAGGGCATGTCGCCGAAGCCTACATATGAATGAGAAATGCATGTGCACAGACTGAGAGACAGCGCTGTAGTGATATCACACCCTATGAAAACCCAAACATAGTGCAATAATCAAAATATACAGTAAAAGAATTAAAAGCATGGGAAATACCTTATCTGTGAGGTACGATGCATCATGCGGATGTCACGAAGCAAAGGGTAGGGAACCCAAATGAGGCCACAAGTACCGATCTCAGGTCCCTTCCTTTCCTCCTGCAAGAGATAGACAAAATAAGAGATAAATCATAAAATACAAGGAAAATGAAAATCATTCAAACACTGGCTGTCATTCAAAGTAATGGGCTCAACAGGAGAAAGTAGAGAAGGTGCCCATTCCTTGTGAATCCAAGTCATAAGGGCATACTTGGGGGCATAGGGTTGGGAAATAAGACCGAGGAATGTTATTCCTGTAAATGAACCTCCATTTTTTCATCCATGTTATGGCCCTCGGGATATCGGGTGCCTAGACTGATGACATATCTGGATTCCCATTTCATCAGCTGGAGAACCCTATTTCCCCCTCTGCTGTTGGCATGTACTTGTTCGAAGGCAAAATAGCTCAGTTTCGAGCTGTCAGAGAAATGGTGGACTTCAAAGTGTCTAGCAATGAGGTAATGTTGGTCTTTGTTTGTGATAGCCCTCGTGCTCTAGAATTCTCTTATTGGCCATGTGTGGTACTCCCAACTTATTTGAGGTTACAGGGGCATTCAAGGACATATACCAAAAAAGTGGCACTGCATGTAAGAAATTGTTTGATGGGAATCATGGTGTTGTAATATTCTTTTTTCATGCACCTACTGAAATAGGCCTTGCAGTGACCGCACGGAAAAAATCTCTGTAGGTTGATGCCCCTGTTCGTGTTGGTAGTGGTGATGTCACTGTGTGCCAGGAGGTCACGGAGACTTGTGACCTCTTCTGTAAGTAATCTTGGGCCTATCCGAGATGTTGTTACCAATGATGGGCTCTCTGGTGAGCATACCCCAATTGTTGGATATGATTTTCTGAATATCCTTGGAGATCCCATTGTACGTCAAAATAACTCTAGTTTTGTTATTTTCCTCTGTGGGTTGGGTCTCTCTAGTGTTGACCTTCAAGGTACTGCTTCTGCCGACTCTACTCACTTTTTCAATGGCCCTTTTGAGCATCCATTAGGGATACCCTCTTTCCCTGAATCTGGAAATCATGGTCTTTTTTTTGTTCTGTCTCAAAGGCAGTCTCAGAACTGCAATTCTGTTTGGCTCTAAGCAGTTCCCCATAGGGGATACTCCATTTGAGGTTGTCCGGGTGGCTACTCATTGCATGAAGCAAAGTATTGCCTGCAGTGCTTTTCCTAAAGATACTGGTGTGAATCTCATTCTCAATTATTTCAACCTTGGTGTCCAGATACTCCACTTCCTTCCTGCTAACTATGCTGGTAAGGCTGAGATTCCGTGTACTGGAATTGAGTCTCTCATCGAAGTTGAGAGCATCCTGTTCACTGCCATTCCAGACAATGAACAGCTCATCAATGTTCCTGAGCCATAGGACCACCTTGGTGAAATCATTTGTGAAAAAAGTGTCGCTCCTGATTTCCTTCTCCCAGGTACCTAGGGACAGGTTTGCAAAGCTCTGTGAAGAACAAGTTTCCATGTCGGTGCCCAGGGTCTTTCTGTATATGTTGCCATTGAAAGTGAAGAAGTTGTTGAGTACGCAATACTTGATCATGTTGAGCAGCATGAGTGCGTGATCCAAGTGCCAGATAGGTCTTTTAGATAAATATTTTGCACAGGCAGTGAGCCCTTGTTCGTGGTCTATGACAGTGTATAGGGAGTTCACATCCATGGTGACGAGGAGGTACTCCTCTTGCCATCTGAGGTTGTGGATTTTCATGAGAAAATCTTTCATGTCCCTGACATAGGAAGGTTAAGTAACAACATGATCCCTGAGGAAGTGGTCTACGTATCTGTAGATGTTCTCGAGAGCACTTCCTCCGGATGATACAATGGGCTGCCCTGGGTTGTTAGTCTTGTTTTTGTGAACTTTCGGTAGGAGATAAAGAACCAGAAGTTTGGGTAGTATTTTTTAAGGAAGCAATATTCCTCCCACTCCAACAGACCTTTGTCTTTCCAATCCAATAATCTACCCCAGATACCAGTGATGCTGTTATTGTATTCAGTTTTGTCGGTGATGGTGTAAAAACCCAAATCTCTGAGTTGGTGCACGGCTTTATCGATATACCTTTCTCTGTTGAGGATAGAAATGTTGCCCCCCTTGTCAGCAGATCTAATAATGATGCTGTTGTCACTAGCTAGATCTTTTATGGCATTTTTCTGGGGAAGTGCGAGGTTATGTTTTAATCTACTCATTTTATTGTATCAGTTTATTTGTCTAAATTTGAGAAGCTGGTTACTGACCATATTCTGAAAGGTATCTATGTTGTCATGTGGCATGTTAGGCAGGAATGTCAACCTAGGTTTATAGCTATAGATATGACAAAAGACACTGTACAAAAATCCACTCCACTCTATTTTACCACACACCACTCCACACTACGACATGCCACTCCATGACACTTGACTCCACTTTACAACACTCCTCTTCACTCTACAACATGCCATTCCACTCAATGACATGACACCCCAAAATACAACATGCCACTCCACTCCTCTCTACACCACTCTAGGCCACTCCAGTCTACTCTATGACACGCTACTCCATTATATGTCACTCCACTCTGCATCATTCTACTCCACATGCACCTCCACTCTATGCCACTCTTATCCACTTTGCTCCGGTGTACGACACGCCACTTCGCTCCACTCTATGACACACCACTCCATTCTATGACATGCCACTCCACTCTATGGCATGCCACTCCACTCTAAAACACTTTACTCCAATCTATGCTATGTTTATCCACGCAACTCCACTCTGCTCCACTGTATTACACTTTAATCAACTCTACAACACTCCACTCATTGCCACTCAGTTCTAAAATTATCTAATCCACTCTGTGCCACTTCACTCTACAAGAGTCTACAGCACTCTGTCCCACTCTACGCCATGGCACTCAACTCTATTCCACTCCACTCTACTCTATGTCTCTCCATTCTACTCTATGACACTTCACTCTACGACACTCCATGCCATTCCAATGTACGACACAACAGTCACTCAATGTCATGCCACTCAACCATACGAGATGCCACTTTAAGACATGCCACTCAACTCTACGCCCCTTCACTCTAAGACACTGGACAACACGGCACTCTATGACATGCCACTCCTCCACTCTTCTCTACACCACACCACTCCACTCAACACCACTCCACTTTACAACATTGTACTCCACTCTACGCCCCTCAACTCTACACCACTCCACAACATGCCACTCCACTTCACAACATACCAATCCCCTCTACAACTTTCCACTCCACTCTATGACCCTCCACTCTACATGACTCTACTGCAACACTCTACGAGTCATAAAAGACACAATAAATACACCCCAAATAACTTTTAAAATACATGGATATAAGGACAAATTATGAATAAAAAGCACACCATCTCTGAGTCATGGACATTTTCTCAGGTTAAAGTGCAGTTAGTGCTAGAGTGCATGAATAAATGGCATGTTTATCATACTTTCACGCAGCACAACACAGCAAGACACCTTGCTGCACTGTACTGAATGAAAGGGAAAGGTCAGAAATGGACCGTATTTAACATTATACAACACATTCTTGTCCGTTCTTTGTGCTGGCGAACAATAATTGTCCTTTGGCCAATGCATGCACCCTTGGGTCATGTAGTTCCTATAAGAGGTATACAGAATCTGCGCGTTTGAACAATATACACTGTAGGATTGATGTCAGACTCACTCTGATCACCCCCACCAGGTATGTTGGCCTTTTGTACCAACTAGCTCACAGTGCCACTAGAATCCCTCTTACCAAGAAGAGAATAGTTCCTGTTAACCATCGAACATGACAACCCTGATCCCTCAGGACCGTGGAAACAATATACTACTTTTCGCTCAGTCACTCGTGCTTACTTAGTCTGTCTCAGAGAAAGACACAGAATAAACAGGCTGGGTGTTTTCAATAAGAATTTAATGAACAGTTGTTATTCTGGTGCAAAATAGATGAGCTGCAACGACCGCTAGGCAGTATAAGCTATAAATGATTAGCAGTATGATAAAGGTAAATGGATGGTATAGCTCTACCATCTTACTATAATCATGAATACATCCAAGTATATAAAATACATGATATAAAGATGCGTACTCCTACGATGCTTCCCTAACTAGATGTACCTAATTGTAACTAAGTGTACCTAGCATGGTGGTAGGCGTTAAGCTAGTTACCTGAAGTGAGAGACTGGTACCCCGTTCTGGTCTCGAGTTGGACACCCCACAAGGGATGTGTTAGACCACTGCGAGCTGGAGTATCTGCATGCAGGAACCTCAGCGTCTCTGGCCAGTGTGTCAGCCGGGAAGTCTCGGTCTCCTCTGTCTTATCTTAGCAAAATGTGATGTATATGAACCCATAGGTTTCCCCAGGGGTCCTACCGTGCTGTGTTACTGTGCTGGCCTAAGGATGACGTTGGGTATGAACTTTGTACATAGATTTTAAACAGGAGATGGTAGTCCTGCTGTGCTTCTAAGAATTTTCACGCATAATGTATGAGATTTCAAACTAAGGAATATCCGCGTTCTGAATGCAGTGTAGTATCCAGGTAAAAGGCCAGTCCCTATAAACCGTGACAAGTGTAATGTAGGGAAGAATATAGGTGAAGGGTAATGAAGTTACCGAGGACTATATTATGGCACCTATATGGAATATAATACTTGCATCATGTTGCAAGGGTATCTGCATTCTGGGAACGATTTATTTGTGCAGGAAGGGATACCTTCCTGCACAAAAACAATGCTCAGAGGCATTTTCCTCTTTCTATTTGTTCTACAGAATGCAGCAACTGTAAAAGAGGGAAAAAGAAGGAGAAATAAAGATATTTATCCTTGTTACACCACTCCTGGGGAGGTATACCATTTTGAAGCATTCCCAGGTCCACCACTAATGGTAAATCTGGGAATGTGCCAAAATCCTGCCTCACTGGGGCAGAGTAACGCAAGGCAGCAATTTGCTCTACCGTGCTTTACTCCAGATTTATCAAGCCATGCAGGGCCGTGCAAGGTGGTCTTGCATGGCTTGATAAATCCGACTTTAGTGTTGCGTACATGGGCCTCCATCTATGTCTACCATAAACATTATCATACATTCTCATTCTAATGGGCATAGATTATGACTTGCCCAGCAGGACCTGGGCACGTTCTTTATTTCATTGCATGATCAATATTGCTCACTGTTGCTGCACAAATATAAATTGCAGATAAGTATTGAACATATAGCAGAGGTTGACTAAAATACCTGGTATTTGTTTCTTTCATAATTGGCAACAGAAAACTCTTTCTAATGCAAGAATAAAATTTGCAAAAGAATACATTTCTTAAAAGTGGCCTATTCCCTAACCCTGATTGACAGCCAAATGAGAAGTGGTTGCAATCTGAAATAACCAGTAAGGTAATCTAGTCCCAAATCTGAATAACATATAAACGTCAAGGTAATCTGTGAGACCTCCAACAGTCACCTCAAAAATCAATTTTCTATCTGTGGGATAGAAATGAAACCTCTGATTCTCCACACCTCAGCTCCATATTGAGCAATGTGTAAGCCCTTGGCCTTATATACCTCCACTAATTCCTTAAGGTGCTTCATGCCTAATTTAGAGGCAAACTGTAAAAGTGCCTCAATGCTGCTCTCTAGCTTTGTTTATTACCAAAGTATGGAAATGTTGTCACTGTTAATTAGCCTACATGATGTTTTTTTTTTTTGTTTTTTTAACCAAAAACCTTTACGCGGGTCTTTGATTGGTTGACCATCAAATCCAAGCTCTTCCTGAAATACCTAAAATGATTCAGAAGGGTTTGTAATCCCTTTGGCGTCCTGGCAATTAGCACTGCGTCATCCATGTATAAGAGTGCATGAATAGGATGAGTACCAACATACGGAAAATCTACATTTTGCTTTACTAAATATCCATCCAAACTATTTATAAATAGCATAAACAAAAACAGTGCCAGCATGCCCCTATCTATGATAAATAGGCTTGTTATACCCTTATTTATTCCATATCGCACACTTGCCATTACATTTAAGTGTCCCATAATTCAGAGCAATTGACAAAGTCAAAGGCTGAGCTGAGATCCATGAATGCTAAATAGATCCTCCCTCCTTAGCTTTTACATAGTTATTAATTATCAAGTAAAGATTTAGGCACTGCTGTACCCTGTCCAAACCAGGCTGGAAGCCATACAGTAGATCTTAGAGGACCTTGTTATCTCGTGCCCACACTTCAAAGCTCGCCATTAAGATTCTTCCCATGACTTTTGCAGTTAAATTTATTATGGATATAGGGTGATAACTTCTAGGGTCAACTCTGCATTCCTTTTTTAAAAATGGGGACAATCATGGCATGATTTTGGTGGGCCTACCCTAGTGCAAGCATTAAAAACATTGGTCAAAATTGGAGCCCAGAGAGTTACATTATCTTTTAATAAGTCTACCGGAATCCTATCAGGCTCTGGGGCTTTATTTTTTTCGGGCACTTACTTAGGGCAGCCATAACCTCACATAATTCTTCCTCTTGCCCTTTGATTACTACCTGGCCTGGCAATTCGAATTGGACTGTTCCCAGGGGGACAGGGCCAAGGCTGATTTGTACATGGCTGGGTCCAAACTAGAATGGCAAGTGACCGAAAAAAACAATGGATTTTGGCTCAGATCACTGTACTGGGGACGAATGTTTGAAAATGTCCAGCCTTCCGTCCATCATCTTTTTGTGTTGCTATAGTCACCCCAAGAGGGAGGGGTATGCCCAGACGTGGGTCCCTTGCTCACTATGTCGTTGGAGTCAAGCTAGCCTGACTGATGAGGGGTGAGACCCTGAAACCGATTCCAGGATGCTTGATACCAGTCCAGGGAGGACATGGACTGGCAGTTCGGGCTGGACTGTTCCCACAGGGAGCAGGGTTAAGACTGATTGGCATATGGCTGGGTCCAAACAGGGATGGAGTGGTGAGCAAAAGAATGATGGATTAAACCCAGATCTTTGTGACTGGGGGTGAATGTGTGCATTGTTCAGCATTCCATCAATCATGTTTTCCTTTTGTGTTTGACAATGTTCAGAATTCCATCTATCATCTTTTTGTGTTGCTATATTCACCCCAAGTGGGAAGGCTATGCCCAGAAGTGGTTACTGGGCTCATTATGCCACTGGATTCAAGCTAGCCTGCCTGATGAGGGTGATACCCTGAAACTGGTTCCAGAATGCGTGTTTCCGGTCCAGGGAGAACCTGGCCTGGCAGTTCAGGCTGGACTGTTCCCATGGAGAGAAGGGTCAAAACTGATTTGCATGTTTGCCTGGTACAAACTGGAATGACATGTTGAGCAAAAGAAGGATGGATTTAAGTCCAGATCTCTGTACTGAGGGTGAATATTTGACAATGTTCAGCATTCCGTTCATCATCTTTTTTTGTTGGTTCTTGTAGGCTATCTAACAATTCTACACTTGTTTCCTATTCCTAGGTGTCATTTGTAGGACCTTAATGAGGTTTATATGACTTTTAGAGTAATTAGTATCAAACCACCTATGTTCTCTGGGCTGCCTAGATCTCGTCGGGGCAAGCTGAAACTCTTTAGCAGATTCACATATCTGGTTACTGGACCTAATAATGTCAGCAACTAAAGCGTCCTCTTTCAAACAAGAAAAAAATGCATTATTTGTTGAGATAATATTGTACAGAAATTTAGATTTCCCCCATACCTTTTATAGCAAGTTTTGGGGCAGCACCATCTTTCACCTCTATAACAGGAACACCATCACCATATGAGATGGAGATCAACTTGTGGTCATTGAATATATCTTTCATGATTTATACTCATAGAAAAACGTTAATAAGTCACCAGAAAGAAGTATAAAGTCTATTATGATTCATCCCCATTTACATAGGAGCCAGAACTGGTGCATCCCAAGAAGAACCAAGTGCAAACTCCAGGCCATATTTTTGGAGTCATTGGGTAAGTAGCTCCCCATAAGGAATTTGTGCAAAGTGCTGGGATGCCTTATCACTATGGCTAGGTGCACCACACACAGTACTGCCTGAATATTTTCACAGTCTGGTGTTAAAATCCTCCATTGGTGATACAGAACAATGATTATTGCATTTGTCATAACAAATCTCAAATTCCCTGTTAATTGCATTGACAATTTCAAATTGTTATAGTTAAAATTATTATTATAAAAATTGATCAATTCATTTTTTACCACAATACTCAAAGCTAAACAATGTAAAGTTTGTGAACTAAGTTTGACCAAACAATTTTTCCTTGAAAGGAGAGGGACACAAAAGTTATCAAGCCTCTTTGGCTCTACCAGAAAAAGTAGGGACTGCAAGGGTAAAAAAGAAAGTTGCATAACCCTGCACATAGTAAGGCTGTGGAGCCCAGGTTGACAGCAAACAACTTCACAGAAGTTTAAAAACTCCAGCATATACGGATTGTTAATTTTCCAAACCCATCCCACTAGATTCCAGCTAGCTATTATTCCGAGGGGTTTGATGTGGCTGCATTTATATTTACTTGCTTCTGACAGGCAGGTTTTAATTGTGCTATATCCAAAGAAGCTGATGGAAGCACTTGCATTGCCAACATCTGATGTGAGCTCACAAAGACCAGGTGGTTGCTCTATTTTTATCTCTGTAGTTGATGCAACAGATCATGCAACTGAATAATTTATTTGTCAATCTATTTCTTCATACTGGTCCAGGGATACAAATGTATTGGAGGTTGAAATGGAAAAATTCTGGGACATAACAGGAACTCTTGTTGCACCTCCATAGAAATAAAGGTCTCTTTCTTTCATCCTTGGTTTGTAGAAGAAGCACAGTGGGACAATTGCAATCCTTCAAATCTCATGACCAGGATGATTAAGCCTAGTACATATGGATCTTAAAATTCCCTCCTGGTGAAAGTTAACAACAACACAGTCATTGGGGCTACACTTGCGGTCTTTACCAACCCATGCTATTCTCCTGACCATATTGATTTCTGCATGCAAGGTATTTTATCACCATGTCTTATTTTAAACCAGTGAGCGACCTTTTTAACTAGTTGATCGTGTCCTTCCCTTTGACATATGCTCAGCTCGGAAACTCCCTTTAAAACAATAGCATAAGGAGTTGCCTCCGGTGAAAGCTGCAGCACTTGCAAATTTTTCACCCAATTATTTTGATGCATATTATTATGCCCTTCCTCCCAACACTGGATAATGTTGGCTGGGCCTAGACTGGCCAATTTGATTGCTCATACTGATGAGAGGTAATGGAACAACTGTTTCAAGTGGCACAGTATTCCACTCCTTTGTGGGGGCATCTTGAGGCATCCTTTGTGTTTTTCATTGCCTCGCACTCAGTACTGGCTTTAATGTCTGGAATAAGATCCTCTAATACACCTACTGTTCTAAGAACTGAGTCCAAAAAACTCACTAGGCATCCTTCTACTATGCCCAAAGTGGCAAAAAACATCATAGTGGTCAGCAAGGCTCCTGTTCTCATTTCTCACATAATTTTGAGCAATGGTATTATCAGTTGCACACATCTTCAAGAACGTTAGTCTCAATTTTCCAAGACCCCATGTAGTACACTTATCCCCCGTTTGTGTTTTTTGCTGAGGATTTTGAGAAGAGGGACAGGTTAGGTTCAGATAGTAAGGGGTCAGTAAGACAAATATCACCTATTGGTGAATCGTTAACCATGAAACAAAGGTTAGGGCAAATCATTAGATCTGCACGATTTTCCTTTTACAGTCATTTAGCATTTTTTGAATTAGTCATTGTTTTGTCTAGAATTATGTTATGTTTTAAGACTTATTTTTTATTTTTTGTTGCGTCTTCCTTTAGAAATAGCTTGTTAATTGATAAACACTTTAATTTTATTTTCATATAAATGTTACTTCTGGTGCGTCTTTTAAGGTGTGAGTCTAGACGGCAAGTCCTGTACCGAATACAAAAAGCACAGCTTTGTAATATTTCTGGTGTGTTATCTGTAATTTTTCTAACTTCTGTGGGGTACACACCTAGCCGAAGGGTGAGGGTGTGATATGGTAACTTTACAACCATTACATATACGTTAATGGTCAGTATTGAATTGTCCAAACTTGTGAAAGGACAAAACAGTTTCCAGGTGTCAAAACTGCACTGTGAGATATTAATATTGAAAATGTACTGCAAGCTATCCTGATACCATGTATCATAAGAAAAATATTTTTATATTAAAAATGATGGTGTTTTTAAACACCGTAGATCATTTCTCACATGGGCTATTAACATTTATTTATTTTTTATTTATTAGGTGCTATCTCTACCCGAAGGTATCACGGTGCTTTACATGAGCAGCAGTTGCTTTACAGAGGTACACATGTATTGTGTTATGCTCAGGGAGATTGAGTGATTCGCTCGCAATCACAAGATGTTAAGGGTCCCGACCGAGACTCGAAACCGGTTCCTAAGCTTCGAGGTCGACCATTCTAGCCGTTATGGTCACTATTGCCCCATTATATACCGCGGTAATGTAAGCACTTTTAAAACTTTATTTTCCTATGATTGCTTGCCTACAGTTTTTTTGCACGTTATTTTGTTAAGGTTGTTTTAAGTGGTTCACTGAATTTTTTCTTTCAGGACTTTATTTAAATTTACACCATTTACTTTACATACCTAGTACAGAAATCGCTCTGCTTCATCGCATCACAAATCTACGGAGGGATAAAAACTCGAATAACATTTGAAATGCCAGCATGTATGCATATTTAATTTATTCAGCCATTACCCTTTTTCCTCTGCATTTCTCCTGTTTGATGATGGCACCACGGCAGGTTTCAGGTCAGTACATTGTTTAGTGGGTACATTTTTGGAAGTACCTTTGAGCATTTTTTCCAGAGAGGGTGAGTCATGGTCTGAATACTATGATGAGCGCTATTAAAATGCTACCCATACCATCTGTTCGCTTTACACTGATGTCTTTTGCAATAGTTGATCAAATGCATGTACCAGGAGACTGTCACTAGGAAGAATATTTATCAACTTCAAACCTTAGGCCAGCCATGATCAGGGATGAACAAAATGAAAGAATATTAATAATATTTGACTTGTGTTCATGGTTTTTCTACTATGAATGATTTCAGCAAATGACTTACCATAGTCTTAGGGTGTCCCGACTATCACTGTTCCACAAATAGGGCACAAAGAAAAGGTCAACTCCTGGTTACTCATGGAAAAGGACAGGGTGAGCACTTTAGCATCTCAGGACACCACACACCTTGTGTCGACTTCCACATATACTGAGCACAGTCATCATATTACAAGCAAAGACTTCATCCATGCAGTGTGCACCCATACATTCAATTCTACCAGGCTCATTAACATCAAACCCCATGCTCAGCAGTCTTTGCATGTCATTCAAAACAATCCAGATTTGCTGTACCTCCTGCCACACATATTACTGATACAATCACCATTCATCTACTATGCAAACTTTTCATCACCATAACATGGCTTATACTCAGCACACACTTTCTGGTATTCCACTTCCTCACAGGCTACATTAGCCACAGTTTCAATCACACAACCAGGTAGGTAAGGCCTCTCTGTCAATTTCATATAATTTTTCAGAATGAAGGAACCAACCACTCTAAACTCCAGAGCCGTCCTCGACTTCTGCTTCCATATCTCAGTCTCACAAACAACAACCTTCAATCTCACCTGTATAATCATAGAAAGATTATTGTCTTCATTGCTGAAAATCACAGACTTCATCACCGTAGCTTCAACCTAAAACTCAAACATCTTCCTTGTAGATGACAACTTACAATGGAATAACATGGAGCTCGACCTCTTTGATATTATGAACACAGTAGACATGAAGCAATACCTTACAGAACAGGACTGTCCACACCATGCTGCAATCATGACTAGAATTCTATACATATCAAGCACTCATCAAAACCATCCTAATCCACCAAATAAGAGCAAAGCACCTTCAAGAACTCATTCCTACATATTCCCAAACAAGACTGCTGCACCCCAGCACCCATAACTATCTGAACTCAACTCCATTTTGTACACCCATGTCAACACCCATGCTACATGAACACATAGTTATCACTAGAAAAATAGTCTATGTCCCCGTTCATCCAAGAACTCAGTGGAAGCAGAGGGGCAATGCAAACAAAGAAAATAAATTGCAAAATAATGAATGCCAACATCATCTCTGAAAAATGACAGCTCTCCAATGTGCATGCCAGTATCACATTTCACGAGAAAAAGCAACCAACTATCAGTCCAAAGACCCAAACCGAACCTCAGATATATTCAAAGATGTGAAGCTATGAATCCATCATCCCATAACCCCAATACCTCATTTTATGAACAGGATAATGGCATCAATCATCTTTTCATCAAATAAATTAACAGGATCAAGCTTTATAAACATAGCACCATGCCAAGAACTAAAATCCTGCTTAGCAGACCCTATAAAGTAATGAAGAGGACTTCATACATGGGGGCCATGCATTTAGCTCTAGTCGACATCTTCATCTCCCTCTGAACTAACACAGATGGAAATGGCACCTCCCCTCCACCCCTCTGCCCCTATTAAAAGTATTCGCAAGGAAACCAAGTGCAATGAATCAGTTCTGATAAACAACAGACACATTTTTCAACTACTGAAAAAATCCAAAATTCACCACAATTTAAGCACTCAGGTACTATAAAGAAACTCAAATACCCATCTTTAGAAAGCAATCAGTTACTTGCTTTCATAATCAGATGCAGAATTATTAGCATTTGATATTGACTCTGACTGCAAATAATAATTAAAGTAGATGTACAACTTTCAATTCAATATTATACCTGAGTTGATAAAATACAGTATGAATAATGAAAACAAATGTTCCTTCCTTAAAGGTTGTACATGTCAGTTCCAGGTAGTGATGTCAGGATAAATTCTAATGTAACTTTTGTTGTTTTATGCCATGAAACATTGGCGACTATATACTAGGGAAATAAAAACAAGTAAATCTACACTTGTAAGTTTACTCTTGTACTTACCAGTAATAGGTAATAGGCAAATCACCTTTTAAGAGTGTATATTTACTACACAAAGTGCAGGCTCACATCTCCCCACCACCTGAATTCAAGGGTGGAGCCTAATTTACACGTGCAAAGTTACTACATGCAACTTTTCACATGTAGGTGCCAATCTTTGACACTGAGTGGAGATTGCCCTATGGTAAATTATAAGGAATAGTTTATATGTTTATTAAAGTTTTTAAAAAAGTTGTATAACACCTAAATAATAATGTAAAGAAATTTAAAGTATGCATTTAAAATGTAGAACTAAATCAATAAAATGCTACACTTTTAATTTATTTCGAATTATATATTCAATTCCTTTGAATTTGTCATATTAAATGGGAATTATTTGTTTTTTAGATTTAAAAATACAATTGTACCTAAGGTAAAAAAAAAACACCCATTTAAATATTATGTTCAAAATATCTCTCTTGACAAGGAAATATGAAAGTCATGTGTGAGTGTGACACATCAAGGCAAATGTATTGCAACGATAATGATCTATATTATGTTATAAGCATTATTTAAAGTCATCTTTAAAAATTAAATTAATGTAATTTAAAAAAAGTTAATTTATGTTAATTCTTATATTTAAAATAGTTCTTACTGTGCGAATTCGTTTTTATTTATATATATATATTCATATTCCAACAAACAGTTCGCTGATTTTCCTGCCGCTTTCACGGTGGCGGGCTCGAGCGAGGTAGCGATCCTCCTTCAATTAGCATACATCAAGCTTTTCCGTAGTCAAGAAAGCACTCTCGAGCCCAACTCCATATGCGTGAGTTCTTTATTTACAAAATGACAAACAAACGCCCGACGCGTTTCGGTGCAGCCGCACCTTGGTCACGGGTAATCAGTAGTTTGTAAACAGTGAAATATATAGTGAATAAACAAAACATAAAAGTAGGACTACCTGTCCCAACTCAATTTCGAAAACGTTTTACTTTGGCATCCATCTTAGAGTGGTCAAAATACGTAAATATCACTATTCAGATTGCCATTATCGTTCACGACAAAATACATCGTAACATTAATAGACATGTGCATGACTATGATTTTACAAAATCTAAATATTGTTCAATTCTGCCCCAGTGGGCATAAATAAAATAAAAATAAAAATAAAAAAGTATAATTCATAATGCACATTACTGTCTTGGATCAAGCCCCTGTGGGCTGTTTCGAATAATTCAGCCCCAGTGGGCGCAAAGTTACTGAATGGCAGTATTTTCCAAATTACATAATTTTAATCCAACTAAATCATTGTGCATCTGTAAATCCATCTTCTTAGAAAGTATGCTGACAGTCTGGTCTCCTACAAAAATACAAAATTGTGCAATCACTATGATGTATGTGTAAAGATAAAAACAAACTAATGGCTTCTCATCAATATAATACAGTATGAGCTCTCAACATTGCAGCACTAATACATGATTAAATTACCCTAAATGAACCGACATTTCTTCATCTTTATTCAAACCCAGTGGTTGGACGGTATCATACTTAATAATCAATCTCGACTCCAATTGTCTCAATTCTCTCACTCTGTCACCGCCCCTTTCTGATTTAAGAATTCTGTCTAGGGCACAAAATTGTAGGACATTGACATTTTTTCCATGTAATTCTTTAAAATGCCTAGCGATAGGGTATTGTTTGTCCTCATTAATGATAGCCCTGGTGTGTTCAAGAACTCGTTTTTTTACCTGATGGATGGTACTTCCGATATAAACAAGTGGGCAGGGACAACTCAGAGCATATACGCAGTAATCAGATTTACATGACAAGTGCTTCTGGATCACGTAAGGTTTATGATTTTTAGATAGAGCAATTTCTTTTCGATTCACACTGTTCTTACATGCTTTGCATGAATTGCAAGTGTAGAATCCCTTTATCTCTCTTTGGTTCTTGCTTTCATCTCTTACAGTGCTACTGCAAAGAAGATCTTTTAAAGCTGAACATTTCCTACACGTGATTCTTGGTTGATTTCCCACTGCTTTTTTCAGAACTGGGTCAATGTTCAAAACATGCCAGTATTTTTTCAGACAATTTCTAACTTGCCATGATTGGTTAGAATATGCAGTGATGAACCTAATTGGTTCATCAATTTCTTCTCTGGAGTTTTTTGAATCTAGAAGGTCTTCCCTCAGAACAGTATTAACTTTAGTACATGCTTGTTCTATTATCTTATTAGGGTACCCTCTTTCTAGAAATCTTGCTTTCATATTTGCCTTCTCTAATTCAAAATCTGATTGTGTACTGCAATTCCTTTTTGCTCTTAACAATTCTCCGTATGGAATACTACGGATTAGATTTTTTGGGTGGCAACTTTCGGCATGTAAAATGCTGTTTCCTGCTGTTGGCTTCCGGAACAGCCTACTTTCTAATTTGCCATTATTTACATTTACCACCACATCAAGAAATTCAATTGTCTTTTTTTCTATTGTACATGTAAAGGTTAAATTGCAGTCATTGGCATTCAATTTGGCCACAAATTTCAAAGCATCATCTTTATCCCCTTTCCATATGCAAAACACATCATCTATATACCTGGCCCAGAGACTAACATTGTGGGTGAAAGCCGAGATGTTAACCGCTACCTGTTCCTCCCACCAGCCCAGGTAAAGACCCGCATAGCTGGGGGCGAAGCAGGTTCCCATTGCTGTACCCTGGGCCTGGCAATAGATGACGTGGTTAAACAAAAAGAAATTGTTCGAGAGACATCTTTGCATCATGCATAATAGCATTTCAGTGTGCGAGAGATATTTGATGTCACGCTGTTTCAGAAAATGATGGTTAGCTTCGACTCCCAGCTGGTGGGGTATACATGTATACAGGCTATTGACATCAAGTGTCATCAGCCACATGTCTTCTTCCCACTGTACTTTGTCGATTACTCTTAAAAAATCTCGAGTATCTTGTAAGTAGGATGGGAGTTTCTTGGAGGTGTTCTCATAAGTGCTACCTATGGAGGACACGATAGGTCGCCCAGGGGGATTAACACTGTTTTTGTGCAGTTTAGGCAGCAAATACAAGGCTGGCAATTTAGGATGATCACACTTCAAAAATTTATACTCATCATCTGAGATCAATTTTTCTTGTTTCCATCCAGCTAGTTGTAGCTGATACTCAGTATTGCTTTTCTCGTAACAGATTCTGTTGCTAATTGTGTAGCTTTGGGCATCTTCCAGTTGTCGTCTGCCTTCATTTAAATACATCTTAATTGGCCAAACTACAACATTTCCGCCCTTATCGGACTTTTTTATGACCACTTCTTTGTTGTTTTGTAGTTCTTCAACTGCCATTCTTTGATTTTTAGTCAAATTAGTAAATTTTGGTTTACTAGATTTGTCTAATTTTTTAAATTCCTTAGTTACACCTTTTTCGAACACTTCAATGTTCTCATTGTGAATTTGGGGCAAGAATCTGGATTTAGATTTAAAATTACTGCCGCTGCTACAATCAAACACAACATTCTCCTCTGTTAAACATGTTTCAACATCCATAGTAATATCAGTATCTCTTTCCAACCCTTTCATCGTTTGTAATAGATCTACATCAGCAATGGTTAAATTAGTAGTTTCCTCCACATTCGTTACAGTATTCGTTTTTCTATTCTGGAACCATTTTCGCAGTTTTAATTTTCTTGTGAAATGAAAAAGATCTATTCTGCCTTCTGTATAATTGAAATTGCTAGTTGGACAAAATGTTAAACCTAATGATAAAACTTCAATCTGGTTAAACGTTAACTGAATGTTAGATAAATTTACCACAGTATTGTTGTCCTTCATTTTTTGTCCATCTTGCCTCTTGTTGTCATTCCCACGTAAGCATCCAGAATTCCTTGTTTCTTTGCGCCTCTTCTGTTTCCTCCTCTGGCGCCTCGAACTCGACCTCGATTTGGCGATTCTTGTGGGCCTGGGCTTCCCAGCCCCTGTCGACCTTGAGCCATCAACGAGAACTCCTTTAAAATATTGGATTTTACTCCCTCATTACTCGTGGACTTCGCCGTGGATTCTTCCAACCTTGCTGGTGCACTACTTGCATCTTGAGGCAAAATGGGTCTACTTGTTTCCGGTACCTCCATGGTTTGGCCTGGTTGATTTTTCTCCGGACTTACCAATATTTTCTGATTTAGTTCTCGTAGATAATCGAATTTTCTACCAAACGTGAAAATTTGGCCTCTTTCATAATCTAGTTGGTCGCGGTAAAATTTACTTTGTTTTTTCATTTTTATTTCTTCCTCAGCTTTCTCCAACCTTAAAGTTAGTTTCTTCATTTCAATTTCAAAGTCATTTTCAGTATACTGGCTCTTCAATTGTGAAGTAATTTGATCAATTTCCTTTCCCAGTCTCTCTGTGTCTCTCAGTGCATATTTAATGAGTAATTTCAGCATCGTTGTTGAACACTGATGGTTGTTCTGTACCCATTCCTCAATAAGTTCGGGGTCAGGATCGTTGAACGTTGGGGTTAGGAAAATGCGCAAACCTCGGGGTACGCGTTCACAGTCCACGTATTTTTGCAAAGTGGTGGCTTCCCACCACTTAACTTGTTCCATCTTCGCGCATTTCCATAAATTATCCCAAAGTTCTTTTTTATTTTTGGAGTCTCGAGCTGCAGTGTTACCCAGTCTACTCACATCTGATGATTCTGTGTTGAAATAAAGATGATTTTCGAAATTGAGTTGGGACAGGTAGTCCTACTTTTATGTTTTGTTTATTCACTATATATTTCACTGTTTACAAACTACTGATTACCCGTGACCAAGGTGCGGCTGCACCGAAACGCGTCGGGCGTTTGTTTGTCATTTTGTAAATAAAGAACTCACACATATGGAGTTGGGCTCGAGAGTGCTTTCTTGACTACGGAAAAGCTTGATGTATGCTAATATATATTCATATATACAATAAATTGGATTTTTTTAAAGTTCAAATCGGTTCTTTCATTCAATCTTTAAATCTTATGAGGTTTTCATTTTAAATCCCTGCTTTCATAATTTTTTTATGAAAGAGTGTAGGAATACCAGTGGTTGGCCATGTGTAGTGCTGGGCTTACTCCAGCTCTGAGCTGAGCCTCATTTACTACTGTCTTGAGTCCTTTGTGACTGGAGAAGCTATAGAAATGTAGTTTGCAAATAGCAAGGGGCTTACCCTTTTGTAGGTGGGTGCATGTGCCTCCCTAGGCCATTCCCTAGCATTGCCTTAAAACCAGGAGCAGCCCATGCAGGTAAGAGCAATGGGGCGGTGGGGCGTGGTGGGGAGGGAGTCAACAGACGATGACGGAAAATTAAATTTAAATAAAAGAAAACCACTTACCTTGTCGGTGATGTGGCGAGTGCAAGTTAAGTGTTTTTTAAATTTATTTTTCTCTCGTAATCATTTGTCAACTCCCTCCTCACCTCACCCCACTGCCCCATCGCTCTTAACTGCATGTGCTGCTCCTGCTTAAAACCTCATTATTTCTCCTTTAGTAGTAAGTACTCCCATTTTTCAGCTACTTCTCTGTTTTGCCCACATTTACTACTAAAACATATATCTATGTATGCAGAGTGAGGGTGGAGTTTTTTGCACCTAAAAGATAGGAGAGGTGGAAGCATACACTTCCATATGAAGGTTGTTGAATAGCCAGATGGGCTGGCATGGCAGGTCTGATGGTCTATTTTCTTACCGTTGATTTCCCTGATATTACACAAACATTGCCTGGTACAAGCTCAGATCCATGCAGTCTACCATTCCCATCAAAATACTTATCTATCAATCAAGTTGTATTTGTATAGCGCGGCTAATCACCCCTACGTGGTATCCAAGTGCTGTGCTGCAATTATCAATCAACTTAAAGTGCTTCAATATGCAAACATAGGCCACTCTTTAGCTATCTAATTCACTATTGGGAGCCACTTTTATTTTAGTGCCCAGGCTGATTTTCTGTCCTAATCTGACCTTGCCTGTGCTGCAGAATTTTGAAACCCATTTACGACCTCCTTCATTTCCTTGCCAAGCCCACTTTATGGTATCATACTACAAACTGTAAATTTATAGATCAGTAAAACATTTCTTTATTTGATGCTCAATCATGAATTGCTCGTGTGGTTGTATTTTAATCGGTAATGCCATCCTTTACAATTAAATGTACAGAATACTACACAAATCCCACTTTTAAAACTGTCTGCGTTTGCAGCAGAAACTAAAAAAAAGGCAAGGCAGCAGTCCTTTTCCATCTATGCTCTCAGGATGTAGAAAAATATTCCCATTACCATCAGGGCTGCATCAACGCTTCTTCAATTTAAGAAAGAGTTGAATGCTCACTGATTTAAAGAACACTATATCATCATGCATTACCTAACCACAACCTAGCTTCCTCTCCTATTACTCTTTGTGTTTAAGCCGGTCTTTGAACATATACATACACACAAAAACATTCATCTCTCTTTATTATTAATTTCATGAATTCAGACGAGTGATAATTTAAATGATTGGCTAACTGAAGTATGTAGGTTTTTAATGCAAATATAATACATAACAATAATTTAGTACAGTTCATTTCTAACATCACAATGCTTGCTGCTAGAGCCAGAAGCCAATGGGAAAGGCAGATCAAGACCTAGAACATATATATAGCAACTTTTTAAAGAAAAACAAAGATTTGGTTTTCTTTCTTATGCTCTGTTTTTTCTAACTTACAATGACAAGCAGAAAGGAGATATTCATGACAACATGTTTAGTTTTTGCACTCCTTTGGTTACTAAAGAAAAGTTTGAATCTTTCTCCATGTTTATACACATCCCGAGCTACTGTTGCTTTTAAAATAAAAGACTTGTATTAGACTGATTCTAAGATCTAATTGCAAGAAATATCAACCTGCTTTTGGATGTTTTTAATTCTTTATTCCAGATTCCATTTAATTCCTAATATTTCCAAACATGCTCCTTCTTTCATATGAAATGGTTACTCACCAAGGATTTGAGTGGTTTTTTGGAAAGGTGAAGTGTAACCGTGTGCTATAATCAAGAAAATACCCCCTGCCATACATAATAAGGAAATTGCAAGTCACCTCCGGATTCCATTACCTCATAAAGACATTTAACCTTCAGCCTCATTCCTCTATATAGTCAATGTAAGATAGGGTGCACTTTATCCCATATATAACATTTCTTACCGGACCCATTTAAGGCTCAATAGATAATTATACTTCTTTATAAATCAGAGCTGTGCGGGAGTTGGAAAGGATAGATACAATTTGATATGCCCCTACAGCTTTTCACTGGCACCTTGATCTACAGCTCAAGACATATAGATATATTTATGTTATCTGGACAGGGAATTTTTATAAAGGATTTAACTGAGTTTTAATTTGTTTTTCTTGAACTGGATTTAAGAAACAATGTGGACTACATAAAACACATTTGCTGATGAAGGTCAAGTCATGTTTGCTGGAAATTTCAACTCATATTATTTGAACGTAGGAGTCCAACTGTTGTGTACATATAATTAATCCCATTTCTGTGAACTAGAGCTCTCCTGTGCCACATAAGGCCTTTACCACACAAGTCTTTACCATGCATTTGCCTTTAAAATGCATGCCTTTACAATGGATTGGTAAGTATAAATCAGTGGTGGGAGCCACTCACAGTTATAGTTAGAGTGACCAGAGATAGGAAATTTGGGGATTAATAACTTTGCACCAGTTTGGCGAATGTCCATAAATATTTTGCAGGCCTTCGACCTCCGTTTCATTGACGGAGTCATGAAAGGTTTGAAGTATTTTGTGCAAGGGGTGAAAAGACAAAAGATGATTACCAAAAAGGGCTGCAAATCCAATGCATTTTCCATAGACCTTTTTATTTTAGTAAGTGTGAAAACCATCAGCAGGATTTTTCTGAAATTTGGCTGTATTGCATAGTAGGGGGATTAGATGATTATTTGGGATAATTCTAGCACATACAGTAAGTAAATGTTAGGTTAAAATATATATATTTTTAGATATATCTGTGACTGCTGTAGAACATCTGTAAATAGCGATGGCAAGGAATTCTCTGATTGGTTAATGTGCACTTTTTCAAAACCTCATGGCAGCCATGTTGTTTTACACACCCATTTCAGTGTGTTTTGGAAGACAGCTTAAAAATGCTAAGACCATACGTAATATAAGATCAGGTTATACTGTCAGGATATGCATAGTATATGTTCTAGAATTACATGTCTATGCTTTATATTCAATGCATTATACTGTTCACTCAATTTTTGCAGAATATCCACCGAATCATCATCTTATGCACAGCCTATACCCCCCTCCCTATGATGTAACCATCCTTTCCGACTGTGTATTTATTTTGTTTGCCACTGTCTACCTCTGTCTGTAAAAAATTAATAACATACTTTGAACTAAAAAAATGCATTATAAAAATTAGTTTACCCTTTTGATTGTAATTGGACAGAGTTTACTATAGGAGTGATATGTGTGCAAAACATTTATGAAATGTATTAATGTGTTTTTTTAAATTTACAGAGTACCGCGGTGCGACCGTGTGAGAGGGTACCATGGTACTGTAATACCATTTTTTTAACAACCCATATATATTAATATATAGTTTTTTTAGGTTGCCTCTTAAAAGAGCCTTTTAATATAACTGAGTATTCTGGATTGGATATGTTGTATTAGCAGTTGGCATATGTTACTAGTGAAGATGTTCTTGCAAATTGCAGTGAAATGAACACCATCTACACGATAAAGGGAAGTATTTGAAAACATAATGTTGAGATGATATCTGATGGATAACTAATGGAAATTAGTAAGTAAGAAATTTTATTTTTGCAGATTTATTAAAATCATTAGAAATTAAAGACCACATGGGAAGATAAAACAAGAACAAATTGCTAAAAGCACTGTAGGCTAAAAAGGAGCTCATTGTTCATAGTGTTGTGCTGTGCTAAAAGTTTGGCTGCATTCATTACGACCGGTAGTCCATTAAAATGCTGCAAGTCCGGGAGCTATCAGAATTTGCAAGTGCGTATGTACCAACTTCAAATTGGGAAGCCTCTGCAAAAAACTTTGCGAACCGACAAAGGTGGATTTGGATTTGAAATGGCTGCAGCCCCTATGTGGAGGGGGACTGTATATATGATGGTAATAGGAAAACGCCATTTAAGCCAGCTGGCATGTTCCAGTCACTTTGTCTGTAATATTCCAGCCCGGGGGCTGCGGGGAAAATTCTTGTCTAGCATGGCAGAGTGTACTGATAATAGTTGGTTCACTTGTAATAGAAACTTGGAGGACTTGGATTGCTGTGCTATTAAAAAGTGTCATCACCGCACAATGGCAAGATCTTATCCTGCGTGCCCAAAGGGCAGGGCAAAGTAATTTCAGTCTTGGTTGATTGACAGCAGGACAAATGCACAGAAAATTTTATAAGCTTTTGTCGAATCTGCCACATAAAAGAGAGTTTGGCCATCTTTGTTTCCAGGACGGAACCTGGTCTTTTGAAGGAAAGGCTCCCATTTGGATTATCAGAAAGAAATGCTGGATAGTTTGAGAGATGTCACAAGTAAAGTATGGCCGGGGACCCCAATTGCTATAAGATTGTAAGACTGTCCAGCCGTGCTTTTTTCTAGCCATGTCTGCTTTGTCAAGTGACCAAGATTTCAGCTTGGCTGCTTTGCTGGCAATAAAACTGATGTTTAACTCCCAGGCTTTGGAGACATTAAGGAAACCCAAGGCTTGGGAATGCAGACTTGGTTTAATTGATATGTCTTCACGTTCTTTTGTACTTTGCTGCACTTTGAATTGAGTAGTTCCATTTATCTTTTGGCAAACATTAGAATAGACACAATGCCTGTGAAGGAACAAACTCATTAAAGATATGAAAGTTGCTTTTATCTCAATTTAAATTTTTACACCAGTGAGGTGTCCAATTTTATTTCTTCCACAATGAAATACAAAATCGGGATGATAACAATTACTAAGTGATAAAATCAGAGGTAGGATGTTATTCCAACTCAATCCTCTTTTAGTCAAGCATGTGATCTCAACATTTGACAAACTATATATTATAATAATTTCCTCTTTTCTTAGTATACTCTCTATCCCAAACTACATAACTGTGTCCATTTATCCAAACATGAAGCATCATCTTTGAGCACAACTGAATATTTTGAAAAAGCAGTCAGTAAATGCAGTAAATCGGTATGCACTAGTTTATTAGCAGTGGTGACTTTGTACATAACATAATATAGTTATGAAAGAAACAGGCTGATTAGTTCAATATGACATGATGCTGGTAATATAGCCCAAAAAGCAGTAGAGAAGCCCATGATTTCCTAAAAAGACTAGACTGTAAACTTTTAACATATTGCAGAGTAGATACAGCTACTTCGGTAGAACTGAAGATCATATGATTATGTACACCAATAGACTATACTATTACAAATGAAGAAGAGTAATTTTCTGGAACGTACTTGGTGGTTTGTTGAAATATAAAGTCAAACTGAAACTAACTGTAATCACATGACATAAATACCCAATAATATGGTTTGTTTTACAAAAACAGATATTGCATTACATTTACCAGTAGGCTACCAACATATCCCAATACTACTAGGTTTCTGTAATTAGTATTAACACCAATTTGTTGCTGTATTAGAACTACAGCTCAGGTGAAGCTTGGAGATACATTTTTTTGTTTCAAACAGTTCCATTATTAGGAAAATGATTGCAATGTTTATTTGCATCAATGGTAATAACAATAAAGCAGCATTATATTTCTTATAAAATTAATGTTACATCTATAGTTAATGTTTTGTTTAAACTTTACTGCAATTCTTACTGCAAGTATTGTTCCTTTTGTTTCTCTTTTTTATACACAGGTACAACCAAAGGCACCACGATTCTTTTAAAATATATTCAGAAAAACTTAAAATTAAAATGTACTCCAAATGTATTAGAGTAAAACTACCCACTCCTCCAAAAGGACAGACTGGGCAATCCAAAAAGGAAAATGGTAAGAGTAATAAGAAGGAGACAATCGTGCTCTGATAATTTGCTTCTGCATGCAATTAAGGAGTAGAAACATGCTAGTATGTGTAAACAACATATACGCAAAAACAAATAGGAGAATTGCTCTCTTTTGAATAGTTTGACAAGGAGGAAGACTATTAGAACTATTAGCTGTTAACAGTTTAAAAAGAGAGTACTTGGATATTTATAAACATGTAATCCTTCTCACAAAAACCATACTGCCAAACTTCAACATAAACAATATGCACAGATAATTGTGGAAAAGAATTTTGCAGTGAAAAGAAAGCTATTTGTTTTAACAATGAATCTCATGAAAAAACTCACGTTTAATTTTTACTTTTAAATTGTATAAGTTAGGCAAAAAAAGTTTGAATTGTTTGATTTTTTCTAACATTTATGGAAGTTAGTAGAGACATGCGTCCAGTACTGAACCATATTTTCACAAAGAAGGGTGATGTAGTTACTAATTGGGTCCTATCAGTAACCAATGAAGGACATTCCTATGAAGTTATACTTGGATCTGTTGTTGGATTGGAGAAAGAAGTGACCAGTGTTTTGGAGCACTCACAGCAAGATTTTCAGAAAAAAAGAAGTAAAAATACTGTTTACCAATGGAATTGCACCTTAATATGAAAGAATTGAGACAATGTGCATATGGAAATACTTCTAAAGTTTATTTGTATTTAAAAACACAAACATTTGCAAGGTAAAATGAAACTTTTGTAAACATTAGACAAATACCCACTTCACAATGTTACACAACTGCAAGGGCATAGTTTAGCCTGCTTTAAAAATTGTATGGGTAAATCCACTTCCCACTACATTAAAAGGCTTTCAATTCATCTTCCCATTAGACGAAACCATGTAAGAAATGTATACTTTGTTAAAGGCTCTGCAATTCCATTGGATCTATTAATGAAGTTTGACTACATTCTAACCCTGAAAAAGTGCTATCAATTACAAAGTATTTAGAATCAAAATTCCTTGTTGGGGAGTCTGAAGATGAGATTTCCACACATATCTTAAATCCAGAAACTACAATGGGAGATAGAAATATGTACTTGAAACAGTATAATTTGGATATTTTGCTATTCCAGCAAACCATTGAAGCAATTTGAAATAACATGTGCATTTGCTGTAGACGCACACGTTATGGACAACAAATAAAATATTTGATTTACTGGAAAAAAAACTGAAAAAGAAGATAGAGTATTTTGGAGAAAACTTGGTATATATTTTACTGTGGATAACAGTTGTGATGTTTGGTTTGATCAAATTGAATATCATTTATTGCCTTGGCAAACTTGACCATGACTTTATGCCATCATGTGCAATGTTGAATAATTTGGAAATGTACTCCATGCCTGCAGAATTGCAAAATGTGAATTTGCATGTAACTATCTTAATTCAAACTTTACATCATTTCAAACTATTAATACAATGCAACATCAATCAAGAATGTTAGAAATGGGGGTCTCTAATTGGCAGTGGTATACACCATGTCCAAGTAGGGACCTTTCCTTCTAGTCAGGATAAGGGATTACACACCCAAGAGAACCCCTGCTTGGTAGCTTGGCAGAGGCAGTCAGGCTTATCTCCGAGGCAATATGTAAAGTATTTGTACCAAACACACACAGTAACACAGTGAAAACACTACGAAATGGACAACACACTAGTTTAGAACAACAGCCAATATTTATCTGATCAGAACAAGACCAAAAAGACAACAATCCAAAAATACACAAATGAAGATATGAATTTCTTAAGAACAAAGCAAAAATACAGCTATTTGGTGTCGATAGAGCCAACTGGGGCTATCGGATTGTCATGACCAACAAATTCAACAGTTCAGTCTGACCTTGATGGAGTCGAGGGCCAGCTACGGTGTCGGGTAAGACCCACAAAGAAGTACTTTGGCATTGAAGAGGCCTCGAAGCCCTTGCGGCATAGTGTAGTGGTGGGGTGTCACTGGAGTCACAAGGCACCAGTGCTACATATCAGTGCAGAGGTCGGTGAGTTCTTGAAGTCACATGCTTTGCAGGTCTAACTCAGTGAGATCAAAGTCAGGAGCACTGATGTCAGCAGTGCCGGGGCTGTGGTGTCCGAGGCTTCAGTGCAAGCAGCGGCGTGGCATTGGAGCACAGCACTGGCATCTGAGTCGATGGCCCTGTTGTCAGCAGGCCAGGGGCTGCGGTGTTGCTGAGGGAAGTGACCACAGCTACAGTGAAGGCAATGGAGCTGGTGGTGGCATGAAGCGGCAGCTGCTGTGAGACCAAGGCTGCAGTGTGGTCGAAGTCGGTGTCTATGGCCACGGTGTAGACAGTGGCATCGGTGTCAGCGAGAAGCTTAGTCGTCGGTGAGACCAAGGCTGCAGTGTTGTCAAGGTCACCGCTGCACCCACCCAGTGAGCTATGACCAGAGCATTGTTGCAGGCAGCAGCATTGGTGACATTGTTGGAAATCCTTTTCTTGAAGTTACTGCCCAACAAACACCTCCAGTGGCCCAGAACTGGGATTGGCACCACTTGGCAGGCTCAGGACTACCAGATTTGATTTGATTTCCGATTTATAAAGCGCGTAGCTACCCTGGGGCGTCCCAGCGCTGAAAGTCGACCAGTGGCTAATAGAGAAGGGAGTTGGGGGGAGGATATTTAAGAGAAGCGCCATGTTTTTAATTGCCTACGAAAGGCCAGCAAGTTGGATTCTCTTCGGATGTGGAGTGGGAGGGAGTTCCACAGCTTGGACGAGAAGAGTCGTCCCCCTGAGCGGGCCCTGTTTATTCTGGGGACGCTGGCTAGGGCGAGGGAGTCTGCTCTAAGGTGTCGGTTAGAGTGATGAGGTTTGACCAGAGATCTCAGGATCGGCGGGCCTTTACCATGGAGTATTTTGTGTGAAATGCAGAGGGCTTTAAAGGTGATCCTTTCCTTAATCGGGAGCCCGTGTAAAGATCTTAGGGCTGGTTTGGCCGAGCTTCGAGATTTAGACCCAGTCAGGAGTCTAGCCGCGGCGTTCTGAGCACACTGCAATCTGTTAATGACCGAAGCAAGAGCACCTAAGTAAAGGGCGTTTCCATAGTCCAGTCTAGAGTTGACCAACCCCTGCATTAGCAGTTTCCTGGAATGGAAGGGGATCAGGTGGAGGATCTTGCGGGCTATCTTAGTGAAGCCAAAGCATGTGCCGGCAGTTTTCCTGGCCTGGGCCTTAAAATTAAGGTCCTTGTCCATCCAAATACCCAGGCTCTTGACTTCTGTCTTGGGAGTAGGAGGTAATCCCATGCAGGGAGGCCAGGAGAGGGAAGGAGGGAATCTAAGTGGGTTCCCCAGGAGGAGGATCTCGGATTTCTCACCATTAAGTTTCGGGCGGGAGTCGCACATCCATTGAGAAATGTTCTGGAGACAGAATTACAAGTTGTCCAGACAATTAGTCGACTGGTTTATGGAGACGACCAGTTGGGTGTCGTCGGCGTACATAACAGTTTTTATACCAAAAGGGGTTACGACATCTTCAAGGGGCGAAATGTATACGTTAAAGAGAGTAGGGCTCAATGAAGAGCCCTGGGGGACCCCGCACTGAAGGGGAAAAGGTCTGGAGTTAACTGGGCCATCAGAGACCTGGAAGGTTCTGCCTTTTAAAAAGGATTCAATCCAAGACAGGGCGGCACCGGATATTCCTGCCATATTGAGCCGGTGGATGAGGATGGCATGATCCACCGTGTCGAAGCCGGCACACAGATCTAGAAGGATCACTGCCACTGATCCCCCCATATCTAAGATGGTTCTTGCCTCTTCAACTACAGCTAGGAGTGCGGTATCTGTTCCCTGTCCTGGTCTAAACCCTGTCTGGGATTGACGGAGAAGATTGTTGGTCTCGAGGTAATGGGATAGATGGTGATTAATGATTTTCTCGGCTATTTTGCTGGGAGGAGGGAAATGGGTCTGAAGTTCGACAGGTCAGCCGGGTCGAACTCAATGTAAATTGATACTTGTATAGCGCACTACTCACCCGCAAGGGTCTCAAGGCGCTTGTACGAATACCGCTGTGGAACCCATCCTGGCTTTCCCTGTGAGGCGTCCACTCCTGGGCACCCCCAAGGTGGAGGCCAGGCATCCTTAGCATTGTGGGGGCCGTTGTGGAGATTAAGCAAGCTATTGCCCAGAGTTGCAGAGTGGGACTCCATGATTGGAATGGCACCGAGGCGAGAATTATCAGGTCCGTGGAATTTTTGAGCCCAAGATCCGCCGAGGCGGGGAATTGAACCCTGGTCCCGGGCTAGACCTCTACATCAGGGTCTGCCGCTCTAATCATTGAGCAACGCCCATACTATGGCTTTTTTCCAGTTGGTTGGAACCATTCCTTGAGCAAGGGACGCGTTAATAAGGTTGATAAAGGGCATGGAGACCGTGGGAGCGACCATTTTTAATTTGCTCAGGGGTGCTGGATCAGAGGGTGCACCACTTTTCACAGTGTGGAGAGTAGACATGAATGTTTCGGTTGACACCAGGGGGAATGCTTCGAGACGTGGGGCCTCCGTATCAGTTGGGAAAATCAGGGGGTGTGTAGGGAGCCTGGGGGGAGGAAGGGTTCTTAGGATATTATTAATTTTAGTTGAGAAAAACTCTGCTAGTTGATTGCATCTGGTGCCTGAAGGGTCTGGTATTGGAGGTAATTCCAGCGTTCTTGTCAGGAGACGGACGATGCGATAAGTTTCTTTAGCGGAATTTGCTGCAGCACGTATTTTCCCCTCAAAGAAATTTTGCCTTGGTATTTTTTGTACAGATTTTATAGTCCCTCATGGCTGATCTATATTCCTTTTTACTTTTGTACGCCCAGTCCTTCCTCCAAAGGCGCTCAAGCTTTTTGCACCTTTTTCTAAGATCGTGCAGTTCCGGACTATACCAGGGGGATTTAAGAGTTCGCTTTTTACTGGGGAGGGGTTTGACGGGGAGGATAACATCGAGGGAATGTTCGATCCAGGAGCGGAGTTGGGCATCTGCTCGGGAGGGGTCTGGGTCTAAGACTGGAGTAGTGGAGGCTAGTTCGCGGGTCCAAGCTGCTATATCTAGTTTTTGCCATGGGCGAGAAGGTGCTTGGGGAGGGGGTTTGTTCGACACTTCGTTTGTGAGTGGAAGCTTAAAAGGAATTAAGTGATGGTCTGACCAAGGGATGGGGAGGGGTTCATCCACTACTAGGTTCGACAGGTTAGTGAATATGGGGTCTAATAGGTGGCCCTTGGAGTGGGGGGGATAATTACTTTTCAGATGAATGTTAAGGGCGACGAGATCTTCCTTGAGGTCCTCCAATAATTTATTCGAAGGGTCATCAAAATGGAGATTTAAATCTCCTAAAACCGTAAAGTTAGGTGACAGACATGCCAGAGATTATATAGTTTCCACTAAGGATTTGCAGAAGAGATTCGACTGTCCTGGTGGACGATAGACAAGTATACCTGAAAGGGTTTTTACTGGGGATATGTGGATGACGAACTGGACGTTTTCACAATCCTGGATTGGGCTGTCTTTGAAATGGCAGGACAAATTGTTTTTATAGATGATCGCGATACCACCCCCTGACCCGGAACTTCTGTCCTGATGTTTAATAAGGTAACCGGGGGGGAGTGATTGAACTATATCTGGGTCAGATGAGGGTTTGATCCATGTTTCTGTAAGAAAGAGAACCTCAAGTTCAGATTCGATAAGGAGCATATTGATTTCAGCTCGGTGTTTCGGGAGAGACCTACAGTTAAGTAGGGCCATTTTGAAGCAACGTATTTTCGGGGGAGTACATTGTGCCAGTCTGAATGGGCAGATTGAGCAACAAGATTGTCCTTCTTCCAACAAGATGGTGTTACAACGAGGGATTGGGAGAGAATTCCCAATTTGGAGGAGGGTATCTTTGGAATACCTTAGTGGCAAAGGTGTTGCAGAGGCAGGGGTCCGGGGCTCTGGGCTCATTCTAGCGCGGACGGGCGCAGACGGGCTTGCCTTAGGCGCGCCTTTGGCGCGCATGCGGCGCACCCGCAGCGCGTGCCCGCCGCGCGTCCGGGAAAGACCCATCCTTAAGGGGTGGAAGGGGAGGGTGTGTCCTCGAGCGAGTGGGCGTGGCCTCGTAGTCATGCTAATGGCGGCAGGAATGAGGTAGAACCCGCGGCAGCGTTTACATCGGCTGCGCGGGGTGATTGTGCTCAATTGAAGGAGGGGGAGTGCCCAGGAAGAATACAGTGAGCAGGTAAAAACAAAGATTTTAGCAACTTTACAGTTTTTAAAAACGCTTCGTAATCCTCCCGGCTTCCGCCTCAGGAGCTACAGGTAGACTAATGCGAACTGCATCTCAGCGCGGCTTATATGCTATCTGTGGTGGGCGTGGCCTCGAGCGAGTGGGCGTGGCCTCGTAGTCAGGCTAATGGCGGCAGGAATGAGGTAGAACCCGCAGCAGCGTTTACATCGGCTGCGCGGGGTGATTGTGCTCAATTGAAGGAGGGGGAGTGCCCAGGAAGAATACAGTGAGCAGGTAAAAACAAAGATTTTAGCAACTTTACAGTTTTTAAAAACACTTCGTAAACCTCCCGGCTTCCGCCTCAGGAGCTACAGGTAGACTAATGTGAACTGCCTCTCAGCGCGGCTTATATGCTATCTGTGGTGGGCGCGGTCTCGAGCGAGTGGGCGTGGCCTCGTAGTCAGGCTAATGGCGGCAGGAATGAGGTAGAACCCGCGGCAGCATTTACATCGGCTGCGCGGGGTGATTGTGCTCAATTGAAGGAGGGGGAGTGCCCAGGAAGAATACAGTGAGCAGGTAAAAACAAAGATTTTATCAACTTTACAGTTTTTAAAAACGCTTCGTAATCCTCCCGGCTTCCGCCTCAGGAGCTACAGGTAGCTCCAGTGGCCCAGAACTGGGATTGGCACCACTTGGCAGGCTCAGGACTACCAGCAATGGAGTACAGGTTCTGTTGATGCTGTTGATGAAGTCTTTGATGACCCTGAGACTTCCAACAGGAGGCAAGCACAAACAAGCCCTTGGAGAAACTTAGAAAGCAGGATCAAAACAGAAAAGTCCAGTTCCTTCACTGCCCACAGACAGAAGCAGCAACTGCAAACCAACCCAGCAATGCAACACATAGCAAAGGAACAATACCCCTGCTGACAGCTCTCCAGCTCTTCTTCATGGCAGAGTCCTCCATCCCGAAGTGTTCTAAAAGTCTGGGGTTTTAGGTCCAATACGTGTACTCCTTTTGTCCTTTGAAGTAGGCATTTTTCAAAGGATTGTCTATGTAGTGCAAGAGTTCTTGGCTTGCTTGGTCTTGGCTCCAGACACTCTCCAGGGGGGTGGAGACAGCATTGTGAGAGACCAGGCACAGCCGAATTCAGGCGTATGCGGCAACAACTCCCACCACTCTAGCTCAGCAAGGCTCATCAGCCTGGTGATGGCCCATCAGGATATGTAGGGCACACCTCAACTCCCTTTGTGTGACTGTCTGGAGTGAATGCACAAACAGGCTCCTGTCAGTCCAAACCAGATGTTGATTCCACAGGCAAGCAAAGGCACAGGAAGGTTAAACAAGAAAATGCCCACTTCCTAAAAGTGCCATTTTAAACCACACAATTCAAAAATCATCTTCACTAAAAGGTGTGTTTTTAAATTCTGACCTCAGAGAGCCCAATCTCCAAATCTCTAGCTGTTCCCAATTGAAAGTTACACTTGTAAAATGTTACAAGGCAGCTCCTATAATAGCTTATGAGAGAGCTAGTCCTTGCAATAGTGAAAAATGAAATTGGCAGTATTACACTATCAAGACATGTAAAACACACCAGCGCATATCCTACCTTTCAGATACACTGGCCCCCACCCATGGGTGGTACTTTGGGCCTAACTTAGGTGTGCCTTACATGTAGTAAAAGGGAAGGTTTGGGCTTGGCAAGTGGGTGCACTAGCCAGGTCGACATGGCAGTTTAAAACTGCCCTCAAAGACACTGCAATGTCAGTTTGCTGGGCTACTCATGTGGGTGGCACAACCAGTGATGCAGGCCCACTAGTAGCATTTGATTCACAGGCATTGGCCGCACAGGGCACTTTACTAGGGACTAATAAATAAAATAGATGTCCCAATCATGGAGAACCAATCAGAATTAAAATTTACACCGAGAACATATGCACTTTAGCACTCATAAGCAGTGGTAAGGTGCTCAGAGTTCTAAGTCAACAAAAACAGGTCAGAAAAATAGGAGGCAAAAGGCAAAAAGTTTGAGGATAAACCTGCAAAAAGGGCCTGGTCCAACAGAGAAAATTTCCAGCTCAATAATGAGTCCCCGCGCTGAAAGGAAAGGTTGTTTTTCCACCATTAGATTTTAAAAAGAATATGGCCACTATGGAAGTGCACCGTAAATTAGAAGAACCTTTAGTTGCATCAGTTAATGGAATTCCAAAAGAAAATAAAAAAAATTGGAAAGAATTAATAAGCATTTCAAAAATACAAGATGCTTTTTCATAATTGTTTGAAAATAACATAAACTACCAGAATTTTAAAATGAATGACTTCATCGTCATGAATGACCTACTACTTCAAGCCTAAATTTATCTTGGCCAGTTTCAGAAAATTACTACGGAAAACTCAGCTTATATATACGAGCACTATACTATACACCCATTGCATTCAAAAGATCTAATGGGTGATGCATTAGAACGTTATCAAATCAAAGAGGCTACAGGAGATGCTGTTAGTATTTGGGGAAAAAATGAAAGGCTCAATATTATCCAGGTTTATTTCCAACAGCAAAAGGAGGGCAATATGATGATTATCCTGTTCAAATTTCTGCTTTGAAATATCGTCCTACAAGACTATGTTCTGAAGACCGATGTTTCAGACAAAACATACCTTATATTTTTACTTGACTATATGAAAGAGAATTATCGGTTACCTCTAAAACTCTTGCGTACATTATGCAAACTGGAACAGGATTTATTAACATATCATCTTGAGATGTCCTAATTAAAGTGTAAAATAATGATGAAAAACAGGAATATAACTTAATAAATATTATGACATATCAACGAGGTGCAAAAAAATATTAGTTCAGAAGAAATAGAGAAATAAAATATATGTTGAGAAATTTGGGCCCACAAACTTGGTTTCTAACTATAAGCTGTGCCGAATACACATGGGATAATTTATACACCTTCCTACATGAGGCTAACAATAATTTGCCAGATGTGGCTTTGAAAGCATCAGTAGAATTATATTCTTTAGATCCTGTCAATGTTAGCCAATTTTATAATCACAAATTACAAACTATGCTGAAGTTTATAACAACCAAAAAGAAACTCCCCTCAGGAGAGATTGTTGATTTCTTTTGGAGAGAAGAAAACCAAGCAAAATGTGCACCTCATGTTTATATGCTCTTATGGATAAAAAACGCACCAAGACTTGGATATGACTCTGATTAATTGATTCTTCACTTTATTGAACAAACAGTATGTGACTTGTGACATTCCATATACAGAAACTAAAACCTTTTGTCAAAGTTATTGCATTTCAAAGTCACAAATGTGGAAACACTGCCTAAGAACATTTTGGAACAGATCAAAGCAGTATAGAAATTGTCGTTTTGGATTCCCAGAACCAATTTAAAAAAAAGAAATAGTGAATAATTCCTATGCCTTCTTTCTGTTAAGCATGCTGTTAAAGAAAAGTCCCCAAAAAACACATCCAATTAAAAAAGAGGACGCACATCACAGGGGATCAATGACTACAGCCCTTTAAATTGATATCCAATTTGTTACTGATAATTCAATTGCTGTTGCCCGGTATGTGACTTTATATATTACTGAAGCAGAGAAAAATTATATAAAGGCAGTCTGGGAAGAAGTTTCTGCTGAGCAATCTTCAACAAAAACGTTGTATTGATTTAGCTTTCAAATGCTATCTCATAGAGAGGTTAGCAATTGTGAGGAGTGTGACTATTTAATCTCTTCCAGTTTATGTGTTAAATCTCATGCTATTACATGGCTTAGTTTAGGATTAGTGTCCTCCTAGAGAAGAGTTTCAATACATTTGCCAGAAATTGGATATCTTGCTCATTTTGATCCTGAAAACAAGGACATTGTGAAAACGAATTTAATAGACACATGCTATCCGTACAGGAGCACTTTTTTGGAAAAAAGGTCACTATCTGAAGAAGCTTGATTTTATACTTAGAGAAATAATGTTTTTGCTGATGTTTAGAGTGGGAAATTTCATGTGCGGGCAACAAACAGTTGCATAATAAGTCATTCCAAACCTACTCTAATTAATCACTGCAAACCTTCATATGATAATCCTGCAAACAAAGGGCCCAATTCACAGATGTAAACTTAGATGTTTGGTCTAAACTTAAATCCACTCCAAGTGCGGACATAAATATAATACTCGTAAATAGTACTCGTAAATGCCTTTTTTGAAATCCCCAAGTTCAAACCAAACCTCTAAGCTAACCTTTGTGAATTGGGCCCATTGATTTTAATTTTTTTGCATTGTTACAGAGTTTTAAACCATGGCAAAAATAGGAAGATGTGAGTGGAACATTTACATCTTGTGAGCAAGCTTTTTATTACTACAAACCAAATATTAAAATACTAGAGTTCAAGATTTACGTTGCAAGAAATTTTAGACAAAAACAAAATCCAGTTAGAAATATTATGTGATACTGCAAGTAGAAATACACTTTCTAAAACAAGTCCTGCAGACTCAATTGGGGTACCAAATATTGTAATCAAAGTAATAATTGCTAAGGGTGCAGTACAACTTGCAGTACACCTTGCTACATGCCAAGGGAGAAATGCGTAAGGACGGGGAAAGCTTTGAGTATATCTTATCACAATTATATTGTGATAAATGTGTGATATTTCAGGAAAATAAAACAAGTGTTGATCATGGACTACAACATGAACAGGGTTTATGTATATGTTCTGTATATGAGCCTATATTTAAATATGTATCAGGGCAAGATGATATTAGGAAAGGTTTTGTTGGAATGGGTGAATATGATATCAATGAATGCCATGATATGTGCAGGCCATACAAAGACAATATCAGCAAATGCAATGTGAATGTATGCAATATCCTCTGCCCACATAACCAAGTGATTACCCGTCAATAGCAGCGCTGACATCAGCAATAATGATATCAATGTATGGTATAATCCATACTTGTTCGATAATATTATTGTTGCCAGCAAGAACAATGCCAATTTGCATTCAAACCAAAAGCAAACATAACTTTGTTGATACCAGTAAGAATTATGTCAATGTACAAGTTGATAATGTCAATAAAAATTATGCCAGTGGCTGCCATATTATTCTTGAGAGTTTCAATGAACTCATATCATTGCTGCTGGATTCTCCAAAGGTGACCTTTCCATCAACTCTTAGTCAGAGATATGTGGTCCGGCAGGCCCTGTGACCCACGCCCATGCCTATCGAGTAACCGGTCAGAGGTGGGGTCCCACACACCATGGGAAAGCCCTGATCAATTCCACAGATAGATAACTGCACCGCAAACAAGTCTGAGGTAATTGTCCCCAATAAAACACATTTAGCCAAAGGCTCACGTTCCCTAGAAATACCACATAGCTAGATACCACATGTAGATAGGTACACTCAATGAATAAGGACACAACGTGCAAACCAAACGTAACAATCATGCGCTCCTCATGCCAGACATCTGGACACATACACACTGGCTCACATTTGCTCTTCCCAAGGTCAAGACCCATCTATGTCCATATCAGATGCACACATTAGATTGATTTAAAACTATGATGCTTTTTTAGGAATTTAGAGATCATTTTATTGTACCTCATGAACTGTATAAATCGATGCCCAAAACTTTGTACATCAAGAAATTTTGAGCTGACACACTCTGTCAAGGTTCTCCCGGCTGCAGCATTTAATTAAACCAACTTGTTCCTGTTTTGCCAAACGTCTCTTGTCTTTCCATTTATTTAAGATCAAATCATATCTGAGCAACAGTTTTCTTACAAAAGGTATAACAGCTTAAATTAAAAAAATTACCAATTCAACCTTATCTTGTGTAGTTACTGCTCCAACTGGATTAGCCACACATATTGTTAAATGAATAACATTACACCAACTAATATTACTACCAGTGAAGCACAGTAATAAACTGGAGTCTCTGAGGACCTTTGCGACAAACCTGCTGACTTCTTCCATGACAAGATTTTGGCCATACACCAAATCTTTGAATGCCAACTCTTCATGGCCAACAGTATCAGCCATCTCACACCCATGAAAACAAACATTGAGTACCTGCTCACCCATAGGGACCTCCTCATCATACATGACACTGTCTCCATCAGTAACTCCGTGCACTCGCAAGCACCCACAGACGCCTACCCCCACCACGTCTTCAACCTCAGAAGCAAGTAATTGGCGACAACCTCAGGAAAGTCCTGAACTACTTAATCACCTTGGCCTTGCCTCATACCTCACCAGTAGAACACAGAGGTCCTGACCACCACCGTTCACCTCGGAGCCCAAGTATTTCATTTGTAGATTGCTCCAAGGAGCCTCCCTAAGCCCCACCCCCTTCAACACCAACATGACCCCCCTGGCTGACACCGGCAGATTGCACGGACTCAACCTCATTTCCTATGCTGACAACTCCACCACCAGAGCCAACTTCCACAGATTCCATATAAGGAACATCGCTGATTGAACGAAGGACAACTGTCTCAAACTCAACATGGAAAAGACAAAACTCCTCATCTTTGGGAGCAAGACCTCATTGTGGAGTGGCACATGGTGGCCTCCAAAACATGCTCCTCCCCCGCTCCAATAGACCATGCCCAAAACCTTGGCATCATCATGGACAGCAAACTATCTATGAAGACACAAGTCAATGTAGTCTTATCCGCCTGCTTCCACACCATTCACAACATCCTCAACCTCCTCACAAGACCCACATCACACCTCACCTCAAGAAACTACACTGGCTCCTGATCCAAAAGAGATGCCAGTTCAAGATGCTGACCCATGCTTACAAGGCCTTGCACAATGAAGCACCAACATAAATCAACAAACACCTGACCTTCCAACAACTGACCATACTCCTTTGATCTGCTTCTGTCACCCTCGTAGACACAATACGGAACCACCAAACCAACAGCGGAGGACACTCCTTCTCGTACCTGGTAGCCAAGGTCTGGAACAACCTTTTCCTTCACCTCCGGACAGTACCATCATTCCAGCAATTCAGGAAAGAACTGAAGACTTGAATGTTAGAATGAACAACCAACCATGCAGCAAACAACATGTGCAGCGCCTCAAGACCCTCTTGTGTGATTTGACGTGCTCTATACATTTTTTTTTTTTTGATTGATTGATTGATTGGAATACTTAAAACTAAATAGCTATATTTCTCAAGAACCATATAGAGTTCTGAAAAGACTTCAGATTTTGATTATGGACACGGTTAGTATGGTATCCAACTTGGTGATGGCTTTTGTTCATTTGCTTATGACAAAAGTACTGAGACTGCACATGATAATCTGCTTGTTGGTAAACATACCATTGTTTTTGTTAATCTACTTGAACTTCCTACTGTTAAAGGGGACTCAATGTTTTAAATTGTGAAAGCTAAGGAAACTCCCTAGGTAATGTTCATATTTGGTTATACTTCTCCTTCAATGAACTTACACAAAATATGAGACAAGCAGATGATGAAGACTATGGAAATAATCAGATATTAGGCTAGGAATTGTTACAGTTAGTTCCAAAAATAAACTTTAGACAAGTAGGATATCTACATATTCTTAGCTTTGAAAAGTGCTGGATATGTTATGCATTCCCTTCTTTTTGCAGGACTACCTATTGTTTATTTGATGCCGAATCCAAAAGAAAGTAATAGTTTAAATATGGAAATGTTATCAATGGAAAATTAGGCAATTAAACACTTACCTTGCAAAGATTATTTTGAAAGTTATGGAGCAAATATTCCTATGACAGAAACGACATCCACTACATTTTTGAACATGGAAAAAAATGTACCACCAACAACCGATTTAGAAAAAGACGTATTTATGTGTAAACATAATTGTGTTATTTTACAATGCAATTTAGGTGTAGAACAAGGGTTTTTTCAATTGAGCAATGGGATATATGTTTAAATGTACACAATACAAAAGTAACAATGTCATTGAATTTATTACTGTTAAATTTGACAGTATTAAGGACTGCAAATGCATTGCAGGAGCAACAGCAAGATTTTTAATAATGAAAGACATATAATTGAAGAGAACGATTTCCTTTATATTTTGTTTAAGTTCTTACAATACATAAATCATATCGTTAAAGCTTGGATTATGTAATAATTAAGATTGTCTCAACTGATTTAAAGAAGGTATGGCATATGCTGCTTTATCCCATGTAAAAACGTTAAAAGGAGTGTATATTATGGATGTGGATGAAATCAAATTTAATGTAGACTCTTCTTGTGTATGCGAATATAATCATAACAGGCATAAATATATATATACTCCTTCACTTGTTGATTATCCAGTAGTGTATAAACCTTAAGTATATATGAACAGAAAAGAAAGCTTCAGATCTGATGTGCTTTAGAAAATGTTTAGCCATGTAAAAGAAAACTGAAGGAAAACAACCCTTACATTTTAGGCTTTCAGTTCAGTAACGCTAATGGTATTAACTGCTAAAGTAATGTTATTACTATTTTGATTATATTTGCCTTTAGTGAAAGACATACTTTTGTAAACCACAGATAAGCCTTTTTGCAAGACTGAAAGTGTTATGTATTCTGAATTGCAGTACAACAAACAATTGTGCCAATCTACAAGTGGTGTCAGAGATATAGTCGATATTTGTTGTGTAACTCTTGGTTTCTCAATAAATGAGCCAAAGGATGCCCAGGAAGGTTGTAAGGGTATACTTGAAATACTAGCAAATGAGACTTTCCCTCATCCTGATCTATATGCTATAATCTACTATTGGGAACATAAATGTTTCCAATGCTTAAATGCTTTCTTAACAGTCACGGAATTTTAACGATTTCTATATCTCCCTATTCCTGATTGTAAATCAATATCATTTAAGAAATTGATATACCAAGCTGTGCACTCTAACTTTTGTGCATACTGTGGATGCCAACTTGTGTCAACAGTGGCATCAACTATGCTGAATGAGTAGTTATGCGACATGATACAAAGAAGTGCTCCAGATAATGCAAAGATTAAAACCGTTATACCGATTTTACTGCTATTCAAATTTCAATATCTGGATGCACTCTTACTTGTCCTGCAATCATTTTCCACCATGGAGAACACACATTATTTGGTTATAGCACCATATATTTAAGAAACAATAGAGGATGGACTAAATGTGAGGACAATAAAAAAACTTTTGAACACAGATTGCCGAAAAACTTAATGAACTGCTACATTCTTAAAAAAAAAGATTATATTGATTTATCATACACTTTTACATCGTCGACACAACAGAGTGGAGACACCGCACATCACAAATAAAAAAGAAAAAAAAGTTAGAGTAACAGAAAGTAGGTGAGCAACCTCATCGATCAAGAGAAAAATTGAAGAAATCCAGGAAATAAAAATACCCTAGGAGCTCCCAACCATAAAGCCACTGCATCTAAATCCCCTGGGTCCACATTTGCATTAAATATTTCCTTGTTGGACCCCTCTTGACAAGGGATAGCTCAAGGCCATAAATGTCCTAGACTTGTTTGAGTCAAGCCAGAATTGTGCGACCAATATCCTAGCTGTCAAAATCATAATGAAAAAAACAATACCTCTCATGTCTGAGACAATTTCCCCTGATGTTCCAAAAATAATCAGCTAAGCAGATGGAAAAATACAACTTTGAATGTCCTTGGAAATCTCATTGCAACCCCCCTGCCAGTACAGATGTAACTGCCCCAAAGAGCAGAAAATATGCATAGTATCTGCTGCCAACTCTCCAAACTGAGAGCGTTCCAAACTAGATTTACATCCCCAGTCGAATAAATGGTTTGGATTATTATATATATCTTGAGGAATCTAAAAGTGATGAATTTTCAGCCTGGATACCTTCACAAATTGGTTATTCAACTGGATTGAGTCCATGACTGTGTCAGCAGCCACTTGTAGCAAGACAGTGCAAGTCCATTTGGCGGCTATGGTAGATATATTATCTGGCTGGTCTGACATTAGTAATTTTCAAAATTCACTAATTCTCACTCTGCCACAGATTCTGTACAACAGTTCAATACACAGTATATAATTCAGCAGCCCTAAGTCTTTGACTTGGTTGTAAAATAATTTTTAAATCTGCTATACTTAAAAAAAACTGTAGTTGGAACTGCAAATTAAGTAACTAAATCCAAAAAGAATAAAACCTGAATCATTGGGGAAAGAACAATCCGGGTTTAAACCAAAGAATGTATACCGAGCTAGAGAAGCAATTTAGAATTTAGCCCTTAGACCTCGCCAAACCTGATATAACACCAGGAGAAGCTTGGAGTGAGTGCTCTTGAAGTGTGATTGGTCATGGAAACGTATCCTTGGGCAAGATTCAAAATACAGGGATCGCAAATACCAAGACTCATGAGAGATCATCACTTGAGACATGTGCTTGAAGATAACAGACCAAAATAGCACTTTAAATTTAGAAGCAACCACCCACCTTTATCTTTCGGTAGCTGTAAGATCAGAAATACTCCATAAGGCTGCTTATATTGTCAAATAACCGGGACCCAAGACTTTTCAACCTGTGAGAGGAAAGAAACTGTTAGGTATAGAGAAATACCTCTAAATAGATATACAAATGTAGGGAGGGTCCCCTCTTTTTGATCAAGTTGCAACAACCAATAACACCTACTGGTTACCTGTTAGATGCTTGAATAAACACTTAGATTTCACCAAATCAGGTTCATAATTTATTGACACAATATTATTGACCACCGGAGAGAGACAAACGTTCAACTATTGTGCTGCTTCTACACATATCCTATCACCTTTTGGGCTGGGTTGGTGAAAAAGAATATGCGTCTTTGACATGTTGTGCTTATATTCAGACAAGGCCCCAAATTTCTGAGCTTCATACTCTATTGTCACCAAGGATACTGACGGGTCTGATATCAAAACTATAACATCATCAGTTTATGCAGCAATGCAGTACATTGAGACATTAATTCTCAGGGGAACCAATTGCCCTGACTTCTTTAAACAGTGCAGATATGGTTCTAGGTAAAGTACAAATAGTAAAGGGGACAAAGGACATCCATGGCATGTTCCTCTCTCTAGCTGAAATTCCAGAAGTTGAGCCACCACAGACCACCCATGTTGACAAGTTGGAATAAAAACCTGGATTCTAGCCAGCATCTTGGACCCAATGCCCATTGCTGCCAAAGTTAACCATAAAAAGGGCCATGATACCCGATCAAGTGTTTTTTTCATGTCAAGCATGATCACACCAGCCAGCACACCTAGTCCCCCTACTGCATCGAAAATTGCAACAGCAAGATTAGTATGAACTGTGGTGTCTCTGTGAGGGACAAACCCATGCTGCATACTATCCACCCATCCTGCAGTTCTAGGGGCAATGTGATTAATCAGAATTTTACCATAGATTTTGGCATTACAGTTAATCAATGATATTAGCAGGTACGAAGAACAGTTCAATGGGTATTTCGCTTTCCTAAAAAATAACATTAGAAAGGTCTCATACTAAGACCTAGGGGCATCCCCTGACCACTCAATATACTTCACCAGCTGTAAAACAATATTAAGGAGGCTGCTCAAAATCTTTTTGCAATACTCTGAGGGCATTGCATCTGGCCCTGACGCTTTACCAGCCAGTAGTTGTTTAAACGCTCTTAAAATCTCTGTCCCATTAATAGTTGAGTCCAGAATTGCCTGATCATCATCAGAGACTAGCCCACATACAGCCAAAGCAGCATATTGATTGATATCGCCAAGAGGTGCACATATATTTCTCCATACAATGTTTCATAGCAGGCCTGAGACCTCTCTGGAATATGTTAGTCTTGAAAAGTGTCAAGGGTGTTCTTTATTCATCCTCTCCCATGCCTGTCATGCTAACATGCACCCCATTTCCTCACGGTTTTCAAAGGTGTTTAACCTAGAAGCATAAGATGACTTGATTGCTTCCCCATACTAGCATCTGTATCTTGGCTTTGGTACTCAGAAGTCTCTGATAGATCCCCCTCACTTCTACCTCATACATTTTAAGTAATAAAGCATCTGTGTGTGCATATTCCAGTTGAAGGAGTTCCTGTTGTATGGATTCCTCCTACATAATCATTACCTTGTTCTGATGGGAGACAAAGCTGACTGTTGCCCCTCACACCACGCCCTTCATTGTATCCTAGACCACAGCTGAGGTACTGGATCCTTGATTTTCATTAAACAATTTAGCCAAGGTCTCCTTCATAGAATAACAATAGCCACTATCAGTTAACGAGTGATCAAACGTTCCCCTTTTGATCCCCTGTTAGCAGTGCCCTTAACTGAAATATAAAACGTGGCCAACAGCGGATTATGATCTGAAAGCATTTGTGGGAAAAGACAAGTTGAAATATCCCTGGCAACTTCCTGTGTAGCACATATTATACCCAACTTGGAAAAATGCTGGTGGGAAGGCGAATAGTATTTGTGAAATGCTAGTTTTGCATATGTGTAATGCCAGCTATTGAGCAGCCCGAATGGATTCACCAGGTGATGCAAGGCAGGAAGTGTGCCTATCTTCCGGAATGCACAATCCCTATTTGAGCTGTGCAAGTTGGGAAACATAGTCATGTTGAAATTCCCATATATAAATATAGGATTTTCCCATGTGGCTATCTCTACCAGAAGCTGCTGCACACATGTAGGGTCATCCTCATTAGCACCATACATATAACACACTGTTAATCTTACCCAACATGATCTTAGATTCACAAGGACCCAGTGAGACATGGTATACCTTTGTAGCGTTGAGCATGCCCAAGATGCATCTCTTGCTAAGATTGCTGCCCCTCTTATTGGCTTATCATGCCAATGAGCCTAATTACCTGATACCCTAAGCCCTCCTGCCTCTGTAATTCGGTGGTCATCAGGTGAGTTTCCTGAATACAGTCCAATGAAGGACTCATCATGTGTAATTCTTGCCTAACCTTTTCAAATTTACGGGAATATCGTAGACCTTTAACATTCCTGTATAGGATTCTCACCTTTTACACAGGCAGTTTTTTAATTACCTTGTTCATTTCATAAAGTGTCAGTACCATCACCCACCACTTTGAACACCATAAGACAAATACCATACGAAAAATCCAAAACACCAAAATCCACCACTACCCCCTACACAACCCTACGGCCCACCGCAAATTCATCAACTCCGACTTTGAGGCAGCAACCTGCTCCACAACCCAACCCAACCTATAGCTGACTGAGTGTGCAACCCGTGTAAGCCCCCAACATCCCCCACTTCCCTCCTGAAGCAAATGAAAAGTAGAGGGCTACCTATCCTCCTCCCCAATATCCATAAAGAGGTCTTTCCAGGAAGTGCCCTTCATCAAATAAAATCTATAGATAGAAAAAGTGCCCCTGACTAGAAACATTCATAGCTAGTTTGTGCATAAAAGTCATAACCATATATTGTTCCAGCTGGGGTGTTCCTCTAGTCCTTATTTGTAGAAGCATTTATGTCAAACATTTGAGACCACAGATCAATAAGGCTCTTGGCCTGCTGTTCCAAACTAAAAAAAGAAAACCTGCTGCTTGTAGATGATCTTAAGCCTAGCCAACTCCTACAAGAAGACGTGATCCCAGGGGACTGGAAGTGAGGAATCAGCTCCAGAACCACTTGCACCTAGTTACAGTGGTCAGATAAACATCAGATCGGACAAAGAACCTCATTTTTCCAACTTTATTAGGTTTACTAGGGGCCGTGCTGCATTGTATAGAAGCTGGTGAAAGATAGTTCCCCACATATATAGGAATTGCCCTAGGCTTGGTGATGACTTTGGCCTGCTTCAGTCTACCGAATGGGTATTGGTGGAATCACTGAACTTGGCAAGCTGGGTAAGGCCTATCTAAATAGCTGCACCAAAAGTCCGAGGAGATCATCTCCTTCAGCATCTTCGAGAATGCCAAGGACTATAAGATTGTTGCAGCGCTTCCTATTTTCCGGGTCCTGGATCTTCCATGAAAGTTCCTTCATGACATTCTCATGATCTTCCAGATGCTCCTCCACTCCCTGACCTTATCCTCAAGATCTAAAATACCTTGTTCAGCTTCCTTTATTCTTATATTCATGGTGCTCAGCTGTTTGAATGTGCACTGCAGTGATGCTTGTGTCTTTTAAGGAGATACCTTTAGTGCATCTGAATATTTAATATTTCTCTCTATGAGTACTCAAAATGTCATGGATGGACGCCCACAAGAGGGGCCTTGTAGAAGAGGTTGATGCTGAGGGTCCTCCCCGTAGAGGGTCAAGACAGATTTGCATATGGCGGGTCTGATTTGGGGTGGCTGAAAAAATGTCTGCGCTTCCTCCATCATCTCCTTGTGTTTGCTTCGTTTGCCCTGAGGTGGAAGGGTATGCCCGGATGTGGTCCCTTGCTCACTGTGCCACTGGATTTCAGTTTGCCTGGCTGATTAGGGGTGTTACCCCAAAGAAAGGTCACAGGATGCTTGTGTCCGGTCCAGGGAAGACCTGGTTTAGCTGTTCAGGCTGTACTGTTCCAAAGCTAAACAGGGTCAAGACTAATTTGCATATGGCTGGGTCTGAACTGGGGAGGCGAACTGAGCTATATAACGATGATGGATTCAACCCAGATCTGTGACTTGAGGTGAGTGCCTGAAAATTTGAATCTCTCTGTCCATCATTCCCTTGTGTTTTCTTTGTTTGCCTTAAATTGGCAGGGTATGCCCAGACATGGGTCCCTTGCACATTTTGCCACTGGATTCAAGCTAGCCTGGTTGATGAGGGGTGTTACCCTGAAACTGATCCCTGGATGTGTGTGTCCGGTCCAGGGATGACTTGGCTTTGCAGTTCAGGCTGGACTCTTCCTATGAGTAACAGGTTCAAGGCTGATTTGCATATGGCTGGGTCTGCACTGGGGTGGCAAAGTGAGCTAAAGAACGATGATGGATTCAACCCAGATCTGTGACTAGGGGTGAGTGTCTGAAAGGTTTCAGCGCTCCGTCCATCATCTCCTTGTGTTTGCTTTGGTCCTCCCCTGTATCCTGGGTGGGTGCCAGTCCCTCCAGGCAGTGAAGAACAGTGTTTTCTATTAACTCATTAGCAGACATATACCAATGCAGCTGTCATTCAAAGCTCATCATCCCCATTTTTGCTCACTGTCTAACTGTTACTAGCCTGCACCCAGTTGGATGCTTGTTCCTTCGGCTTAGTGAGTGCTACCTCCTTACAATCCTTCTCTTTCTTCCTGTACTTATCCATCTCGGGGTCTAATAGGTCATCATCCCAGTAGTCAGAAAATGAGAAGAAAGCCTCATGGTATCCTGTGTCGTAGCCACTCGGTCAGCTCCACCAAACACTGCTAATCTGGGTTTCTCTGACTGGGTCTTACCTTCCAATTATCCCATGATTAATTCAGTCAACAAGTCTACTGTCTTGCCACCCATCTCATATGGCAGACTGGCATCCCGAAGTCCAGTATTTGCTTCCAGACCACTAGCCATCTGACCTTCTTGTGGCCCTGGATCCACTGATTCCCACGCAGATGAATTTGTTTTTACGGTTTTACATGGGCCAGGATGGGGGGTTACCCAATAAGGTGGGGGGAATGTGAACAATGCTGGACACTAAACTAAGTTGTAAAGTAGTGGTATGTGAAAGTACTTTGGTTCTGGCGTCCGTTTTAGGCATACGACTAAAAACCAGAAAGTTTTTACTTACAAATTGGCTTCCATCGTCAGTGGAAGCAATCAGCTCAGTATCTGTTAATTCTGCCGGCAGCACTGCTCCTGTGAATTTGCTCCCATCTTTGAATTTGCATCCTTATAGATCCTAGCTGCAGTTTCAACAGCAGTTCCCTCAGCAACATAATTCTACCTATGGATTTGAGGAGATGTAGTAGAATGCTCATGTGCTGTTTTCTCAGAATTGTGGCCTGGATTGCCACTGGGGAACCTCCAGACTTTTCCCATCACAGCTTGCAGATATCGGGACCTTGCCTGTAGCTTTTCTTGAGTGGATGCAGGTGCATGTGCTCATCTTGCTGCTTGCTGACTGGAAAAAAAGCGACAGGTAGTGGCGTGCAAACTGGATGGATCAGGCCATGGAACACCACTGCCAAGGTGAGAGAAGGCCGGGGGTCATGTCCAGAGGGCGATCAGACTGAGGCACTTCAGTTTCTCTTTGGGCAGGCCTCGGAGATTTGCCACACACTACACCACTAGCCATTGGACATAATTTCGGGATCTATAACTCGCCAATGTTGCATCTATTGTTTAGAACATTAAAGTAAGCCCCCATACAACATATTTAAAGGTACAAATCATACTAAAAAAAATATTATGGACATGCAATGTTTTAAATCAAACTTCCTTGATGTATGATGAGTCAAAAAGAATCAAAAATAATGTTTATTTAGACCAATGGTCTTTAAATAAAAGAAAACTCATATAGTCACCTTATCTAAACTAGTTTTTACAATATTTAAAATTCCAGCATCAAAAATTCATACCCTGCCATTCAAGTTAAAGTATGTAAAAAAACATAATGTTAGATGCCCCTTCATACTCGAATAATTGAAAAATAAGTTCACAGAGTTCTTAGCTTTAAAAATGCAGTACTCTAGTGTAGTGAATGAGCCACTTTTGTGGTCTGACACCCTATGATGACCTTCAACCACCACCATTTTGTATTGGCTTAAGTGTGTTATGTTACCCTAGCCTTAATGTAGGATGGGTTTGCATATGCCTGCTACTCTTCTGTCCTGTAATCTTGCTGTCTTTTAGTAGAATAGTCTTGCCAAGAATAGGAGGTGTGGGATGTCGAGGTGCAGTGTTGTGGGTGATGGTGCACACATATGCTCAATGTTGGATACTGAGGGATTAAGTGTATAATGTTATTTGGGTTAGGTGAATTATGATTTTGACCTATTGGCTTTGATGCGGTCTAATGTCATTCTGATTTCTGACTTTACCTTGCTTTATGGCAGTGCTGACTATTGCCTTTGACATGGTTTCATGTCATCCTTGCTTTTCTGATTCCATCTTGCTTTGGGCCTTTGTGTGCATGGCTTAACTAACTCCATATTCATGCTGAAGCCATTTTCTGTGCCTGCACGAAGCTGCAAAGTGGGGAGGGCATGTTTGCTCTTCTCCTGTTTTTCATACTTTACTGACTAGAGAATTGGTTCTTATCAGAGGAATGCACATGGTCTGTCTCGGAGCCATAGCAATGGCCTGATCAACTGATGCGGTGGCCTTGGAGCAGGCTGAGAACGAGGGGGCGAGGCTTGCTAGAAGCTTCGTTGTGTTTGAATTTTTATTAAAAAGGGGAGCCCACACTGGCCTGGTGGAAGTTCACGCCGTGGAGCAGACGTGCTGTCATGGAAGAGTGGAGGCTGGTGTCACCTCTGAACTTTCGTCCGGTTCAAGCAATGGACTCCCCTTGAGCAAAGTGGGGTGAAAGATGGAGCAGTAGGTGAGGTGTCTCTGCTACTAACTGTCTCTTGATTCTTTTCTGAATTCTTTCCTTTCCTTCTTATTTTCTGATTCTTATATCCATACATATATATTTCCACATATATATTTGCCTTGATTGTGTTTCAATCATACTATTGATATGTTAGAGTCTGCTATGATAGGTGCATTTGGCTTACCGTGTGGTGCTATTTACTAATAAATACATCCCAGATATACCATTTCGTCTTTTCCTTGTAGCAGGAGGTGTGGACTCTTCTTGGCCAAGTATTCTGTTGTAGAAGAATGGGTGAATTCCCTTCTAGCAGGTAATTGTGTTATAGGAAGTTGTTCTACTCCTGGCAAGTGATGTGCAAAGTCTGTGTATATATTGTCCATAAGTTTGGAACTGATATTCTCTCCCTGGGAAAGTGACGGTACATACCTTGGTCCAGGGGAGATCTGAGCATTACATCTAGCCTAATCATTCTTCTCTTCCTCACCTTTCACTTTGTATATGAAATTATTTGTCACTTTTTATAAGGTAAGCGCCTCTAAAATACAACCAATAACATTAAACTTCCAAATATATATATTACATGTCGTATCATATTGTAACTGAAAAAGATGTTTCATCAAAGCACCTTATTCTTTTAATTAATCTGTACATAGCTTTTTAACTGCAGTCATAAACGTTCCAATTGAAATTGCAGTGTCTAAATGGCACCTATCAGTAAGAAACACTACAGCCTGTATTCGGTTTACTATTCCATTTTTAAGAAATAATGGACGTAAAAACATTTCCTGCAAAGGCAACACCTTTAAGCAATCCACTAATATGTGCTGAGTATCACATTTTGTGTGTAACTCACATGTGCAGTTACCATCAGATTGGATCATTTCTGCTTTTATTTTCCAATTTGCATATTAAGGATTAACGCAAATTCTAGCTCTTAATACTTCACTTCTCAGACTGCTATTTGGTAAAATATCAAGGTAAGGAAACCATGCTCCCTTCTGCCATCAGTTTAGCATAAGTTTAACAGATTTTTTCCCTCCCAGATACTGCCAGTCCCTTTCCCAGGATAGTTCTCTTCCTATAGATCTCAACTCCCCCTTAGAGACTTCAGCATGCAGGGTTTCATGACAGAGGCTCACTTTCATGTCCCTACAAACAGATGTCAGATTTTTTCTGACCCCTTTGGCCTATTTTTGTTCACTATACAGGATCTCATTTTTACACCAATAGGAGGATTTTTGTTCCTCTCTCTCGCCCAGTTTTTTCCATCATTTTAATAAAGCCATTTGTCCATGAGGTCAGACTCACCTATCGCCTAATAAACTGCACCATGGAAGAGCCTGGCAGGGACATTAAGATCCCCTCCATGGGATCTCACCAATTTTCACCACTAATGCAGAGTAGTTCAGATCCATATTACAGTTGCAGCAGTTTCATGGCCACGAAAGCTTTCAGAACTGGTCTATGTGACATCTCCCTATAGACCCGATTTAATTTTTTAGGCCACTCACCGAAGTGAGGGCCTTCACTTTTAGGGCCTCCAGATGGGTATGTCAGTTCAGGGACCTTTCAAACCAAATTTCTAAGTATTTATACTCTGTAACTGTATCCAATTTAGTGGTTCCCAGATGCCAACTGAGTTTATTAGCTTTTGTACCAAAGCACACCACTTTCCTTTTATCCATATTTACAGTTAGCTGTTTATGGCTACAATAATCCCTGAATGATTCCAACTTCCTCTGTAAACCCATCTCTGTCTGGGCTAAAATTACCAAGTCGTCTGCATACAAAAGGCATAATAAATGTTTACCATCCATTCTAGGGCTAGAGCCTGTTGCCCCCCACCAGTCTCTTGGGGGGGGTCAGCGACAAAAATAGAGAATAACAATGGGGCCAGCACACACCCCTTTCTTAATCAATGATTAATTTCTATTTTTGTGTGTCAGTGACCCCTCTGTGTCAATAATAAGTTGGGCCCAATTATGTTTGTGTAACTCCTGTATTATGTAAATGATTCCCTTTGGGATATCATAAATTATCATTGTTTCCCATAAGCGATCCCAGTCCACCAAATCAAAGGCAGCACGGAAGTCAACAAAGCAGCAGAGCAATCTTCCACTCTGCTTGACTGACTTCCTTGCAATGGACCAAAGTGCAAAACAATGGTTAATTGTAGAGGAGCCCTCTTTAAAACCACCTTGTTCTGGAGGACTATTGATTTCAGTTTGAACAAATCCTTCAGTATTTCAAGTATAACTTTTGCAAAGATTTGTTTGCCCACATCTAGAAGATTAATCAACCAATAGTTTTTGGGAATCCTTATATCTCCTCTATTATGGGTAAGTCTTATTATATCCCCTCTCCAACTTTCCGGGAATTGTTCTGTATCAATTATGAAAGAGAATAATTGTGATGAAAGGTCTGCCCACCATCCTAGCTGAGTCTTTAAAAAAATAGCTGGATGATTATCTGGGCCCTCTGCATGGCTAAGGTTCAGGCTGCCTATAGTTCTTTTTACAATTTCTACCGTGAAGCGTGCTCCGATATCATCCTCCACCCCTACCCTGTTAGTTCTATTTCTGTCTAATGGCGGCTTCCTCCACCACACAGTTCATTACGACCTGGGTTTTGCCTGAACCTGCCTGGATTAGCTTCCAAAACTTTCTCACATTCTTTTTTTTCGGTGCCTCCAGCAATACAATAGCTTGCATAGTTAGACTTTACTTTAAGGCTTCTTTCCCCTTTCCTTATTGACCTTTTTAATTTCAGAATGCCTGGCTGAGCCATTCCTTTCTCTTTCTATGGTTAGCCACCTTTGTTTTCATGTTGGTCAACGTTATTTGTACTTTTACCCTCAGACACTGTACCACATGATTAATTATACTTCCATACTTCTCTAGATTCATGACCGTTACACTTTCCACTATTAAGTTCTGCTATAGGTTAGCCAGTTTTTCCATACATCCCTCGGTCATCCACTTGTAGAGGAATGATCTTTTCTCGTGGGGCCCTACCCCCTAAATAATTCCAATTTTAGAGGATCATGGTCACTTTCCTTTCCTTCTATGATAAAAAAAAGTCCCAAGCATACATAAAAATGTAATCAGAATGGCAAACCAACCTTGAACGTTTGCCTTGCTGACCGACCAGTCTCTATCCTGCCATTCAGGCAGAAGAGATTTTAGTAGACAGATACTTTCCTAATGCAATGTCCTGTGGTGACATTTTAGTTTCGGAGAAGCTTGCTGCATTTATACCATGAGTAACTAGCAGTTCTGTGAACCAAGGATCAATCCTGTTTGGGGTAATTTTATGATTAAAATCTCCTGTTAAAATAAGCATATCTTTACCATATTTATCACATAGATAATCCAGATCTTCCATAAAATACCCCTTTCAAATCTATAAATTTCAGGGGTCCGCCTATGCATACATACATTCGCAATTATCATGCTGTCATACTCAGGGTCAGGATCTTGTAAAAGCACTCTGCATACCACAAGCCATTTGCATTTTACTTCTAATATTTTTAACTTTCTCGCTGTCCCAGTACATACAAGGGTCATTATCCCCCCTGCAGCTCTTCCCTGTCGACTCCCTATTGCTGGCCTATTTATTTGGGAAAACCCATCAAACATAGAGGTTTCACCGCACAGCCAATTTTCCTGCAAACACAAGATCTCGTGTGTTTTTTAAGACCTTCTAATTTGATCCTTCTTTCAGGTCCATCAATGTTCCAAGGTAATATTCCCAGGCTGTGCAACGGCCCAACATTCTAATCGATTTCACTCAGGCACCCCTCTTCATTCGAAACAGTTTGGGATAGGCGAGCATGCCTATTTTCAATATTTAGGCCTATCCAATAATCTAACCTGTTGTGCCCCGAGTCATGCATGATACCTCAGAAATGATTCACCGGCTTGTCCTCTTTCATATAATTCTAGTTCTGTCACTATTCTTATCCCTTCCTTTTGTAGTTCTTTCTCTGCTTTGATCAATGCTGTTTTTACTATCCCTGAGTGCATTAGAACTTTTGTTATTTCTTTCCTCTTACCATTCGGTATGAACCCAACTTGTCTAAGGTCGTTAGTTTCTATTTCACTCAGGCTAGGACATTAGAGAGGGGCAAGAGAAGTTGTGATCGATTTAAAGGGCATAGCTTTTTTACCACCTTCACCTAATCGGATTGATTCAAAATATATCCACATATTACGTCTGAGCGAAAAGTACTATACTGTTTCCACGATCCCTGATGGGACAGAGTTGTCATGTTTGAGAGTTGCCAAGAACTATTCTTTCCTTGGTAAGAGGAGTTTACAGTGGCACTGGGAGCTAGCTGGTATACAGGCTAACATACCCGGTGGGGGTGTCAGGAATTAGTCTGGACACTAATCCCACAGTCTATGTTGTCTAAACACGCAGATCCCATATAGGTTGATAGGAACTACATGACACTGGGAGTTGGAAGATTACTCTTACTGTCTTTTTCCTCCCAAGCTGAAGTTCTCTTTTTGGTGGCACCCTTCCATTTCATTTCCTTTGGGTCTTTTATGGTTTTTTTGTATTCTGCTCACGTTTGATTTGGAGCCTACCACAATATTGTCAGTCTGTAGCTTTTCATTTGTCCCCTTCCACGAGATCTTCCTCCTTTTTTTTGGCAGGGGTACTGTCTATATCTTGTTGGTTCTCCCCATTTTCTATTAACATGGGTCATTTGGAAATATACACACTCTGCATTTCCTTCTGTCTCCGAACATCCCCAATACTTTCCTTACTTAAGTCAGCAGTTTCTACGGGGGCTAACTATCAACATGATATGACCCCGGATTACTTTCAGTTCTCCCACAATATCCAACATTGAGGCCTATACCTATTGAAGAGTTGCACGCTGAGTCCTCTATGTCCTTATTCTCTGCATCCAGAGCCTGCTCCATATTCGGTTCTTGCTCCCTTCTTGAGGCATTCTATAATCTCTTGTCTCACCCTCTGTGCTTTCCTCCACCAGTTGAGGTGCTTCTTTATCTTGAGGGGAGAAAAGTCGGGGTGACAAGGAAAGCCTAGGTTCTAATGAAAATTCCTTTCGCCTTAACAAATCTTGCTGGCTCATCAGAGATGTACAAAGATCTACACAGCCTTGGCTACTATTTATATAAGTGAATCCGATAAGGCTTGTTTTATTTTAAAATTTTTGCCGACAAAGTCCTTGATTGATCTCGACACTGATGCTCCCTCCTTCTTCATCCGCGGGGGGGTTATGATTGAAAGTTTTATCCCCATGCGTCTCAATCTTGTCCTTAATCCTTCTTCATTGGGGGTTGCTGTGTTCCCTTTATGAGTCCTACCTAGAGTATCAATGTCCACCTGTGGCCGCCCCTTCTGCACCTTTCTTATTTTGCCTTTACCAGGTGCCATCTTTTACCTGGATTACTGATGTTTTTTTGTCCTTGACGCCTTCCTCGTTTCTCTTTAGTTTAGTGAGTCCTTAATACAAAATTTTAATCCACTATTTCATTTCCTGCTTTTACCCTTCATCAGCTTTACCAACTTGGAGGATATCTGTATACTTTATCAATCATTTCTACCTTATTGGCTGTAGTATAACTAATATTAAAATATTATCAAAAGATTATCAGATTTTTTGTTGAGTGACTGCTCTGCGACTGGTCTGACTCTGCTTTCATCAGCATACCGTTCCTTCCTTTTCTCCTTATATCTTTGTTCGAGGTGCATGTGGCAACGGCCCGAGCCAATGCCCCTGCCTTTTGCCTTATTTCCTGTAGGTTCTCCTGGGCTCTATAAGCACCCTGCCACACACCGGGCTCCTTGTGGCTCCCCCGCAGCGGCCGGCACAATCGCACTAAAGTCCCCCACTGAGGGCCAACAAAGTCAATAAATCCGTTGTATCGCCCTACTACTGCACAGGGCCAGGGACCCAGAGACCCAATTATTGGTAGGATCCCACTTAAAAAGCAGCTTTACAGCTTAACTTAACTCCAGCTCTTCAATGCATTCTCCATTGTAGAGTACGGAGAAAGTATGGAGAACGGCTTCCCGCGTCTTCCACAGCCGAATAACAACATGCAGAATTGGACGTTGAGCATTGAATCTCAGCGTTAGCCGTCACTCAACTGACAATAGTAGAGGAGACCATGATGTGTACATGAAATCTGAAAATAAAGACATTATAATACTTTCTATAATAATGTATTACATTAAATCCTGGAATACAAAAACTATAGAAAACCATGATTAGAGTATTTCTAATGTTTAAGCAATTTGAAAGTGTTGTAATAATTTAATAACCCCAACTATACCTAAGTCGTACACATTTTTCTTTGTGAATATATATATATATAAAAATATATATATATATATATTTATTTATTTTCACTGAAAAAACCATAGGTTTTAGGGACGTTATAGTTAGTTGGACATTTGACTCATATAAAACCAGAGAAATTCGCCTGTAATAGTTAGTTGAGCTAACTATAACTCGCGCGCCGGCAATGCACTGCTGATGATGTCACATATTACAGCACTCATGACATGGTCAGTGACATCACTGAAGACATCACTGATGACATCTCAAATGACATCACTGATGACATCACTCATGACATCATCCAGTGAATGTGTGTTTCTATAAAATGCAAATATGTTTAATATATACATGCCAAGGTGTATTGAAGAATGAATACATTTACAAGTGCCTAAAGGAATTATTTCTTATGTGTGTGACCGACTGTATAAGTGAGTGATTGAACGTGTCTTACTGAATGCATGGGTTAGTGACTAAACTGTGTAAAAGTCTGTATTAGTCTCTCCATTGGTGTGTAAGCAACTGCATGGGTTACTGAATACCTACATGAGTGTCTATATAGGTTATTGATTTGTTGTCTGAGTATCTGTATGGGTCTCTGAGTGTCTGTGCGGGTGGGTGAATGTATGAGTCTGTGCATAGATGTCTGAGTGGGTGATTCAGTGGTTGTTTGGATTAAAAAGTGCATCTGGAAAGGGCTGTATGGGTGAGTGAATAAATGTCTCGGTGGTATATCTGTGACTAACTACATATGTTTTAAGCCACTATATGTGAGTGTTGGAGTATATAAATGAGTATACGTAAGTTATTTCAAGAGTGGATATATAAATAAGTGTCTGCTTCTATCAGTGATTGTATAAGACAGTAAATATGTGTTAGTATCGATATAAATGAGTGATGTGGTATGTCTAAAAATAACGAAGTTGGTGTGTATAACTGTATACATGATTAAATGGGTATGTGATTAATTCTTTGCATTACTGACTAGGCGTGTGAGTAACCTATGGTTTTTTTCAGTGAATTTTGAAGGTTTTTTAAATGCTAATTTCTAAGAATAACGTCTCTGAAACCTATGGTTTTTTCAATGAATTTCAAAGGCTTTTTAAATATCGAACTACTATTGTGTATTTGTCATTAATACTATTTTTTCTAACTATTCAACTACATAAAATAAACTGCAAATGTACTATGTAACGTAATACATTTCACAAATTACAATGAGTTTTTAAATAATACAAAACAATTTAACATTCAGATAACAATTTTTCTCCCTTTTTTTGCTGTCATCAGCTACTACTTAACTTCACTATTCACAGTGATGCAGTGTAGTTTTATTATAAACAGCAGGGGAAAAAAAACAATCAACTACATTGTTAACACATCCAATAGTACTTCAGATGTTCAAAGCGTACCTTTACTTCGTAGATTGTCTGCAAATTTACCCAATACACCAGATAATGTATCAAATATTTCGCTTTGAAAGCACCCAGTATGAATTTCTTCAAGATCTTACGTAGTTTCTCTGCACAATTTTTTCAATACACTACATAATGTATCAAAAATTTTGCTTTGAAAGCATCCAGTATTAATTCCTTAAAGATCTTACATAGTTTCTCTGCACAATTTTCCCAATACACCAGATAATGTATCAAAAATTTCACTTTGAAAGCATCCAGTATGAATTCCTTGAAGGTCTTGCGTAGTTTCTCTGCACATTTTCCCAATACGCCAGATAATGTATCAAAAATTTCGCTTTAAAAGCATCCAGTAGGAATTCCTTAAAGATCTAACACCTTCCCATTAAAGCCGAATAGTGTATCTAAAATCTTTGTTTCTGAAAAATTAAGTATGAGTTGGGTAATTCATAAGGCAATCTCAGTTTCATTTCCAAGTGTGTATAATTACAGCGACTCCAACCATTATTACACTTTAAATAAACTGTAGAATGTCCACTTGTAGTAGTGCTTCCAGCATGGAAAACAATAGCAATTGTTGCAAAAGTTCTTCCAGAAATAGATACTTGATTAGCAACAAAAAATTTAATCTTGGTTTCCACTTTTCTTCCATTTGGTCGACAGCGTTGCAGCATTATAATCAAATATTTTCCATATCTTTGTAGGCATAATGCAGATAGCATTCTTGATTTACAACGAGAACACATCATCTCATGATCAGCTTCTTTTACTAATTTGGAAAATGGTACAGATTTGCAGTCAGGTATTGTTAAATATAAAAATCGTTCTCTGTCAACTCTAATCCTTTAATAAACACTCCACATTTATGTTCTCATTTGTAACTGAGTCCAAATAAACTCTCAATCGGAATTCCTTCATCTTCTAGTACTCTAAGCATAACCATCAGAAAGTCTTGTGATCTTGCTGTATATTAGCACTGAACGTTAAAGATCCAGTACATATATCCAACAGTTGGCGAATACCAGAAGCAGAATTAATCTTACTTCCATCAGTTCTCAATTCTTGAAATGAAGTGTAGAGTGCAGAACATAAAGCTTTTTCCTGACTTTCCATAATTTCACCACAAATATCTTCAAGACAACACATAACATTACGAATGATATTACCATACTATAGCTCCTACTTCCTGGTAGTGCCATTTCTTGGCGGCCATTTTAGTGGGTTGACGCTCCAGTGTTCCCTGAGCCCTGACTACTTAGGCTCCCAGCGCTGACACGCTTGAGTAAAACCTGAACTGATCACTCCTGCGCCAGCGCTCTAGGTGATAGCACCTTTGCTGTTCTGTTGAATGTGTTTTTTTAAAAAAGAGAAAAACGTTTTTTTAAAAAGAGAAAATCGTTTTTTTAAAAGGAGAAAATTGTTTTCTTAAAAAGAGAAAATCGCTTTTACATGCAAACTGCTGTTGCTAATGTGATTTGAATTGTGCACTGACTCCCCGGTCCACCGCAGCTACTCGGGCTGATTGTTGTGGAGGGAGAACAGAGCGCTCCTACTTCCTGGTAGTGCCATTTCTTGGCGGCCATTTTAGTGGGTTGATGCTCCAGTGTTCCCTGAGCCCAATCTATATTAACCTCCTTCGCCCCGCGCAGCGGCACGCGCAGCGGTAGCGCCTTAGACGCGCCGAAGAGGCGCCAAAGAGAAGCCAGTCCGCGTCCAGACGCTTCCAGTCTCCGGACCCAGCTGTCATCATGGTAGGAAATCTCCTCACATACAGCAATTCCTCACTATATGCATTGCGTCCTTCGGTCAATCCACTATGTTTGCATTCAGTCCTTCCCTTACACCCGAAGGCCCACTGCAAAACTTGTGATTGGGGCATAACTACTCCAAATGTTGTGAAAAATCCCTCCAAGCAGAAATGGAGGATGTTCCTTCTTAACTGCCGTTCCCTGCCCAAACACCATACTGAACTGGCCATGCTGATAGAGGAGCTCAATCCAGACGCCCTCTTTCTAACAGAGACATGGCTTCAGCTAGAAACTGATCCTGCAATAGCATGGGCCACCCCCCAAGGCTATACTATTAAACATTTGGATCGCAAGACTGGCAGAGGTGGAGGGCTGGCTATTATCTATAGGGACAACTTTAGATGCCGCATCACTCCCTCCCCCATGCCAGCCTGTGAGAACCTACATTTCACTCTTGAGTTCTCCCCATCCACTACTTTCTCCGGTATCCTAGTCTATCGACCACCTGGCACCCTCAACAACTTTATCTCTAACATGACGGATTTAGCCGCCAACCTAGTGCTCACCTCGGCAAATTTCACCCTGCTGGGCGATCTTAATTTACACCTAGATGAGCCACTTGATTCAACAGCCAATAGTCTTCGAACAAACTTTCAGTCCATTGACCTGGCTCAGAAAGGCTTTCAATCAACGCATGTTAAGGGACATCTCCTAGATCACATCTACAGCAATCTAGATAGCTTAACCGTCGAGGCTCCAGTACCACTATCCTGGACCGATCATTTTTTAGTACCTTTTACATTGACCACTTGCTCCCCCCCCATCTCACAAAATCACAATAAGCAGCGGGGAAGAAAATGGGCCTCCCTCCCACTTTCTAAGTGGAAACTGGCTCTTATAGAACACCTACCCCCAAATGTGACCAATCCCAATACAGCCATTGTCAATTTTGATAACTGGATCTCCAGTTCCCTTGACCTAGTCCTACCAGAGGAATCTTTGCACTTAATAAACAGAGCCAAAGTGGCCCCCTGGTACTCCCCGACTCTCAGGACTATGAAGCAATCTTGCCGCAAACTAGAGAGAGCCTGGAGACAAGATTACTCACAATCAAAGAAAGTTGAGTATAGAGCCGCAATAAAGCTCTATAAAAATCAAATAAAATCTGCGCAAGCCCATTTTTATGAAGCCAAAATCAATCTAGCTGCAAACTCCCCCAAAGAAATTTTTAAAATAGCCAAATCTTTAATTTCTCCCCCTCCCCCCGAGCGTCTGTCATCTGATGGCGCACAAACCCGTTGCAATAATTTAGCCACTTTCTTCTCCCAGAAGATCCAGGCCATCTATTCTTCATTTTCTACTGGCAGTGATGACATGGACCACACCACCACTACAGATTCTGACTTCTTAGCCCCCAGCTCACTGGATGAATTCCCCCTCCTAGATTCCGACACTTTAGACAGAATGCTTCTTAAAGTCATCTCGGGATCCCCCAATGACCCAGCACCCCCGCAAACTCTCAATAAGGTGATGGACATCATCCGCCCTGTCATTCTGGATGTCCTTAATGCTTCCATCTCCTCTAACTCCGTCCCAGCACCATGGAAATGTGCGATGGTTAGGGCCCTTTTGAAAAAACCCACCTTGGACCAGAACAACTTGGCCAATTTCCGCCCCATTTCCCTACTTCCCTGGATGAGCAAACTGCTTGAAAGGCACATCAATAATATCTTAGTGGACTACTTAGAATCAAATAGTCTGCTATGCGCCTCTCAGACGGGTTTCCGCCCGCAGCATGGAACTGAAACTGCTCTCCTAGCAGTGACGGAAGAAACTAGATTGGTGCTGGACCGGGGAGGAAAAGCAGCCATCATACTACTCGACCTCAGTGCCGCGTTCGACACTGTCAACCATGCCACACTGCTACACCGTCTGAAAGGCATGGGCGTGTCGGGCGCGGCCCTGGAGTGGCTGACCTCCTTCCTGGACGAGCGCTTCTTCCAGGTGTTTGAGGGCAAAGCAGTCTCCCCTAAGCAACCACTTAGATGTGGGGTTCCTCAGGGCTCCTCCCTGAGCCCCACACTTTTTAATGTCTATATGCGACCTCTAGCGGAGATAGTCCAGCCCTTTGGCGTGCGTATTGTCACCTACGCGGACGACACCCAGTTGGTGGTCTCTCTGGACCACACTGAGGAGCCGTCCAACACCCTGGGCCTCTGTCTAGAGGCCGTTGCTAAGTGGATGCAATCGTCCTGTCTCAAACTTAACGGGGAGAAGACAGAGATTATGCTATTGGGTAACCCTTCTCCGACCATTTTGACATCAATTTGGCCCACCTGCCTTGGTGCTCCCCCCCCTCCCAAACCGCAGATAAAGAGTCTGGGAATCTGGCTCGATAAAGCGCTGGACTTCTCGGTCCAGGCTACCAAAACTGCCTCCACGTGTGTCGGCCTAATGAAAATGCTCCGCAAAGTACTCCCTCTGCTTCCTTTCCAGGCGAGGAGAATCATGGTTTAGGCCCTGATACTCTCCCGCCTGGACTATGGAAACGCGCTATATCTGGGTGCCCCGGCTTCAGTGACCAACAGGCTCCAAGTCACGCAAAACTGCGCCGCCCGATTATTATTCAACATCCCCCGCTGGCAGTCAGCCAAGAAAGCTCTAAAAGAATTGCACTGGCTCCCGATGGCTGCTAGAGCACAGTTTAAGGCTATGTGCATTGTGCACAAATCTTTCCATCGAACAGGCCCTGCCATCCTGTCCCCCTTAGTTGTGCCCTACGCTCCATCCAGAGCCCTTCGCTCGGGATCATTGCACCTAGTTACCACTTCTAAAATCAACAAAGCACTTTGGGGCGGCCGTTCCTTCTCCCATACTGCTGCGAGACTTTGGAACTCCCTCCCCTTAGCCCTCAGAGAAAAGAATAACCGGCTGGCTTTTAGGAAAGCTTTGAAAACCCACCTGTTTGCAAAAACGTGCTAGTCTCACCCTGCGGCCCGCCACAGTGATCAATTAAAGCGCTGCGAGGCCTCCGGGTAGTCTATGCGCTATATAAATATAATTTTTCATTTCATTTCATTTCAGTTGACACCAGAAACATTTTCTAATTGGTATCCAACAACATCATCACTTGTTTGTATTTTCTGCTTCTTTACATCTTTTCTTTTCTGTTGATTTTCTTTCTGCTTTTCAACCATAGTTAACTCTTCAACATATTTGCGTTTTGAACACACAACACGTTTCTCATAAATATGATATTCACCTAAATGGGGAGCATAAAGCCTTCTCAAACGATTATATTCTCTTACACAAATAACATCAGCACTAACCTTGTTCTCATCAAAATCAATTAAATACAAACCAGACAACGTTCTAACTCGAGATAATGCAACATATACCACTCCCTCTTTAAACACAGTTTTTCCAACATTTACCAAAGCATTATCTACACTTAAACCTTGTGTCTTGTGAATAGTTATTGTATATGCTAAACAGAAGGGAAACTGTTTGCTACGAACATATAAGTCTTTTACAAGCAAAAAACGTGCGGCAGAACGTGCAATCTGTCTTACCTCTGCAATCTGAGAAAATTTTACTTTCAAAAATTCAATTCCATTTCTATTTTAATATTTCACTAAATCATCAACTTTCCCCATTGCTCCATTCACTAAACCTTCTTCTACATTCAGATTACGCTTCAAAATTACCCGACAGTTTAAACATACATCTAATTTTTTTCTAAGCCAGCAGTTTTTGATACAGACTTTTCCAAAGAATCCAATTTAGTCTGTAGTTTTTCTGAAATTCCTTGTTGGTCTATCTTATCAATAGCTTCAATGTGAACTATTTCTTGATTTTCCAATTTCATAAGCTCTCTATTAAATGTATAACACTCTTCCACTGTAGGCATTAAGCAAACTATAGACTTTTTTTCTTTCATTTTCTCGTACATTACTTCTGCTGGTGTGTTTTCATTTGTAAACAAGTTCTTTAGTAGACAACTTTGAAAAGCTTGTTTACAATGTTTGCTTAGAACACCAATTCTTACATCTTTTAGAATATTTCCATAATCTTCATCTCTTGCTTGTCGCATATTCTGAGTGAGTTCTTTATATTCAAAATGTAACCACAGATTCACATTTCCAATACTTCCTAAATATTTCTTAGTGTCTTCATGTAGAAGAGTTTTAAACACTGGTTCTCCTTTTACAGGGGTTAGTTGTAGCAGATGTCCAAATACAATTAAATGTGTTCCCCCAAAGAGAACGTTGTAATCTATTTTTAATACCTGTTGCATTCTTAAGTGTACAAAAGCAAGCATTAAGTTCGAGACCATGCTCACCTCATCAATAATTAAAAGTTTCATTTTCTTCAGCACTCTTGACACTTCATAAGAAGCTTCTCCAGACAACTTCTGATATTCTAATTTATTATCACGCTCCACTGGTAACATCAATTATATATGCAAAGTAACTCCTTTAACATTGTGTGCAGCTAATCCAGTTGGAGCTGTTACCACACAACATAAATGTGAACCAGTAGTTTCTTTAAGATAACTGGTCAAAACTTTAACGTTTACCTGTCCCAGCTTGACCACTGATGTACATCAGAAGAGGTTTAAAAGATGAACACAGACATGCTTTTTCTTCATGCAACAAACCATGTTCTAACCATTCTCTCACTTGTACATATATTTCTTTCTGTTCAACATTTACTTGGTCTTCTAACTTTTCCAATGTTATATTGTCTTCGTGTGCTTGTTGCATTGCAATTTTGACTTCATGCTTAGCAATCGCTGATTCATCATTTTCCAGCATTGGTTGTCCAAGAGGATCTTGACTACCTGGACCACTACTTTGACTATCTTGAGAACTTTCATGAGCTATTTCAGCTATAACAGTCTTTTCCTGTTCAACTTCATCATTCAACATTTTTAAATATGTAGGGAAAATTGGACATCGAATGCTATCTTTACAAGCATTAAAAGATACTTTGTAGCAGTCAAACTCTCCAAGTAATTCACTTTCGCTATGCCATGGTTTAAACAGCTGAAGAAGTGCTAAATAGTAAAATTCTCGCTTATCTGGAGTTTCACAACTTAGGGCCAGATGTAGGTAGATCTGAAATACCGATTTCTTAATAGTGAATTTTACCGATTCACGATTAAAAAATCGCATTTCCTATGTAGGTAAAGATTCGGTAAAAAAATACTGAATCCTTAATTTTCCTTATTACCAAATCGGTAATTGAGATTCGGTAATAAGGAATACCTACCCATTCATTTCTATGGGCTTGGAGGCCCATAGAAAGGAATGTGAAGACATTCACTATTAGCGATTCGGTATTACTGAATCGCTAATAGCGGGAGCACTTTCAAGGATGCCAGGGTGTCAAAAGGACACCCTGTTGCACCCCTGAAATGTGCATGTGTGCACATGTGGCACACATACATGCCGTAAGGGCATGAATGTGTGCCACATGGCACTTAAAAAAAACTAAAAAGTGATTTCTTAAGGCTCAAAAGCACTCTTTAATGTGCTTCCTACATTAAGGATTCGGTATTAATGATTCCTTAAATGCAAGAGCAATAAGGAATCGGTATTTACCGATTCCTTATTTACCGATTCCTTACCTACATTAGGAATGGCTAAATACCGGTCGGTAACCCTGAAATTTACCAAATTCCGGCGTTACCGACCGGTATTTAGCCACCTACATCTGGCCCTAAGTTTCTTGTGGTTTATAAGATTACCCTTTGCATGTTTTACTAAACAACCATGACATCCAACTACTGCAAACTTTCCTTCGTTTAAATTCTCTTTAACATTTCTTTTGAAGCTGTAATGCTGAAGTACTTCATACAGACATAGCTGTTCCAGATGTTGACTCCTTTTCGGATAGTATGTGTTCAACATATTCGTTTTAAGAATGTCTGTACTATCTGGCTCATTTGCTGCTAATTGTTCAATTTCTTCCAATGATTTCAACACTCTATTTCATTTGCAGGCAAGTCCTAAACTTACCCAAATGATTCCTCGTGACTTTGAATATAAACTAGAGAACACAAGCGGTCTGAACATTCAGATGATCCAATTTCTCAGTGGGAAAGCATTTTCAAACTAAAGCTGTACAATTTTTTGCTAAGACTATTCTCTTGTGCAATTTCTTCCCACATTTGTTTCATCTCTGTTTTTTCAGATTTTGTTGTGTATGATGTAACATAACGTGCAACAGCAATTGAGTTATCCGCAACATACTGGATGTCCATGTTCGCATTCCACATTCTTAAAATGACTGGATTGTAGTCATTGATATACTTTGACACTTCTGTTCTTTTTAAGTTGTAGGTATTCTTTGGAGATTTCCGAGTTATTGTGTGCCTCACAGAAGAAAAAAAAGAATTTACTCTTCCTTTACAAATGACTGGACGGGGAACACCAAACCGACATATGGTTTAAATTTTCCTTTAGACTTGTATTTTCTTCTGCAATACTTTACACAACGGTGACTTTGGAAACATAAAACTTGCTGTCTCAAGCTTCTATCTCCTTCTTCTCTTGGAATCTCACATGTCACATACTGTTCGATGAAAGACAATACTGTTTCATCAGAATCATTTCCAAATGTAGGTGCATCCTTGATCCATACTAGCATATGTATATGAGGTGTACCTCTTGCTTGATACTCCTTTCTCCAAAAGAAATCGGTAACTTTTCCAAGAGGTGGATTTATTTTATTACAGACAAAACACAACATACCTTGAAAATTATGATTAAAATATCTGCACACATTTACAGGATCCAATGAACACAGTTCACCAGGAGTCTTTATTTCAACATTTTTTATATTAGAATTCGCTTCCATTAAAAACTCAAGCAAATCTTCCCATGCCTACTCTGCACAGCGAAGTGTGACAAACCATGTTGGTGTACCTAAGTTCCGTAACATAAACTTGAGTTCTCCATGACAAAGATACCAATACTCATTTGTTCCACGTTGACATGCCATCAAATTGATTAACTGTGCTTCTAAATTTTAATCTGTTTCTTTCTCCACAAATTCTTTCGCAGAAAGAAGTGATTCATGAACTCACGTATTACCTGTTCATCCACATTTACATTTTTGTAATAAATATTGTTCTCTATAAGATATAAGGTAGCCTTTTCAACTTTATTAACATCCACAAATTATTGCCATATTTTCCGACTCTTTGTGGGTACACCATTTATTAAAATAACTACTGTCTCATCTTCCTCTTTCTCTCCAGCAACAGTTTCAATGTTTTTCTTAAAATCCAAAGTTCAGTACACCACTCTTCCTTTCAGCCCTCTTTGCAAGTCTGGTTGTGGCAGTTTACCTGTTTTAGGCTCCAACCGAATTATAGTTTGAAAAGGATGAACAGATTGAATTAGAACTGACTCATATGTATTCAATTTGGCCTATTCCTGCGGAATAGCTACTAACTCCAATTTATTATGCACTGCTCTAGCAGGCATTTTGTACTCTTCTAATTTGTTGTAACAATATTTACATATACGTTGATCACTACCTGTTAGACCTGGCACCTTGGCGTGAGTTTCCCTTCCACTTTTTGATGGTGTGCCTCGACTGTTTTGCTGGTGTTGTCCGCTCAGGGCACTGCGCCACGGCTAATCCGTGCCGCAGTGCAAGTGCTCCCTAGATAAAGTGTACCTGTAATTGATGTCCATGATTGGTTTATTGGATTCACTGTCAGTCCCCAGTCAAGTGCACCAGGGGTGCCAGGGCTTGTGAATGCCAATGCTGCTGGTGGGCTTGCAGCGCTGGTTGCGCCACCCACGGAAGCGGCCTTGTAAAGTGTGTCTAGGGTCTGCCACCGCAGACCCTGTGCGCGGTCCGGGACCGTCGCGCTGACTGCGCAAGTGCCCCCCACTTGCCAGTCCCTAAACCTTCCCTTACCTACATATTAGCCACCCCTCTGGTAGGCCCGAGGGCAGGGTGCATTGTAGGCATAAGGTAGGACATGCCCTGATGTGTGTGGCATGTCTTAGTAGTGAATTACAGCCTTGTCGTTTTTCACTATTGAAGGCTACCTGCTCTCCATAGGCCAGAATGGGCTGCCGGGGTCACGCCAACGCTGTGACCCCAGTGGACTCAGAGAGCATGGTAGAGTGTCAAGTTTGGTATGCCTGAACTCAGAATAATAAAATACTTCTTGTAGTCAAGTTTATTTTAATATCCTGGGTTTGTAAATACTACTTTTAGAAAGTTAGTATTTACTGACCTGACCATCTCAGTCCGCCTCTGCTGTGTGTATGTGTTCTGCCTGGCAACAGTGAGGAGCAGGGTTGGGGAATCCCCAGAGACAGGTTGGCTGCCAGGTGGTGGGTAGAGAGATTAGACCTGGATGGGTGGGAGGAGTACACCTTGACTCCTGAATAGACCTGTGCTCTGCCACCACAAAGCCGGCGCCACCCCCTGTGGGGCGGCTGATGTCTCTGCCCTGCTGCTGAAAGGAAAGAGCAGAGTCACCATAGCCGAGTGCTCCAGAACTGGACTGAGCCAGGCCTAGGCCCCCTGGCGCTAAAGAACAAAAGAATTGGTGTATAAAAGTAGGAGCCTGGCTCCTAAGAAATCAGAATCCTGTTTACCACAAAGAACCTCTGCCCGACTAGAAGGAGAAGAAGACGCCGGAGGAGCTGGCCTGCTGCTTGCCTTGCTGAGAGAGGAGAGGAAGAGACTTACTGAAAAGACTTTGCTACTTTGTGCTTGAACATTCTCCAAGGGCTTGATCTGAGCTTGCCCCCTGAACTGAACCCCAGGAACAGTGGGTTCTCTGTGCTTCTTGCTCGTCCTCCAATTCGAGCCGTGTGTGCATCCCGCTGGAAAAGAGACTGCGCCCCTCATCGCCCCTCCTAGGGCCGTGACACTCAGGAGCTCGCCTGCCGCCACCCCGTGAGAGCCCCGCTCCGTCCGGAGCCGCTCTCTGTCCCCGGGCCAGGCCGCCTGCACCCCTGTCACCGCCTGCCATTGGAGCGCGCTGAACGTGCTATCACCCCTCCCGCCGGAGGCCGTCCGACGACTGTGATCTACGCCGGGTCATCCAGCTGCACTGACCGTGCCCTGCGACCCCGCTTCGCTATCCCCGGACATCTCAGGCCGCGCCGCCCCCGCTGTGGAGACCCTCCTGCACCGCCGTGCCAAAGGGTCGCGGGCCGCGCCTGCCTACTTGCCCACACCTGCTGATTGAGGACCCAAGAACACTTCCCGAAGTTGAGAGTCGCACCGACCTGTGCCGACTCTCCTCATCACGAAAGAAGTCCAGTATCGGGCTCGGGGCCCGCAACGCCTTATTTCCCCGTTCGCAGGAACCGATCTCTGTGAGTACTGGAACTACAAGTAAAGAGACTACGAACTATCCATTTGAAACCACGAACCAAGAACATTTGCCTGCTGTATAATCTGGTGGCCTAGCGAAAACGTTATTGGTCTTGTGATAAGTCTGTTGAGATATATATACCTTATTTTTACATAAAGACTCGTATTTTTATATATATCCAAGTCTGGTGTCCGTTTCTGGGGGGATTGATGTATTTACTGTGTGTATGATTGTAAGTGCTTAACCAACAACGCCTGAGGAATCGCCTTGGCTGCTCACGCCACGCACCTAGAGGGTGAGCAAGGGTCATTCGCGAGGGGTTATCCTGCGCCCTGACGTGGAGGAGAGGGTTCCTGCTTGACACAAGGGCAACCTTGCGCCAACCAGAGATCCCCGACTCTAACATTGTTGGCAGCGGTTGGGATTTCGGATTTGCACTTATAATTTGCATAACAGTGAATTATTAATCACCAGATAGTGAGAGCAGACCAAATAACGCAGCCACAGGTTTTCATTTGTTGAACTTTGTTGAGACATCTGCCATTACTGCAACCATGCCTGGCTCACACTCCGCTGGAAGAGCACTCTCTGTGATTTCTGGAATAGATGAGGTGGATTGGGAGAGACTGGAAGGCTACACGATAGAGCAATTGAAAGGCTACAGTGTAAAATTCCGAGTCCCCCATGCTGGATTCAAGAGGAGAACCCAGTACGCCAAGGCGCTGAGAGCCTGGAAGGAGTCACGAGACCCACGGAATGCGGGGGACATCGTTCCACCCGACAACCTTGAGGAGCCCAGCAGGGTCCGGTCGCCAGAGGAGCTGGCAGACAGGGCAGCAGACAGGGCGCATGCAATGGAGATGGCAAAGTTGGCAGGACAGATGGAAATGGAAAAGCAGAAGTTGGCCCTGGAGGCACAACAACGCCAAATGGATCATGATATCAGATTGAAGGAGTTGGAGCTGAAGGCGAAAAGTTTGGATACCGCTCCTTCTGGTGGCAGCACTCCACCAGCGCAGGTAGAGTCCAAGGTGTACATCCCCAAAGATGTAGTAAAGGAGTATTTTAGAAAGGATGACATAGGGCAGTGGTTTAGAGCCTACGAGGTGGCCATGTCCTCACACCGGGTCCCTGAGAAAGACTGGGGAGCGGGGTTGTGGGGAAGGTTCCTTGCGGAAGGGCGGGACACCCTGTTAGATTTGCCCTTGGAAGTCCAGACCTCATACCCCCATATGAAGGAAGCTTTAATGACCAGGTATGGGTTAACTCCGGAGCTATATAGACAGCGGTTCAGGGAGACGAAGAAGATCCCTGAGAGTACGTATGTGGAATATGTGACCTTTTTCTGCAGAGCGCTGGATGGTTGGGTGAAGGGTAGCAAAGTGAATGATTATCAAGGGCTGCTTGATTTAATTGCATGGGAGCACTTGTCCAGTCAATGTTTTCCTGAGCTACGCCAGCACCTGATAGATAGCAAGCTGTCCAACCCGAGGAAGCTTGCTGAGGAGGCGGACCGCTGGCTCAGCACCAGGGTCCACAAGGGTCAAGTGGGAGACTCCGCCAAAGGTGGGCAGGGTCCCCAGCAGAAGAGTGGGGGGGACAGGGGTAAACAGAAGGGGTTCCAAAAAGGCCCCCAAAGTAATTCCCAAGGGAACCAGCAGAAGGGTTCTCAGCCTCCCCCACCCCCGCAGCAGAACGGGGCCCCGACAGGTAGACCTGTTCCAAAGGGGCCCTTCAATTGTTATAAGTGTGGTGATCCGGGGCACATTGCCTCTGATCCTAAGTGTCGCCTGTTTGGTAAGACCGCACCCACTGGTGCTCCACCCCGGCAAGTAGCTAGTGTTAACTTTGGGGAGGAAGTAGCAGTCCAGGAGGGTGGGGGTCCCGGGCAGATGACCCTAGTCTCGCTAGGAGACAGTGAGATGGTCCCTGTAACCTACCTGCCCTCTAACACTAAGAAATATGGGCAGGTGGTGACCATCAATGGAAAGAAGGTTGAGGCTCTTAGAGATACAGGAGCCAGCGTGACCTCGGTGAGGCAACACCTGGTGTCTCAAGAGCAGATTGTACCCAATGCCTACTGTAGGGTTGTCAATGCTGACAACGTAGAGAGTCGTTGTCCAATGGCTCAAGTTCCCTTTGAGTGGGGGGAGGTTTCTGGTACTCTGCAAGTCGCTGTGAGAACTGACATGCCTGTAGACTGTCTGCTAGGAAACGACCTGGAGAGCTCCCCTTGGGAAAAGGTGGAGAAGACCACGCATCTGAGGATGGTGGGTCTACCCGACTGGGCGTGCGTGACCACCCGGTCCATGGCAGCCAGTAGGGGTGTTGAGAGGGTCCTGGAGCCTGAGGGAGAGGTCCAGGAACCGGCCTTAGGGAGAAGGCGCAGGAGGCGCGGGAAACCGGCCCCCGAAGTTCCCACGGCCCAGGAGGAAGTAGACCCTGAGGGGGATGCTCTGGAGCCTACCGGGGAACAGATTGCCGAACTGGGAGACTTGCCTGAGCTGACCCATTGGCAGCAAGAAGGAGGTCCCTCCAGGGAGGAATTCTGCAGGGAGCAGAAAGAATGCCCTTCTCTCGTGGGTATGCGGCAACAGGCTGCAGACCAGGCCAATGGTGTTCAGGCCAAAACACACTACGTGTACTGGGAGAGTGACCTCCTGTATTCCGAGCCTAAGGCTGCTGAACCTGGGTCAGCCCGTGTGCTGGTGGTACCCCAGAAGTTCAGAACCTTCCTACTGGGGCTGGCTCATGATGTGCCGTTAGCAGGACATTTGGGGAAGGACAAGACCTATGACAGGCTTGTCACCCACTTTTACTGGCCCCAAATGCACAAGAATTCAGATTCCTACTGCAGAACCTGTCAGACTTGCCAGGCAAGTGGTAAGAGCGGAGGGAAGCACAAGGCTCCTCTGCAACCTTTCCCTGTGGTCGGTACGCCATTCCAACGAGTGGGTATTGACATTGTGGGGCCTCTGGACCCCAAGACAGCCCTGGGCAACAGGTTCATCCTGGTCTTGGTGGACCATGCCACCCGGTACCCTGAAGCCATCCCTCTGAGGACAGTGACGGCCCCCGTGGTGGGACGGGCACTGATGGGAATTTTCTCCCGAGTGGGATTCCCTCTAGAGGTGGTGAGCGACAGGGGGACCAATTTCATATCCACATATATGAAATCCCTGTGGAAGGAGTGTGGGGTAACTTACAAGTTCACCACTCCTTACCATCCCCAAGGAAATGGGTTGGTTGAGAGATTCAACCGAACCCTCAAAGGCATGATCATGGGCCTGGACGGTCCAATGAGGCGTAAGTGGGACGTCCTCTTGCCATGCCTGCTCTTCGCTTACCGAGAGGTGCCGCAGAAGTCTCTAGGGTTCAGCCCCTTTGAGCTTCTGTATGGTCACCCGGTAAGAGGACCTCTGAGTTTGGTAAAGGAAGGCTGGGAGCAATCTCCCAGGAAACCTCCCCAGAATGTATATAGTTACATGCTGGCCTTCCGGAACCAGACTCGGCGTTTCAGGCAACTTGCTGAGGCAAATCTGGAAGCCAGCCAGGAAGAGATGAAGCGGTGGTACGACCGGAATGCCACTCTGGTAGAGCTTCAACCTGGACAAAAGGTGTGGGTCTTGGCCCCAGTGGAGCCGTGTGCACTTCAGGATAAGTGGACAGGTCCATTTGAGGTTGTGGAGCGCAAAAGTCCTATCACCTACTTGGTGGACATGCAGACTCCCAGGAACCCTTTGAGGGTCCTACATGTTAACCGCCTTAAGCCCCACTTAGAGAGGACCGAAGTGGGCATGCTGCTGGCCACTGATGATGGAATGGAAGAGGAGACCGAGCCTCTCCCTGACCTCTTAGTGGCCTCTGAGAAAGATGGGTCAGTGGATGGAGTTAACCTCTCACCCACCCTGACGCCCGAACAACAGGAAGACTGCCGCCACTTGCTGGGACAATTTTCCGACCGATTCTCCCTGGTTCCTGGTGTCACAGATTGGTGCGTCCATGATGTGGACACAGGAGACAGCTTACCCGTGAAGCACAAGGCTTACAGGGTAACTGACAGGGTCAGAGCTTGCATTAAGGAGGAGGTCTCCAAAATGCTTGCGCTAGGGGTGGTTGAGTCCTCCAGCAGTCCTTGGTCCAGCCCCGTGGTCTTGGTCCCAAAGGCTGCTGCGCCGGGAGCCACACCTGAACTCCGGTTCTGTGTGGACTACAGAGGACTCAATTCAGTCACGAAGACTGACGCGCACCCCATCCCCAGAGCTGATGAGCTCATTGATCGGCTGGGGGCTGCCCGGTTCCTCAGTACGTTTGATTTAACGTCTGGGTACTGGCAGATCGCCTTGACCGATGGGGCCAAAGAGAGGTCAGCATTCTCTACACCAGATGGGCACTTCCAGTTCCGAGTCATGCCATTTGGGATGAAGAATGCCCCTGCCACCTTTCAGAGGTTGGTCAACCAGGTACTGGTTGGGCTGGATGCGTTCAGTGCCGCCTACCTGGATGACATCGCCGTGTTCAGTGCCACCTGGCCTGAACACCTGCGCCACCTCTGGGAAGTGTTGATGGCGCTGCGCCGAGCAGGCCTCACGATCAAGGCAAGCAAGTGCCAGATCGGGCAGGGTTCCGTGGTGTACTTGGGACACCAAGTGGGGAGCGGCAAGGTGGCACCCTTGCAACCCAAAATTGAAACCATCCTGGCTTGGGAACCCCCCAAGACGCAGACCGCAGTGAGGGCCTTCCTGGGGCTCACTGGGTACTACAGGAGGTTTGTCAAGGGCTATGGAACGATTGTTGCCCCCTTGACAGAGCTGACTTCGAAGAAGCAGCCCAGGAACGTGATTTGGACTGACACCTGTCAGAAAGCTTTCGACACCCTGAAGACTGCCATGTGCACGGCGCCCGTGCTCTTGGCCCCCGACTTCTCCAAGGAATTCCTAGTCCAGACAGACGCTTCAGAGCATGGTGTAGGGGCTGTTCTCTCACAGATGACTGAGGAGGGCTGGGACCAACCCGTAGCCTTCATCAGTAGGAGGTTACTTCCACGGGAAAGTAGGTGGAGTGCAATTGAGCGAGAAGCATTTGTTGTGGTCTGGGCGCTGAAGAAGCTAAGACCCTACTTGTTTGGGTCTCACTTCCGGGTTCAGACGGACCACAGGCCCCTCAGATGGTTGATGCAAATGAGGGGTGAAAACCCGAAGCTGTTGAGGTGGTCCATCTCCCTACAGGGTATGGACTTTACGGTGGAACACCGTCCTGGTACAGATCACGCCAACGCTGACGGTCTGTCCAGGTATTTCCGCCTTAGTGACGAGGAACCCCCTGGGCAAGGGTAGTTCTCCCCACATTTCAGCTGGAGGGGACACGTGTTAGACCTGGCACCTTGGCGTGAGTTTCCCTTCCACTTTTTGATGGTGTGCCTCGACTGTTTTGCTGGTGTTGTCCGCTCAGGGCACTGCGCCACGGCTAATTCGTGCCGCAGTGCAAGTGCTCCCTAGATAAAGTGTACCTGTAATTGATGTCCATGATTGGTTTATTGGATTCACTGTCAGTCCCCAGTCAAGTGCACCAGGGGTGCCAGGGCTTGTGAATGCCAATGCTGCTGGTGGGCTTGCAGCGCTGGTTGCGCCACCCACGGAAGCGGCCTTGTAAAGTGTGTCTAGGGTCTGCCACCGCAGACCCTGTGCGCGGTCCGGGACCGTCGCGCTGACTGCGCAAGTGCCCCCCACTTGCCAGTCCCTAAACCTTCCCTTACCTACATATTAGCCACCCCTCTGGTAGGCCCGAGGGCAGGGTGCATTGTAGGCATAAGGTAGGACATGCCCTGATGTGTGTGGCATGTCTTAGTAGTGAATTACAGCCTTGTCGTTTTTCACTATTGAAGGCTACCTGCTCTCCATAGGCCAGAATGGGCTGCCGGGGTCACGCCAACGCTGTGACCCCAGTGGACTCAGAGAGCATGGTAGAGTGTCAAGTTTGGTATGCCTGAACTCAGAATAATAAAATACTTCTTGTAGTCAAGTTTATTTTAATATCCTGGGTTTGTAAATACTACTTTTAGAAAGTTAGTATTTACTGACCTGACCATCTCAGTCCGCCTCTGCTGTGTGTATGTGTTCTGCCTGGCAACAGTGAGGAGCAGGGTTGGGGAATCCCCAGAGACAGGTTGGCTGCCAGGTGGTGGGTAGAGAGATTAGACCTGGATGGGTGGGAGGAGTACACCTTGACTCCTGAATAGACCTGTGCTCTGCCACCACAAAGCCGGCGCCACCCCCTGTGGGGCGGCTGATGTCTCTGCCCTGCTGCTGAAAGGAAAGAGCAGAGTCACCATAGCCGAGTGCTCCAGAACTGGACTGAGCCAGGCCTAGGCCCCCTGGCGCTAAAGAACAAAAGAATTGGTGTATAAAAGTAGGAGCCTGGCTCCTAAGAAATCAGAATCCTGTTTACCACAAAGAACCTCTGCCCGACTAGAAGGAGAAGAAGACGCCGGAGGAGCTGGCCTGCTGCTTGCCTTGCTGAGAGAGGAGAGGAAGAGACTTACTGAAAAGACTTTGCTACTTTGTGCTTGAACATTCTCCAAGGGCTTGATCTGAGCTTGCCCCCTGAACTGAACCCCAGGAACAGTGGGTTCTCTGTGCTTCTTGCTCGTCCTCCAATTCGAGCCGTGTGTGCATCCCGCTGGAAAAGAGACTGCGCCCCTCATCGCCCCTCCTAGGGCCGTGACACTCAGGAGCTCGCCTGCCGCCACCCCGTGAGAGCCCCGCTCCGTCCGGAGCCGCTCTCTGTCCCCGGGCCAGGCCGCCTGCACCCCTGTCACCGCCTGCCATTGGAGCGCGCTGAACGTGCTATCACCCCTCCCGCCGGAGGCCGTCCGACGACTGTGATCTACGCCGGGTCATCCAGCTGCACTGACCGTGCCCTGCGACCCCGCTTCGCTATCCCCGGACATCTCAGGCCGCGCCGCCCCCGCTGTGGAGACCCTCCTGCACCGCCGTGCCAAAGGGTCGCGGGCCGCGCCTGCCTACTTGCCCACACCTGCTGATTGAGGACCCAAGAACACTTCCCGAAGTTGAGAGTCGCACCGACCTGTGCCGACTCTCCTCATCACGAAAGAAGTCCAGTATCGGGCTCGGGGCCCGCAACGCCTTATTTCCCCGTTCGCAGGAACCGATCTCTGTGAGTACTGGAACTACAAGTAAAGAGACTACGAACTATCCATTTGAAACCACGAACCAAGAACATTTGCCTGCTGTATAATCTGGTGGCCTAGCGAAAACGTTATTGGTCTTGTGATAAGTCTGTTGAGATATATATACCTTATTTTTACATAAAGACTCGTATTTTTATATATATCCAAGTCTGGTGTCCGTTTCTGGGGGGATTGATGTATTTACTGTGTGTATGATTGTAAGTGCTTAACCAACAACGCCTGAGGAATCGCCTTGGCTGCTCACGCCACGCACCTAGAGGGTGAGCAAGGGTCATTCGCGAGGGGTTATCCTGCGCCCTGACGTGGAGGAGAGGGTTCCTGCTTGACACAAGGGCAACCTTGCGCCAACCAGAGATCCCCGACTCTAACACTACCTAACTCAAATCGACCGTCAACAAACAAGTAAGATGCAAATTCGTCCGACTTACCATTGTTCTCCTTTTCACCTTTCAAATACAAATCAACATTCCTACTTTGACTTTTATAATGAGTACGTTGACAACTAACACAAACATAGTTTGGTATTTCAGAGCACACTACATTAAACTTTCCAATTTCTTCTTCAAACTGATCAGTGCTAATCACTTTCTCATCTCCTCCAACATCTGTAATTGTCAAACTTTCACTTTCTATGAACTGCTCTTCTGAACCAAAATATCGTATTTCAATATCATCACACTTTTTTTGAACATCTGATAAAAAAACATATAAAAGACTTGCATTCAGTTCACTTAAACTTAATGCAGGATTTTTTACATAGTACAGTTGCTTTACAAAGTTCCGCATTTCTGAATGGTGTACTGCTAACATCCTAAATTGATGAAAAACACTTTTACAAACTTTTCTTGAAAGACAAGCCAGAGAATGCCCATACTTCTCAGTATATTTTCTTACATTACATGGATCTAGTCCTTGTAACAACTTAATCTTCTGTTGTATACTTTTCTGAGTATATTCTCGTAGCAAATTTCGAATTATATCAATGGATTCCTGTCGAATACTACAAATGCTACTACAACACTTATACACAGGAGCTCATGGACATTTCCCTTGCACTTCTTCAGCTATTAACTCTTCTGCACTTTTACCAACCATTTCCTCCTTTGGAAGAGGAACACCATCCTGAACTTCGTAGCAACAACCTCCAGTATCAACTGCAAATGATAAACTATTTTTCCGGAAGTAACTTTCCTCATTAAAAAAAGGCTCAGTACTAGAAGTTTGTCTCCAAAGTCCACTAAAGATTTTACAAAAGTTGGTTCTGTTCACAAGTCTTTTTTTTCTACTTTTGTCTTTCAAAACTTTGACTATTTTATCCAATACTTTAATTCTCTTTAAAATCAAAATGAACATCTTCTGTTTCAAATTGAAAGCAGTATCCACTATACTTTCAATACGCTGTTTCTCTTTGAATTGGAACATTCTTCTTTTATATTTGCAGCATGTTTTCAATAAATTCTGAATCACCCTAGATCGAAAAAGTCTCTGACGAATTTCTTGAAATGGTTTTTGTCTCCGAGTACCAGATATTAATTCTTTATCATCTTTCCTTTTCCTTGTATTTGAAATTGAACTCTGCTTCACCTTACTTGAAAAATTCTTCTTTTTGCTTTGTGTGATGTTTTTCTCATTAAATGACCGTAAAACATTTTTCAAAAATTGTCTTTTGCTTTTACTCAAACAAACAGATTCTCTACTACTCACATTTTTTTCTACTTCAAGATCTTTCCTTTTCGTCAAATATATTTTTCCCTCTCTTTTCGATTTTTTTCACTTCTAGGCATTTCAAAATTTCAATCCAAATGAAAGAATTTTCTGAAAAACAAGAAATAGATTCAATAATTTTTCACATTTCTTCACTATGTTAAAATAATAACATACAATTGCAAAACTTCCACTAACAACTTCCAGACCCAGTGCTGCAACGTGATGAAGCACCAAAGATGAGCACTAGGATTACAAGTAGTGCCATAGAACATACAGCAAGTATTTATTTAATTATTTACATATTCCTTTATAGGCCTGGGCGAAAATTTTGTTCCGTTCGCGGAAATTGCGATAGTTTGACATTTTCGCGTTCCGTGGAAAGCGCGAAAATGTCAAAATATCCGCATTCCGCAGCTTGGCGATAATTTGTTTCTTGCTTGCGCTGTAAAATAATACATTCTCGCGCGCGCGCGATCGCCTTACCTGAATCCCTGCGTTCGCCGACAAGTTTTCTTGATCCGGTCGCGTTCTCCATGAGATGTTGTATTGTTTTTAGCCATTTGCGCTGTGTCTTGACAGTTCGCGCCCGCAGTGATGTCATGCGTCGCGCGATCACGTCTTTCTTCTCGCGATCATGCACCGTGAGACAACTGAAAACAAGATGGCCGCACCCGCGAGCAACCACATGGGTAAGTTGGCGAGCCGCAACCATGCAGAAAATCTCGCGAACATGCGGGAAAAAAACTTCCGCATCTTCGCGATATTTTCGCGTGTTTGCGATAATTTTTAAAATTATTTGCGTAAGTGGATTTTTCAAATTCCGCCCACCCCTACTCCTTTACAATTTATATATAACTGCACTACCTCATATTTTTCACCTCTGCGCCACACCCCACCACCCCACACCACTTTCTCTGCAACTCACCGCACACAACTTTATAAATAGTGTTTTTAACATTTTTAATCTATGTACTTAGAATGATATTATCAACCAAACAGCACACATAAAAATTTCCATTATTACCTAACAATTTTATCAACAACTTCACAAACACTGCACCCAGGGCTTTAACTGGAGGGGGTGTCTGTGGGGATGTGACCACCAGCACTTTATTTTTGGGAGCCTCAAAACGGGTCTTTATAGGGCTCTATTTTCCAACCTCACAAACTTAATCCGTTTTTATTTTCTTTATTGCACTGCAGTGACACTGTGAGAGCATGCACATTGCTCACTACTTAGAAGTGCAGACATCATGCCAAGTGACTTCGCATTGTAGGAGAAGGGAAATCCTTTAAAGAGTGCCATTTTCTCTCAGGATTTCCCTTCTCTCTTTGCAATGCACCAGCAACATCATCGTGGGGTGATTAGCAGGCAGACCACCAGGCGCGCAACGCCCATTGCCCCAGACTCCCTGACACAGCTTCCCGGGCGCACATACAGAACCGCACCAGAGTACTTCACCGGTCTTCAAAACATAATTTTTTTGTAAAGGAGACTCTGTTCTTTTTCACCCCTTTTTACAACCCCTACATGCCCACTCTGCCTACTGCTGAAAGAATTAGGCTCCCCCGAAATTTCCCTCTGGTTGTGCCTCTGCAAATGACCACAGCAAGGCAACTCCAGCACGAACCTGCTCTCACCTTACACATGGTCTTGTTTTAGTGCTATGAAAACACACACTTTGCCTGCCTCACTAAGTTATCACACCCCCTCTTTAATATGAACATAAAAGCTTTCCAATTACTTTTATGTTCCTATACTGTACTTCACATGGAAATATAGAACTCAAGGTTCTCACCACCCCAAATTAGCTCTCTGGTATACTTTCTCAAATATAAGAAGTACAGGTATTCAGTATCTGTCAGTCACGGACTTTAAAAACAGTGTACTTATAAACAACTCGACAAAACGTTATGTTTCTAAATTAACGTATTACACTTAAAAGCTCCTTTACATTTCTTTCGCTAGATGTACCTTTGTTTAAAACACCACCAGAGAAGGGTGCTGAAGTATGCTCCACAAAGAGTAACTCAAAGCTTTGTTATTCTTTATTGAAAAATCTGCCTGTCAATGCTTTTCACCAGCCTTTTCCACGCCTTAAGAGGGTTGCTGGATGAGTATAATATGTCGTATTTAAGATCGGGGCGGACGATGCACGGAAATAAGAACGTATAGTTGAATAAAGGGCGAGTGGATGCATGGCCAGATGCATCAATGGATAGATACATAGATCACTGTATGGATGGATGGAAGGATGAATAAATGCAAAGACCAGTACTTACGATAGACGGGTGGGCTGATAAATGCTTAGGATTGATTCTGGGACAGATATATCTATGCATTTATAGGCATATTGCTGCATGAATGGCACAGTGCTTACTATAGGCGAATGCGCTTATAGATGCTTAAAATAGGCGGACAAACAGATTTATGTGTATATATAAGTAGGAATATATGTATCAATTAAAAGATGGTTGAATGGCGCAGTGCTTAAGATGCATGGATACTGCGCTTTAATTGGGCCGGGTCTGGGGACCGGCACTTATTTTCAGGCAGCCTCCTTTAGATAGTCAATTTATTTATTTTTTTATTACGTTGCAGTGACAGCATTCACATCGATGTATGCATGCTTATTTTGCTCGCTACTGAGAACTGGAGACATCACGCTAGGTTACCCACATTGTAGAAGAAAGGGAAATCCTTTAAACAATGTTTTTTTTCCGAAACTAAGATAATTGGAGAGGGTTTTCTAAAGCACACAATGATACTTACCTTGATTTAGACCACGCCCCAACTTGCAGAGCCCTCGCCCTTTAAGAGCTTTGCCCCCCTTTTTAGAGCACCCCAACTTAGAACCCTAACTACACCATAGTAACAAACAAACAGTGTAACCTTCCATTAAAATCTACAAAGGCACTAAGTTTCATTATTTTCCATCAACGGTATCAGCCTTCTACCACAGTACAATAGTGTCTATCAGCACGAAGATGTCTTATCCACAGAAATGTTGTGTAATTTCTGTACCTGTCTGCTGGAACGCTCATCACCAAAACGTTTTAAAACATGGGAATGTGCCAGAAAAACATATACCATACCATAAACCGATTCATAAATGGGCACACTGCCACTGCACCACCCTCTTCCCCATCCTTCCTTAACTTCACAAAATTAAAGAAAGAGCCACACTAAACCTAGTAAACACACTATACCAATACAAGAACTTAATTTCAACAACCGTCTACCGGAACGCTCATGAGCAAAGCGTATTAAAACATACAAATTTGCAGATAAAACATATACCATGCCATAGGGCACTTTATAAGTGCTCCCAGTGGTACTACATCACCTTCAGTAGCTCGACATCTGCACGTTACTAAATTCTGTGTTTTAATCAGAAAAATACCCACCTCCCCCACACCCACCCCCGCCCTTCTTTAACCGTATGAAATCAAACAGAAATCCCCACCATTCCTAGTAGCGCCACTATACCCATACACAGGCTTATTTTTAACAGGTGTGTGCCGGAACACTTATCAACAAAAAGTATTCAAACATTCAAATTAGCTGGAAAAACATAAACAATACCATAGCATGGTTAATAAATAGGCCCACTCAAACTACATTACCTTTACTAACTACACATGCCCACGTTACAAATGTCCGTCTTATAATCAGCAACATACGCATATCCCCCACCCCCACCCATACCCATGCTTAACCTTACGAAATCAAACAACGAGCCCCTGCACTCCTGTTACCACCACTATAGCCATAGATAGACTTAATGTCAACAGGTGTCTGCCGGAACGCTCATCAGCTAATGCTATTAAAACGTACACATTTGCAACTCAAACATACACCATACCATAAGACAGTTTATAAATAGTCACAGTACCTCTACACCACCTCAACACCTGCCCTTGCTTAACTTTACGCAATAAAAGAAAGAGCCCAGGCAGACGTAGACGCGCCACTATAGCCATACACAGCCTTAACTTCAACAGATGTCTCCTGAAAAGCTCATCAGCAAACCGTATTAAAACATGCAAATTTGCGGGTAGAACATATACCATGCCATAGGGCGCTTTATAAGTGCTCCCAGTGGTATTACATCACCTTTAGTAGCTCCACATCTCCACGTTACTATATTCTGTATTTCAAACAGCAACATAACTACCTCCCCCATACCCACCCCTGCCCTTGGTTAACAGTACGAAATCAAACAGAAACCCCCCATTCCTAGTAGCACCACTATACCCATACACAGGCTTAATTTTAACATGCGTCTACCGGAACACTTATCAACAAAAACTATTCAAACATGCAAATTCGCGGGTTAAACATAAACCATCCCATAGCACTGTTTATAAATGGGCCCAGTGAAACTACATTACCTTTAGTAACTACACATGCCCACTTTACAAATATCTGTCTTATACAACATACGCACCTCCCCAACCCCACCCATCCCTTGCTTACCCTTACGAAATCAAACAATGCGCCCCAGCACTCACGTTACCGCCACTATAGCCATACATAGACTTAACCCCTTGAATGCCCATGACGAGCTGGACTCGTCATGGTACACAGTTCTTGTGTGCCCATGACGAGTCCAGCTCGTCAAGAGGCATTCCCTGGGAAATCCCTCTGGTGCGGGCACCAGAGGGATTCCCTTTAAACCAAAATAGCCTCGGGAGCTGGGGAAGAGCTTCTTTAGCTCCTGAGGCCCCCCCCCTGGTTTCCCTGAAATGACGATCGGCGCGACACGTCGCGCTGACGTCATTTCAGTGAAACCGAAACTGAAATGAGCCAAGAGGCTCATTTCAGTTTTCCTCTCTACGTGCTCAAGGGGCTATCTCAGCCCTCTGAGCACGTAGAAAGACGGGAGAGGTATCGTTGGAAAGGGGAGAATCTCCCCTTTCCAATGGTGCCCCTCCACAGGAGGGCAATCCCCAAGCAGGGATCCACCCACTAGATACCAGGGAGGGGGGGCGGCCCCTTGGGCAAGGGCCTTTGCTCCCCCCAGTTTATTTTGGCAACATTTAGTCTTTTTGCCCCCCCTGGGAGGCAAAAAGCCCACTAGACACCAGGGATTTTTTTTAAAGTAAAAATAGGGGTGGGTGCTGCCCAAAACGGGCAGTCCCATGCCCCCACCCCACCCCCCAATTATTACAGTCTTTCTGCCCCCCGGGGGGCAGATGGGGCATTGGACCGTAATCTGCCCCTTCGGGGGGGGGGGGGGGCAGAAAGCCCACTAAACACCAGGGATTTGTTTTTAGGTATTTTTAGTGTGGGGGCTGCCCAAAATGGGCACGCCAATGCCCCCACCCACCCACCACCATTACAGCCTTTCTGTCCCCCTGCGGGGCAGATGAGGTATTGGCCCCTAATCTGCCCCTTCGGGGGGTGGAAAGCCCACTAGACACCAGGGATTTTTTTACAAACTAAAAATAAGGGTGGGGGCTGCCCAAAACGGGTATGCCCATGCCCCCACCACCCCAATTATTACAGTCTTTCTGCCCCCCTTTGCCTTTGGGGAGGCAGAAAGCCCACTAAACACCAGGGATTTGTTTTTAGTTTTTTTTTAGGGTGGGGGCTGCCTGAAATGGGCACGCCAATGCCCCCTCCCACCCGCCATCATTACAGCCTTTCTACCCCCCCTGGGGGGCAGGTGGGGCATTGGCCCCTAATCTGCCCCTTCGGGGGGGCAGAAAGCCCACTAGACACCAGGGATTTTTTTTAGAAAGTAAAAATAAGGGTGGGGGCTGCGCAAAACGGGCATGCCCATGCCTCCACCCCCGCAATCATTACAGTCTTTCTGCCCCCTCTGGGGGGCAGATGGGGCATTGCCCCCTAATCTGCCCCTTCGGGGGGTGGCAGAAAGCCCACAAAACACCAGGGATTTGTTTTTAGAAGTTTTTTTTAGGGTGGAGACTGCCCGAAACGGGCACGCCAATGCTCCCACCCACCCACCACCATTACAGCCTTTCTACCCCCCGGGGGGCAGGTGGGGCATTGGTCCCTAATCTGCCCCTTCGGGGGGGCGGAAAGCCCACTTCACGCCAGGGATTTTTTTCGCGTAGTTTTATTTAGGGTGGTGGATTTTATTTAGGGTGGTGGCTGCCCGAAATGGGCTCGCCAAAGCCCCCACCCACCACCACCATTACAGCCTTTCTGCCCCCCATGGGGGGCAGATGGGGCAGTAGCCCCCAATCTGCCACCCCCGGGGGGGCAGAAAACCCACTAAATGCCAGGGATTTTATTTTGCACAATTTGTTTTAGGGTGGGGGCTGCCCAAAATGGGCATGCCAATGCCGCCAACCTCCGCCACCATTACAGCCTTTCTGCCCCCCCTGGGAGGCAGATGGGGACAGTAGCACCCACTCTGCTCCCGGGGAGGGCAGAAACCCACTTGACGTGAGGGATTTCTTATGTGCATTTTTTTTTAGAATGGGGGCTGCCCAAAATGGGGACCCAAATGCCCCCACCCCCCTGCCACCATTACAGCCTTTCTGCCCCCCCCGAGGGGCAGAAAGCCCACTATCCAACAGGGATTTGTTTGCGCAATTGTTTTAGGGTGTGGGCTGTCTGAAACGGGCACGCCAATGCCCCCACCCCCCCACAAAAATGACAGTCTCTCTGCCCCCCAGGAGGCAGATGGGAGCCATAGCCCCCAATCTGGCCCCCCCTGGGGGGCGCAGAAAGCCCACTAGAAACCATGGATTTTTTTGTTTTATTAGTGTAGGGTAGGGGCTCATCAAAATGGGCATGACAATACCCCCACCCCACCCCCAGAAAAATTCCAGTCTTTCTGCCCCTCCGGAGGGCAGATGTGGCAGTGGCCCCTCTGCCCCCTGGGGGGCAGAAAGCCCACTAGGCGCACTATGTTTAGGACCCTTGCCTGTTGAGGCGCACTACGTTTTAGACCCTTGCCTGTCGCGGGTACTTGGGCCTCCCACACGAGTGAGGCAGCGTTTTTATCGGGAGACCTTGTGGAATGCTGGGTGGTAGGAAATTTGTGTCAGCCCAGTGATGCCATAACTTTCCCACACAAAAATGTGTGAAAAAGGTGATTTTTTTCAGCTAAATTTGAGGTTTGAAGGGCATTCTGGGTAAGGAAACGTTGGGGGATCCACGCAAGCCATACCTTGCTGGAATCTCCCGGGTGTCTAGTTTTCAGAAATGTGTGGGTTTGGTAGGTTTCCCTAGGTGGCCGGCGAGCACCGGGCCAAAAAACCAAGTGACCCCCCCTGCAAAACCAGGTCGTTTTGAGATAGGCAATTTTCATGTCGCCTCACTACATTGTAGGCCCTTGCTTGTCGTGGGTACTTGGGCCTCCCACACGAGTGAGGCACCGTTTTTATCGGGAGACCCAGGAGAACGCTGGGTGGTAGGAAATTTGTGTCAGCCCGGTGATGCCACAACTTCCCGCACAAAAAATGTGTGAGAAAAGTGAGGAAACGTTGGGGGATCCACGCAAGCCATACCTCCCTGGAATCCCCCGGGTGTCTAGTTTTCAGAAATGTGTGGGTTTGGTAGGTTTTCCTAGGTGGCCGCTGAGCACCGGGCCAAAAAACCAAGTGACCCCCCTTGCAAAACCAGATCGTTTTGAGATAGGCAATTTTCATGTCGCCTCACTACGTTGTGGGAACTTGCCTGTTGCAGGTACTTGGGCCTCCCACACGAGTGAGGCACTGTTTTTATTAGGAGACCTAGGGGAACGCTGGGTGGTAGGAAATTTGTGTCAGCCTGGTGATGCCACAAATTTCCCACACAAAAATGTGTGAAAAAGGTGATTTTTTTTCAGCTAAATTTGAGGTTTGCAGGGCATTCTGGGTAAGGAAACGTTGGGGGATCCACGCAAGCCACACCTCCATGGAATCTCCCGGGTGTCAAGTTTTCAGAAATGTGTGGGTTTGGTAGGTTTCCCTCGGTGGCCACCGAGCACCGGGCCAAAAAACCAAGTGACCCCCCTTGCAAAACCAGGTAATTTTGAGATAGGCAATTTTCATGTCGCCTCACTACATTGTAGGCCCTTGCCTGTCGCCTGGACAGAGTTTCTGAAAGATTAAAACCATGATCTCTTGACTTGGTAAGAGTATTCTGCATCATTCAGAAACTCTGTCCATCACCACCCCCTTTTTCCCAAATCGATTTTATCCACACTCAGTGTGGGAGGGTATGCTCAGACGTGAGTCCCTTGCTCATTGCACCATCAGGATTCAGGCAAGCCGGGCCGACGAAGGCTGTGGTGCCAGAAACCGGTCCCCGGAAGCTTGTTTCCTTCCCAGTATAAGAATTGGCTTGGTAGTTTGGTTTGCCCTGTTCCCATCATGCACTGGGACAGGTACAGACTAATTTGCATGTAGCCAGGTTCTGAGCTGGGATGGTGCAGTGAGCTAAAAAACGGTGATGGATTAAAACCATGATCTCTTGACTTGGTAAGAGTATTCTGCATCATTCAGAAACTCTGTCCATCACCACCCCCTTTTTCCCAAATCGATTTTATCCACACTCAGTGTGGGAGGGTATGCTCAGACGTGAGTCCCTTGCTCATTGCACCATCAGGATTCAGGCAAGCCGGGCCGACAAAGGCTGTGATGCCAGAAACCGGTCCCCGGAAGCTTGTTTCCTTCCCAGTATAAGAATTGGCTTGGTAGTTTGGTTTGCCCTGTTCCCATCATGCACTGGGACAGGTACAGACTAATTTGCATGTAGCCAGGTTCTGAGCTGGGATGGTGCAGTGAGCTAAAAAACGGTGATGGATTAAAACCATGATCTCTTGACTTGGTAAGAGTATTCTGCATCATTCAGAAACTCTGTCCATCACCACCCCCTTTTTCCCAAATCGATTTCATCCCCGAGTCCGGCAGCAGCTCAACTTAGCAGCATGAGACTCTACACACTACCTCACATATTTTCCATACCCCAGAACTTTCAGACCAGTGCCGGTCAGTAGTTCCTCCTACTAGTTATAAACACATGCTGACACTACTTCCACAGCTGTACTGCAGCGGCCACGGCACATGACTTCACAGCATAAGATACACAATTTAGACTCACACTCTAATTCCTGAGTCCTGCACCACCTCACCTTAGCAGCATCACACTCTAGGCAATACCTCACTTAATTTTCATAGCCTAGCACTTTCACACCGGTAGGTATGATTAGTTCACTTTGCACCCCCTCTAGAGCACACCCTAAACACCCCACAGAGGTTACAGTGCTCCTACCCTCCTATTTCCCACTTTTTTTGCCCTTTTTTCCCCTGACTCGCTTCAACGGACTAACAAAATGGTGGCCAACACTTCCTCCTTCCATGAGACTGTAGACAATACCTCACATATTTTCCGTACGCAGGACTTTCACACCACTACGGGTCAGTAGTTCATCCTATTAGGTATAAACACATGCTGACAATACTTCCACAACTGTACTGCAGCGGCCAGGGCATATGACTTCTCAGCATAAGACACACAGCATGGGCTCACGCTTTAATCCTCGAGTCGCGCACAAGCTCACCTTAGAAACATCACACACTAGCCAATACCTCACTTAATTTTCGTAGCCTAGAACTTTCACACTGGTAGGTATGATTAGTTCACTTCGCACCCCCTCTATGGCACACCGTAAACACCCCACAAAGGTTACACTGCTCCTACCCTCCTCTTTCCCACATTTTTCACCCATTTTCCCCTTACTCACTTCAACGGAATCACAAAATTGCAGCAAACACTTCCTAGTTGCAAAAGCTCACAGCACTCGCAGCCAATCAGCAGCAAGCTTGTGCTGTTAAAATCAGGTGGTAGAATTCCCAAATATCGATATCTGTAAATTTCGATATTTCTCAAAAACTACTGAATGGATTTACACCAAATAAACAAAAGCGTACTTTCTAGACCAAGACCCTACTCCCTGTCAAATTTGGGGTAATTCCGTTCACCCGTTCGACCTGTAGCCTTGTCTAAAGTTTCCTACGGAAATTAACATTGAAAAAACACGTTTTGGGACCCCACTTTTTTCTTGGCCCCCCCTTGACGAATCACCCCAACACTTTTAGCATAGGAGCTGATCTCAACAAATAATTTGTTTTGAAAATTTCATGAAGATTCAATAATCGGCGCCAAAGTTATTGCGAATAGAATGTTGCCATTTTCCTATAGTAACTAGGTCCTAACTATAACCACTTACTGGCGACCACCAATAGGTAATATATATATACGACCTCAGAAGGGGACCGCTGGCGACCCGATGGGCAAGAATCACTGAGGGATAGATGGTAGTGGCATCCACTATGGACTCTCATCATTACTCTGGACCACATCTACCAGGGTGCTTTGCAACAAACACGCCCACTGGGGCGGGATTAAGACCTGCTCATCACCTGTGCAAAATCAATGGCCATGCTTCCACTCTCCCGACCAACACCATGCCATGAGGAAGAGATTGACGCTCGAAACGCGTAGGCAAGTGGTGTAACATTGCGCTGTGAGGTCCTCCCTGAGTCCGCTGCTGCCTCCCGAATAAAGAAGGTTGAAACATAGCGTTGTGTGGGTTTCTTCAATTGCGGAGCAAGTTCATTTGGAATATATGTGGCCAGCTAGGGTCACGAAGATAACCCCACTGCTCGCCGCAGGTCCGTGTGCCACAACTGGGGCACGAGACACGGAACAACGTACCTGTTCGCAGGGGCATCACTACAGCAACGAACTCAGAAGGGGACCGCTGGCGACCCGATGGGCAAGAATCACTGAGGGATAGATGGTAGTGGCATCCACTATGGACTCTCATCATTACTCTGGACCACATCTACCAGGGTGCTTTGCAACAAACACGCCCACTGGGGCGGGATTAAGACCTGCTCATCACCTGTGCAAAATCAATGGCCATGCTTCCACTCTCCCGACCAACACCATGCCATGAGGAAGAGATTGACTCTCGAAACGCGTAGGCAAGTGGTGTAACATTGCTCTGTGAGGTCCTCCCTGAGTCCGCTGCTGCCTCCCGAATAAAGAAGGTTGAAACATAGCGTTGTGTGGGTTTCTTCAATTGCGGAGCAAGTTCATTTGGAATATATGTGGCCAGCTAGGGTCACGAAGATAACCCCACTGCTCGCCGCAGGTCCGTGTGCCACAACTGGGGCACGAGACACGGAACAACGTACCTGTTCGCAGGGGCATCACTACAGCAACGAACTCAGAAGGGGACCACTGGCGACCCGATGGGCAAGAATCACTGAGGGATAGATGGTAGTGGCATCCACTATGGACTCTCATCATTACTCTGGACCACATCTACCAGGGTGCTTTGCAACAAACACGCCCACTGGGGCGGGATTAAGACCTGCTCATCACCTGTGCAAAATCAATGGCCATGCTTCCACTCTCCCGACCAACACCATGCCATGAGGAAGAGATTGACTCTCGAAACGCGTAGGCAAGTGGTGTAACATTGCGTTGTGAGGTCCTCCCTGAGTCCGCTGCTGCCTCCCGAATAAAGAAGGTTGAAACATAGCGTTGTGTGGGTTTCTTCAATTGCGGAGCAAGTTCATTTGGAATATATGTGGCCAGCTAGGGTCACGAAGATAACCCCACTGCTCGCCGCAGGTCCGTGTGCCACAACTGGGGCACGAGACACGGAACAACGTACCTGTTCGCAGGGGCATCACTACAGCAACGAACTCAGAAGGGGACCGCTGGCGACCCGATGGGCAAGAATCACTGAGGGATAGATGGTAGTGGCATCCACTATGGACTCTCATCATTACTCTGGACCACATCTACCAGGGTGCTTTGCAACAAACACGCCCACTGGGGCGGGATTAAGACCTGCTCATCACCTGTGCAAAATCAATGGCCATGCTTCCACTCTCCCGACCAACACCATGCCATGAGGAAGAGATTGACTCTCGAAACGCGTAGGCAAGTGGTGTAACATTGCGCTGTGAGGTCCTCCCTGAGTCCGCTGCTGCCTCCCGAATAAAGAAGGTTGAAACATAGCGTTGTGTGGGTTTCTTCAATTGCGGAGCAAGTTCATTTGGAATATATGTGGCCAGCTAGGGTCACGAAGATAACCCCACTGCTCGCCGCAGGTCCGTGTGCCACAAGTGGGGCACGAGACACGGAACAACGTACCTGTTCGCAGGGGCATCACTACAGCAACGAACTCAGAAGGGGACCGCTGGAGACCCGATGGGCAAGAATCACTGAGGGATAGATGGTAGTGGCATCCACTATGGACTCTCATCATTACTCTGGACCACATCTACCAGGGTGCTTTGCAACAAACACGCCCACTGGGGCGGGATTAAGACCTGCTCATCACCTGTGCAAAATCAATGGCCATGCTTCCACTCTCCCGACCAACACCATGCCATGAGGAAGAGATTGACTCTCGAAACGCGTAGGCAAGTGGTGTAACATTGCGCTGTGAGGTCCTCCCTGAGTCTGCTGCTGCCTCCCGAATAAAGAAGGTTGAAACATAGCGTTGTGTGGGTTTCTTCAATTGCGGAGCAAGTTCATTTGGAATATATGTGGCCAGCTAGGGTCACGAAGATAACCCCACTGCTCGCCGCAGGTCCGTGTGCCACAACTGGGGCACGAGACACGGAACAACGTACCTGTTCGTAGGGGCATCACTACAGCAACAAACTCAGAAGGGGACCGCTGGCGACCCGATGGGCAAGAATCACTGAGGGATAGAAGGTAGTGGCATCCACTATGGACTCTCATCATTACTCTGGACCACATCTACCAGGGTGCTTTGCAACAAACACGCCCACTGGGGCGGGATTAAGACCTGCTCATCACCTGTGCAAAATCAATGGCCATGCTTCCACTCTCCCGACCAACACCATGCCATGAGGAAGAGATTGACTCTCGAAACGCGTAGGCAAGTGGTGTAACATTGCGCTGTGAGGTCCTCCCTGAGTCCGCTGCTGCCTCCCGAATAAAGAAGGTTGAAACATAGCGTTGTGTGGGTTTCTTCAATTGCGGAGCAAGTTCATTTGGAATATATGTGGCCAGCTAGGGTCACGAAGATAACCCCACTGCTCGCCGCAGGTCCGTGTGCCACAACTGGGGCACGAGACATGGAACAACGTACCTGTTCGCAGGGGCATCACTACAGCAACGAACTCAGAAGGGGACAGCTGGCGACCCGATGGGCAAGAATCACTGAGGGATAGATGGTAGTGGCATCCACTATGGACTCTCATCATTACTCTGGACCACATCTACCAGGGTGCTTTGCAACAAACACGCCCACTGGGGCGGGATTAAGACCTGCTCATCACCTGTGCAAAATCAATGGCCATGCTTCCACTCTCCCGACCAACACCATGCCATGAGGAAGAGATTGACTCTCGAAACGCGTAGGCAAGTGGTGTAACATTGCGCTGTGAGGTCCTCCCTGAGTCCGCTGCTGCCTCCCGAATAAAGAAGGTTGAAACATAGCGTTGTGTGGGTTTCTTCAATTGCGGAGCAAGGTCATTTGGAATATATGTGGCCAGCTAGGGTCACGAAGATAACCCCACTGCTCGCCGCAGGTCCGTGTGCCACAACTGGGGCACGAGACACGGAACAACGTACCTGTTCGTAGGGGCATCACTACAGCAACGAACTCAGAAGGGGACCACTGGCGACCCGATGGGCAAGAATCACTGAGGGATAGATGGTAGTGGCATCCACTATGGACTCTCATCATTACTCTGGACCACATCTACCAGGGTGCTTTGCAACAAACACGCCCACTGGGGCGGGATTAAGACCTGCTCATCACCTGTGCAAAATCAATGGCCATGCTTCCACTCTCCCGACCAACACCATGCCATGAGGAAGAGATTGACTCTCGAAACGCGTAGGCAAGTGGTGTAACATTGCGCTGTGAGGTCCTCCCTGAGTCCGCTGCTGCCTCCCGAATAAAGAAGGCATAGCGTTGTGTGGGTTTCTTCAATTGCGGAGCAAGTTCATTTGGAATATATGTGGCCAGCTAGGGTCACGAAGATAACCCCACTGCTCGCCGCAGGTCCGTGTGCCACAACTGGGGCACGAGACACGGAACAACGTACCTGTTCGCAGGGGCATCACTACAGCAACGAACTCAGAAGGGGACCGCTGGCGACCCGATGGGCAAGAATCACTGAGGGATAGATGGTAGTGGCATCCACTATGGACTCTCATCATTACTCTGGACCACATCTACCAGGGTGCTTTGCAACAAACACGCCCACTGGGGCGGGATTAAGACCTGCTCATCACCTGTGCAAAATCAATGGCCATGCTTCCACTCTCCCGACCAACACCATGCCATGAGGAAGAGATTGACTCTCGAAACGCGTAGGCAAGTGGTGTAACATTGCGCTGTGAGGTCCTCCCTGAGTCCGCTGCTGCCTCCCGAATAAAGAAAGTTGAAACATAGCGTTGTGTGGGTTTCTTCAATTGCGGAGCAAGTTTATTTGGAATATATGTGGCCAGCTAGGGTCACGAAGATAACCCCACTGCTCGCCGCAGGTCCGTGTGCCACAACTGGGGCACGAGACACGGAACAACGTACCTGTTCGCAGGGGCATCACTACAGCAACGAACTCAGAAGGGGACCGCTGGCGACCCGATGGGCAAGAATCACTGAGGGATAGATGGTAGTGGCATCCACTATGGACTCTCATCATTACTCTGGACCACATCTACCAGGGTGCTTTGCAACAAACACGCCCACTGGGGCGGGATTAAGACCTGCTCATCACCTGTGCAAAATCAATGGCCATGCTTCCACTCTCCCGACCAACACCATGCCATGAGGAAGAGATTGACTCTCGAAACGCGTAGGCAAGTGGTGTAACATTGCGCTGTGAGGTCCTCCCTAAGTCCGCTGCTGCCTCCCGAATAAAGAAGGTTGAAACATAGCGTTGTGTGGGTTTCTTCAATTGCAGAGCAAGTTCATTTGGAATATATGTGGCCAGCTAGGGTCACGAAGATAACCCCACTGCTCGCCGCAGGTCCGTGTGCCACAACTGGGGCACGAGACACGGAACAACGTACCTGTTCGCAGGGGCATCACTACAGCAACGAACTCAGAAGGGGACCGCTGGCGACCCGATGGGCAAGAATCACTGAGGGATAGATGGTAGTGGCATCCACTATGGACTCTCATCATTACTCTGGACCACATCTACCAGGGTGCTTTGCAACAAACACGCCCACTGGGGCGGGATTAAAACCTGCTCATCACCTGTGCAAAATCAATGGCCATGCTTCCACTCTCCCGACCAACACCATGCCATGAGGAAGAGATTGACTCTCGAAACGTGTAGGCAAGTGGTGTAACATTGCGCTGTGAGGTCCTCCCTGAGTCCGCTGCTGCCTCCCGAATAAAGAAGGTTGAAACATAGCGTTGTGTGGGTTTCTTCAATTGCGAAGCAAGTTCATTTGGAATATTTGTGGCCAGCTAGGGTCACGAAGATAACCCCACTGCTCGCCGCAGGTCCGTGTGCCACAACTGGGGCACGAGACACGGAACAACGTACCTGTTCGCAGGGGCATCACTACAGCAACGAACTCAGAAGGGGACCGCTGGCGACCCGATGGGCAAGAATCACTGAGGGATAGATGGTAGTGGCATCCACTATGGACTCTCATCATTACTCTGGACCACATCTACCAGGGTGCTTTGCAACAAACACGCCCACTGGGGCGGGATTAAGACCTGCTCATCACCTGTGCAAAATCAATGGCCATGCTTCCACTCTCCCGACCAACACCATGCCATGAGGAAGAGATTGACTCTCGAAACGCGTAGGCAAGTGGTGTAACATTGCGCTGTGAGGTCCTCCCTAAGTCCGCTGCTGCCTCCCGAATAAAGAAGGTTGAAACATAGCGTTGTGTGGGTTTCTTCAATTGCGGAGCAAGTTCATTTGGAATATATGTGGCCAGCTAGGGTCACGAAGATAACCCCACTGCTCGCCGCAGGTCCGTGTGCCACAACTGGGGCACAAGACACGGAACAACGTACCTGTTCGCAGGGGCATCACTACAGCAACGAACTCAGAAGGGGACCGCTGGCGACCCGATGGGCAAGAATCACTGAGGGATAGATGGTAGTGGCATCCACTATGGACTCTCATCATTACTCTGGACCACATCTACCAGGGTGCTTTGCAACAAACACGCCCACTGGGGCGGGATTAAGACCTGCTCATCACCTGTGCAAAATCAATGGCCATGCTTCCACTCTCCCGACCAACACCATGCCATGAGGAAGAGATTGACTCTCGAAACGCGTAGGCAAGTGGTGTAACATTGCGCTGTTGGGTCCTCCCTGAGTCCGCTGCTGCCTCCCGAATAAAGAAGGTTGAAACATAGCGTTGTGTGGGTTTCTTCAATTGCGGAGCAAGTTCATTTGGAATATATGTGGCCAGCTAGGGTCACGAAGATAACCCCACTGCTCGCCGCAGGTCCGTGTGCCACAACTGGGGCACGAGACACGGAACAACGTACCTGTTCGCAGGGGCATCACTACAGCAACAAACTCAGAAGGGGACCGCTGGCGACCCGATGGGCAAGAATCACTGAGGGATAGATGGTAGTGGCATCCACTATGGACTCTCATCATTACTCTGGACCACATCTACCAGGGTGCTTTGCAACAAACACGCCCACTGGGGCGGGATTAAGACCTGCTCATCACCTGTGCAAAATCAATGGCCATGCTTCCACTCTCCCGACCAACACCATGCCATGAGGAAGAGATTGACTGTCGAAACGCGTAGGCAAGTGGTGTAACATTGCGCTGTGAGGTCCTCCCTGAGTCCGCTGCTGCCTCCCGAATAAAGAAGGTTGAAACATAGCGTTGTGTGGGTTTCTTCAATTGCGGAGCAAGTTCATTTGGAATATATATATATATATATATATATATATATATATATATATATATATATATATACATATTCTACTGGCGGTCGCCAGTAGATAGTTATAGGTAGGACCAAGTTCCCATAGGAAATCTGAAAATTCTCTTTTGAATAACTTTTGCGCCGGTTGACGAATCCTCGCGAAATTTTCAAAACTAATGGGGTCTCCGCTCAGTTCCTACCCTGAAAGTCTCGGGGTGATTCGTCAAGTGGGGGCTGAGAAAAAAGGGGGGTCCCAAAACGCGTTTTCCCCATGCATTTTCCCATAGGACCTTTAGTCGAAGGTACAGCCCGAACGGCTGAACAGAATTAGTTGAAATTTGGCAAAGAGGTAGTCCTCAGGTCAGGCATGTGCCTTTTGCATATATGGTGTCAATCTCTTCAGTAGTTCCTGAGAAAATTGCAGTTAAATGTACATAAATATCTATAAGAGCGCACCGTGCGTGCACCATAACGTGTGCGAGCGTAATTCTGATTGGTGGTTACATGTCAGTCAACATTCAAATCGGTCGAAATCAGGAAGTGTCGGCCGCCATTTTGTGTGTGGCAGTGAAAAAGAAAGGTGGAGAACGTGAAAAGGGGGCAGGGTAGAGAGTTCCTGACCCCCCAGCCTTTGTCAGGGGGTCCCTGAAGGATCCCGAAGGGTGAAAAAAACATTTTTTAAATCGCGGGGGAAAAAAACATTTTAAATGAGCCATTCCATATTACAGGATACAGTCAATCTATAACTATAGACATAGGTAGTTTATTGTAAAATAAATATATAAAAAATATAATAATACATACATAAATTAGCATTTAAAAAACCTTACAAATTCACTTAAAAAACCATAGGTTTCACACATGTTATAGTTAGGAATTAGCATTTTAAAAACCTTGAAAATTCACTTAAAAAACCATAGGTTTCACACGTGTTATAGTTAGCTGGACATTTCACTCGTAAAAAACCATTGAAATTCCCCTGTTATAGTTAGTTCAGATAACTATAACTCGCGCGACCGCCACTCTATCACAAGGATGATGTCATCAGTGATGTCATGAGTGATGTCACTGACCATGTCATGAGTGATGTAATATTTAACATCATCAGCAGTGGATTGCGGGCACGTGAGTTATAGTTATCTGAACTAACTATAACGGGGGAATTTCAATGGTTTTTTACGAGTGAAATGTCCAGCTAACTATAACATGTGTGAAACCTATGGTTTTTTAAGTGAATATATATATGTCTGCTCTAATACACCGTTGCAGATGCACTTGCGGACGGGTGCTTTGATCGAGCCGGTGTACCGCAAAAATATCCACCTTCTTCCCCACACCGATTTGCCAAGGAAGAGCACTCACGGGGGTGATGTTTAGAGTCTGTTTATTGAGTGCAAAACAGACGCGTTTCGGCGGTTGCCTTTCTCGATGTCATGATGTTCTCCCACGCCGAGCAAAACCATGTTTTTTTATTCATTCAAAACCATTTACCACGTGAGATATTCATAAACATAGATGATGGACATTGTCTCGAAATTCATTATGGCCGCCATATTGGAGTGGTAGTGGATATAGCATTGCATATCAATCACAAAGTGATATTCACATTTCAACTTTTAACACATTTCCCTGTCTCTATGACAAAAACAGTGTCACAATCAAAATTGGCCTCACTCGCTTATGCTAATCTCTTATATAGAGCGCAGCACATTTTACAGAAATAATTCCGCTGTGAATAGGCTTATGTTTATGGTTGGCCTGAATTTGTTTACAACTTCATAGAGCATCATCACCATTCATCACAGTTAAGCGTTATTCTGCCGTGTATCGGCATAAATGTATTTGCCATCACATGTGCATTATAATATTCATTGTGGAATATCCCTGCCCTACATAAGATATTTTGACACATTCAATAGAAATAACCTATTCACACTCTCTTCTTACAAATTCATATCTACACTTTAGAAATTAAATCCTTCGTTCAGAGTCTCTCCTGTGTTTAAAAAAATCTTGAAAATCTGAAAAATCTTAAAAAATCTGAAAACACTTACTGGCACATGCATCAAGTTAGGATTTTGCGAGTCCTTAATTGCGAATATTAAGGAATCGCAATTAAGGACTCGCAAAATCCTATGCATGTAGAAACCGCTATAATAATAGCGATTCCTACACATTCCTTATTTGCGACTCGCAAATTGCGAGTCGCAAATAAGGATTAGCTTCCCATTCATTCCTAAGGGCCTACAGGTTCATAGGAATGAATGAGAAATAGCAAGCTCAATTTGCGAGTACCTATAGGTTCTCGCAAATTGTGCATGCAATTTTAGGGTGCAAGGGTGTCAAAAAGACACCCTGTTGCACCCCTGGAATTGACCTGTGCACATATGTTGCGCACACACATGCCCTAATGGCATGTGTGTGTGCAACATGAAACTTAGAAAAATGCACAAAAGTGCTTTTTTTCAAAGGTTTTGCAAATTACTATGAAGTTCAACTTCATGGTAATTTGCGCACCCTATTAACGAAATCGCACATTTTTTTACTTTAATGCATTGCATTTAAGGAATCTCAATTTGGGATTCCTTAAATGCAATCGCAATTTAAGTAATCACAATTTAGAGATTACTTAAATTGCGATTTTTGCATTTGGGATGATGCATCCCAAATGAATAAATACCGATCGCAAAGGGGCAGATTCTGAGAATCTGCGCGTTTGCGACCGGTTTTTCTTTTGATGCATGTGCCTGTTAGTCTCCAAGATGTATTGCCAATTCCTCCCCACTATTCATTCCATTGGGCATCTTCATTTGAAGGTCAATGATACATCTTGATTCTAACCTCCTTAACTTTGCAATTCTGTCTCCTCCTCTTTTGCATATAAACAAACAAATTCAGGCCAACCATAAACATAAGCCGATACACGACGGAATTATTTTTATAAAATGTGCTGCGCTCTATATGCATTAGAAAAAAACATGGTTTCGCTCGGCGTGTGAGAACATCATAACATAGAGAAAGGCAACCGCCGAAACGCGTCTGTTTTGCTCTAAACATCACCCCCGTGAGTGCTCTTCCTTGTTAAATCGGTGTGGGGAAGAAGGAGCGTGGATATATAAATATATATATATATATATATATATATATATATAGTGATGAAAGGTTATACTAGTGTATGTTGAGGTGTATCTGATTGTCACGTGGATGATGTCATCAGTTTTGTCATCAGGGATGTCATTTGAGATCTCATCAGTGATGTCACTGACCATGTCATGAATGATGTAATATGTGACATCATCAGCAGTGGATTGCGGGCGCGCGAGATGTAGTTAGTACAGCTAACTATGGAGGAGGAATTTCAATGGTTTTGTTTGAGTGAAATGTCCAGCTAACTATAACACCCCTAAAACCTATGGTTTTTTCAGTGAATTTCTAAGGTTTTTTAAATGCTAATTCCTATCTATATCAGGCCTGAAACCTATGGTTTTTTCAGTGAATTTCAAAGGTTTTGTAAAAGACTCTTTTTAATGTATTAATTGTTATACAGATTTTTTATTTTTAGATATTTTATTTTTTTAATTACAATATAATTACATTATACATTACAATACAAAATATACTTTCTCAGAATGAATTACTTTAGTTTAAATACTTTGCAAATAGGCAATAGACTTTTAAGTACAGTAGTTACAGTTGTTGCAATGGGCAACACAATTTCAAACACAATGCAACATTGAGCTCAATGTGAATTTCTAGTCAAATGCAATTAGTTACTTTATGGATTACTTTTCTAACCACAGGACTGGATCCTAGCTTCAGTCCTTGGACATCTCCTGTAAACAGTTGAGTTAAAGAATTTTGGTTACAGTAGTGATTTTTAAGGAATATTATTGGATTTTAAATGTTGACACTTAGAAACTTTTTCACATCGAATCACCAATGTTATCCTATGGCAGAAAATTCACTTAGCAGGTAAGTAGTGTTATCGTTAGGAATATTTTTAGTTTGTGAAAATCGACACTTAGAAACTTTTCTGCTGAAAACCACACAATGGATTCCTATGGAAGGAAATACAAGTTACTGGTAAGTACGCTTAGAATTACTTTTCAGGATCAGTGCTGGTCTAAAAGATGCAGCACTGGGTTCTCTCCTGATAACAGGTTAGTAAATCGGAATTCGGAGTTTGGCTGATTTTAGAGGAGTTTTTTTACGTTTCAAAAATCGACACAGACACTTTTCTGCTGAAAACCACACAATGGATTCCTATGGAAGGAATTACAAGTTTCTGGTAAGTATGCTTAGAATTACTTTTCAGGGCTAATGCTGGGCTAAAAGATGCAGCACTGGGTTCTCTCCTGATAACAGGTGAGTAAATCGGAATTCATAGTTTGGCCACAGGGCGTGTTTAAACATATATCACCTCAGGCCCCGCCCCCTACCTTCACCATTGTGCAAACACGCCCCGTGGCGAGTTTTAAGTTGGGGGATTAAGTCCCTTTGAATCCTGAGGGTCCCTGGGGTCCAAGAAGCCCACCAGGTACCTCCAGTAAGCGCCACAAGGCTGCGTTACAGATAGGTGTAAAAAGGGGCATGGCCTGGAGCACCTCTCTGCAACGCAGCCCTGTGGAGCTTACTGGAGGTACCTCGTGGGCTAGTTGGCCCCCAGGGACCCCCAGTATTGAAGGGGAATTAATTCCCCAATTTAAAACGCGCCACAGGGTGCGTTTGCAGAGTGTCCTTGTGAGGGGGCGGTGCCTAGGAATGATCGCGTCTTTTAAAAAATATATATATATTTGAAAGGGGGGCTGTGTGGCCCCCCTTCCTTTTAATTTTGTGGCCCCAGGGACCACATCCCCCGGGGCATGGCCAACTTTTAAAATCTTTTTATGGAGGGGGCTGCATAGCCCCCCTCTGGGGCCACTTATGGCCCCGGGGACCCCATGCCCCGGGGCCTGGCTCTCGTTGGGGACTGTGGGGGGTCCCCAGTCCCCCACAGTCCCAGCCGGCTTCCCGCCTCCTGCGGGAGCTGGCATTGCTTTTCCACATGGGGAGCAGCTAACATGCTTCATGGTTTCCCTCCTCTCGCTTCAATGAAGCAAAGCAGTTTGCAATGGCAGGGTGGGAGCCGCGAGGCTCCTGCCCTGCCATTGCAAACAGCAGTGTCCCGGGGTGGGGGGACACTGCAGGAGCCGGCCCTGGGTGGTGGCGGTCCTCAGGGCCTGTTCAAGGCTCCAGGAGGGAGGCCGCGCGGCCCCCTCCAACATTTGTAAAAAGCCCCGGAGGTGGCAGTCCCTGGGGCTGGGGGGGCCTCAGAGCCCCCCACACCTAATTTGAAATAGCCCCGGGGGGTGGCGGTCCCCAGGGCTGGGGGGCCTGAGAGCCCCCCACCCAATTTGAATAAGCCCCGGGGGTGGCGGTCCCCGGGGCTGGGGGGCATGATAGCCCCCGTGCATAATTTAAAAAAGCCCCAGGGGTGGCGGTCCCTGGGGCGGGCCCCCTTCACATTAAATTAATTGCCCCCGGGGGCTAGATAACAAGCCATTTTTTTTTCTTTATCAGCAGGATGCGTGCATCCAGCGCACATCCTCCTGTTTAAAAAAAAAATATTTTTTGGGGGGGCCTTGGGGGCCCTTTTGGGACCCCCTGAGCACGCCTTGGGGTCAGGGTGTTTCTACCCTGCCCCCTTTTCGCGTTTTGCAATGTTTTTTGGGGGTTTCTTGTGCCTCGGTTCTACCGAGGCACAAGATGGCTGCCAACACTTCCTGATTCAGAGTGTTGGCAGCCAATTAAAATACAGCTCGTGCACGGCAGGGTGCGCTTAGGGTACGCGGACTCTCCGAGGCCATAGATATATATGTACTTTTGACTGTCATTTTCTCTGGAACTACTGAACGGATTTACACCATTTAAGCAAAAGGCAAGAGTCTGAACTAAGCACTACCGCTTTGCCAAATTTGGTGTAATTCCGTTCAGCAGTTCGGGCTGTAGCTGCGGCTAAAGGTCCGATGGGAAATTGCATGGGGAAAACATGTTTTGGGATCCCCCTTTTTTCTCGGCCCCCGCTTGACGAATCACTGTGAAATTTTCAGGATAGGAGCGGACCGGAGCTGGCCAAAAGTTTCGAAAATTTCGCAAAGATTCGTCAATCGGCGCCAAAGTTATTCCAAATAGAATGTTGCGGATTCCCTATGGAAAATAGGTCCTAACTATATCTACCTACTGGCGACTGCCAGTAGGTAATAAGAGTAACTGCTTTTCACCAAAACAACCTTTGGTCGATTTTCCTTTTCTCGTCAAGCAGACACGGACCCGATTTTTTGTGCTTACGATAGCTGTTGAATGTCGGCCATTACGCGTTTCGGTCGAAGAAGGACCTTGATCACATGACAATGCCATCAATGTTGACAGACCATTTAAAACGCTACAATTTGCACGTGATTGCTGATGCATGATAGACATGGAAAACAAGTTAAACATACTTTCATTAGTTTCCAGTGTCGCTCACTATTTTGTTTCAATTAACAAATGTATGAATACTGATAATCACAATGTCGAAGGCCAACTCACAACGAATATGAAAATTGTCACAATTTGATGTGAAAGGTTAAAAAATATTATTGAATAAATAAATAAATAACCTTGAATATAATAAGACACTAAATATTTGAAATGTCATAATATATCATCTAAAAACGTTTTTAAATGTTATAAAAACATTAATAAATATTGTGATCTAAAACATTTTTTTCCCTGTTTTGTCATTTTATTCCATTGGCTCATATATAAGTATTTATATGATGTAAACAGTGTCAGGGTTAATCCGAAAAGATTATTTGGAGCGAGGTTCTACTGGCATGAGTGCCAGGATCAAAAGTTCCTAATTAGGAGTATGTAACCCTTAATAACAAAAGGTGCTATGTGCTGATTATAAATAGATTAACCTGTTATCCAATTAGTTTAAAAATAAAAATAAAAAACCCTTAAGTGTTAAAATATTGAAGTGCATTGAGTGTAGTGTGTTAAAAAACCATTATGTTAACTGGTTTCGGGTGACATAGCGCCTGTATTTACGTTGGGAAATGTGTCCCATCAGTTTTACTATCAAGTTTTTTGTACTTCAAAACACTGATAACTTGATTAAGGGACGACGTAAATATAGTTGATTAGACTAGAACGATTTCCATCGAAAGTTGCTATATAATGTAATTTGTACCAATTGGTAAAAGGACGCGCAGATTTTTGGGAATATAATAGATCATTTTTATAAACAGGTGTATAGGTCTTCCATATTATTGAGACCTCCCGGAGACTTACTTTCCATATTAAGAATATAATGAGTTTCAAGTCTTCTCAGCCAGTATTCCCTGTCTCCCCCTCGCTTGGTTTTGGGTATGGCATCTATCGCAAAATATGAGAGTCTTTTAGATTGTTGTTGTGGACTTCTGAAAAGTGTCTGGCGACAGGATAAGTGGGATCATTATTGTTGATTGCCCTAATGTGTTGCAAGATTATTTTGTTCACTGGTAATTTGGTACTGCCTATGTATTTTAATGGGCATGTACATTCAAGAACATATATAGCAAATTCTGTTTTGCAGTGCAAAGGTTTGTTGATTTTTATCTCTTGCTTGCTAAAAGCAGTACGATAACTTTTTTTGTTATTGCCATATTGGCACGCTTTGCACATTTTGCATTTTTTGAATCCATTAGGAACAGCTAACCAGTTGGCATGGTTGGATGATTTAGGGCTGCTGGAGACTAAACTTTTGTACATTGAAGGTGCCCATTTATAGGTAATGCTAGGTTTTATAGGGAGTTCATTTATGATGGGATCATTTTTTACAAGAGCCCAATTTTTATAAACAATTTTTTTGATAGTTGTTTCTTGGGCACTGTAGGTGGTGATGAGTCTTAACTCATCAGGACTGGACTTTTCAGTTTGTGTCTCTTTTTTTGATTTTTTGGGCACATATATATATGCACTGACCATGTCATGAGTGATGTAATATGTGACATCATCAGCAGTGCATTGTGGGCGCGCGAGTTATAGTTAGCTCAACTAACTATAACAGGTGAATTTCTCTGGTTTTATATGAGCCAAATGTTCAACTAACTATAACGTCCCTGAAACCTATGGTTTTTTTAAGTGAAATTCTAAGGTTTTTTAAATGCTAATTCCTAACTATAACGTCTGTAAAACCTATGGTTTTTTCAGTGAATTTTGAAGGTTTTTTAAATGTTAATTTCATGTTTTAGGTTTATAAAACCTATATGTTTCTATTATATTTTTAAATATTTTGGAACTCTATTATACTTCTTGTTTTTAACTTTAAAAATCATGTAATGTTTTATATCTTCCCCAAAAAATATGTATATTCCCATCCGCCATATTGCTAAACTCGTAAATGATGCGCATTTCGTATCCGACGAGTTTGTGGCAACGCGTCCCGCGTAACATCATATACGCATGAAGTCACCACAGGTACTACTTTGGTATCCGACGGGTACACAGTAACAAGCCACACATTACGTCATGTACGTATGAGGTCGTGCCTGCTGCGCGTTGCATATTCGATGAGTACACGCTGCCAGGTCACAGACGTATAGTATCGCGCCGGGTACGCCATTCCCTTTTTTTTAGTCTCAAAAGTATATCTAAATAACTTTAAACAGTATATGAGAGCACACGACAATCTAAATTATTTTAAACATTTATATATTACTAACTGTAATAGACTCACGTCAGGTGCGGCCTCCTGGTATGCTCGGTGCGCGATTGCCATGTGACCTTAAAAAAAAGCCTTTGATTGGTTCATAACATTTCCCATTGTAACAGTTGTACAACCTCACCCATTTTACTCATTCTCTCTACAGCGTCTTCTGCTTAGAAAGCTTTTTTGAAAAGTATTTTCCTGTATACATATCTTATACTACACACAACATGCAACGATCATATTGATCAATATTCATGCTCTGTACATTAGACTTCCACGTGTGATTGCCATGCATCTCAAACGTTCCATCAAAAAACAAATATGTGTTACACGATGCCCCTGGTGTGTGTGTCTGCACATTATTGTGCTGCCTTTCGGCCTGGGTATTGCTACCTCTAAGGAGCATCATCAGTCACGGGCAGACTGCACTTCCTAGATCACATGCCATCTCGTTAACGATAGTTTCCGCCGTCCCGACACATGCTACACTAATCTAAATTGCACATTCTGAGAGGTCAAAACTATAAAAGAAACACACATAAGTACACTTCCTGGCCAGGCAGAAACTGAACAACACCCAAGTCCCCGGAATAATTATTCACACCCCTACGCTGGCCTGGCGTACGCAAGCCCAGCCCATGTTGTGTACGTATAAATAGGATAACCACAACACCACACGTCCCTCTTCTTCCCAACTTCCTCAAATGATTTGCCGCATCCACCTCACATATCTCAATGTGCAATGAAAAAAGAAATGGATCCATGAGGTGTACTCCATCCTGGCAATCAACACGGGCTCTAAATTGTGAGCCCTACTGCACGTCGTCTACGAAAGGGATTCATGAGGTGTACACTCTCCTGCAACCAACACTCCATCTGAATTGTGAGCACTGCTGACATAGTGTTTGCTCACACAACAATGACAGCAGGTAAGCAGAGCGGCCTGGGTGCACAGGGCATCCAATTGAGCGCGCTGCGGCGAGAGGGGTGCGGTGCTTCAGCCTAGCTGTGCAGGTCCGAACAAATGATATTGCCATGTGTTATGATGTGATCTTTGACCTCATTCAGTGACATCTCTGTCTCATTTTAAAGACCTGCTGGACTGTACTGTAGGCCTGAGCCTGCGGGCAGCGCTGCCCTACAGACACCTCTTCAGCATGGTGCTGTGGGAGGGATGGGATGCATCAGTCAGACTGCGCACGTGCGAATAAGCGATATTGCCATGTGTTATGATGTGATCTTTGACCTCATTCAGTCACATGTCTGTCTCATTTTAAAGACCTGCTATACCATAAGGTAGGCCTGAACCTACAGGCAGCGCTGCCCTACAGACACCTGTTGAGGGCAGTTCTGCCGGAGGGGTGGGGTTCATCACCCTGAGTGCGCACATGCGAAAAAGCGATGTTGCCGTGCGTAATGATGTGATCTCTGACCTCATTCAGTCACATCGGTCTAATTTTAAGGACCTGCTGGACCGTACTGTAGGACTGAGCCAGCGGGCAGCGCTGCCCTACAGACATGTGGCGTTGGCTTTTAGGACACTGTAGTGAGCTCCTTACTAATTGCACATGCACACAGGCTCCCGCCGCTGTATTACACGCGCACATTATGCTTCTTGCATGCACTCTGTTCCTTTGTATGTGAACGTTGGCATAACATATTATTATTTAACCCTGTGTATTCTCGTGCATTGCAACTCCTCTTTGAACCACGATTACCACTAACAGTTGGTAGATCGTAGTTCAAAAATGAAGGATGCACTCAACTCATATTTTCTATCAAGCTTGAAATAAACCTTCATTTACCTCCAAACGTTTACACCATTAAATTATTTCTCCCTTTTCAGACATTCCATTGATTGCCACAAGAAGGGCGGAGCGGGAGCTGACCCCACAATGATGCCCTGGCATTCTGACACCTTCCATCGTGGTATCAAGAAACTGTCCCCGACCGGAGACCTGGTCTATCATACAAACATACCCAGGACTAGGAGCTTGCACCAACATATCGAGGGACACACCAGTGGTGGCAGGTGAGCAGTGAAGCCTTGGTGTGTAAGACCTACAATTGAGCACAGTGCAGGGGATGGGGTTGGGGTGCAGCACCCTGGGTGCACAGGTGCATGCAAGCGATTTTACCGTAGCTAATAATGTAGGACTATATTATCTAACAACGGCGGTAACATTATCACCACTTTAGTGACAGGAAACTGCAGCTAAAGTGACAATAAGGGGTTGATAATATGCCCTTGTAAATTCCCATAGAAGCCCAGTTTCACACCAGAACCTGGGCTTCTAAGGGTATTCACAAGGGCATATTATCAACCCCTTATTGCCACTTTAGCGGCAGTTTCCTGCCGCTAAAGCGGCGATAATGTTATCCCCCTTCCTTCATTAATATGGCCCATAATCTCTGACCTCATGTATTTAATTTTAAGGACTTGCTGAACCCCACTCTTTCTCGCAGACCCCAGCGTCCTAGACAAACGGGTGACGGAGGGTAAACACTAAGGGCTGGGTGCAATAGGCCGACGCTCTGTCTCCTCCTCCCTCTCTTCTTTTGACTCTCCCTCCCCTTTTCCCTTCCACCCACTCCCCCTCCCTTCCATTCTCACTATGGTCCTTTCATTCGAACTACCTTTCTTTACCTCTCCACATAGCACACATACTTATGTTTCATTTTTGTCTTGCAGGTTTCCTCCGCTGCTTCCACTAGAGTGCACCCCACGTTTTGTTTATTATACTGTTCTATTAAAGTTACATTTCTATTTATTTCTGTTTTAATAAAGGTTACTTCAAATAAATAAATAAATAAATAACTGAGTGTATAGGTCTTCTTTTTCTGACGACACTTGTCAATTGTTTATTGTGAAAATCATCTGTTTATAGGAGATTTTAAGGACAACATTATTTAATATTAGAGTGCACCTACCAAACATAATCTAACTGACTATTAGACAAATGAAGCCTGGGTAATTGTACAACTGCAAGAGTTCTATGAGTGTATCACTTTATAACACCATAAGTACTGCCTGTGTGATTACAGAACAAATAAGGCACTGCCTGGGACCACCGAGGCTTCAGGAACTGCGGAGGCCCACCCTGCATATTTAAATAAAGACCCACAGTGTGGCGATCCCCGAACTTTAGTTGGCTTTGAACCCCCCCAAACAATTAGTAAACAATACCCGGGAAGGTGGCGCTCCCCTAGGCTGCAAAACGTCTCTGTGCCATTCCGCGCCTATTTTACATGTGACATTAAGAGCCCCAGTCCTACAGAGACCCTGCAATATAATAGTTGGATTGGCCATGGAACATTACCCACCCACTAGGGGCCTCATTTAAAAGAACGGGGGAGACCCCGCTTTTTTTTCTTTCTTTTCTCTCCATCTTTACCATCCACAATCCCCTCTATTACAGCAATACAAGGGTTTCCTCCTCTCGCTTCAAGTAGTCAAACAAGTATTTGCTATCACAGGGTGGAAGCCATGCACCACCCTCTAATAGCAAACACAAATGTCCAGCGAATGCACACCCTGGGACATTGTATGAGCTGCGCCTGAGAGGTCACCCTCCCTACTACCATGAAGCATTTGTTAGTATAAACACATACTAACACTACTTACACATGTGTAGTACAGCGACCAGAATGTAGTGAAGAAGCAGAGGAAGCGCAAAATCTAAAAATATAAATCCTACCTGAAGTTGGATGACAGTTTAATGAGCCGACGACCCCGGCATGAGTAGAAACAGCTACATGAAAAAAACAGCACATCGCAAGCAATTTTGCTGAGTGGTGCTTTCTTTTTGCCTTCTCCCACTCATCGCCAAATTTATGTAGTGAAGAGGCAGACAGCAGTGAATCCAATAAGTAGATTTATTACAAGAAAACAGGCCACCTGTAACAACCACCAACAGGAGCAGACAGCAAAGCAACCGTCTAATCCAGCACCGTGTACAAACTCCGCAAGGTTCCCCTCATGACAGCCGTACATTCTAACATTACATACTGAGGGCAAAATTATCAAGGAACGGCATTAAAATTATCGCTGCTTTAGCGGCAGGAAACTGCAGCTAAAATGGCGATAATGGGCTTGATAATATGCCGTAGAGAATTCCAATAGACACTCAGGCACCGATAAAGGTACTCGCACAACCAATCATTAACCCATATAGACACTGATGTAGCTACTCACCAACCGATGCAGTCACTTACACACCAACTGACAGGCTCATACAGACATTCACATAGATTAATCATTCACCCATTCATTCACTAAGTCACATTTAATCACTCACTTATACAGTCAGTTATGTACCCACTAAATCATCCTTGCAGACACTCATACATCCACTCATTCTTCAATACACCTTGGTGTGTATATATATATATATATATATATATATATATATATATGCTTCCTCCCGGCTCGGGTAACTGCCACCGCCTCCTGAACAGCGGGTGCTTCATCGAAGCGGACCACCCCAGCAAAGTTCGTAAAAAATTTGCAGTATTCCTCAGGTCACGAGGATGACGACGCCGAGTTCTGGCCAACAAAACTTTATTAAAAGTCGACTGGTAGGACGCGTTTCGCCGGCCCAGCAGGCTTGTTCACCAACGGCTTACCCGTTTCAATTAGCCATTTTAAATGCCGAGGTCATGTCACATGACTGAACTACATTGATAGTGCATTAGACAAAAGACTCGTAGTTTTTAGCATTCAAGTAGCGTGTAACGTCTTATCAAAATACGATTTAAATTAAACATATGTGCACAATTGTCATAAATGGAATGTCTTTTACCAATAAAAAACAAACAAAAAAAACAAAAACATAATGTCCTGTGATAATGATCCGAATTGATAAAGTGACAACCACCAAACCAATGAAACATTCCAATTGCTGTTCTGCGTTATGAACAAAAATAAATCATTCGTTTGCAGAAATCCTTTTATATAAGAGGATGTGTTTAAAGTCACATGATAAAAATGCACATTAAAAAATCGTATATAACATTCTACATTAAACCCTAGTGGGTAAGTATATTTGTCTCAATAACAGACGTGTCACGCTGTGCAAGATAGACATTGAATTCTTGAAATCTTAAGTTCACTACTACTATAAGTAATATGTCAGTCAATTTTTTAGACTTAACTATTTATGTTAAGAACTCCAAACTACAGACAAAACTGTATAGAAAGCCCACAGCAGGGAACACGCTGCTACATGCAGACAGTTTCCACGCCCAGAACCTGATCAAAAGCATTCCGTATGGTGAATGCTTGAGAACAATGCGCAACTGCAGTGAAAAGGAGGTTGCGGATGAAAAACTTGTGAAACTTAGCACTAGGTTTGAAGCTAGAGGGTATACCAAGATTAACGTGCAAACAGCAACAAAAAAAGCTAGAGAGAAAACTAGAGAAGAAATCCTCTTCAATCCTAGCAAGAGTCATATTAAACGGGCCAATGTAGGTGACAACCAGACTAGGATGATCACTACCTTTAATTGACAACATGGTCAAATAAGAAGTATTCTTGCCAAACACTGGCATTTGATTCATAATGATACAATTCTGGGCAAAATAACATCAAAAAGACCAGCCATTACGTTTAGAAGGGCGAGATCCTTCAAACAAATGCTGGTAAGTAATGTGGTCACTAGGAAGCATTCAGACAAGCAAGCGAAAAATTGGCTTAAACCGAGAGAGGGGTTTACCAAGTGTTCAAAATGTAAGGCCTGTACCTTTGGTATAAACACACAGTTTTATACGCTGGGTTTATCCAAACGAATGAAAAAGATCAAAGGTCATTTTACCTGTAAGACTGAGTTTGCTGTCTACGTCCTTCAGTGCCCTTGTGGCCTGAGGTACGTAGGCAGCACGATCCATCCAGTTCACAAAAGAGTGCTACAGTATCTCAGAGCAATTAGCAATGGGAATAGTTCTTATCCCATTGTGCGACACTTTGAGGCATATTATTATTATTATTATTATGAGTTTTGTATAGCGCCTGGTTACCAGATAGGCATCCCAGCGCTTGACGGCACAAACCACTACTGCAAAAAACAGGGCCTACACGGGAAACAGAAAAGTTTTTAAAAGTTTACGAAAACGGAGAATACTAGCTTCCGCGCGCAGTTGGAGGGGCAATGAATTCCACAGGGAGGCCACATTTATAGAGAACCTTCTGCCACCAGTTCTTGCCTTTTTCACCCTGCCAACCTGAAGGAGATGTTGATGGTCAGAGCGGAGAGAGCGGGAGGCCTTGTAAGGCTGGACCATTTCCTCCAAAATGGGTGGGCCCACCCCATGCAGAACTTTGTGGGCAATGCAAAGTGATTTGAATTTCACAATAAAAATGCACAAGGCATTGTGTATTATGTGATAGATTGCATCCCTCTGAATGTACGAGGGGGCAATAGAGAGAAAAGTTGTGAAAATTGGAGTCCTGCTACATCCTGGAGTTAAAAACACGTTTTCCGTCAGGATTAAATATTGAAGAAGACTTAATTACACATCTGGTATAGGATATTATTGATGAATTGCATAGAAATTAAGTCATGGCATCGGCTATTCTTCTGCACCATTTTTAATCTCATTGTTTTTATTTTTGCACAATATAACAGTAGAATTTAGCATCATGCAAAACAAGCCCACTTGGGCAGAATTCAATGTCTATCTTGCACAGCGTGACATGTCTGATATTAAGACAAATATACTTACCCACTAGGGTTTAATGTAGAATGTTATATACGATTTTTTAATGTGCATTTTTATCATGTGACTTTAAACACATCCTCTTGTATAATAGGATTTCTGCAAACGGATGATTTATTTTCGTTCGTAACGCAGAACAGCAATTGGAATGTTTAATTGGTTTGGAGGTTGTCACTTTATCAATTCGGATCATTATCACAGGACATTATGTTTTTTTTGTTTGTTTTTTATTGGTAAAAGACATTCCGTTTATGACAATTGTGCACATATGTTTAATTTAAATCGTATTTTGATAAGACGTTACACGCTACTTGAATGCTAAAAACTACGAGTCTTTTGTCTAATGCACTATCAATGTAGTTCAGTCATGTGACATGACGTGAACTCGGCATTTAAAATGGCTAATTAAAACGGGTAAGCCATTGATGAACAAGCCTGCTGGGCAGGCGAAACGTGTCCTACCAGTCGACTTTTAATAAAGTTTTGTTGGCCAGAACACGGCGTCTGCATCCTTGTGATCTGAGGAATATTGCTAATATATATATATATAGGTATATATATATATATATATATATATATATATATATACAAAAATATTCCCCAACCTTATCTGATTGAAGAGCTAGCACTCGCCATCGTGGGGGTTCTCTCGTTTATTGCGCAGGCTTCAATAGACCATTGGACAAAACAGGAACGCGTTTCGGCAGTCAAGCTGCCTTTCTCAACCTGGTATGCGCCATATTACTTTCTCTATTTAAAGAAAACATTAGTTAAAACTAAAGCCTGCACAATAAACGAGAGAACCCCCACGATGGCGAGTGCTGGCTCTTCAATCAGATAAGGTTGGGGAATATTTTTGTACATACTGAGCGCCAGCGGTAGCGCCACCCTCCAAGCACCACCAGCGATTTGGCAGCACACCAGTTTTACCGCAATTTGGACCTGGCATATATATATATATATATATATATATATTTGGTGGCAGAAATGAGTGCACCATCTATGGACTGATATACCGGGACTTCAATATCCATAATGCTGTGGGGCCATTTGACCCGCCCATCCAGGGGCGTGAACTGTGCATTATGAAAGGGAGATACCGGAGCACGCATTCGTGATAGCGATTGCCTCTGATGAAGAGAGGAAGAACTCTTGAAATGCGTTAGGCTATTCGCATTGGGACTGCCTGATTGAAGCTGTGGAGGGAACGCCGCTTGCACCCCTAATAAAGGTTTGCCACCTTATGCATATGCTCGAGTGAGACTCATCTGTGGGCAATTGGAGCAATCATATATATATATATATATATGTGTCGATATCTCGCGCTGCAGGCAACGCAGGAAACAGTCGCACTCAGGATCTTATTTTAAGCAGAAAAAGTATTTATTGACTTGACGTGTTTCGACACACTGTCTTTGTCAAAAAGTCATACACTCGAAAACGGGCAGTCATGTCTTTTAAAGAAGCATTTCCTGGTTACCATCAATGAACATAAAAAACATTTGTACACTCATGTGAGCAAGTCCTGAACACCTCTTGTTGGATGAAAGGCTATCCAATCTTAACAATAAAACTTTATCGTTACAAGTTGACAAAACGATCACATAGAGGTTGCTAAATTAAATAGAATTCATTAATGAATTAACTATAATTGCATAATCAACAATAAAGGAAATCAGCTTGTGGGTTAAAAAAGTATTTAATTCAAAAATGCCAAGTGGCATATATCTTAACGCAGTAAACCGGGCCAGTGCCTGTTACATATTTATAGAGAGTTCAGGTTATCATGTTTTGGAAGAAACGCAAAAATATCAAAGACATAAAGTCAAGTCTGCCCATGATCGTATATGAGTGAAAGAAAATAACTTGATGTCGGAATGGTATTGAAGCAGACTAGGGGTATTAGGAATAACAAAAACGGGAAAAAGCGGGGATACAAGCCCCATTGGGCTTAATCAAACCCCAGTATATTTACTGAATATGCATGACGATCATTTCTACAAAATCCTTGATTGTTAGGTTAGTATTGGAATATATTAACTCAAGGTGTGGACAAATTAAGATCACACAGCCGTAAGGATCTAAAGGAGGAAGAGAACGGATACAGTGGAGTCCTTATATCGTGTGTATATAACAGATGGAAAAAATACAAAAAAAGGGGGGGGGAATTTCAATCCAAGGTGGACATGGAGATCTTCCTCATGGTTGAGGCCTCCCGGGCTCTTGCTTTGTAACTTCACTATATACTCAGATTCCAGGCATCGCAAATGACGTTCCCGATCTCCTCCTCTCGTTGACAACACAACCCTGTCGATGCCAAAAAATGAAATTTTAGTGCTGACATCTTTGACATTAGGATGTATCTGAACGCAATGTTTGGCTACAGCATAAGACATATCGCCATTCCTGATTGCGCGCAAATGTTCCAGAACACGCTTCTTCACCGGGAAGATATTTATATATATATATATATTATATATATATATATATATATATATATATATATATATATATATATATATATATATATATATATATATATATATATATATATATATATATATATATATATATATTATATATTATATTTAACATTCTTAAACTTTTTAGAAACAATCAGTCACTGGATGATGTCATCAGTGATGTCATGAGTGATGTCACTGACCATGTCATGAGTGATGTAATATGTGACTTCATCAGCAGTGTATTGCGGAGGCGCGAGTTATAGTTAGCTCAACTAACTATAACGGCAGAATTTCGCTGGTTTTGTACGTGTGAAATGTCCAACTAACTATAACATCCCAGAAACCTATGTTTTTTTCGGTGAAAAAAAATATATATAATATATATATTATATATATATTTTCCCATATGTAATGTATTAGCACAGGCAGAGATCATTTGTTACTAGCTCTAGTCTGTTTTGCCAAAGATACTAATCAGTTTAGTTCCTTCAGTTAAGGTCATCACTTTACTTTAAGAGAAATTTGCCTTTAAATTAATCTTTGTGAATATGACAGAAATGCTTCCAACCCGGTATGCATTACAGTGGGGGTCAAATATAAAATAAGAACCTCCTCTGTACTTACAAAGGTATGGATTAGCCAAACCATGGTTCAGATTTACTAAGGGTTTGCGTCATGCAATGTGATACAAGGCAATGCAAGCCCTTCAGTCAGATAAACTAAGCCACACAAAGCATAGCATAGTAAATCTAGAGTAACGCAAGGCAATGCAAGACGCTGGCTTGCGTTGCTCTGTATTGTAGAGGCATTTCATTGGTGGAGTCTGGCCATTCCAATGCATCAATCAATGGATTTTGGCACATTCCTAGATTTACTAAGAATTGTAAATCGGGGAATGTGTCTAAATGGTACGCCGTCCCAATAGAGGCGTAACAAGGAGAAAATATATTTCTTTCTTTTCATTATTTTATTTATCTCCTTGTGCTGCATTCAGCAGCACACATAGAAAGAAGAAATGCTTCTAAGGATTATTTTTGTGCAGGAAGATGTTCCTTCCTGTACAAAAACGACCCTGCTTGTAACGCAAGCCCCCTTGCACCATGGGGAAAGAGTGTGTACATTGGTACTCTGTCCTTGATTCAATAGTCTCTCAAAAACTACTCTAAAATACACAGGGACAGACAACCCAAACTTCCCAGTGGCATTGCAATAATTCATAAATTGTCTATCAAACCACCCAACTTGCAACATTGTGCTGACCCACATGAGAGCGCTTCCAAGTTGAGATCTGGATCTCGCAATCTTCCACCCATTTCGTACACATCATTTATATCCTCACCAATCTCAATGCAGAATTTGAGCTTACATTGCCTCTTGTCAAATGCTCTTGCAGAACAATAACTTCCTAGGAGACTTCTTCATCAACTGAGGGAATGATAAATACAAGACATTAAAATCTCTTTTCCATCCTCCATCTCCACAACCTTCAGCAGAACGGTACTCTTTCCACACCAAGCAAAATCTGGATCCTTATCTCATCATTGTCAAACCCATCATGAGTCATTGTAATTCTATGATAGAGATTGATCGGATGGACCATTTTGTTTAAGTGAATACACATACCCTCGTTAGACTGTAAGGGCATTACCCAAAAAATTGAATGGTACCGTTGGTGGTATCTATATACTCTAGATTGGGGATTTGTATTCATTTGGAGGCGATCATTATATAATCCTATAGTGTTTAGATTGCCACTTTGTAATGCTCCACATATGAGAGGAGTGTCAAGTGCAAACGACAAACGGAGGTAAGTGTACAAAGCCTCTCTGTGCCCTCACAGATGTTGGCCAGATGACCAATGCTTAGGGTCAGGGGGCTTTAAGGTGAATAAAGTGTGGAAGAAGTGCCAATTAAAATCCATAGTGCAGTTCGTAGGAGTACGTTAAAATGAAAATCCTTTCGCAAGGTTCATGATCAGTTGAACCCAAAAAGTCATCCTTGGTGCAATTTATAACATCTCAAGAAAAAAGAGAGGGACCCAAAAACCAAAGGAGAAGGGTACCGGAATAGACCTTAGTCAAAAAGAACCCCCTTTGTGTAGATACACATGCATCAAACCACACTTACGATAGACTCCTCATGTCACCAATGTACAGACCATGAACAGAGGAATAAAGAAATCAAGTAACAGATTCAAATATAAATGGTACAAATTTAATTAGCAAATATATATGCGTTTCAGTGTACAATGTTTACTAATAATAAAACACACATTGAAAATTCATCATACAAACAATTTAAAAAACCATATAAAATCCAATATGGTTAGTGCAATTAAAAAAGATACATACAAATAACAAAAACCTTTTTTTTTTTTAAAGTTAACGTATCTGGTCTTAAACTGATATCATCCTTTTCTACTTCACTAGCCAAAATTGGTAAAAACATGGAAGTGTTTGAAAAAGTAGTAGAGAGTGGCATTGCTAGTGTCCTTAATGGCTCTTCTAGATCTATCACCCACAACATAAGCAAGGAAGAAAGATAGGCTCTTATCACCCTGAAGGAAGATAGAAATTTGACAATAAAACGAATAGATAAGGGAGGAGGAGTAGTTGTGTTTAACACTCTGGACTATGAAAACAGAATGTATGGTATGTTAAGTGTGGCAGAACACTATGAGCAAGTGAAGGCCAATAGTTTAGCTATTGTGTCCAGAGAATGCATGAGACTTCTGACTGAAGCCAAAGATAATCTTTGGATTTGTGAAGATGAGTTCAAATTTATGAACAACTTGGAACCTAAGATCCTGGCACTGTATAGCTTACCTAAGGTCCACAAAAGTAATACTAATCCCCCAATGACACCAATAGTCAGCAGTATAGATTCACTATTAGAGCCAATAAGTAAATATGTTGACTGCTTTTTGCGCCCGTTTGTCTGCGGTTTGAGATCTTATGTGAGAGATTCAGCTCACATTATTTCTCTTATTGAGGGGAAACCCTTCTGTAGAGATACTCAGTGTCTAGTTACTCTATACATTGAGTCTCTCTACACAAACATCCCGCAGGAGGACACTGTAGAGTTAATACGTGAGGTTCTTGAGAATCAGGAAATAGGTGGTGCTAACAAAGAATTTATTACCAAATGTGTCAGGATGAATCTAAAAAATAACATCTTTTTGTTTAAGGATGATTTGTTTAAACAAAAGAAGGGTACCAGCATGGGGGCCACCTCTGCTCCGAGTCTGGCGTGTCTCTATGTGGGGCAGTTTGAGACCAAACACATCTATAACGAACTTGCTCAATTTTTTGAAAATGTAGCAGGCTGGTACCGCTACATCGACAATATCTTCTTTATCTGGGAAGGGGACACAGAACAACTAGAAGATGTTTTGAGTTGGATAAACGTAGGTGACCCTATTTAAAATTCACTTCACATTACAGCAGAGAAAAGCGGGAATTTTGGGATATATCGATTAAAGACATGAATGGAATCTTAGAGGTTGAGCTATTTACTAAACCTATGGCTAAAAACACTCCACTCCATTTCTCAAGTTTCCACCCTAAGTCACAGAGAAAAAATATTCCCTTCAGCCAATTCCTCCAGCTGACAAGAAATTGTCCATAGTTGAACAATTTTTATAAACATGCAGAAATCCTTAAATGTAAGTTTCTGGACAGAGGGTACCCTAAAAAACTGATTTCAGACTTGTTAAAATGAGCCAGGTTCTTTGATAGAGATACAATGCTTAACAAGTCTGTGCAAAAAAAGGAAACATCAGAAAAGGTAGTGTTTGTTAGTAAATTCTCTAATCTAAGCAACCAAATTAAAAATGTTGTCAACAGAAATTGGCACATATTAATTCACGAAGAGGAACAAAAACTAGATAAAACCCTGTTTGCGTTAAAGAAGAACAAAAATCTAAGTGATGTGTTAGTACACACCTAGCGAGATGATCCCCATTTTCAGAGAACCATTGTAGACCTGCCTGCAATTTAAAATGTAAAGTGTGGCACTTGCAATGTGTGCAGTCAATGCAAACAAACGAAAGAGATTAACCATTGGGTGTTACTTTAAATCTAGAACACTCAATAATTGCAGAAGTAAAAACATGATCTATTTCCTACGTTGCCCATGTGGCAAGGGTTACGTAGGAGAGACCAGTAGAGAATTGCGAGTTAGTTTACATGAACATAGGTCAGTCATCAAGACGAAAAATATCAAATCCCCCTTGGTTACCCATTTTCTAGAACTGGGCCATGGAGAAAATGAGTTTTCATGGTTTATTCTGGAAAGGGTTACTATAGGGAAGAGAGGTGGTAATATCATGCTGAAACGTAAAGCACGTGAACAATGGTATGTTTCATACTTTAACACTGTCCGTGATGGTTTGAACTCTAGGGAAGAGTGGGATCAGCTAATAGGGGTGACCTGAAGAAATAATAAATGTTATCTACAACCTAAGTAGAATGGATCATTACAATGTGTTTGATGTAATTCAAAAATATCTGAGTGAATCACTGCGCATGATAATAGCTAGTAGCTCTTTTTAATATGATCCATTTATATATTTTTTAATAAAATGATATGGACTATACAATTATCAAAGAATGAATGGTTTAGCTGAAATTATTAGCACTGGTATATGTTTACTAGATAGTATCAGAATTGGCCACTAGGTGGAGATATCCTCTAAACAATCGTTTGGGGACCATTTCATTTTATTTTGCAGAATAGGGTCTATGTTTGGTTTTTAAATTGATAAAACAAAACATGACAGCATAAATATATGACTCATCCTTTTAATTTAGGGTAAAGGCTAATGTTGTCAGGAGCATATATGGAGTGCTATTAAGTTGCTCTTTTATACTATCTAGTATAAGATGGCGACCGTTCTGCACATGGTGGTCACGTGATAGAGGTAGCTGAGACTATTTATCTTAATAGGGTCTTGTGTTTAATATCTTTGTTCTTAAATCGATAAAACATAACATGAAAGTATAAAAATATGATTTTCTCTAAAATGTAGGGTAGTGGCTTTTATCGCTAGCAGAATATAGGGAGTGCTACTGCGTTGCCTGTTTCATTATCCACTATACGATGGCGGCCGTTTTAAAGATGTTGATCACGTGATGTAGACAGCTGAGACTATTTACTGTGATAGAGTCATTTGACGAGTTATCAGTAGGAGAAACTGGTTTGTGCTGCTCGTTACTGCCAGGACTGCCTGGATTCTTACCCCAGCCTTTGATCTTCCATCGCGCCTCGCGGCCCCCGCTGCGCGGGCGCCGCGCGAGGGACCGGGACTTTGCTGTTCACTGCCTGGGTCATTGTGGATGCCCTGTTGATGCCCTGACTCTACGCTCCACGCTGTTGGCCCCCCTGTGCTGTGCTGTGCTCTGCTGTGGTGAGGGGACGTTGCTGGTTGCTTGTTTTACGGTGAGCGACCGGCGTAACCGGGACTGCGAGGACCAGGGTGCTGTGCGGGAAGCTGTTCATCCGCACCTGGTCCTCTTCCCGACTCCTCCCCCAACATCGTTTCCTTTCCCTTTATATACATAATTTTGCCCTCACGCGCTAGCGGGACGCGCGCGGGTCTTAGCACTGGGCTAAGACCGGGCAAAGAGCGGGCCGTTTGAGGCCGTTCGAGACTGGAGACACTGGGCTGGGCCACCCCCCCTGCAACTCGGCCTTCTTAGTGAGAGAGATATATATATATCAGAACTTGCAGAAAGAATGCCTAGGGCTAAGGGCACCGCTACCAATACTACTCTGGCTGGAACTCTAGACAATTTCATTGTTAGGGCAGCCAACATTTTAGAACGTGAAATTGACTTAACAGAGCGTCGTCTCTCGTTGGACTCGCTTACTGCCAAACGTTCTTGTTTAGGGACTATTGCCACAGTTGTTTCACCTGCGCCTTATAATACTATTTCTGGCACAAATAATGGTACGATTAGCGAGGGGGGTAGTATTGACTTAACTATGGACTCTAGCTTGGAAAGGATAAGGGCTAATACTGCTAGAAATACCAACAGATCTGACATCTTGTCTGATGCTGTGAATGTTCAATCTGACGGTGTTTCGACTCGAGCTCAATCACATGCCATCTCTGATGTCACCTCCCCCTTCCTGCTTCAACCCTAGGGGCCAAACCAAAACAAAAGGCTGCCCCGCGTGGTAAAAAGGGGAATAAATCTATACCGAACAAATCCAAAAACGATAAACTCCCGTCTAATCTTTCTCTGGGGACTAACGAACAAACTCTGTCTGAAGTAACCCCAAATAAATCCACGCAAATAGATGAGGGTTTCCTCTCAAAAATAAGGGAAATTTTTGATAACTCTACCCGACCGTTTTTAGATAGGCTCATCAAGATAGAAGAGCGCCTTAAAAAAATAGAACAAAGTGCTCTAACAAATCTTGAAATTATTCAACTAATGAAGATAGATTTACATAGAGAGCATAATAAATCCCCCGCACCAGCTAATATTGCAAGTAACTCTATAGAGAAAACCTCTCCTCTCCTGACTATTCCTCACTTGGCTCTGCCATTAGATACATCCCGGAGAACCGGTGAGGTTATTGCTTGCAATGAAAAATCTACCAGCATTAGTGCCACTAAAGATCAACTTATAGCAGAAATACCTCAGCAGAAATCCCCAGATGCTAATATAATAGTTACTAACGACACGGTACAGAATAATAATGCGAAAGTTAGTAGTAGGGTTTTGCCCAATGAAAACGTACATAACCTACCCATTCTAGATCTTCCACCAGAATCCGACCCATATGTTATTGTTTTGACGGGTGTACCTTGTATTGGAGCTAATGTTACTGAGTCATATCACGAGCTAAAGAACAAAACAATGCATTGGCTCAATAACAACCGATCACTCCCTCCTGGCACCCACGCAAAGATTCTGTTTGTGCGGAGAGTTAGTTGGGTGGGCAGAAGAAATAAAGATACAACAGGGGACTGTATTGTGATCAATTTTAGCAACCCTCATGTGGTTAAACACATCCAACAGACACGATCCTCCTTATATTTTACCAGCATTACCCCTTTCCCACTTGCTTATTTCTATCCTCCCCAAGCTAATAACAACTGGTGGGTTCAGGTTGGGCGAGGTAAAGCTAACGGCAACTTTGAAAGAGGCGGGATGGCTATAACCGACCAGGACTGGTTGGAGTCTTTTTCATGCGCAAATAGGTACAGTTGCCTAGATGCGGTTGATTGACTGCCCCCTAATGACCCCCCAGCCTCAGAACATGTAGGGAAGGCTGTAAATAAGGATGAGTTAAAACCATTTGATCCACAGACAGCACAATTGATAGTCCCCCCTCGGGTTAATCCTGATACTACTTTTAGCAACTTTATGACGGTAGAGACTCCGAATTATCCCTTAAGTCCAAACAGTGGTCCGGTTGTCAATGTTGTTTCTTGTGAAATTTCTATTCCTCCTTCCTTGCAAGAGGCTGACACATGCTCTGACCTCACCCTTTTGTCTTGGAATATTGCAGGTCTGTCCTCCAGACTAGGAGACACAAATTGTATCACTTTTTTGAAAACGTTTTCGTTCATTTGCCTCCAGGAATGTTGGACGGTTGATCCCATTCATATGATGGGTTATCGAACTTATCACACTCCTGCAATACCCACCACTAGAGGGAGAAACAAAGGGGGTCTATGCACTTATGTTTCCAACTATGTAAAAGACATAAAAATCTCCTTTGCACCAGCCTCTGCTTTTTACCAAATTCTGCACATCACGCTTGGGGGAAAGTTACATATAGATCTGATAAATTTTTATAACACGATACCGAAAGATCTGTGGGCCTCAACAGTTAAGGAACTAATTGAATCCTTAAAAAACTTGGACGACAAGGATTCCTCTGATACCTGTGTTATTTGGACTGGCGATTTTAATCACACGTTATGTCCACTCAGTGATCAAAACATATGTGACCTGGGGGAAAGGGAGGGCGTTCCTTCTGCACATTTTTCCCACACCCCTTTAGGAAAAAATCTAAACGACATACTCTTCTCCTTGGATTTGGGTTTTGCTAACGAACTTTGTTCTTCATCAGTCCCATTCAGTCCCACTTTTATAGGCAGAGGATGTAACTCCACCATTGACTTCCTGCTTATATCTAAACGCTATTCTGACTATATTTGCTCGTTTGAATTACGCGAGGTAGCAATGAGTGATCATCTACCCCTCAGTTTGTCCCTGGCCATTCCGAAGGCTAAAAGCAACACCGATTCTACGGTTCAGAATCTATACAATCATAGATTGCGGCTTGCCAGGAGGAATGGTTATACCTTAAAATGGGACAAAGTAGAACCAGCGGCCTTTCTTGGTACTTTAATCCGCTCCAGGGTAGATGAATTCAATACTTGTCTAATTGAGAGTGCCGATCCTTTAAAAGTGACCGATGCTTTCCTTAGTATCTCTGCGGAAATTGGGAATCTACTTACAAAACCTCTTCATCATGGGGCTAACAAAACCAAGAGGTGGTTCGACAGAGAGTGTAGTAGGACTCACGCCTACTTATTGACCCAACTAAAGAGAGACCCCCAGAGTAATGGTGGATGTCAGATCGGCCAGATCCGCTTATCAAAAGGCAGTTAAAAAAAGGAAGAAACAAATTAAACAGGATGCGTGGTTTACCCTCCGAGAAGCCTGTCAATCTAAAAACAATACTGCCTTTTGGAAAGCAGTGAACGCTCCTTTTTTTACTAATAATGAAACAGACTCTATTGAAATAGCAATCACTGAAGAGACTTGGGTGACTTATTTTCGGGAACTCTATCATGAAGACCCCACGGTAGTTACAGAAGGGGGGAAAAATTTAAGATTACAGGATAGATTGCACTTTCCAATTAACGTTGCCTTCTCTATTGACGAAGTTCTGATGGCCATTGATAAGAGCCCAGCGGAAAAGGCTCCGGGCCCGGACGGAATACCCGTGGATATATATAAGGCAAACAATAAGTTATGGGCTCCTCTTTTAACCAATGTTCTTAACAGCTTTACTAAAGTGGGTTTCCCACGGACTTGGCAGGAAGCCATCGTGGTCCCCATTTTTAAGAAAGGAGATCGTAACACACCGAAGTGTTATAGACCGATCTCCTTACTTGATTCTCTCATGAAGATCGCGGGGAGAGTTATACTTAATAAACTGCAAACATGGGCCGAAGAAAAAGGTATTCTCTCCCAGTTCCAATATGGTTTTAGGGAAGGTTTGGGAACTATTGAGCAAGGACTGAATCTAGCTCTGCTAGTAGCCAAATATGTTGAGGCAAAAAACGAAAATATATTCCTCACATTTGTGGACTTAAGCTCGGCTTTTGACTGCATCAATCACAACAAACTCTGGCTAACCATGCAGGACATGGGTGTGGACCCAAACCGTCTAATTTTTATCAGAGAATTATATCGAGATGCGGGTGCTAGGGTTCGTTTCGGAGATAAGGGGGAGTGCTCTTCCAAATTCCTTATAGGAAAGGGCGTGAGACAAGGCTGCATTTTAGCTCCTTTTTTGTTTAACCTATATATTAACTCAGTCGCATCTCACCTCCTGGAAGATAAGCAGGACTATCCAAAAATCGGCAACTCCCACATCCCCATTCTTTTATATGCAGACGATGCTGTAATTATGGCCCGGACTCAAATCGGCCTACAAAGATCGATTAGCAAATTCTCAGAGTACATGGGCAATAGGGGTTTAAAGATCAACATCAGCAAAACTTTTACTATGTGCTGCACAAAAAAGAAGAACCTTCGCTGCAATTCTTTTTTATCCGACACAAAACTTGCGATTGTCAACACTTTCTCCTATCTGGGTATTAATTTTGATAAAAAGGGCACTTGGCTAGCAGCAAGGGAATCAAGAAAATTAGCCTTCTCACGAGCTATAGGAGCCGTCAAACATTTCTCTAATAAGGTAGGGGGTCGTCCTGTATCAGTGCTGTAGGACATTTATAGAGCCAAATGTGTATCCACCGCACTGTATGGTGCAGGAATTTGGGGTATAGGAAACGCCTCGACCATCCAGATCTGTCAAAATGTTTTTCTTCGTTTTCTACTGGCAGTACCTGGGTCCACTTGCTCTTACGTTTGTCATCAAGAGCTGGGCGTACCTTATATCTCTGACCTCATTAACCTAGAGCCCATTCTGTTGTGGCACAAAGTTTGGTCGGGCACCGAGACGGGCTTGAACAGGGATATAATCAAGGACTGTCTTGGCTTAGATGGGTCTCCAAAAATCTCCTGGTTCAAATATCTAAAAAATGTCTTTGTTGAGATGGGCCATCCGGAATTCTTTGATTCCCCAGACACCATGGCAGAACTGTCAAGAAAAAAACTTAAGAAATTATGCCTGGTCTTTCTGTCAGAGAAACGCTGGTTGCTGGAGAAATGTAAGAGCTCCGTTATGGCTAACCATTTACTTATTCAGAAGCAAGGCATACAGCCATACTTGAATCTTGTCCCTAGCTGCTATTCTCGAATGCTTTTAACCCGATTTAGGGTTGATGCCTTTTTTAGATTAGTGACTTTTCCTGTGATGAATTGTTGGTCTAAGGAACTTATTCCCTGTCCCTGTGACGAGGTTTCCGTTCAATCGTCTCTGCATTGTATCCTTTTTTGCAAATATTACTCAGAACCTAGGAAAAGGTTGCTCCGACCCGTTTTAAAAAAACTAGGGCTGAGGCAATGTAGAGTGGCTTTGGTTAAACTGCAATTGCTGGATGATGAATTCCTCATTTTCTCTGTTTCAACATTTCTTAAAACCATTATAAGATTTAGGATCTCCATGAATTAGGATATGTTTTTAACTGTTATTAATTTGTACTGCTTCTTGTAAATAATGAACTATTTTATATGTATGCTTTTATGGTTTTTCTTTTAAAAATCGAATAAAGCTGTTTTGACTTGACTTGACTTGACTTGACTTGAGTAGGGTTCATAAACTGCACATTTTGGCAATCCTATTTTATCTACCGACGGAGGTGTATACCCCGTATGCGGTTCGACATTACAGGTAAACCGTAGGGCGTATTTTATAAGTAGGAGCTGCTGTACTTTAATGGAAGGATTCTTTTTGCTATATTAGAAGCGGGGCGCTGTTGAATCCCTTTCAATTTTAGCGCGACTGGAGACAACGGCCATAGTTAGCCCCCATCTGTACTTGGCGATAAATTCATGAGCTGCATGTTTAACGTGGGGATTATTTTTATAAGATCACAGCTTTCGCAACTATTTATGCATCACATCACCCAGTACTTAAACTGTCACGATTGCCATCTTTCAGAAATCAGAAGTGGATTCTCATACTTGAATTACTCACGGGATTGTGCTAGTGGATGTGAGCACTACAGAAGAGACTTTTTAGTCCTTATAGGTAATTTAATATAACAATTATATTTGTTGGCTAATTAGCGGGTTAGGTTTATGCAGGAATAAAGAAATGAATTTTCTTTTCTTTATTAGGAATACTAATTTTAGAGAAGGTACAAGCCGTTTACGTTTTGCACTCTGCACATATAATTGGAGGTAAATTGATTACCACTGCATATTGTGTAATGAAAGTTATGATCCCTCTTGATAGGAAGAGTGATGAGTGCCTTCTTTTCCATAGGTACTGGCCACACATTTATATATTGATTTGGAACGTATCTGAATATATGTGGATACTTGAAGCGAGTCGCACTCTGGTATTAGTGCTGACATCACATGTAAGGTAATTGGTGATAGATGCCACTTTGATCCGTTTACTAGCGTAATAAGCTGACCCAACTTTTTGCATCTATATGTCTGATGAACATATTTGGACATTATATTTCAGATACATATAGGAGTGAGAAAAAGAGGAATTCGCATGTCCTTTTTGGTTTGAATTGAGACTGATCTAGTCTGATTCTCGAACAATATTAAGGTATTTGCCTTTTCTGTTTCATAGTGGATATGGAGCACAATGGATTGATGAATACTGATATGAGTGTTGGTATGGAATGAATATGGAAACCTTTAATGTCACCAGTGTTTTTGACGTATCTTGTACAGGGGGGGTAAAGTAACAAGTGGTTCAAATAATCGTATTCTGTTATTTTTTGAGTCTATTACAGATTCATTTTTTAACGTTTGGGAGTTATTGTCCTTTCCTGAAGAATAAAAAAATATAGTGCCCACCGAAACGCATCGATGCACTAATAAAGAAAGGCCTACTGTAAATCTATGTGGACAACAGTTAAGATTGACAATTTTCTTACAATATAACAATTGATCTATGTGAGATTTAGTAGTTCTTTCTGTGAAAAGGAATTATTTTCCTGCTTGTTCTCCCAAAGTTTATTTTTATTTTTATTTTTGTTGTTATTTGTATGTATGTTTTTTAATTGCACTAACCATTTTGGATTTCATATAGTTTTTTAATTGTTTTTATGATGAATTTTCAATGTATGTTTTATTATTAGTAAACATTGTACAAGGCAACAGTTGAGCAGAGGTGGCAGCTCCGCCAGCTAATTGGTGCATTTCAAGCAAAGGGGGCGCAAGCCTTTTTGCTTTATCCCTCTAAGTTGAAAATAATATTCCAGGGACAGACAAGATTTTTTTTGTCTGAAATCCAGGCAAAGGAATTTCTGAATGCAATTTAGAAAGCATTAATTATTTAATCTTTTTTTCTTGTTTCTTTTTCCATCATTGGGATCATTAGAGTTTAGTTAAAGAGGTGGGGGGTGAGCTAGTGAAAAGATGTTTTGTAGGTATTGCGTTGGTCTGTTGTAGCTCAGATCCCCTCTCCGGTAAAATGGGGAGGAAGGACCCAGGGGAGAGTGGGGGTAGCCAGTTATACCATCACAAGGACCTCGGCCCTATTGCCTCACAAAGGGGGTGGAGTGCTGGGGTGGGTGAGGGGTTGGGTTGGGGTTTGGGGGTTCGGTGGGTTTTGTTTTTTAACTGTAGTCATGGCAATTGCAATGTGAACGATGACATTGGAACGGAGATAATGAGTAAAAATGGTGGCGCTAACATAGTATTATTATCTGTTGAGCTATGTTCAGGATTTATGTTTTTTTTAAATGAGGCGGGAGAGGCTGCGTATCAGTACTAGGCATGTCTATGGTTTAAATGATGGCAAAAAGCGAGGGCTTCTATCTAAAGTTTTACAAACCACGCAAGTGGATGTTCTGTGTTTACAAGAGACACATATTCCGTGGGGGAAGCGGGAGTGTCTGAAAGGGTTAGGCTTTGATTTAGTAGCCTGTACAAGACAATCATCTATGATCAGAGGGGTGGCCATATTGCTACAGCGGGGAGTTGGGTTTGTAAAAGAGCGAAAGAGGACAGAGCGGGTCGATGGGCGGTAGCCGAAATGATGATCAATAATTGGCCTATCACTATCTGTACGATCTATGGCTCAAATCTAGATGACCCAGGGGTTTTGAATTTTCTAAATGTTGAGCTAGCATTGTGTAATAATCAAAGGGAATGGATCACTTGTAGCTGGCACCAGGGTTCGGGTAGTTGTTTCCAATATTTGGTAAAAAACCCTCATTCACGTAAGGCAGTTCGTGGGTGGTATATCTTGATTCTCCGCCTTGATATTTAAATACGTGACAGCATCATCATAGGGTTTTTCCCATGCTTTCTCCAACCCGGAGGGAACCACTGGACGTTCCAGTAGTGATCAGGGAAAAAAAGGGGAAATGCAAAAAAGGGGAGAAGTGCTCAAGTGTTGTGAGTGGTTAAAAAATTCCTCAAGCTACCTATATTCAATTTTATTCCATTAGGTGCAGGGATAAAGGATAAAAAACAGCTAGTTGTGTGGAAATTTAGTTTGTAACTGAACATTATCTGCGCCATCTTGTCTCTCTCCAGCGCCGCACGCAGAAACGCACGGCGGCTATTTTAGACACCATGGCCCCTCTCCGCGCTCATTGCCGATCGCCAGCGCGTCCCTCTGGCGCTGCGAACATCCCCCCGCGCGCCGGCCACCCCCGCTCTCTCATACATGGGCCATAAACCCTCTCCTTCTGCGTGACCCTGCCATGGAACCACATCCCGCGCCTGACCAACACCTCCTTTCATCCCATACATGGCCATACATCCTTTTGATAACCCCCTTCCTCTGCGCCCGATTGTCCGAACCGATCCCAGGCCATCACGTGACCCTGCGGATGCAGTTTATTGCCCCTACTGTAAGGGAAACACCCCACATCAAAGGGATTACAGAAGATCAACACACCACCCCCTGAGACCCGACCAGTCGCACACACCCCCAGGAATTGGCGGAATGTCCAGCTGTGTGATAGCCATCTCCTACTGTGGGTGGGGTGGGGACTTCTACTGTAGATATGTGTGGGAACAAGCTTGAAGTGGGGATTCCAAGGATGTCTTTCCATACATCAAAGTCTCTACAAGAATGTATCACATGTAATAAAGCAATAAACCTGTGTATAAGAGGCCAGGCCTCAGAGATGTGGTTAGAGCACCTCGAGACGATACCTTGCTGTCCGATCTGACGTGTTCTGCTCCGACGGAATAAAACTTTGTTTCCTGCCTTCCAGTCTCCGGCGCCTGCCTCTTTTGTTGGTTAATCATCGAATGGTATAAGAGGCGATTACCGCCGGGCAATACTTGAAAGGTTATCGGCTGAAACTGCCGCTACCATTTAACAATTGGCGTCCCAAGCGTGGGGCCCATCAGCGACACGTGGATCCAACGGGAGAGGTCCCAACGACAGAGTGAACGACTGCAACGATCGGGAAGAGCTCCTGCCCGATAGACCCTCGTCTGGCAGCCGATCATCCGAACTTCACTGGTTCCGAGCAGACCTCTCTCGAGTGATCTACGGTCCTGACTGGGAACCATCAGGAGTGCCGCGGCAAATACGGAGAGTAGAGGACGATCGGGCGCTGGAGACGGAAGATGAGAAACTGTCCATGCGGTCCGGGTAAGGTCGTGTAACACGACAAATTGCGAAACGATTGATTGATTGATTGAAAATACTAGTATTGCTTATTTGATTGTTCTTTTTGAGATATTCACTGCCTACAAACGGGGAAGAGTAGAAATACTCTCTCTCCCTTTGCAGATAGTGAAGGGTAGGTAACGCGGACTTTGGTCCCCCTTTGTAATCTGTCGTGCCTATTTTTCTCCCCACTGATTGATTGTCCGAACATTGATTGTTTTTGACGAATAGTGCTCTTTGAGATATTCTCTGTTTGCAAATAACGTAGAATAGAAATATACTGTCTAGTCTTTGCAGATAGTGAAGGGTAGGTAACGCGGACTTTTGTCCCCCTTTGTAATCTGTCGTGCCTATTTTTCTCCCCATTGATTGATTGTCCGAACATTGGTTGTTCGATATTGGTTCTTTTGAGGTATTCTCTGCTTACAAATAACGTGGAATAGAGAAATTCTGTCTAGTCTTTGCAAGCAATGAAAAGATAGGTAGTGCAGACTTTTGTCCCCGTTGTAACCCGTCATGCCTATCTTCTCCCCACTGATTGGTAGTTGGTTCTTCCCGGACCGCTTATTAGAGATGAACCATCCGGCTCCACTGGAAGGCACCCCTAATAAGGACATGTTTACTAAATATGGACTAGTCGCTGTAGCTTATAGCAAACTATGGCATAAATATACAAAGAATGACTCCGAAAGTCAGTGGCCACTGATGGGATCCTTTGATGACCATAAAATAGAAACGCTAGAAATAGCTCTACGTAGCAATAAAACGATGCCCACTATGCTCGACAGTATCGACATGTGGCGCAAAGAAACAACGCAACGGAAAAAGAGAGAAGAAGTAAAGGCAGAAACTACGAAAGGCAGCTCACCTTGTCGCTAGAAAGTTAGAAGAAGAAATAAAGGAGAGAAAGGAAGCCAAACAAAAACAAGAATCTGAAACGTCAGGCCAGTGCCCTGTTAGGACCCCCTCTACGCTCTACCCTGAGTTGCCTTCCAAGCAACGGGCGAACGATGAATTGCTATTAGGTCCTCCGATCATCTATATGCCCCCTCCATACGCTCCCTCCCAACCTATATATACCACACTCCAACGAAGTAGTATGATTAAAACACTTTAATAACTTGTAGGTATATGCAACACTCCAACGGGGTAAAACACGTTAAAACACTCTTTTAAACAACTATTTACATAGCAGCCTGCCACAACACCCATCCCAAAGCATTCAGCGTCCGCTTGACACAGTCCATGCCCCTCCTTCCTCGGAGTAGCAACACCGGGATGCTTTGGCCTGTCTTTTAGTCGGCTTTGGGCTATAAACACGCCCACAAAATCCATCGGCCTGTGAGGCGGCATCAGTGGCGGACTGTTATGCGAGTAGGCCGGAGGCAACACGGTGCGCCGAGATCCGGACGGCACTGAGGTGGTGTCCAGCAAGTTGCTGCACTGGTCTGGCCATCCTACAAATGCAGCATAGAAAGACGGCATGGGGTGCCCTGGGGGGGGAGGCGACGCGAACGGGCCTCCCCCGCCTCCCCAGGTGGAGGCTCCTCAGTTGCAGTAGGGCACCCCTTAGCGTTTCACTCGCCAGCCAGCTGCAGCAGGGTAGCTATTAACGTTTCACCTACCGGACGACCACCCAGGCGGAGGTTCCTTTCTGCACCAAGATTTCACTAGCGCTCCACCCAAGAAGTGGGCCCCCGCAGTTGGCTGGTCGGGGGACCCACTCCGGTGGCTGTGGTGGAGAACTGCTGCTGCCACAGGACTCTCAAAATGGCGGCCGGCTCTTCGGATTCGGGCCTGGTCCACTAAGATGGCTCTGGGCTACCTTGGAACTCGAAAGCTTGCCTGCTCGGGCAGGGACCCCACCCTTGAAGACGTCCTCTCAGCTTTGCAGATCCTACGGGAGTCATCGACCCTCGACTCCCGCGGACTTCCGGTGGGGGCAACCGTCACTATTGCTCGATCATTCCACATTAACTTGTCTTTGCCCCGGGGGGCAGCCACCTTGTCCCCATTTGGTGCCGTGGGAGAGACTGATTCAGGGCGTCGGCAGAGAGACACGCCTGCTGTCCCGCTCACCGAAAGGACCACGGCGTTGCTGCGAGATTGTGGTGCCCTCATGCTGACGCCAGCTTCTCTTTGAATTACCAGGAGACACTGTAGACTACCAACTCGAATCAGTTCCGGTGGAACCTCAGCATGACCCGGTAGGAAAAAGAAAAACTTTGCTTTCCCCACCTTCAAGTCACGGTTCATGCTGTCTGTTCTTTCCGTTGGCGTTATCCAGAACTTTTGAACTGCCGAAAGGGATTCTGGTCCGGTCGCTAGTTAGTGGAAACATTTAGACTGTACCCTGGACCCACCCGACCTCGCCCCAAAATGGCGCTGATGTAGGAGGGACCTACAACTCCTTATGGCGTTCCGGTTACTTGGCATTGATGTTAAGGGATATGTATACGGTCTTTTTGCACATGGCGGGTGGGGGGGGACGGGGAGGGTACTGACTGGGCATGCAAACAACCTTATTGATGCTGGTCTTCTCATTATTGATTATTTTTATTTTTGCGTTAAGGTAGTGTTGCTCATGATACTCAACGCCTCTTGCACCGTGGCCGGCCTATACGGTTGTAGGCCCGTATTTGTATATTGACATTTTCACAATAAAGGGTTTTCGAAGGAATTATGGAATCAGCGTCATAACAATCGCCTAGGTTGGTAAGGTTTTGAGTAACGGCTGTCATTCCCAAACAATAGAAGACAGATAATGCAGACCCTTTTCCTGAATTTTGGATCGGTGAAAATTTGTATCCATCACACCTGTCTTTTTCCAGAGTTGTTAGAAAATGGTTGACTGTAACTTAAGGTATCTGCCGAATGTAAGGTATGGTATTTTGTCCCATAATATACGACTAATTGAGAAACAAATGCACGAAGAGGGAACTCGAATTTAGGGACAAATAAAAATAAAGCATTTTTGGTATGGTAGAAAGGAAGGATATAGTACAATGCGAAAAGGATAGTCAAGATCTGTGGTATTATACGTTCCTGCAGCTAGTCTGGTACGTGGTAAGTAGAACTTTTTCGTGTTTACGCGCGCTGATGTGCTTTGAAATGCCCCCCCCCTTCTTTTCTTCTCTATAGGTTACATCGGAGTTCCGACTGAAGAATGGAGTGGACATGGACCGCACCGTGCTCCATGTAGGGAAAGACATAGACAAGCGCTGTGAGATGGTGCGTGGAGTGCAGACCATCACTGAGAACGTGATAAACTGTATGGTATGACTGTGCGTACGTGCCCTGATTGTACGGTATGAATGTGTATGTATTGCGTATGCGTGGGTCGCTGGAGAGAACGTCTTTGTATGACTGAAATGCTTGCCTATCGATCAAGGAGATGGGAAAATAAACCCGAAATATGGTAACTCCTCGTTTGAAGAAACGACTCTCCCTCTCCCGGAAGCTAGTAAATAGGAGGGTGACTTAGGCCAGAAACTCGAAGGATCATTTCAGTACGACGAACCCGACTCCAACTGATGACCCAAATGTACCACCAGTGAGTCGATTTTTGTGCTGACTAAATAAGAGAAGTTAAGAATACCCCAGGTCGGGGTTCATCCAAAAACCCCCCTCAGCCCAGAAGTTAGGGATACTGGCATGTTTTAGATGCACCACTTCTTCTTCCATCCACTTAGAAAATAAGAGTTGTACCATTGAACGTCCGACCGATACTCCTCCTCTGCCTCAGTTTGGATCACCGCCTGCCCAGGGGTCGGAAGGCTCCACCGTGAGTATAAACACGACTGGACTAATGTCCGGCCGGAAAAAGAGGAGTAAGTATTTTTCAAAAATGAGGCCTCAAACAAAGTTGCCCAGAAAGGGAGGGGAGTAAAAAGTCCGACCACCCCCCAAAATGAATTACGGAAAATACTGAAAATACGCAGCACGCATAGAAAAAGGATAGGAAAGGAAAGGTCCCCTTACTCAATATAGCTCTGTGTCTTCGTCTTAGGTTTCTGTGCTTGATGTATGTACTGTTACACCCTATCCAGTATTTGTGTGTGCATGAACGTTGAATTTATGTTTTCCCCCAGCTTTTTTTATACGTAAAAGTGACCCGTGCTGTTGTGTGTACACCAAGTAACCTATTACCGTGCACGTCTCTCTCTCCCTCTCGTTTTATGTCGTACGTGTACCATATAGCCTACTTGATGCGCACGTCTCTCTCTCTCTCTCTCTCTCTCTCTCTTCCTCGCTGAAGGCTCCTTTGCCCTCTTTTTAAATAGATGACGACACTGTACCTCGTCAGTATATGTATAATTTGCCTAAACACGACAGTGCTCGAACAAATTGACAGAAGCAAAACGACCGTATTTTTGCCACACTACTACCTCTCCTTTCTGTAAAATGGAGAAAGAAAGGACAGGTAAGACGACTGATGTCTCCCAATCTGGCCCTTATAACGGGAACTATATGTCAGTGGTTTTTGTTGTTTTAGGGCTCTAACGACCCCACCTCCATCACTCAGAACCGCCCCGCCCATTGCACAGAAATAGAGCGTCTAAGCACCCCGTCCTTCCAGAATAGTCCCGGTTCTGTACTAGCCGTCCCTGGATATTTTAAGCAATACAGCTGATGACCTTGTTTTTAAAGATACATCGCCTAGAACTGATAAAGGTTAACTATTGTCTCAAAAAAAAAAAAAAAAAATGTTTAGCTTGTGTTCCTCCCCGAAACAGATATTTGTGAGCCCATGACAGTAGCACCTCACACTTTTTCATAAAGTTAGCAGTCCCTGGAGGAATATATGAATCAACAGGGCTTGTGTTAGAAAGACGAGTCTCTGCCGGAGAAGCCGGTTCGAATTTTGCTACGTTTATAAGGTACAGGAATCAACACCTAGCAGACCTGATGATGGAAATTTGCAGGAACACTCGCAAACCTGCACCACAGCAATGATTAATGAGTTAGTAGCATACACCGACATAGGAGTTAATAGACATCCGCCATAGAGTGACCGATAAACGTTTCACCGACTACTTGGGGTTGGGAGAGAGAATGAAGTGTGTAAACGTCTTCCCTGCCAGTTCTCTAAGATTCTGTTTCTTGTACTCATTCAAACATAACATGCGGCCATCGGAGGAGAGGGGTCAGACGTGACGCACAGCCTGGCTGCGGATCATGGAACATCTATGGCGTCGACCAAGGGGGAGCCATGGAGCAAAAAGATGCGGGACGAGGCACCATTCTCAGCATGGAAAGCGATAGAAAGAAGGGCTATCCCGAAGCCCCCGCTCACTGATCAGCTCGTGCCTGAAGTCCCAGCCCGTCGAGCCCGATTGATGGGCTCAGTGCTAAAAGATTCTGCTCTCCTTGGTCCGCTTTTTGATCCGATCCCACTCCACCCCCTCTTCCCTCGGCCTCCCAAAAGCACGCCCCTATCCCCCTCCCTCTTTTTCATATGGGATTTTGAACTTGACTTGACAGAAGAAGAACGAAATACGGGTACCCCGCCTCAAGGTACCTATGATAAGATCAGTTAGGGAACAGGACAAAACAGGACTGTGATCCAAGAGCAAAGAATGGTCACACCCTGCAACGTGAAAACATGGATTTGAGCTGGACCTTAGCTCCACCGCCGGTGCTCAACAGTGCCAACGAAAGAAGAAGTACAATGAGAGCTTACCAGTAATGGCTCGCTAGGACACTGGAAGGAAGAACTCCCTTCCCTGACTGTAACTCATGTTGAGTTGAATTCCTCTCCCAACCGCTTCCGTATTGACTATCTTCCAATCGAGTTTTCATGATATCACATCGGTCACTTCCAACTGTACACTGGTAGTTAAGAAACATTAACTTTGTATAATGACAATTGTATAACATCAGCCGTGCACATGACTATGCTGTCTAGTTTGATCCACATGAAGTCTAGGCCTTAGGTAATGCACGTGATATTCCTTGTTTTGCAAGAACATTTTTACGGTATCTTGTTTGTGTTCAAGCGAGCTTCCCTCCTCCTATCTCCGGGTCTGACATATGACACAGCTGATGTAATTTTGTATGCACTACCTCCTCGCCTATCACATCAACTACATGAAATTATGTACAACTGTGCCAGATCATTCCTGTCTGTCCTAAAGACTCTGAACTTTGAAGCAGAATGAATGAAAGCCCTGTATGAAGTAGAAGTACGTGGTATTATGGGGATAGATCCGAACTAAACAAGCTGGCGAGATATGTTAAAAGGGAGGACTGTGGAAATTTAGTTCGTAACTGAACATTATCTGCGCCATCTTGTCTCTCTCCAGCGCCGCACGCAGAAACGCACGGCGGCTATTTTAGACACCATGGCCCCTCTCCGCGCTCATTGCCGATCGCCAGCGCGTCCCTCTGGCGCTGCGAACATCCCCCCGCGCGCCGGCCACCCTCGCTCTCTCATACATGGGCCATAAACCCTCTCCTTCTGCGTGACCCTGCCATGGAACCACATCCCGCGCCTGACCAACACCTCCTTTCATCACATACATGGCCATACATCCTTTTGATAACCCCCTTCCTCTGCGCCCGATTGTCCGAACCAATCCCAGGCCATCACCTGACCCTGCGGATGCAGTTTATTGCCCCTACTGTAAGGGAAACACCCCACATCAAAGGGATTACAGAAGATCAACACACCACCCCCTGAGACCCGACCAGTCGCACACACACCCATTGGCGGAATGTCCAGCTGTGTGATAGCCATCTCCTACTGTGGGTGGGGTGGGGACTTCTACTGTAGATATGTGTGGGAACAAGCTTGAAGTGGGGATTCCAAGGATGTCTTTCCATACATCAAAGTCTCTACAAGAATGTATCACATGTAATAAAGCAATAAACCTGTGTATAAGAGGCCAGGCCTCAGAGATGTGGTTAGAGCACCTCGAGACGATACCTTGCTGTCCGATCTGACGTGTTCTGCTCCGACGGAATAAAACTTTGTTTCCTGCCTTCCAGTCTCCGGCGCCTGCCTCTTTTGTTGGTTAATCATCGAATGGTATAAGAGGCGATTACCGCCGGGCAATACTTGAAAGGTTATCGGCTGAAACTGCCGCTACCATTTAACAATTGGCGTCCCAAGCGTGGGGCCCATCAGCGACACGTGGATCCAACGGGAGAGGTCCCAACGACAGAGTGAACGACTGCAACGATCGGGAAGAGCTCCTGCCCGATAGACCCTCGTCTGGCAGCCGATCATCCGAACTGCACTGGTTCCGAGCAGACCTCTCTCGAGTGATCTACGGTCCTGACTGGGAACCATCAGGAGTGCCGCGGCAAATACGGAGAGTAGAGGACGATCGGGCGCTGGAGACGGAAGATGAGAAACTGTCCATGCGGTCCGGGTAAGGTCGTGTAACACGACAAATTGCGAAACGATTGATTGATTGATTGAAAATACTAGTATTGCTTATTTGATTGTTCTTTTTGAGATATTCACTGCCTACAAACGGGGAAGAGTAGAAATACTCTCTCTCCCTTTGCAGATAGTGAAGGGTAGGTAACGCGGACTTTGGTCCCCCTTTGTAATCTGTCGTGCCTATTTTTCTCCCCACTGATTGATTGTCCGAACATTGATTGTTTTTGACGAATAGTGCTCTTTGAGATATTCTCTGTTTGCAAATAACGTAGAATAGAAATATTCTGTCTAGTCTTTGCAGATAGTGAAGGGTAGGTAACGCGGACTTTTGTCCCCCTTTGTAATCTGTCGTGCCTATTTTTCTCCCCATTGATTGATTGTCCGAACATTGGTTGTTCGATATTGGTTCTTTTGAGGTATTCTCTGCTTACAAATAACGTGGAATAGAGAAATTCTGTCTAGTCTTTGCAAGCAATGAAAAGATAGGTAGTGCAGACTTTTGTCCCCGTTGTAACCCGTCATGCCTATCTTCTCCCCACTGATTGGTAGTTGGTTCTTCCCGGACCGCTTATTAGAGATGAACCATCCGGCTCCACTGGAAGGCACCCCTAATAAGGACATGTTTACTAAATATGGACTAGTCGCTGTAGCTTATAGCAAACTATGGCATAAATATACAAAGAATGACTCCGAAAGTCAGTGGCCACTGATGGGATCCTTTGATGACCATAAAATAGAAACGCTAGAAATAGCTCTACGTAGCAATAAAACGATGCCCACTATGCTCGACAGTATCGACATGTGGCGCAAAGAAACAACGCAACGGAAAAAGAGAGAAGAAGTAAAGGCAGAAACTACGAAAGGCAGCTCACCTTGTCACTAGAAAGTTAGAAGAAGAAATAAAGGAGAGAAAGGAAGCCAAACAAAAACAAGAATCTGAAACGTCAGGCCAGTGTCCTGTTAGGACCCCCTCTACGCTCTACCCTGAGTTGCCTTCCAAGCAACGGGCGAACGATGAATTGCTATTAGGTCCTCCGATCATCTATATGCCCCCTCCATACGCTGCCTCCCAACCTATATATACCACACTCCAACGAAGTAGTATGATTAAAACACTTTAATAACTTGTAGGTATATGCAACACTCCAACGGGGTAAAACACGTTAAAACACTCTTTTAAACAACTATTTACATAGCAGCCTGCCGCAACACCCATCCCAAAGCATTCACCGTCCGCTTGACACAGTCCATGCCCCTCCTTCCTCGGAGTAGCAACACCGGGATGCTTTGGCCTGTCTTTTAGTCGGCTTTGGGCTATAAAAACGCCCACAAAATCCATCGGCCTGTGAGGCGGCATCAGTGGCGGACTGTTGTGCGAGTAGGCCGGAGGCAACACGGTGCGCCGAGATCCGGACGGCACTGAGGTGGTGTCCAGCAAGTTGCTGCACTGGTCTGGCCATCCTACAAATGCAGCATAGAAAGACGGCATGGGGTGCCCTGGGGGGGGAGGCGACGCGAACGGGCCTCCCCCGCCTCCCCAGGTGGAGGCTCCTCAGTTGCAGTAGGGCACCCCTTAGCGTTTCACTCGCCAGCCAGCTGCAGCAGGGTAGCTATTAACGTTTCACCTACCGGACAACCACCCAGGCGGAGGTTCCTTTCTGCACCAAGATTTCACTAGCGCTCCACCCAAGAAGTGGGCCCCCGCAGTTGGCTGGTCGGGGGACCCACTCCGGTGGCTGTGGTGGAGAACTGCTGCTGCCACAGGACTCTCAAAATGGCGGCCGGATTCGGGCCTGGTCCACTAAGATGGCTCTGGGCTACCTTGGAACTCGAAAGCTTGCCTGCTCGGGCAGGGACCCCACCCTTGAAGACGTCCTCTCAGCTTTGCAGATCCTACGGGAGTCATCGACCCTCGACTCCCGCGGACTTCCGGTGGGGGCAACCGTCACTATTGCTCGATCATTCCACATTAACTTGTCTTTGCCCCGGGGGGCAGCCACCTTGTCCCCATTTGGTGCCGTGGGAGAGACTGATTCAGGGCGTCGGCAGAGAGACACGCCTGCTGTCCCGCTCACCGAAAGGACCACGGCGTTGCTGCGAGATTGTGGTGCCCTCATGCTGACGCCAGCTTCTCTTTGAATTACCAGGAGACACTGTAGACTACCAACTCGAATCAGTTCCGGTGGAACCTCAGCATGACCCGGTAGGAAAAAGAAAAACTTTGCTTTCCCCACCTTCAAGTCACGGTTCATGCTGTCTGTTCTTTCCGTTGGCGTTATCCAGAACTTTTGAACTGCCGAAAGGGATTCTGGTCCGGTCGCTAGTTAGTGGAAACATTTAGACTGTACCCTGGACCCACCCGACCTCGCCCCAAAATGGCGCTGATGTAGGAGGGACCTACAACTCCTTATGGCGTTCCGGTTACTTGGCATTGATGTTAAGGGATATGTATACGGTCTTTTTGCACATGGCGGGTGGGGGGGGACGGGGAGGGTACTGACTGGGCATGCAAACAACCTTATTGATGCTGGTCTTCTCATTATTGATTATTTTTATTTTTGCGTTAAGGTATTGTTGCTCATGATACTCAACGCCTCTTGCACCGTGGCCGGCCTATACGGTTGTAGGCCCGTATTTGTATATTGACATTTTCACAATAAAGGGTTTTCGAAGGAATTATGGAATCAGCGTCATAACAATCGCCTAGGTTGGTAAGGTTTTGAGTAACGGCTGTCATTCCCAAACAATAGAAGACAGATAATGCAGACCCTTTTCCTGAATTTTGGATCGGTGAAAATTTGTATCCATCACACCTGTCTTTTTCCAGAGTTGTTAGAAAATGGTTGACTGTAACTTAAGGTATCTGCCGAATGTAAGGTATGGTATTTTGTCCCATAATATACGACTAATTGAGAAACAAATGCACGAAGAGGGAACTCGAATTTAGGGACAAATAAAAATAAAGCATTTTTGGTATGGTAGAAAGGAAGGATATAGTACAATGCGAAAAGGATAGTCAAGATCTGTGGTATTATACGTTCCTGCAGCTAGTCTGGTACGTGGTAAGTAGAACTTTTTCGTGTTTACGCGCGCTGATGTGCTTTGAAATGCCCCCCCCCTTCTTTTCTTCTCTATAGGTTACATCGGAGTTCCGACTGAAGAATGGAGTGGACATGGACCGCACCGTGCTCCATGTAGGGAAAGACATAGACAAGCGCTGTGAGATGGTGCGTGAAGTGCAGACCATCACTGAGAACGTGATAAACTGTATGGTATGACTGTGCGTACGTGCCCTGATTGTACGGTATGAATGTGTATGTATTGCGTATGCGTGGGTCGCTGGAGAGAACGTCTTTGTATGACTGAAATGCTTGCCTATCGATCAAGGAGATGGGAAAATAAACCCGAAATATGGTAACTCCTCGTTTGAAGAAACGACTCTCCCTCTCCCGGAAGCTAGTAAATTGGAGGGTGACTTAGGCCAGAAACTCGAAGGATCATTTCAGTACGACGAACCCGACTCCAACTGATGACCCAAATGTACCACCAGTGAGTCGATTTTTGTGCTGACTAAATAAGAGAAGTTAAGAATACCCCAGGTCGGGGTTCATCCAAAAACCCCCCTCAGCCCAGAAGTTAGGGATACTGGCATGTTTTAGATGCACCACTTCTTCTTCCATCCACTTAGAAAATAAGAGTTGTACCATTGAACGTCCGACCGATACTCCTCCTCTGCCTCAGTTTGGATCACCGCCTGCCCAGGGGTCGGAAGGCTCCACCGTGAGTATAAACACGACTGGACTAATGTCCGGCCGGAAAAAGAGGAGTAAGTATTTTTCAAAAATGAGGCCTCAAACAAAGTTGCCCAGAAAGGGAGGGGAGTAAAAAGTCCGACCACCCCCCAAAATGAATTACGGAAAATACTGAAAATACGCAGCACGCATAGAAAAAGGATAGGAAAGGAAAGGTCCCCTTACTCAATATAGCTCTGTGTCTTCGTCTTAGGTTTCTGTGCTTGATGTATGTACTGTTACACCCTATCCAGTATTTGTGTGTGCATGAACGTTGAATTTATGTTTTCCCCCAGCTTTTTTTATACGTAAAAGTGACACGTGCTGTTGTGTGTACACCAAGTAACCTATTACCGTGCACGTCTCTCTCTCCCTCTCATTTTATGTCGTACGTGTACCATATAGCCTACTTGATGCGCACGTCTCTCTCTCTCTCTCTCTCTCTCTCTCTTCCTCGCTGAAGGCTCCTTTGCCCTCTTTTTGAATAGATGACGACACTGTACCTCGTCAGTATATGTATAATTTGCCTAAACACGACAGTGCTCGAACAAATTGACAGAAGCAAAACGACCGTATTTTTGCCACACTACTACCTCTCCTTTCTGTAAAATGGAGAAAGAAAGGACAGGTAAGACGACTGATGTCTCCCAATCTGGCCCTTATAACGGGAACTATATGTCAGTGGTTTTTGTTGTTTTAGGGCTCTAACGACCCCACCTCCATCACTCAGAACCGCCCCGCCCATTGCACAGAAATAGAGCGTCTAAGCACCCCGTCCTTCCAGAATAGTCCCGGTTCTGTACTAGCCGTCCCTGGATATTTTAAGCAATACAGCTGATGACCTTGTTTTTAAAGATACATCGCCTAGAACTGATAAAGGTTAACTATTGTCTCAAAAAAAAAAAAAAAAAAATGTTTAGCTTGTGTTCCTCCCCGAAACAGATATTTGTGAGCCCATGACAGTAGCACCTCACACTTTTTCATAAAGTTAGCAGTCCCTGGAGGAATATATGAATCAACAGGGCTTGTGTTAGAAAGACGAGTCTCTGCCGGAGAAGCCGGTTCGAATTTTGCTACGTTTATAAGGTACAGGAATCAACACTTAGCAGACCTGATGATGGAAATTTGCAGGAACACTCGCAAACCTGCACCACAGCAATGATTAATGAGTTAGTAGCATACACCGACATAGGAGTTAATAGACATCCGCCATAGAGTGACCGATAAACGTTTCACCGACTACTTGGGGTTGGGAGAGAGAATGAAGTGTGTAAACGTCTTCCCTGCCAGTTCTCTAAGATTCTGTTTCTTGTACTCATTCAAACATAACATGCGGCCATCGGAGGAGAGGGGTCAGACGTGACGCACAGCCTGGCTGCGGATCATGGAACATCTATGGCGTCGACCAAGGGGGAGCCATGGAGCAAAAAGATGCGGGACGAGGCACCATTCTCAGCATGGAAAGCGATAGAAAGAAGGGCTATCCCGAAGCCCCCGCTCACTGATCAGCTCGTGCCTGAAGTCCCAGCCCGTCGAGCCCGATTGATGGGCTCAGTGCTAAAAGATTCTGCTCTCCTTGGTCCGCTTTTTGATCCGATCCCACTCCACCCCCTCTTCCCTCGGCCTCCCAAAAGCACGCCCCTATCCCCCTCCCTCTTTTTCATATGGGATTTTGAACTTGACTTGACAGAAGAAGAACGAAATACGGGTACCCCGCCTCAAGGTACCTATGATAAGATCAGTTAGGGAACAGGACAAAACAGGACTGTGATCCAAGAGCAAAGAATGGTCACACCCTGCAACGTGAAAACATGGATTTGAGCTGGACCTTAGCTCCACCGCCGGTGCTCAACAGTGCCAACGAAAGAAGAAGTACAATGAGAGCTTACCAGTAATGGCTCGCTAGGACACTGGAAGGAAGAACTCCCTTCCCTGACTGTAACTCATGTTGAGTTGAATTCCTCTCCCAACCGCTTCCGTATTGACTATCTTCCAATCGAGTTTTCATGATATCACATCGGTCACTTCCAACTGTACACTGGTAGTTAAGAAACATTAACTTTGTATAATGACAATTGTATAACATCAGCCGTGCACATGACTATGCTGTCTAGTTTGATCCACATGAAGTCTAGGCCTTAGGTAATGCACGTGATATTCCTTGTTTTGCAAGAACATTTTTACGGTATCTTGTTTGTGTTCAAGCGAGCTTCCCTCCTCCTATCTCCGGGTCTGACATATGACACAGCTGATGTAATTTTGTATGCACTACCTCCTCGCCTATCACATCAACTACATGAAATTATGTACAACTGTGCCAGATCATTCCTGTCTGTCCTAAAGACTCTGAACTTTGAAGCAGAATGAATGAAAGCCCTGTATGAAGTAGAAGTACGTGGTATTATGGGGATAGATCCGAACTAAACAAGCTGGCGAGATATGTTAAAAGGGAGGACTGTGGAAATTTAGTTCGTAACTGAACATTATCTGCGCCATCTTGTCTCTCTCCAGCGCCGCACGCAGAAACGCACGGCGGCTATTTTAGACACCATGGCCCCTCTCCGCGCTCATTGCCGATCGCCAGCGCGTCCCTCTGGCGCTGCGAACATCCCCCCGCGCGCCGGCCACCCCCGCTCTCTCATACATGGGCCATAAACCCTCTCCTTCTGCGTGACCCTGCCATGGAACCACATCCCGCGCCTGACCAACACCTCCTTTCATCACATACATGGCCATACTTCCTTTTGATAACCCCCTTCCTCTGCGCCCGATTGTCCGAACCAATCCCAGGCCATCACCTGACCCTGCGGATGCAGTTTATTGCCCCTACTGTAAGGGAAACACCCCACATCAAAGGGATTACAGAAGATCAACACCCCACCCCCTGAGACCCGACCAGTCGCACACACACCCATTGGCGGAATGTCCAGCTGTGTGATAGCCATCTCCTACTGTGGGTGGGGTGGGGACTTCTACTGTAGATATGTGTGGGAACAAGCTTGAAGTGGGGATTCCAAGGATGTCTTTCCATACATCAAAGTCTCTACAAGAATGTATCACATGTAATAAAGCAATAAACCTGTGTATAAGAGGCCAGGCCTCAGAGATGTGGTTAGAGCACCTTGAGACGATACCTTGCTGTCCGATCTGACGTGTTCTGCTCCGACGGAATAAAACTTTATTTCCTGCCTTCCAGTCTCCGGCGCCTGCCTCTTTTGTTGGTTATTCATCGAATGGTATAAGAGGCGATTACCGCCGGGCAATACTTGAAAGGTTATCGACTGAAACTGCCGCTACCATTTAACAGTTGCAGAATGGACATGTAATGAATCCGCTGCAGTTTTAGTCTGAGTGGTCGGTCGACATGTTTCAGCCCCTAATGTGCCCAGAAGGGTCGGGGGGCTTTCTTCAGGACCTTAGGTGAAAGCAAAGTGGGAGTTGGATAGTATCCAAAGTCAGGTGGAAGTTCCAATAATAATCATATGAACTTCTTCAAGGTTAGTACCTTGGGGGTTCCAAATCAGAACTCCGTAGGGCGAACAAGTCAGCGATATTACGCGACTCCGGTGCGAGCACGACTTGTGCTGACACTGTTCTCCTGTTCACAGTGTCAGCACAAGTCGTGCTCGGAGTCTGATTTGGAACCCCCAAGGTACTAACCTTGAAGATTCTTTTTTTTTTTGATAGACATCGAAATGAGGCTACCTCGGTGTCTGAGAAGATCTCTATAGTCGAATCAGGTCGAAGGAAGGCAAGAATAGGTACAATTAATCAATATTTCTTATCTGGCTTTCCGGATTATATCGATGTTCAGAATATTAAGTGGGAGAGAAAATTCGGTAAGACGGGGGTCGATGTCGGTTATACCTTAGAACTGGCAAGTCAGATCTTAATCTCTGGCAGCCTTCGGACTCAATGTTATAAGCCGGTGTTCGATCTGTACTACATGCTGGCGAAGATTGCAAAGTGGGGGGGGGCAGAAGGGTGATAGATGTGATAGGTGTGGGCTTCAAGCGGCTGATGCAACTCACATGTTTTATCTGTGTCTAAGTCTGGGTGAATTCTTTCATGAAAGTGAGTACTTTATAAATTCAGTGTTAAAAATCACAGTTGTAATATCCCCAGAGCTGTTCATATTGGGATATGAGGATATCGGTACGAACGGAAGATCTAGGTATACTGACGCTTTTTTGTTTGTAGCAATGGCAATGGCTCGGTAGTGCATCATGTCACAATGGATAGGCCCGGAAGACCCTACATTTTTTAATTGGAGATCTAGGATGCTCGCATTGTATAATATGGAGTCCTCTGTGTACCTTTTAAGGGGGAAAAGGAGGCGGGAGATGGGTACTAGAATATGGGCCCCCATCAAAGAATGGTGCCAGGGATAGCTGGTACAGATGAGTTGGGCCGAGTGGTGGTGACATAGGTATATAGGTATATGTCCCATCCTGCTTGTCACCTTTGTTTTTTTATGTGTATCTTTGGCTTTTTCCTTTTCCAGGCTTCACAATGGATTTCCAAGTCTCTGTCATGTTCTTTCAGGAATTGTTTTTGTATTGTTGCCTTTTTCCTTTTTGTATCTCTGTATATGGTGTTTGCCATGACACGTGTCAACAATCAAATAAATAAAAAGAGTAACAAATAAAAAGGAATACTGATTTTAGAGAAAATACAAGCTGTTTACATTTTGCACCCGGGCCATATATTTGGAGGTAAATTGATTACCACAGCATGTTGAGTAATGAAAGTTATGATCCCTCTGGATATGAAGAGTGATGATTGCCTTCTTTTCCATAGGTACTGGCCACACATTTATATATTGATTTGGACCGTATCTGAATATATGTGGATACTTGAAGCGATTCTCGCTCTGGTATTAGTGCTGACATCACATCTAAGGTCATTGGTGATAGATGCCACTTTGATCCCATTACTAGCGTAATATGCTGACCCAACTTTATGAATCTATATGTCTGATGAACATATTTGGACATTGTATTACAGATACATATAGGAGTAAGAAAAAGAGGAATTTGCTGTTGAATCCCTTTCAATTTTAGCGCGACTGGAGACAACGGCCATAGTTAGCCCCCATCTGTACTTGGCGATAAATTCATGAGCTGCATGTTTAACGTGGGGATTATTTTTATAAGATCACAGCTTTCGGCAACTATTTATGCATCATATCGCCCAGTACTTAAACTGTCACGATTGCCATCTTTCAGAAATCAGAAGTGGATTCTCATACTTGAATTACTCACGGGATTGTGCTAGTGGATGTGAGCACTACAGAAGAGACTTTTTAGTCCTTATAGGTAATTTAATATAAAAATTATATTTGTTGGCTAATTAGTGGGTTAGGTTTATGCAGGAATAAAGAAATGAATTTTCTTTTCTTTATTAGGAATACTGATTTTAGAGAAGATACAAGCCCTTTTACGTTTTGCACTCGGGCCATATAATTGGAGGTAAATTGATTACCACTGCATATTGTGTAATGAAAGTTATGATCCCTCTTGATAGGAAGAGTGATGAGTGCCTTCTTTTCCATAGGTACTGGCCACACATTTATATATTGATTTGGAACGTATCTGAATATATGTGGATACTTGAAGCGAGTCGCTCTCTGGTATTAGTGCTGACATCACACCTAAGGTAATTGGTGATAGATGCCACTTTGATCCGTTTACTAGCGTAATAAGCTGACCCAACTTTTTGCATCTATATGTCTGATGAACATATTTGGACATTATATTACAGATACATATAGGAGTAAGAAAAAGAGGAATTCGCATGTCCTTTTTGGTTTGAATTGAGACTGATCTAGTCTAATTCTCGAACAATATTAAGGTATTTGCCTTTTCTGTTTCATAGTGAATATGGAGCACTATGGATTGATGAATACTGATATGAGTGTTGGTGTGGAATGAATATGGAAACCAGTGTTTTTGACATACCTTGAATAGGGGGGTAATGTAACAAGTGGTTCAAATAATCGTATTCTTTTAATTTTTGTGTCTATTTTAGTGGTTCTTTCTGTGAATAGGAATTATTTTCCTACTTGTTCTCCCAATGTTTATTTTCATTTTTGTTGTTATTTGTATGTTTGTTTTTTTAATTGCACTAACCATTTTGGAATTCATATTGTTTTTAAATTGTTTTTATGATGGATTTTCAATGTATGTTTTATTATTAGTAAACATTGTACAATGAAACGCATATATATTTGCTAATTAAATTTGTACCATTATATTCCTCTGTTCATGGTCTGTACATTGGTGACATAAGGAGTCTATCGTAAGTGTGGTTTTATGCATGTGTATCTACCCAAAGGGGGTTCTTTTTGACCAAGGGCAATTTATATCATCCTGGTAGGTTCAAATTCTATTATCAGTGTGGCCGGCCTCTTTCATTAGTTTGTTTTCACCCTTTGAAAATCTGGCCTATCAGTAGTAGAGCTGCCGAGTTGAGAGAAGTGATTAGTGATTACTGCTTGTCTGCAGGAACGAAGACCTTTTTGATTCCAGATTTGGAGAAGCAAGGCTCAATGGAGGCTGAGCGCCCTGTAATAGAGGCACAGGATGTGAATTTTGTTCTCATTTACATGGACACACAACCTGAAGCTGCCTGTGTCATCCCTTCTTAACCATTGAGAAGCATGCAAAGTTGAAGGTAGGAGGCCAAGGTAGTATTTAATATAGTTAGCTTTAAGTGCGCTATTGAAGATGTCTCCCAAATATTGTTGCTGCTTCAAGGTCTTGTAGCTGTTCGGGACCGTCCAAGCATGCTGTCATCTGGCTAGTGTGGTTTTGTCCTCCAGTAGGGATAGTTTTTTTGCTGTTTTGTTTGCCACTGTTCTGAAGGAGTTGGCCGAGGCGTCCCAAAGTTCTTCTAGACCACACATAGAGATTGTCATATTGAGATATTTTCTGACAAGTGATTGTAATATTTCTTTTACCTCCAGCCATATGGTATAATGTATAGTGTTTTTATCAGACATTTTGAATTTGTACAGCAAGTGCTGAAGAATGCTCTTCTTGCTAGTGTCCGTTCAATTCGGCTGAGTTGCAGTCTGATCTGGGTTGGAGATGTGTAGCTGAGTAACTGTAGAGCCTATAAATCCTCACTATGAAAATGACTAGGGTATCTCCATCATGTCCCCACAGTGCCTCGCACCCTTAGGCCAGGGTGGTATTTATCTTCTCCTTGGACAAGTTTCAATATGAGAGTGTACAAGCACCCTTTTTGTTTTTAAACAGGCTCCTGAGTGCCATTGCCACTGCAATCCTGTTTCTTTTTATTTCCTCTTTGTGACAACGGAATGTTCATTTGCTGTCTAAAAGTAGGCCCAAGTATTTATTATCCCTGGCTGTCACAAGTCTGGTGGGATCGATAAACCAATGATCTTGCATTTCTCTCAAGTAGTCCAGGATGATGTTCAGCAGGTGCTGAAGACGACTTTGATTCTTCTAATTAGTACTAGGTTGTCGGTGTATAAAAGGTTAGATAATTGTATTCTGCAAATTATCTGAACTTGAGAGTTGTTCTTATTGAGAGCCATTGATGGTTTGTAGGCCTGGGCGAAGGTTGTGGAGTTCTGCTCCATGGAACTCCGCGAAGTGCTGCGTTAATTCTGCCGCACACCACAGAGTTCCGAGAGCAGTGAAGTGTGGTAAGTCGTGCTGCTCACACTAATTATTAGCGCTGGGAGTTTGTCCTGGGTTGTAAAATCACCTTGAACTACACTACTTATTGCACTAGAGGGCTCTGCTTCTTTCTGCTGCACAAGTACATATTCTACTCAAGCGGCAGCTTCCTCAACGCCAGGAGGAGGACTAATGTTTTTCGTGCACGCGCTCAGCAACTTGACATTGGCCGAGTTGAAGAAAAAATCCATTCTGCACCACTTTGCAGAGTTTTGCGGAACTGTCAACACTCTTAGAACTCTGCCAGTGGAGTGGAATTTTTCACCCAACCCTAATAGGTTGTCAAGAAACAAGAGGAAAAGGGGAGGTGCCAGGATGCACCCCTGTCTGAGATCTTGTGTTGTGAGTTTTGCCCTTGACAGGTTAGTGCCATTTCCCAATGTTATTATATCCTATGTGTTGTGCAGGTTTTCAATTGCTCTCAAGAGTGGTAAAGAAATATTCCTGTCAGATAGTTTGCATCACAACCTGTTTCAATCGCTATAGAATGCTGCTTTGTAGTCTATATAACAAAGGTGTAGGAGGAGATGATAAGCCTTGGAAGAGTCAATTAGTAGCAACTGTGCCATGATGTTAGTTGTTGTCCCCATTTTGTTTGTTAAACCAGTTTGGTTAATAGGGATTATGGAGTTTGTGGTTACCCAATCTATCAGATTTTCCAGTAGTAAATCAGCGTAGTACTTTGCCTCATTGTCAATGAGAGCAATACGCTTGTAGTTCTCTGGACAAGCTTTGGCTCCTCCTTTGAAGATTGGTAATATGGCTGATCTTTTCCAGGACAATGGAATTGCATTTTTTTAGGGTGTAGTTAATCAGCGGGACTATATACTCTGCCCATTGTTTTGGATTCCTTTTGTAGATGACTGGCGGAATGCTGTTTGGTGCCCAGGGCCCCTGCTCTGTGGCCTTTAGTGATCAGCTTTTGAATGGAATCAGCACCGATATTTGGTGGATCCTAAAATAAATTATAGGAATTTTATGTCACTTGTTGTGCAATGTTTGTGCTGTTTTGGAGCTTGACAGAGTGCTCTCTGTCTAGGTTGTCTAGTTGCTTCAGGCTAGAATTCTCAGGGGTACTGACGCGGCCTTCTTTAAGTGAGTGTGTAGAAAGTAGGCCCAGGTTTGCTCGGAGAGGTTGGAGACTAGCAAACATTTCAAGGAGTTGTTTATCTTATTCACTGTTCTCCATAATGAGTTTGAATTGTGGTGCATAACATGCCATATTAGTTTTGCACAGAAAGTGTCACTGGCTTTATTCCTCTTCTCCCAGTTTGCCTTTTATTAGGTTCTTTTTTGTTCTTCCTTAAGTAGTATAAGGGACAAGTCTTTAGGGAATTCTCTTGCAGCCCTCAGGATAGTTTTGATTTTAAATGTAAGATCTTTAACTGACCCAACAGAGCACCAGCTGCGAGTGATTGATGGATGGGCCTCAGAGGGCTCCCTTGATGCTTTAGCTCTAGTAGCATGACGTTTTGCAAAGCCTTCTATAAAGACACCCCAATTGTCTTCTGCAGAGTCACCTTTTGACTTTGTTGTTTGTTGGAAGTGCTCTGCGTCTTGGACAAGGTCTTGCAGGGTTTCCGATGCCTGTGCGCTTGTTTTTTCTTGGAGGGACTGTCAGTTCTAGCTCCTGGAGTAGATGGTCGTTTTTGAGAATTGCACCAATTCTGAATGAGTAAATGTGTTTTAGGAGTGAGAGGGTTACCAGGGTGTAGTCTATCAGAGAATTGCTGTTAGTGGATTGGAAGTATAGGGCTCATGGAATGTCCCCTGCAAACAGGCTCTTTAGGACACATATGCCCTGGTGCTCAAGGTTGCCCAGTAGGTGGAGGACTTTGATGTATTTCTTTCTTAAGTCTCCCTCATTTTGTGTGGGAATAACCCATTGTTCATGTGATGCGAAGATTTCATTGTGCACTAACTAGCCTAGCAACTTCATCTTGAAGTCTCCTGTGACGATTAGCTGGGTCCCTTCACTGAATTTCAAGGATGGTATCCACTAGGGTTTTTGATATCACTGTTCTAGATTTGAAGTTTGGGTGAATGTATGTATTTATTAGTGTTACCACTGTAGTTCCCCCTGCTTTTCCAGCATTATTTCTTATACTTGGAGATTATCAGAATTAGTTTTGTACTCAGTACTCGTTGTATTGAGTGCCGTTGATAAGTAGATATCAAGGCCGCCTTTGCTGGGGCCGTGTTTTGCTTCTTCAGCTGCTGGGGTGACAATGTGTGAGAACCCAGCAATAGGGAGAGGTTTGAGGGCTCATGTTTCTTAAAATAGGATCACCTTAAAGTTAACAAATAATTTAGTAACTCGATATCTTCTAATTTGCCGGCCAACCCGTTGAAAGTTCTAAGAGCAGATTCAGAAAAGATTTTTGTTGTCCTCTAGGTTGTCTGCATTTAGAGTTGGTTGTTGAGTTGAGAGTTCTTTTTATCCAACCCCAACTGCTGTTTCAAGTTCCTTGTTTGAGTGCAATTGTTAGTTTCTCTATTGGTTTCGAATTCAGAGCTCTGTCTGCTCTTGGACGAGATGTGCTTTGCACATTTTTTAGTACGGAGTATGGTTTCTGCTGTGAATCAGAGTTCTCACTGTTATCCGTGCTGCCCCGTCAATGGGCGAGGGTACCCTAGTTCCTGGTGGATGTCAACAAGTATTCCCCATTTCCTGAATTGCTGTGTTTCAAATTGGTTTTTTTTAGGCTATTTCAGCCGAGTCACAGGTGACCTTAGATGTGCTATTTTGATGTCCGGGTGCCAGGTTAATATATTGTATGGAATCAATGTCGGGTGTTGTGACCGCTGCAAATGCCGGAATTTGCTGTACTGGTTTGAGGATTTAAAATGTCCAGGCTTCCCCTGACTTGTACTCTGTGCTGGTCCAGCTGCTCCGGCAGTTCCCCCTTAAGGTAGCACACTCCCTCCTACTTGGACTGCTTTGCTGGGTCCATCACCTTCTGAATAGAATGTGACAAATGTTGGCCACGGCATATGTTTTTTTGGGCAGTGAGAGGTAGTAAGCTGTTATACCAGCTGTCATTGGGCATAACCAGGTCTGTTCTCCCCAGTGGCTCCCGGTCTGTTGTTTGAATTGCTGTCTGACCCAATTCCAATAGGTACTGTAAATGCTACCTCATGTCACATGGATTTCCCCACTTTCAAACATGAATGAAGGAAAACTTCAGCCACTGAGCTAGGCTTCGAGTGTGTTAGCAGCCACTGGTCAGAACCCTCTGGGCGATCCCCATGTACTTCATTTAGTTTCTGTTGCAGGCTCAGTTGGAGGTCGACATCCAATTGTTTTGTTGGTTATTGTCTCTTGCTCATGATCCTCCAGAGAATTGTCAGGCACAATTGTTACCCTGTAACTAAAAATCAGATAATCTTTTAGCCCATTTCTTTTTAGAAAGTGTTTGTTTCTGACTTTCCTTTTTCTTTTCCTCTTAGTTTTTTTTTCGGTTTGGCTCCTAACTCTTTTGTCCCTGTTTATTGACATGCGTCTGCTATTAAAACTGCATGATCAAAGCTTGTATAAGTTACTTTTTCATTTTTCTCCTCTTGGCCCAGGGGCTACTCACTGAACCTTCCTTTGCAGCACCTCATTCACTACTGAGCTCTGCGGAGTCCTCTTGTAGTCCCGCTTGAACAGGGCTAGTTGCTGGGCAGGGGGCGAATGTTATTGGATGTGGTCTGTTGTCCATCAGTACCCCTCCGCCTAATGCTGGTCGGTGGATGGTGGTGTCCGAATCAGTTCTTATTTGAGATTTTATGGCACCCTTCAAATCATTAAAGAGTGCTCCAAGAGGTACGGGGAGTGTGCTCACTTTCTCTAGGATGGGCTAGCATGTGCAGCTAGGCCTTAGGTCGTATACATCCTCTTGTGCTCATCTGATTACCTCATTTAGTTCTTACATTTTTGCATCAATACCTGCTACAAATACAGCCAACGAATATAGTAAATTCATCTATTTGTACTTTTTGGTTGAATGGTAATTCATTGTGTTTACAGTTAACTTGAAGGTTCTCAATAAAGATGGTCGAATGCTGAAATTTTGTAGATGCTCTTGTTCTTTCGTTTGGTTCTGCTCATTCTCAGATTCTGGTGGAGGATTTTTGTCATTTGCATATGATGCCAGCATCTCTTCCCACACATGTTGTGTTAAATTTGAAAGCTCTGTTAGCATTTCTTGAGGGGGTTTCTCCACCTTGCAACAGACTATTAAACCTCCCCCATGTGCCTTTTCGGGAGTCATCTTTTTGTTATCCCTGGGACTCAGGTTGTTTATGGCACTACCTTCTGTTTAAAGGATGCAGGCGAATGGAGGTGTCCGGGTTAATCCTAAGTCCTTCCACAGAATGTCATTTGTCTGAGGGGTGGCTTTCTCTTATCCCTGCTATTTTGTGGTTACGTACCAACTTTATATCCCCATATATGGAAATATTTTATATCCTTAATGTATGCTATAAGAAAATATTTGTATATTCCCCCACCCCTCTCCATTGTTATGGTGTACTCAAACTGTCTTGAAGCTCAAGTTAGAATATTTCATGAACAGCTGTTTTCAACTGGAGGAGTTGTTGAGCAGAGCGTACAGATCATCACTAATGAAGATTCACTTTATTACTATATTGTTACCTAGCTTCCTTTCAACACATTTTGGCAATTAACAGGATGCTGTGAGGGGACATCAACTGGATCTCCATCCAACTCTGTTTTCTCTCTGCCTTCTGTCAGTAACCTTAGCTTTGCAGTGTGCCATCAAACAGACAACTACCAACTGCACTCCTCACTGCTGACACCATTGAAAAGTTGCCACTCTCTGCTATTGCTGGACAGAGAGTTGAAGCAATTTTCACTTTACACGATACTTGAGGCACTTCAAACTAAGGGTGGGCGGAATTTGCGAAGTTGCCTTTCGCAAAATTCCGCAAAACGGCGAAAAATCTCTGTGAACACGTGGAATTTCACATGTTCGAGTAGATTTCGGGGGCGGGGCTTCTTTGCGAGTTCACATGCCTCTTGATAGGGTCAGAGACACTGTACCGGAATTCCACCATTTTGTGCAATACCTCTACTCAACTGGAGTACTTTCTACTGGCTAATCAGTAAGTGCTACCTCGTTGGGTAAATGTATAGTGCTTTTCCTCAACTACAGATGCGTAAAGGGCCAGAAGACTAGTTGTCTCCATTCCAGTGACCATGTGAGTCTGTTGGAGGGAGAAGAAAACATCTCAGTGAAGAGATCGCGAAAGGTGAGGTAAACAACAAGGGACGCCTCGGCTGTTGCAAGCGAGTCATGAGGAAGAAAGATGGCTCTGTCCAGAGATGCCATGTCAGAAGAGAGAAAAGAAGCCCTACGTCAAGTGAGAACAGGAGACCGAAAGAGGGTGATGAAAGACAAAGGTGGCAAGAGCTCTGCATCTTTGGATGGTGGACTTAGGGGCAGGCCCTTGTTTGACGGGACCCAATAAGGTACTTGGTGTGTGTGGGGTGTTGGGTACCCAGAGGTGAAGAATGCAGGAGGTTTACTGTCAGGACTTACCAACAGGTGAGAGGACTCTAAAAATCAAGCGAGCCTGTATATAAAGGTCAGCAGGTTCCAGTAAGAGTAAGACACCAGGGTACTGGACGATGCGTCAACCAAGCCACAGCGGGAGATTGGGGATTCATGGTCAGTTTGTTTCCCATTCAAAGATGATAGAGCTTATCTATAGAGTCAATGACCATTACCATACTATTAACCAATCCAAGACGGCACCTTTTACTACAGGTCATGGCATCATTTCCTGTTCCAGCCATTGTAAGCAGAGATACTACAAAAGGTAGCGAGATGCAAACAACCTATTCCAATGTGCACCTTGTTGAGTTCTCCGATTGTTGAATTAGTTTGCACCCAGCCTTCTCACTCGCTGCACTTTTGCTGTTATCTCATCACCCCTTTCAGTCTCCCTTGGTTATAGATGAGCTGTGATGGATCTCTCTTGCCTTTAGTTCCGTTCCGCCGCGGATCGCGGAAGTTTTGTCATTTTCGCGTTCCGCACGGAACGTGAAAATACCGAAATTTCGCAAGTCCAACGAGAATTTGCCGCCCACCCTTACTTCAAACTCGGTTTGTGTAGAGAATCTTGTTTGAAGTGGAACATCGTAGAAGAAAAGAGCAGTCAATTGCTTCTACGGTCTCAGACCTGTCCTCAGTGCACACTCTGACGTGGTCCCAGAGACACGAGGAGGAGGAGTGAGGTTGTCCCAATGACATACTCCAACCACTTCGAGGAAGAGATGGCAGAGTTGCTGTTGCTAGCACTGCCTCTAGCCTGTACTGAGGCGGCCCCAAAATTCAGGCTCCAGTAATGTCGAGAAGGTAAGCCTCACTGGGGCAGTGTTGGTGATGTAGGTAGAAGGACCTGAGGTGGTCCAAGCGTCGTACTCCAGCGGTCTCACTGACGTTGGGTGGAAAACCTAAGGTGGTCTCACCGATGTTGGGTGGAGCACATAGGTGATCCCAGCTCCGCACTCCAGCCGCTTCAAGGAAGGAAAAACAGAGTTGACAACGCGCTCCACACACTGAATTCTGCTCCCCACGCTGGGACCTGTACAAGCCAAAACTAGGACACCTGGGGTTGCTTCAAAGATAATAGTTCAACTAACTCTTAGTAGCTCTCCCTCCTCCACTTCACCTTTGGTCACTGTGATTAGAGTGAGTTCTGGTAATGTGACAAGTGAAGTGATTCCTGTTCATGTTTTGGAGGAACTACTTGGCAGAACACTGTTCATTTAAGTATATATGAGATCTGTGAGACAGTATTAAAGTTACACTTCTGTAAGTCTATTGCCTTTACATTTCAGGCAAGCATGTTGTATTCTCATGTTTTTACTAGAGTCACTGTGAAGTTACAAGCTTAACCTTTTGTGAATTGTTGATGTTATAATTCAGCTAGTACCAGTTGGTGCATTACTCTACAAAGTGCATAGTAAATGTATAGGAATTTAATTAGGTACAAAAAAGTAGCTTTTTGTCCTTTATTATCATGTTTAACTAGAGTCACTGTGAATTACATGCTTTACCTTTTGAGAATTGTTAAGGTTATATTTCAGCTAGTATGCATTACTCTAAAAAATGTGTAGAGTAAACATGTATTAATTTAATTAGGTACATAAGAGGTAGCTTTTTGCCTGAGGGTTTTTGGGATATCTTACTGTAGTGGGTTATTCCACCATACACATATAAGCATTCTGTGCATTAATTTCTGTAAATTTTCACAGTACACATTATACCGCTTATTTCCATGGCATCAGCCAATATGAACCAACCTCCTTCATTTTTAAATGTGGAGGGCACACCAGCTCTACCATGGACAAGGTAGATTAGGCTGTTCAAATCGTATTTGACAACTATTGGAGGATATCAATTTGCTCCTAATCATGAACAACATATATTGTTGCATAATATTGGCATACATGCTAGGAAATTGTTTGAGCATCTACCTGAACCTAAAATTGTGGATGATGATGAGGAAGAGAAAAATTGGTTGGATGTATACCAAACTACTAATAAAATAATTTGAAGAGCATTTTTTAAAGAAAATCAATATTACACGTGAAAGGCAGAAATTATTCTGTAGGTTTCAAGTTAAAAACTAAAGTGTGGGAAGTTACATAGCTACATTAATAGGGTTGTCAGCCACATGCGATTTTGGGGTCCTCATGGACTCGCTAATAAGAGATCAATGTGTTAGATGCACTAACGACCACATGGTGTAGGAAAAGCTCTTGACTCAGAGTCCAGACCTTGTCGAAGCCATTCATTTAGCTAAAATCATCAAGCACACTGTGCATTAAAGAACTTAAAAATCCCATGGAAGCTCTTAGAATCAAAGCTGACACAAATATGGTAGCAGAGATGAATGATGTATATAAAGTCAGAACATTACACAGTCATAAGTATAAAGAGAAGTTGAGTTGCTACAGATGCTGCAATCTAAATCACTTAGCAAACAGTGTGAAGTGTCCTGCAAGATGTGTGACTTGCAGGAAATGTAATAGGTAGGGACATTTTGCCAAAGTATGCAGGGGACAAATGAACAAGCCTGTATAGGTGATATTCCAGATTAATTAGCAATAGTGTATCCCACATATAGGATTTTTCTGGAAGGAGTACCTTTCAAGGTGTATGCAGATTCCTGCTCACCCTACACCTTCATCAACAAAGAAACGTTTTATGACAAATTCAGGGAAATCTGCATTTTAGATCTTCCGTCCAGGTGGTTACAACCAAGACCCTATTCCTTTAGAAAGCATGTTGACCATGCATATTGCTTTCATAGATAGGTCCACAGTTGGGAAAGTGCATATCACTAAGAAGGGTTCTAACCTCCTGGGGTGGAGGCACCAAAGAGATTTAGGCATTAAGCTAGATCCCAACAATGTTGACCATGCTCAATTGGTAGACAGGTCAGTAGCAAGATTAAATATTTGTAAAGAGTTCTCTGAAGTGTGAAGTGTTCTCTGATAACATAGGACTCTTTAAACAGTTCTCTCACAAAATTAAACTAAAAACTGATGCCAAACCGGTGGTGCACAAAACATAGTCAGTCCTGTTGAAAATGAAAGAACCTTTGATGAAGGAACTAAATAGGTTAGAGTCTGATGAAGTAATAGAGAACATTTAAAGTTCAGAGTTGTTGGATTCCATTGTCGTAGCAGTTAGAGACAACGGGAAAAATATACGCCTGTGCATTTATCTCAGGTGGTTAAATGCAAACATCTTGATAGACAGGCATCCCCAGCCCAAGATTAATGAAATGCTGAGCCTCATTTGAGAAGCCAAAGTCTTCAGTGTCCTTGATTTATCTTCTGCTTACCATCAAGCGGCTTATACAAAGAGTCTAAACACCTTACAACATTCATTACTCTTTTTGAAGAATACCAATACTGCAAAGTGCATTTCGGTTTGGCATCTGCAGCAGCAGTATTCCAAAGGATAATGCAGAAAATCTTCCAGGATACCAATAAGGTGATGTGCTTCCAATACGATATTCTCCTGTATGAGAGTTCCGAAAAGGAACACAACATTTTGTTGGGAGAAGTTTTAGGCAAGTTGAAAGAAGCAGGGCTTCACATCAAATTTAGTAAATCCTAAGGTGGTTTGTCTTGTGTGAATTACTTAGGGTGCACCATCACAGGTAATGTCTTAAAACCAACACTTTTAGTTCAATCTGTAGAAGCCACACCCGCTACCACAAATAAGGAAGTACTCAAATCCATTTTAGGGCTAGTTAAGTATATGTCAAAGATTGTTGAGAAGTTTGCTGATCAGGTGCATCCTTTAAGAGTTCTACTAAAAAAAGGTGTTCCTTTTATATGGAATCCTGTGTGCCAATCTGCATTTTATTGTATCAAGCCAGCCATCACAAAAGCACCACACGTAGGAATTTGGAACACCAACCTTAAAACAGTTCTAACCACTGATGCCAGCAATGTAGAGTTAGGTGGCACACTATCTCAGTTTGAATTTTGAGAGGAAAACATTGTGGTCTACAGGTCCAAATGTAATGACTCCACTATAGAAAAATAAATCTTTCTATGAGGGTTACCATTCAATCTACGCACAGACCACAAACCCTTGATTCCTGTCTCTTCCAGAAAGGGGATGTAAAAAACAACTCCACGTATTGCTAAATGGTTTATGGGTCCATACCTGGGAAGAAACACCTAACAGCCCATTGCTTATCCCAGTTACCTTTATACAAGGTGGAACAAGGATCACAATTTGGAGATGAAGATGGCCTTAAAATGTGCATACCCCCAATTCTGAAAGAAGAATGGGGCAAATATAGGGAACTACATAATACAATTGCACAGGTAAAAAGAAAATTGTGGAGGGATCACCAGAGAAGTGCAAGGCATTACAGTGCACTGTCTATAAATGGTGATCTGGTAATGAAGGGAGACCAAGTTATTCCCCCTGATTGGATTAGAGACCGTATTGTTGATATTACCCACGAAGGTCATCTGGGTAGAAATCTGACAAAAATAGGGTCCGTTCAGAATACTCGTTCCCTAAGATGGATTTAACCCTGGAGAACAAAGTGAAGGATTGGTTTGCTTGCAGCATAAGTTTAAAATCCAAAGCTATATCCCTTTATCTCCCATAGAAGTACCTTCTACTCTATGGGAAAAATTGGAATTTGACATTATTGGGCAAATTAACCTACAAGGTATAACAAAGAAATATGTGTTTGTGCTAGTGGAGTATGATTCTCGTTGGGTGACAGTTTATTGGGCAACAAATGTTTGTACTAAATCTCTGATAGATTTCCATATTGAAATATTCACAAAGGAAGGTATCCCAGGTTCATTAGTAACACACAATGGGGTACAGTTCGTATCAGAAGAGATGAAAGAATTCCTAAACACCCTATCTATCCAGCATATCAGAACCCCTTTGTATTGTCCAAGAGGTAATGGATTAGTGGAACGCACTAATCGTATGATAAACGAGCACAGCCAATTGGCGCATGTAATAGGGAAAAACATTGAGGACAACCTAAAACAAATGCTATGGTCATGCCACACATATCCCAACAGTATATCAGAAATATCTCCTTTCCTTACCTTGAAAAGGAGAAATTCTAGATCAAAGCTGTTACCTAATTGGCTCATTGCGAAAACATGTCAGCAGAGAGAGACATCAAAAAGAGTATAAACAGATAGATGCCAACAAATGCAGTGCGTTAAAACCCAAGTGGGAAGAGGGTCAACTAGTTTTGATTTAAAAAAAAAAAAATCTGTAAACACCAAGAAGAAGTTAAATAAATGCTCCAAATCAGTAAGAATCAAACAGGTAAAAACTAATATGGTTATTTTAAATGATGGCCGTATGGATAGACTAGTGAAATGTCCTTCTGTATGCATTCCTGCAGATCCATAAATTGTCCTTACTTTCCTTTCCTCCTGTCAAAAGCTGCATTAAATTTCAATGAAAAAAAGTTTTAAGGAAAGAATTGTGTTGTAACTACTATTTTATTGTTAAGTACCAACTATATATCCTCATGTATGAAAATATTATATATCATTAATGTATGTAATAATAACCTGTGGGTATCTTTTCACAGCCCTCTCAATTGTTATGGTGTGCCCCAACTGTCTTGAAGCTCAAGTTAGAATGTTGGTGAAGAGCCGTTTTCAACTGGAGGGGTTGTTGAGTAGAGCATGGAGATCATCACTAATACAGATTCACTTTATTACTATAGCGTTACCTTGCTACATTTCAACACTTTCATATTTAGAGTTTGATCTGAGCAGCCCATCAGGACTTCCTGATTGTAGGCTCCCTGACTGTGACATATCTTTAGTACTCCCCTGAATGCTTGCCACACCAGTGGTATCTGTAGGGCCTGACCCTGCATATCCCAGGTGACCTGTAACAGTAAAGTCTAATCTCCTCTTGGGAAATCACAATACCACATGCATAAACTTCACACACTTAAAGCTTATGTCACACTATAAATGTATCAAGCAAAACCAGTACCACAAGAATGTAAAGAAGCACAAAGCTTTAATGGCATTCTCACAGACACAGTTTTCAGTTCCAAATTATAAAATGTGTGTTTTAACCAACAATACAGTTATCATGTCACCTTCATACAAATTAAAACCACTTGTCACAACTAGAATATAAATATTGCATTATAAACAAGCCCCCACAACACAGCGCAGAAATAGATTGTTAAATTGAACAAAAAAGGGAGAGATAAATAAGACAGTAAACAGCTGTCTATTCAAGTAGTACCAAGCTGTTCAGTTATTATACACTATACAAGATGTAACATGAAGATCTCTCCAAGGAAGGGGGGACTCTGGGGTATTTTGATGAGGTCCAGCATACAGGCCCACATGTAATGCAAAACAGAATGGTATGCTGTTCCACCTAGAGGTTACAGGTCGATGTATGTAAGGAACACTGATGTGTTCACCAAGGGCAGGAGAAAAATATCCTCCTTTCAGAAAAGGACTCTCACACACCCAGTAAGGTAGGTGTCTTGCTTCATCATTGGGTCTGCTCCTCTTCCGGTCAGCGCTGCAATACCCGATCGGCACACATGATGGGGCCTTTTAGCTGAGATATTTTTCCTGGCTATTGTGTGCAGTGCGTGTGAGTGCCCTAGTGAGTGTAGATGTGAGGTTGTGAGGCTAAAACGGGAAGTAGAAGCCCACTCAGAACAAATGTAATGAATGTGGCCCCTATCCTGATTAAAACAAAACAATGTGCGCACTCCTGCTATAAGGTTACAGGGTATTGTGCTATTGAAATCAGGCCAACATTTTTCTTGCCCTAAGTCAAGTAGACGACAATTCTTCAGGAGCGATGTGAGATCTATCTACACTTTTTGGTGGTGGTCTAAAGTAATACATTGATAAAAATTAGTGACCACCCATACAGCACCCTAAAAAGTGGTACCTGTAGATCTAGAACATCACCCGATGAAGGTCATCAATGTGCGCCCTGAGTTATTCTTCACAGTTTCCATATTCTCATTAGTGGTCCTCTGCTGGACAAAAATATTGATTAGTTGCAGACAATCCTGTCTTTATTCTTTTCTAGACATATTTTATTTATTTATTTATTTTAGAGGTTTTATATAGCGCTGGCTTGACTCAGAGATATCAGAGCGCTTTACATGGGTAAGAAGGTGGTCACGGTATATAACAATCATTCAACAGCATGTAAAACCAACATGTCAACGAATTAGAAACAGCACAGGTAGGAAGAGCGGGTGCTATATACATAAGTAAAACAAGGAGATGGGAGATCCGATTTCGTATGGTGGTATGGGAAGGGGAAAGGCATGAAGGGCAGCAGGGGGTGGGGGGTTAGAAGTGAGACAGGGAGGAAGAAAGCAAAGGGGGAAATTTGATAGGAGGGGTAGTGGGAGGGGGAGAGGATGAGAGAAGTCGGTAGAGGGAAAGCTGAGCCAGTAGAGTGTAGTGGAAGGGGAGGGGAGGGGGGAGGAGAGAGAACGGTATGAAAGACGGGGGGACTAGAGAAGTGGAACGGGAAAGGGCTAGTTCAGGACGCTGGTTAGGATCCGCAATATTTATTGAAGAGGTGTATTTTGAGGTCTATTTTGAAGCTGGAGTAGGAAGGGTTGCATCGTAGGTCTTTTGGGAGGGCATTCCAGATGTTTGGGGCATTGCCAGAAAAGTACAGGGACTGAGTGGATTTCTTTTTTTGCAGGGGTGGGACTAGGAGGAGAGTGTTGGTGCTTCTCATGGGTCGTGTGCTGCCTGCTTTGCAGATTTTGTAGGCGAGATATGGCGGTGTATTTTGATGAAGGACTTTGTGGGTAATGCAAGCAGTTTTGGAGGTGGACCTGCCTTCAATGGGGAGCTATTTTAGGGTTTTGAGGGCAGGGGAGATGTGGTTGAATCGCTTGCAGTCGGTGGTGAGCCTTGCTGCAAGGTTGAGCACAGATTTGAGCGGAGCAAGGTGGACCTTGGGGATTCCGGTGAGGATGGCGTTGCCGTAGTCAATACACGAAAGGAAAAGAGATTGGACAGCTACTTTAAAGTCATCAGTAGGGATAAAGGGCTTCATTTTCTTTAGATGACAGAGAGTGAAGAGGGCTCCTTTAGCCGAGTTTTTCATGTGCAAATTGAGAGTTAGTCTATTATCAATGGAGATACCCAGGGATTTTACAGAGTTGGACAAGGATAGGGAGCAGTTGAGGGCATTGAGGTCGGAGATCCAGGTTTGAATGGGGAGATGGTTGTTTTTAGTAGAGAAAATAATGATTTTTCGGGTTAAGTTTGAGATGATTTAATCGGAACCAGGATTGAATCTTGGTAAGGGTGTTGTTAAGGTGTGGGATGTCTGCGTGGGATTTGATCTTATGGTAGAGTTGGGTATCATCAGCATAGAGGTGGTAGTTGATACCAGCTTGTTTAAGAATCAGAGCAAGGGGTTCCATGAAGAAGTTAAAGAGAGAGGGAGAGGGGGCGTGGCTAGACGCCCAAGGAGTATGGACGCGTCTCCGTGAGGCTCCCGGTCCCGGAGCGGAGAAGTCCAACTTCGCGATGGTTTTTGGAGAAGCGGCTGGCAGCATTTAACATCGGAACTGCTCCTGCATCGCGCACAATGTTTTACGAACAGATTTGAGCCGACTTACCTTACCTTTGTCAGGTAATTAATGTTTGCTCGTCTCAGCAGCAGCGCGGCCGCCATTTTGTTTTTCGGCGGAATGACTTCTCATTTCATGAGCTTCTACCACAAAGCGGCCTAAAGACATAATTCCAGTGGCAATTGATATCTCCTCTGCTCATGATGCCCGCAAGACCGTTTCTCCTGGTTTTTCTCTGTTGCTGTCTCTGTTTTTACCTCAGCCTGCATGGATGCTAGCAGTGGCCGCCATTTTAGGTGATGATTCGCCCCATTACTTTCTCCTGATATGTTTCTGCTGCCCAATTCTGGACAGGCGCTGGCTGGGTCTGCACAGTCTTGCTTGGGGCCCACGAAGATTCCTAGCTGTTACTCTTCATTACCACCTCTTTCGTGGATTGTGGTTTCTGGTAACCTTATTGGCAAATAAGTTCTGGTCTGCTCTCTTCGTCCTCGCCTCCACCCTGCTTGCTGACTCACGACCAGCTACTGTGTACCACATTCGGTGGTTTCTTCTTTTATCTTTTTTTTTGTGGCGTGCCTTGCTACTAGCCCTACTAGTTGATGGGTAGGACACGGGGCGCTCATACCAGTCCGTCCCTGCCGCCGCGTTCTTTTGTCAAAAACTCTACTTTATTCTCACAACTCTCCAAGCTGGAAGATTCGCAGCTGTCTGAGGAAGGGGTCAAGCATTCGATGATGGATCCTGCGCCTGCTACAACTGCCAAGCCGAACGTGAAGAGGCTAAAAAAAGAACCTCCCTCACCTCCCAAAACATCCTCGGATATCTCCATGGAACTTTTGCTACATGAGATAAGGGCTCTCAGACCCTTTATGGAGGAAACAAATTCCACATTACAAGCTCTCTCTGACAAATGGGGGCAACTCGATACAAGGCTTACAGCGGTTGAACATAATGTTGCCACCCTCAGCGACACTACTAAGACTGTTCCTGTCTTGCACTCGCAAATTACCACCCTCCAGAAACAGGTCGAAGACCTTGAAAATCGCAACCGGAGGAACAACCTCCGCATTTTTGGCCTGGGGGAGGGACTTGAAGGGAGTGACCCTATTACGTTCTTTAAGACTTTCCTCCCTAAAGTCCTTCACTTGTCAGACGGAACTATGCTCAACATCCAACGAGCCCACAGGCTAGGGCGCGATCCTTCTGCTGGCTCCTCTCCCCAGCGACCGAGGGGTGTCATCATCTATTTCTTAGAGTACACGGATCTGCTAAAGGTGTTGGCGGCGGCCAAAGCTCTTCAGCGTGTCACATGGTCAGGCTCCACGTTATTTTTTGCGCAGGATTATTCTAAGGCCACTGCTGACAGACACAAAGCTTTCCTGAATCTTCGACCTGATCTTCGTTCTATGGGGGCTAGATTTGGCCTCTTTCACCCTTGTCTTTTCAAGGTCACGTACAATAATAGGACTACGACTTACGAAGATCCTGGGCGCCTGCAGAGCTTTATCGATTCACACAGGATGGATGCCACCACCTCTTCGGAAGCTTCCTCCTCACATGTTGCTTAATCGCTACTCAATATTTTTGTCTTTCTATCACTCTTCCTGCTCCATAGTCTCTCCATTTGCTAGGCGAAGTTGTTTCCATTTTATTTTATATAGTAGTGCTAGTTATTTGTGCTGGTTTCCACTGCATTAATGGTTTTGCATTTTTACAGTATTGTTCTTTAATATTTTTTAGGCTCGTATTTTCCTGGTACCTGTCTTTTACAGCTGCTTCTTGAGATTAATTTTTGTCATATGTTCTTGTTTCACAGTTATGATGTCCTCTTATACGGTCTTCCCCGTTCCCCATCGGATCCTCCCTGGACGTGTGTCTGCTCCATGTGGTTTCACCCACCCTCCCACCCATTCTCTCCTTTTGTAGGTATGTTTTACATTTTGTTTTGCGTCTTCTCTATTGTAATGTTTTTGTTTTGGTGTTCTGCTCTTTCATGCGTATCTCATTGCCTTTATGGTATCCCTATTACTCCGACTTTCTCTCTCCTACTTATCTTTATCCTCTTCTCTATCCTTGCTTTGTCTTTTTCTTCTGTCTCTCTCTTTAATCAAAAGATTTCTTCTGTGCCATGCATTTTTTCCATTTTCTACGGATTTTGTACTGCATTGACTTTATGCTTTCTAATTGCATTCTGTTTTACTTATGATTGCTCATGTCTTTGAAACTAGTTACATGGAACGTTAGGGGTTTACATTCTCCCATTAAACGGCAAAGGATCTTGACCCATCTGGCCAAATTAAATGCGGACATTGTCTTTTTACAAGAGACTCACCTCTCCGCTGATGAATCGTTAAAGTTGAAAAGGGGTTGGGTAGGGGAGGTCTTTTTCTCTCCTGGGGATGGCAAACGGAATGGGGTGATGATTCTTTGCCGTAAATCTCTCCCGCTTACATTATTGACTCAGAATTCAGATGTTAACGGACGATGGTTAAATGTCAAATTGTCCTTTAAAGGGGTTCCGGTATCTCTGTTCAATGTATACGCCCCAACCTGCGGAGAACCATCTTTTTGGTCCACCTTAGCTGCTCAGATTGCCCTTGGTTTGGAAGATAATTTTATTTTTGCTGGTGATTGTAATCAGGTTTTTGACCCCTTTATTGATAGAAACTCCAAGGTTCCTTATATCCCCAACAAACCCCAGAAATCATTTGTACGAGTTATTTCCCAGCACCAACTCTTTGACGCCTGGCGTCTCTGTAATCCAACCACCAGAGAGTACACTTTTTACTCCCCCTCACATCACACTCAATCGAGAATTGACTACATTTTTGTTTCTCATTCTATCTCACAAACCCTTACACACGCAGAAATTGGCCCTATTTTGTTATCAGATCATGCCCCTGTGTCAATTGGACTCGAAATTCTCCCTCGAGCCACAGGTCCTAAGAGGTGGCGCTTTAATAATACCCTCCTTCTGGACCCGAAATTTACCGCTGCTTTTACTACTTTTTTTGAAGAGTTTTTTGTGTTTAATACTGACCAATCCATGCCCTTCTCCACCATTTGGGATGCTTTCAAGGCCTCAGCGAGGGATTTCGTGATTGGCTTTGTTGCAAAGAGGCGGAAACTTTCCCGCAAATTTACTGCTGACCTTTTACGGGACATCAAAGCACTGGAACACTCCTTTTACACTTCGCATTCGAGCCAATCCCTCACGGCCTTCATTAACGCCAAATTAGCATTTAACAAGAAATCTACGGAAGATGCTTCTTTGTACTTATTAAAGCCCAGTGCTAAATTTTATGGGGGCAAAAACAAGGCAGGAAAGATACTAGCTAACTACCTGAAGGTTAAACAGAATAGACTTAATATTGAGTCCATCTATGATGACTGCCTGGATTTAAAATTTAAAGATTCGGATATTCTGAACGAATTCTCCCTATTTTATAAATCCCTATATACCTCAGAATCGCAGCCCTCTGATGACTCTCTTTCCCAGTTTTTTTCAACACTTCAGACTCCTCCCTGTCGTCAGCCGGATCTCAGTCTCCTGGAGTCCGATCTAACGCACCAAGAATTGTCAGCGGCACTCCAGCTGCTCAAGAAAGATAAGGCGCCGGGGCCTGATGGCTTCACAGTAGAGTTCTTCCAACACTTTTCTAAGCTCCTGTTACCCAAGTTGCATTCCCTTATAGCTTCCTTTAGCACACTGGGTTGTTCTTCAGGCTCCTTTTCGGAAGCACACATATGTTTGATACCGAAGGAAGGGAAAGACCATAGACACTGCAAAAATTATAGGCCCATTTCTTTGGTTAATATAGATTATAAGATTTTCTCAAAAGCCTTAGCCATACGTCTTGACTCCTACTTGCCTGATTTACTAGAAGCGGAACAATCGGGCTTTGTCAAAGGCAGATTTATCACGGACAATACTAGACTTCTCTTCGATGTCTTGACCAAATCCTCGTCCTTGAAGCACCCCCTAGCGGCAATAGCGCTTGATGCTGAGAAGGCGTTTGATAGGGTTGAGTGGAAGTACTTGTTTTATACTCTTCGTTGGTTTGGCTTCGGCCCCAAGTTTGTATCCTTGATTTCTCTCCTTTATTCTAACCCGCGTGCGGCTATTTGTGCCAATGGTCTGATTTCCTCATATTTTGATTTGGGCAGGGGAGTTCGTCAGGGCTGCCCTCTCTCTCCTTTTCTTTTTAATTTAGCTTTGGAGCCCTTTCTCTCTAAGCTTCGTCAGAATCCAAATTTATTCGGCTTTCAATCAACGAACATTCACCTTAAATTAGCTGCCTATGCAGATGACATTTTACTTTTTATGTCCAACCCTAGTGTTTCTGTTCCTGCCTTTTTGACGGATGTACAGGCATATTCTAACATCTCTGGCTACAAATTGAATAGCGATAAATGTGAGATTCTCCCCCTGACCAAGTACACATTTAAAGCAGATTTCAGCGCCTCAAATTTTACGTGGAGCCCCTCTCATATTAGATATTTAGGCATGTATATTACTCCCTCAATATCTGACACAGTAGCGCTATGTTTAAACAAATGTCTACAAAAAATCACTGATTTAACGGCCAGGTGGCATCCACTGTACCTATCGTGGTGGGGTCGGTTAGACACCATAAAGATGATGCTTGCACCCATTGTACTATACACCATATCCAACATTCCAGTCCCCATCCTGGCCAAATTCTTTAAAAAAATTAATTCCGCCCTCTCTTCCTTCTTGTGGAATTCAAAACGACCTCGTATGTCATTAGCTAAGTTAATTCGCCCAAAAGCTGAGGGAGGAGTTAATTTTCCTGATTTTCAGGTTTATCAAAAAGCTTTCCTTCTACGACAAGCCTCGCTCTGGTTGCTCGACCCCTCGGAGAATTGTCCTCTATGGCTTAGGATAGAGCGTCTTTTCCTCTCTCCTTTCTCCTTTTCTGAATACCTTTCATTTTCACGCAAACCGCAGGCGGTGTCCTCTCCTATAATTAAACTGACTTCCAAGCTCCTGCTGTTCTCACCTTCTCCTCCCCCAGATTCGATTGACTACTTCTTAAATTCAACAATCTGGCATAATAAAGACTTGGTTGTTCGTGGCAAACCATTCTTTTGGAAGACTTGGCGTCGAAAGGGTTTAATATGGATACACCAGCTTTTCTCAGATTCAAAGTTTATGTCCTTTCACTCACTCAAACAGCGTTTTGACTTGCCTGCCTCATTCACGCATAAATATCCTCTACTCAAGTCGGCTGTGATGGATAGGTTTGATCACCTATCTGCTTCGCCTCAGGTCCCCACTTCCCAGACTTCTTCCTCACAACTCTCCTCCCTACTTAAGTCTAAACCCTCGGCTTCTAGCATATATAAGCACTTACAAGGAGCAGACGTTCTTAGACAGAAATCTAAGGTGGAGGATGCTTGGGAGCGCGATTTTCAACTTTCATGGCCACTTTCTCTTTGGAATAATATCTGGCTCAAGTTGCGTAAATCCTCCAGGGCAGCAAATCTCACACAAACGCTATTTTTTGTGTACAATCGTATTTTACTTACGCCAAGTGCTTTGAGCAGAAGATTTGCATCTACTCCAGATACGTGCTGGTCATGTTCGTCCCCAAACGCTGACATATTTCATGCGCTATTTCTATGCCCACTTGTGCAAAGCTTTTGGGAGCGAGTTTGGTCCCAAATAAATTTAATTTTCGACACTGCATTTCCCTTTTCTATCCCTCATATTTTCTTGGGGAGTCTCTCACCATGCTGGGAGAATGTCCCAGGTAATACTAAAATTGTTGATTTGTTGTTAGCGGCTGCGTTTCAGCAGATCACGGTTAATTGGAAGGACTCTACTAAAATCTCTTATAAGGCGTGGTGGTATGTAGTTTGCCATAATCACAGGCTAGACACCTCCTTTGTATATCCAATGCAGTTAGCAACGAAACGTCTGGACCTGTGGTCCCCTGTTACACTGTACCTCGACTTGTGTGCCAAAAAATCCTCTCAGCTAAAGCCGTCCCAACCAGAGGTCTTGAAGCCCCCATGAACCCCTTATGCGTTCCCAGATTTATTTCCATATTTTTAACACTGTTTTGAGTCATTTTCTTTGCATCGCTAGCATATCTTCTACTCATGAGTTTGTCTTTTTATTTTTAAGCAGTATAAGTCTATTGTAATGTGATGGCATGAAATTATCGTTTTCTTTTTGTTCTAGGTCAATGGATTACCTTGATATGTATTTATTGTTATTGCGTACAATATGGATACCTCTGTTTGTCTCAATAAAATTTTTTCTTTCAAACTTAAAAAAAAAAAGAGAGAGGGAGAGAGAATAGATCCTTGAGGGACTCCTAGGGAGACCGGAGTGGGGTTTGATAAGCAGTTGTGAATTTTGATTTGCTGTGATCGGTGTTGGCGGTAGGAGACAAACCATTTATGTGTCGTACCATTGAGGCCGAATCGATCTCTGAGAACATTAAGTAGGGCAGAGTGGTTGACTGTATCGAACACAGCGGAGAGATCAAGAAGGATCAGTAGGCAGGTCTCGCCATTGTCGAGGGAGTGGTGGATGTCATCGACAATGTTAAGCATGTCAGTTTCGGTGCTGCAACCTTTCCTGAAACCTGATTGTAGGGGGTCCAGTAAGTTGAAATTTTTGATGTGTTTATCTAATTGGAGCAGAACACATTTTTTTAGGGCTTTGGAAAGAAGGGGGAGGTTAGAAATGGGGCAGAGATTGTTAAGGTCATTAGGGTCGGCCATTGGGTTTTTAAGAATGGGAGTGATTTGTCCAAGTTGAAGGGAGGGAGGGACACAACCCGTGGCAAGGGAGGTGTTGATGATAGAGGTCCAGGATGGGGTAATGATGTGTTTTAGGTCTTGGACAAGGTTGGAAGGGAGGGGGTCTTTGGTGTGGGAGGACAGTTTTAGTTTGGCAATGATGTTAAAAACTTCATGCTCAGTTACAGGGTGGAAATTATGCCAGGAGACATAGTTTTTTAGTTGTGAGTCAGGTAGATTGGTTTTAGGAGGTGTGGTTATGGGTAAGTGTGGGGATTAGGGGAGGTATTGTAGAGAGTGTCTGTGCGGAAAGGTATGAGTGAGGAAAAGTAGTATGTAGTTTCAAAGTGGGATCAGGGGGTGTGGTGATTGCGGAGTGAGTTTTTGAGGAGATGTCAAGTGAGTTGGGGGTGGTTGGGATCAGAGTTGAAAGGAAGGATTGATCTATCTTTTCAATTTCTTCTGAGAAAAAGTGGGCAATTTCTTCACATCTAGTCATCAAAGCCAGCGGAATTGGAGGTGCGGAGGAAGTTTGGTTCCGAACAATGTTGAACTGTTCTCTGGGTCTGTTTTTGGCCTGATCAAGTTGAGTTCGGAAAAAGGATGCATTTTCTTTAAAAATGTGTTTCTTGTATGTCGATCTCGCTAATCTGAGGCGAGCCAGATGTGAGGGAGAGGGATGCTGTCTCCATGTTCTTTCCGTCAGTCTGAGTGTACGTCTTTCTTTGTTGAGCTCTGAGTTAAACCATAATTTGGAAGGGATAGTTCTTTGATTTTTTAGTTTCAGCAGGGCCAATTGATCTAAGGTATCTGTGACTGCTTTATTAAGTGTTCAGTAAGCTCATTTGCATTTTGTGAGGGAGGGATGTGGAGAAGTTGAGCATGCAGTTTGGACTCGAGTAAATCGGGGGGATAAGATTTAGATTTCTGGTCCATTTCTTAGGTTTAATGATTTTAGTGGGGGTGTGGTGCCATTGTAGCTATGGTGAACAGTATGAGGTGGTGGTCAGAACAGTTGCTAGGGACAATATTGGACAAGAAGGACAGATCTTTATTGGTAATGATAGCGTCCTGGGTGGCTCCTTTGATGTGGGTTGGGGACTGACAGTTGTTTGAGGTCATTGATCTCAAGAAGATTGGTGAGGAGGGTGATTGTGGGATCATCAGTATTGTTCCAATGGAGGTTAAGATCTCCAAGGAAGAGATTTTTAGAGTTGGATATTGAGGATTGTGTCAGAAGGTTGGATAACTCATCAATAAAGGGATGAGGATCTCCAGGAGGGTGGTAGATATTATGTAGGCAAATAGGGTGCGAACCTTGTTCTTTTAGTTCTGCTTCAAGGTATTCGAAGGTGGAGTGCTCGGATTTGTTAACAAGGGAGAGCTGAATTTCATCTTCGAAGATGATGGCTAAACCACCACCTATTCTGTCAGGTCTGTCTTTTCTAAGGATAGAATATCCTAGAGGGGAGAGTAGGTCAAGTATGCGCGTAGAAAGGCAATTTAGCCAGGTTTCCGTGGGAACGCGATGTCAATTTTGGAAGGAGAGGTCAGTGGGGGGTAGGAGGAGTGCAACGGTCGTAGGGCTTGAGAGGATGTGTGAAGGGGACAGGGGATTTGAGACCTCAGGGGAAGAGGTATGAGATGTTGGAAGGGCGTGATGATTGCGGAGAGGGACAGCCTCAGGGTTAGGAGGTGATGTGTATTTCTGGGAGTGAGATAGTGGTTTTGTAGAGGAAGATGATGGGGCCGGAGGTGGCATAAAAGCGGATTCAGGGTGGAGAGTAAGGGATTCAAGTTGGGAGGGAAGGTAGGAAGGAAAGGAGTTAGAAATATAAGTATTAGGGGAAGGAAGGGACAGGACGTTAGAGTGCATGTGGGATTGGGAGCGGGCGGGTGTAGGGGGATATCAGGAAGAGGAAGGGTCATTAGGGGGAGCAGATATATGGAGGTCAGCGATTGAGGAGTGGCGTTAGCTGTAGAGTTGTCAGGGGAGAGTGAGGTTATTGATTGGAGGATGGTGTTGTCTGTAGGGATGGTAAGGGGGAGGGTGGGGTAGGATGTAAGGGAGAGAACGGAAGGGCGTAGTGTGGTTTGGAACAGGGAAGGTTAGGAGTGAATATGTAAAGTTGGAAGGTCAAGGTGCAGACATAGTTGTCTATGTAGAGATCAAACAAGCTCCCCTAGACTGACCCCTGTAATACCTGCCATCAGGGCATGATTCAGTTTTGACCGCATGAATCAATTAGAAGAAATTAGGGTATAAAGACAAACAAGCAGGTATATTTAAAATCAGGTCTCTTTGACCTCAGTTCTATTAGATAACGAATGAGCACTGTTGATCACATGAGAATAGAGAGACCTGTGGCATGTAACTAAGAGGGCTATTTGCAATAGTGTATCACTGAATATGGCCGGTCCCCTTTGGGATTTTAAACGTGGTTATTCTATATTAAAATATATAGCGGTGTCCTGCTACCTCTAAGATTGACTGTAAAATTGGGTTCCATCATCTAGTGCTGTCACTTAGACCAAATTGAACGAAAAGAATACCTAGATACAATTTAAATTCTTCTTATTTTTAGGAAACATGCCACCTTAAATATCATTGAGTGTCAGTCTTCAAAGTTCAAAGTAGGATTAATGTCCCTCGTTTAACTTCAAATTTTGGATAACGCTGCATTGCCAATGGATTTGTTACACATCGAATCCTCATTGTTTGTGCAACGGTGAATCATTGAGTTTGCTTTGATCAATGTAGAAGCTAAACATAGTACTGAGAGATTTTCATGCCAACACTGTTGCTCTTTCTCTTTAGAGCGCCTTTTTCATTTATTGTTGGGCCTTGAGCTTTTAAGGATAAGAAGCCATTTTGGGACGCTAATACCCATGTATGTCTTTCTAAGGAACTTCAAATTATAACTGTTGGGGAGCTTGTTACCCTTTATGAATGATGGAGTGATTTAAATTTGGATCCTAGTTAAAAAAGTGTGACAGACTAGGAGATGGAAAGAAGTAGATTACACGAGACAGAGTACAGATGAAGTGTGTTTTGACTAATGAATTTCGTGTTTGCTTGATGCATGAGAACTATGTGTAGAATGTTGTTTGTACTAGTGCAGTATGGGATGCACTGGAAATCAGAATGGGCTATGACATAGAAACTGCCTTATTAAAAATTCTGGGTGATATCTAACTATGATGGATGGCGGGGACTTATGCCTCCTACTTGTTATGTTATGTTAGCTGGATTTCTAAAGCACGCAGCTGCCTCAGCAAAAAGGCGTCCCGGCACTAACAGTAGAGGAGCAAATCAAAAGGAGGGCTCAAGCAGGAAAAAGAAAAGAAAGAAAGTCAAGAGAAACAGGATTACACCACCGCAAAAAGGAAGGTCTTGATAGCCTTGCGAAAGGTCAGCAGGATAGCCATACTGTGAATGTGAAGAGGCAGTGAGTTCCATAGTCTAGCTGCCATGCAGCGAAAAGACCACCCCCCAATCCGGAGACACTTCACACCACTAAGTGTTGCCCCAGGGGGCAAAGATGGCGACAAGGCACATAAGGTGTCAACAAATTGGCCAAAAGTCCAGGAGACGCGAATTTAAGAATTTTGAAAGATAGGCAAAGAGCCTTGAATTCGATTCGCCTAGCTTTAGGCAGCCAGTGTATTTGACGGAGAGCAGTAACTGACGCATACCGACGCGGAAGCCCCAGCAGAACTCTGGCAGCAGCATTTTGAACTCGCTGTAGGCGAACCACCTCAGCCTGGTTAGCTCCAAGAAGGAGCGAGCTGGAGTAGTCAAGTCTTGACAGGATCGATGACTGGACAATAAGCTGACGAGTGGGTGGATCGTAAAACCCCAACATGGGTCTAAGGCCCCGAAGAAGACCGAAACAGGTCCCAGCTACCTTCTTGGTGTGGTCTAGAAAGCTGAGGGAGGAGTCCATCCAGATTCCCAAGTTTCTGACCACTGTCTTGGGGATAGACATACTGCCAAGAGTGGGTGGCCACCATTGCTCATGCCACAGGCTCCTGTTCTTCCCCACCAACAACACCTCGGTTTTATTAGCATTGAGCTGGAGGCAGTTAGAGTTCATCCACTCTGCGACTGCCGCAAGGCGGTCTCTAAACTTAGAGGCGTCCTGCCTATAATCGTCGGAGAGGGCCACCACCAGCTGTGTGTCATCGGCGTAGGAGACCATAGAAAGACCTTTGTCCCTAGCCACCATCGCAAGGGGTTGCACGTACAGATTGAAAAGTACTGGACTCAGAGCAGAACCCTGAGGAACCCCCTGCCCAATTCCCTGTACACAGGAAAGAAAAGGCGGGGTGGACACTTGGAAGGTTCTCCCTGACAGGAAGGATCTAAACAATTCCAAGGCTAAGCCAACAACACCTGCCTCCTCCAGACGGCGCAAGAGAATGCTGTGGGAGACTGTGCCAAATGCGGCACTGAGATCTAATAATATCAGTGCCGCCGTGTGCCCTGTGTCCAGAATGGCATGCAGATGTTCGGACACAGCCAAGAGAGCCATCTCAGTGCTGTGGCCCGGGCGGAACCCATTCTGGGAGGAATCCAGGGTGCCATTACTATTAATCAACCCAGTTAAGATGTTGCTAACATGAGCCTCAGCGATCTTAGCTACCCAAGGTAGAAGAGAAATGGGGCGGAAGTTTTCCAACTTCGTCGGGTCCAGCGATGGTTTCTTCAATAATGGAACCACCATGGCTTGCTTGCATGTCTCAGGCACCACCGCGGTAGCAAAGGAGGAGTTAACAACCTGGCATAAAGGAGCCAGAAGCACGGATAGTCTCTGAACTGTGCCGGCTTCAAACGGTCGACTGGGGAACCCGATTTGATTTTACCACACAGCAGAGAAAACTCTTCCTGAGAGATGCAAGGAATAGTCTCTAAAAGAAGTGAGGGGAATGACCCATGTGGGGCAGTAGAAGAGGAAGGAAGCAACAGGAATGACTTGTAGATATTATCCACTTTGTTCACAAAGTAAGTTGCCAAGTCTTCACACAGTTGCTTAGAGCTGATCACCGGAGTAGTCAGGTTTTTTCTAACTCTAAGATCCTTAATAATTTTAAAAATACATTTAGCCGGATTTTGACTAAGTTTAATTTCCTTAGCAAAATAAGCCGCCCAAACAGAATGTATAGTCCTGTGGTAACTTTTAATTGCAGCCTGATAGCCGGCTTTGGCCCCGGGATCATAGTCCTTTCTCCAGATACGCTCCAACTTTTTACAAAATTTGCGGATCTCAGCTAGGCGTTCATTGAACCAAGGATTAGAATCCGAGCTACGGCCCTTAGACCATTTGGCCGGAATGAGAGAATCAAGAGCTCTAGAGATCCAATTGCAGAATAATCTATAGGAAACATTAGGATCACTATGCCCTTGAGGGGGGTGAGCGGAAAGAAGTGCATGAAAATCCTCCAGTTTCAATTTATGCCACAGGCGTTTAAAGAATGACTGTTGAGGGGTTCTATGAGGAGGTTCGCAAGTCGGGAAAGACAATGCGACCACATAATGATCTGACCAGCATACGGGACTAGGAGTCTCCACCGAAGCAAATGGAATATTAGAAAAACAGGGTCCAATAAATGTCCGGCCGTATGGGTAGCGCCAGAAACCAATTGCGTCAGTTGACAAGCCACTAGGTCTGACAGAAAACTGATGATATCATTATCCTGATTAAGATCAAAATGCAAATTGAGGTCACCTAGGATATTAAAATTAGCTGTGCACATGGCCAGAGTGCTAACAACTTTTGATCAATCTCAAAGAAGCATTCAACACAATTGGCATAAGAGCTGCATGCACAATAATACTGGGATAAAACTTTATATTATAAATTTTAAATCACTTGCTCTTAATTACCAAATAGCCATCTTCAAAATATCCACCTCTAGCAACAATCTGCCTTCTTTTTAATCTACTACAATAACATCGAGGTCTGTAACCCATTAACACAAAAGGCCTACATCACTTGCTGTTTTTGGCTACAGCACAAGTTGAATGTTGAAGTGAATTATATCAATAAAAAGAAGAAAACTAAATTATTTTAATTTCGGGGCATGAATGACATGAACATTATAAAATATAACGATATATGGTTTTAAAAGGCTGGTGTGTGTTATTGAAGTTTTCTACTGGCGTTTTTCTATTTTTCTTCTTTGGGTTCTAGGGAATATCAGGATAGAAGCAGTTTAGAAGGCAGCCAGGCGTTCTCTGAATTTCAAATGATGCCTCTTTATAAAATATATATATGGCTTTGCAGGTTTACATGTTTTTCTCCTTTTTGTGCACTGCATTGACTCCCAAGTTGGATTATATTGAGTTATTATTTACCTATACTTTTTAATTTACCTGCAGTCGGATAACATATTTTGTAAAGAATATGTTTACTCACTTTATTAGTTTCAGAAAATTGAAAGTAGTTCAAATACAAAATGTGGCACGCAGAATTCAAAGCCCAACTGTACTGTTGACTGAATTCTGCACTTTTTGTGCAACCTAAGAAAATATTATACCAGTCCAGGAAATTTAATCAGCCTAAATGTTCACTTTGAAGACTGCAAACGAGCATCAACAAGTCTCCAAACGATCATATATCATGAGAGTTTCGTGGGATGAAATGGGACCAAGGACATGAAAACACTGCTCATTTCTTTTGCACCTTTTAACTTCTTTCAAGGAACTAAACACAGACCTAAGTGTTCAATTTAATCGAATATCTTGCTTATTCTATTTATGTACATTAATATTTCCAGCTTTTTAATAAACCATATTTATTATAAAGACATCTTTCTGCCATGCATATCGCCTGTGAGATGCAGCCCATGTGAGTTGTTTTGTCAAACTGTGATATTCAGATTACTGCTCACCGTTCAATAGATTAAAAATCTATAGCCATTAAATATAGCAGTTTAGTCTTTATATGGATGAAGGAAACTACTGAATTTACAATTTCAAACTTTCATCCAGCTCTGTTAATAAAATTTAAATTCCACTAAGGAATTAATATAAGGGTACTGCCACATGTGTCAATCTTCTCCCTTGTTAGACCTGGCACCATTGGTGTTGGTCTTCCTTCCATTTTTTGTTGTTGCCTCTGATGTTTTTGCTGCTTTTAGATACTTTGGGCACTGTGCCACTGCCAATCAGTGCCACAGTGCAAGTGCTCCCTATGGTAAATTTATGTATGGATTAGTAACTCTATGATTGGCTTATTTGCTTTACTTATTTTTAAGAAACAAGGTCCCATTCAATTTAAAGATAGGTATAATCTCACAATTTTCCAATCAAAAATTGGATTATATGTTTTATTCAAAAAATGATTCAGATATAGTACAGTTGCTACGAACCAAAATACATGTGGTGAAATAAGTGAGCAGCCCGTGAGTTGTAAAAGGAAATCAGCCGATTTCCTAGCCGCAGGCAAGTGACTTAAAATGTGACTTTTTGTGTTTGTGAAAATAAAGGTTATTGAAAGTCACAATTGAACAGCATCTCGTACTCAAATAAGATTTACAATGTATTATTAGGAGATTAGAGATGTGAGTCGACGACGTTTCGATCCCCAAAGTATGGTGGGATCTCTTCAGGACTAACCGATTGATGAAATGCCTGGGAAGGTATGCTGTGCGATATACCGCTGGAGAGCGAGAGTTACAGCAGGTGAAAGAGCTAAAAGGTTCTCCTGTGCCACAAGGGAATATCTGGAATTAGCGGAATAGGACTGCAGACCCGGGAACTTCTACTCGAGCCCAGTCTCGCTACGGAGAACCAGCTGACCATTCAGATTACCCACCATTGACGCGAACAGTCTTGGCTCTCCGATTTCCAGCACGAAGGATTCCTTAATCGCGGCGAATCTTCTGCCGTTTATCCAGTTCCTGGCTTAATTCCCAGGAATTCCACTGCTCAACAACCTAGACTGGATTTCCGCTGTCCGGCCACACGGAATGAGTGCACTTAGGCTTAACTCTCCACCATCCTCAATCCTGACGGTTCCTATAGTCCTATTCCGCTAATTCCAGATATTCCCTTGTGGCACAGGAGAACCTTTTAGCTCTTTCACCTGCTGTAACTCTCGCTCTCCAGCGGTATATCGCACAGCATACCTTCCCAGGCATTTCATCAATCGGTTAGTCCTGAAGAGATCCCACCATACTTTGGGGATCGAAACGTCGTCGACTCACATCTCTAATCTCCTAATAATACATTGTAAATCTTATTTGAGTACGAGATGCTGTTCAATTGTGACTTTCAATAACCTTTATTTTCACAAACACAAAAAGTCACATTTTAAGTTACTTGTAGCAACTGTACTATATCTGAATCATTTTTTGAATAAAACATATAATCCAATTTTTGATTGGAAAATTGTGAGATTATACCTATCTTTAAATTGAATGGGACCTTGTTTCTTAAAAATAACTTCCTACCCTTGGTCCCTTCTGATCAATAGGGTTTCCTTGTTTCTATTTTTGTTATTTGCTTTACTTGTCAGACCCTAGTACAGAGCACTGCGTGTGCCCAGGGCTTGTAAATCAAATGCTGCTGGTGGGCTTGCAGCACTGATTGTGCCACTCACCGGAGCAGCTTGTAAAGAGTGTCTCAGGCCTGCCATTGCAGAGCCTGTGTACAGTCTGGTACTGCCATTTTGACTTGGCTAGTGCACCCACTTGCCAGTCCCTAAACCTTCCCTTTTCTACATATTAGCCAACCCTAAGGGAGGCCCAAGAGCAGGATGCATTGTATGTAAAAGGTAGGACATGCCCTGATGTGTGTGGCATGTCCTGATAGTGAATTACAGCCAATTTTGTGTCTCACTATTGCAAGTCTACCTGTTCCCCATAGGCCAGATTGGGCAGTTTGATTATAACATCTTATAATCCTAACTGACTCAGGGAACAAGGTAGAAATTCAAGTTTAGTATGCCTGAACTCAGAATGATAAAATACATCTTTTGGTGAAGTTGGTTTTAACATTCTGTGTTTGAAAATACCACATTTAGAAAGTAGGTATTTTCTTGCCTAACCATCCAAGCCTGCCTCTGCTAGGTTGTGTATTCCTTGTCTGGTTTGTGAGTGACAGGGGCTTGGGTGGCTCTAGGAGACGGGGTGAGTCAGCACAGGGATGAATAGACCCATCCGTATGTAGAGTGGTGGGAGGAGTAGCACCTGGGCCTGAATAGGGCTCTGCCTGCCTCCACAATGCTGGTTCACCTCCTGTGGTGTGTCTGAGGACCCTGGCTCACCCTGACAAAGAAGAGAAGGAGTCTTGTGAACAAAGTGCTCCAGGACTGAACAGAACTGGTTTCGACTAGGTACAGACACTTTCTGCCTTCAGAGACAAAGGATTTTGGTGTATAAAAAGAGGGACCCAGACCCCAGATTTTTAGATCACTTCTGGGAATCAAGACAAACCTTTGCTGAGGAGAAGAACCAGGAAGCTGAAGGAGGAGATTACCCTTGTGCTGTGTATTTGGGGGTTGGCCTGCAGTGGTTGCTTCATTGCCAAAGAAAGGAGAAGAGGAATGAGTGTGCTTTTCATCAACTTGAAGAAGAATCTCCAAGGGCTTGAACTTTGAGCTTGCCTCCTGCCTGAAGTCTCAGGGTTACATGACTTCACCAACCAGCTCCCCCTGAATTCCGTTGCTAGGAATTGAAGTGCCTGGTGTTGTGCTGGGCCTTCTGAAAGACTGCATGTCGCTGGGAGCTGGAAGCGTGACTCAACGACGAGAAGCGTGTCGCCACCACAGCAGTTGTCGTCGCATCACCAAGGAAGCGTGCCACCGCTGTCGCCATCGCAACACCAAAGCGCGGCACATCACCAGAGAAGCGTGCCGCCGCCACAGAGGTCGCCGTCACATCACTGGAGAAGCGCGTCGCAGGGCCTGTCACGGCTCCAAAGATCAAGTCTAACCCTGGGTGGACAACTATGCTACACTCGCGAAGTATGCATAGTTTGTGCTACTTCGTGCTACGCGAATTGCATGTAGCACAGTGCAAAATCGTGTAGCGTAGCGTAGTTGCCATTTTTTGCTCGCTCGCAGTCCTCAACGTCAACTACCAGTCCGCGTTGAGAAAGCTGCCGCTCAAGTAAAAATCTACTAGAGCGGCAGAAAACGACCGCTTGCACTGTGCGAGATGCCGTTTGCAATGATTGCACAGTGCGGACAAGCATCCGGCACTGTGCAATCATCGCGAACAGCGTACTATGCAGTTCGATTAGTGCCATGCATTTCTCGCGTAGAACGAAGTGCACTTCGCGTAGCTATGCGTAGCACCACTACGCGAGCTACGCCCAGGGTTATCGAGTCGCCGCACGGACATCGAGCGTGCATGCATTGCATCAACGTTGTCGCATCGTAACCAAGATGCCATTTTGTCGTATCTCACCGGAGAGAAGTATAGCATCACGGCGCAATCCTGTCGCATCGTACCGGAGAGCATGTAAGAAACCAACGCATCAACTCTTCACACAGTAAGGAAGCGAGCATCAACTCCCCTGCGCAGCAGTAAGGAACCAACACATCCGCTCCCCTGAGTGTAAGGAACCAACGCATCACCTTCCCTGAGACCCTTTTGTTTGCTTTGCGTTACGCATCCAAGGTACTTTGAGAGTGAAGTGTCGCATTTACAATCTTAAGAGAACTGAGCTATTTCCTACCATTTTAAAGTCTATTTTTGAGTACAGTATTGTGGATTTTTGTCGTTTGGTCTTGTGATAAGTCTATTTAAAAATACTTATTTTTATAATACAACCTGTGTGGTGTCCATCTGTAGTGTTGTCACTGTATTACTTTATGTGCTCACAAATGCTTTACACACTGCCTCTGAGATAAGCCTGCCTGCTCGTGCCAAGCTACCAAGGGGTGAGCAGGGGTTATTTTCGGAGTGTAGCCCCTTACCCTGACTAGACACAAGGGTCCCTATTTGGTCAAAGGTACCAACCTCTGCCAACTAGAGACCCCCAAATCTAACATCCCTCATTGGGTATTACATTAACGTTTTGACCGGGAGGACTCATGAGGTCTTTTTCAGTCATTCTATCCAAGGTTCAAGTGTCAGTCAGTGTAGATGCCCTTTCATCACTGTCTTTCCATTGCTGTAGGACCTAATGTATTGTGTGCTCAGCAAATATGTATTCACCACCACATATATACAATAGTATTTGAAGACAGGGAAGTGGGAAACAGTTGGAACCACAAGGGCTGAGCCATGCGTGTTCTGACAACACAAGAGCTATCATGCTTGGCTTAACCACACATATGCCTTAACTATGCATATGTGCGATTAAGGCATTGTGCGGTCCAGCTGCTGCTGGGTGAAAGCAGAAAGGATTGGGAGAGCCAGAGGACGCGGTGGGGGGTAGTTTTCAGGGTTGGGGGTCTGGATACCTTTTCAGGGATGGGGATCAAGGTAGTTTTCAGGCTTGGGGGTTGGGGTCATTCTCAGGGCTGGGAGGTTGGAGTAGTTTTCAGGGCTGGGGGTAAGGGTAGTTTTCAGGGCTTAGGGAAGGCTGTGGTAGTTTTCAGGGCTTAGGGGAGGTCTAGTACTACTACGCGAAAAGCAAAGAACCTGAGTTCTAAAAATAGTCACGCAAATGCATCCTTGGAGTTATTCCTACACACTGGTGCAGATATGTGACATTCGCCTACTCATAAAACGTTTAAGAGTAGCTCTTTATGCGCAAAGTGGGGAAAGTCATGGGGCTTCCTGTTTTTAGGGTTGAGCCTGCGAGAGCAGGCACTAGAGCATGGTTCTCGCTTGCGAGACACTGTTTTTATTGAAACCCATCTTTTGCTTACTATTTATGTTGACTTGCTTGGCACTCTTCTTTACAGCCCCCTAATTTGTCAAGGCAGGCCCAACATCCTTTCTGTTTCTTTGTGTGGAGCAGGGACCAAGCACTGATTGTTTAAACTTAATCAGTGCTCTCCCTATGCTCCTAACGTGAATGAGGTACAATGTTGTTCTTTTTAACTTCTTGTACCCTGTAACCAGAATGCATGTGACTGGCAAAAATGTGCCAAGCTGGAGAAGCAAAATTACAAAGTTTTGTTTCTTGTAGTTAACTATCTTATTTTGTCAATTCTTCTTTTCTCACTTTGCACTCATGTTTTGTTTTCTTTTTGCTTGTGCGCGCTGTTCTCAAAAGATGACATTACCCTGGTCTATATATTGCAAAGCAATATTGTTTCTTTCTTATGTGTATTTTTTTTAATTATGCAGGGCAGTACACCCCACTCCAATCCAATCATCCCCACTCCAATCCACTCCACCTCACCTCACACTAATCCACTCAATACAATCAGCCCCACTCAAGACAATCCACCCCAGACCAATCCAGTCAACCCCACTTACCCTAATCCACTCCACTCCAATCCTCAGCACTCCAATCCCCTCAACACACCCCCACTCTAATCTGCCCGACTCCAGTCCACTCCAATTTACCCCACTCAAATCCACAACAATCTGCCCCACTCCAATCCAGCAATCCAAAACAATCGGCTCCACTCCAATCCAAAACGATCTGCTCCACTCCAATCCTAAAGAATTGGGCCTACTCCCAACTGCCCCACTGCAATACAAAACAACTGCCCCACTTCAATCCAAACCAATCTACCCCACTTCAAACAAAACTATCTGCTCACCCCAATCCAAAAGAATTTGAACCACTCAAATCTCACCCACTCCAGTCCAAAACAATTTGGCCCACTCAAATCCAACTAATCTGCCCCACTCCAATCCACAACAATCTTCCTCGCTCCAGTTCACCACAATCTGCCCCACTTCAATCTGGCCTACTCCATTCCATAAAAATCTGCCCCTCCAATCAAAAGCAACTAACCCCACTCAAATCTCACCCACTCCAATCCAAAAAATCTACCCACTCCAATCCAAAACAGTCTGCCCCAGTCAGTCCAAAACAATCTTCCCCACTTCAATCCAAAACAATCTGTTCGACTAAAATCTGACCCACTCATGTTCAACACAATCTGCCCCACTCCAATCCAGAACAATCTACCATACTCAAATCCAAAACAATCTGCTCCACTCTAATCCAAAACAACCTGCCCGTTCCAATCCAAACAAGCATTTGAAATGCAACAGGTCTCGCTTTTGGTAGAGTTAAAGCTATTTGCGTTTTAAATGACAATGTCTTTTACCCGTGTGTTTAGGTTTGGAGGGTAGTGGATGCATGTTGTGTGGAGTAGCATTATGTGGGTTGTATTGTAATTGTGTGGGGTGGAATTGTGCGGTGTGGAGTATATTTGTGTACTGGAATTATGTGGCATGGTGAATAGATAGGGGTGAGAGTTACACAGAAGAGATAGAAAGGAAGATAGAGAGGGATAGGTAGTTTGTGCATGAAGTGGTGAATGAGCTCGAGAGACGGACGAGCCAAAAGTGTGTGTGCGAAAGAGAGAGAGAAGCGGAGAGCAGGGGACAGACACAAAGAGGGAGGACATGTGCACGCAGAAGACACCTCAAGAAGAGGAGGAGAGCATGGGTATGAGGGACAGAAACCTTAAAATGGCATGCAAAATAAACTGTGCATACTTTGTGTGAGCAGTCAGTATAGAGAGGAGATAGGGAACGTGAGGGAGGGATGAGAAGGGGCAGTGTGAGGGAGAGATGAGGGGGACAGTGTGTGTGTATGAGGGAAAGTTGACAGGGTTGGTGAAGGTGCAAGGGAGAGTTGTGTTGGATTGGAATTGTTTGTTGTGGAATGGTGTGCCGTGGAATTGTGTGGTGTGGAGTTGTGTCTTGGAAATATGTGGTGACATACCTTTGAATGTTGTTTCCTAGAATGACTCCTCATCCATACTCCAAATGGTGACGTGTTTGCTTCTGTTACTTATTATTGCACTTTCACTTATAACCAAATCCCCCTATTGATCAGTGAAGGACTTTGTAGGGTAAAGCTTTGCTCACTTCTTGGAAGCATTTCCACTTACTTTTTGAGGGCTGGGCCCTGTGCTGTGACCAGACTAGCGTGCCTATTATCTTAGCATGGACCTTTAACTTTGAATCTCTTTGTATGAACATTGGTCTTTCAATCAACTTAGACACCTCCTACTACAAACATTTGACGGTATACGTCCCTCTTCGTCACATATCTTATAATTCCAACTCTTTGCTGTCCTTTGGCATCTGTCTCCCCACTCATCCAACCACCCCTAGTTTACAAGCGGTAGATGTTCACATGCAGTGGTGTATATAAAGCATAATATGGTTCTCTTCTAATTAAGATATTCCAACAACCACGGAATGAAGGCTAAAATGTTAAACCATTTTATTTATATATATATTATCTACTGGCGGTCGCCAGTAGATAGTTATAGTTAGGACCGTGTTTCCATAGGAAATCTCAAAATTCTATTTTGAATAACTTTGGCGCCGGTTGACGAATCCTCGCGAAATTTTCAAAACTAATGGGGCGCTCCGTTCAGCTCCTACCCTGAAAGTCTCGGGGTGATTCGTCAAGCGGGGGCCGAGAAAGAAGGGGGGTCCCAAAACGCATTTTCCCCATGCATTTTTCCATAGGACTTTTAGACGCAGCTACAGCCCGAACGGCTAAACAGAATTACTTGTAATTTGGCAGAGAGGTAGCCATAAGGTCAAGGAAGTGCCTTTTGCAGGTCTGGTGTAAATCTGTTCAGTATTTCCTGAGAAAATAGCATTTAAAAGCATATCAATATCTATACGCGCGCAGGGTGCGCGCACCGTGCGAGCACCGTGCGAGCACCCTAACGTGCGCGAGCGTAATTCTGATTGGTGGTTATATGTTAGTCAACGTTCGAATCGGTCGAAATCAGGATGTGTCGGCCGCCATTTTGTTTGTTTTCAGTGCGAGAGTGAAAAAGGAAGGTGGCGAACGTGAAAAGGGGGCAGGGTAGAGAGTTCCTGACCCCCTAGCCTTTGTCAGGGGGTCCCTGAACGACCCCGAAGGCAGAAAAAAAATATATATTTCTTTTTTTAAATCGCGGGGGTGCGCGCACCGTGCGCGCACGGTGAGAAGCCAAAAAAAAAACCCACACATTTTTAATACGTAGTTTATTGTAAAATAAATATATAAAAAAATTATAATACATAAATAAATAGGCATTTAAAAAAACGTACAGATTCACTGAAAAAACCATAGGTTTCACACACGTTATAGTTAGGAATTAGCATTTAAAAAACCTTGCAAATTCACTTAAAAAACCATAGGTTTCACACATGTTATAGTTAGGTGGATATTTCACTCGTAAAAAACCAATGAAATTCCCCCGTTATAGTTAGTTCAGATAACTATAACTCGTGCGACCGCCACTCTATCACAAGGATGATGTCATCAGTGATGCCACTGACCATGTCATGAGTGATGTAATATGTGACGTCATGAGCAGTGGATTGCGGGCACGTGAGTTATAGTTATCTGAACTAACTATAACGGGGGAATTTCATTGTTTTTTTACGAGTGAAATATCCACCTAACTATAACATGTGTGAAACCTATGGTTTTTTTAAGTGAATTTGCAAGGTTTTTTAAATGGTAATTCCTAACTATAACGTGTGTGAAACCTATGGTTTTTTCAGTGAATATATAATATATATATATATATATATATATATATATATATATATATATATATATATATATATATATATATATATATATATATATATATATATATATATATATATATATATATATATATATATATATATATATATATATATATATATATATATATATATATATATATATATTATATATTATCTACTGGCGGTCGCCAGTAGATAGTTATAGTTACAACCTAGTTTCCATAGGAAATCTCAAAATTCTATTTTGAATAACTTTGGCGCCGGTTGATGAATCCTCGCGAAATTTTCAAAACTAATGGGGCGCTCCGTTCAGCTCCTACCCTGAAAGTCTCGGGGTGATTCGTCAAGCGGGGGCCGAGAAAAAGGGGGGGGTCCCAAAACGCGTTTTCCCCGTGCATTTTTCCATAGGACCTTTAGTCGCAGCTACAGCCCAAACGGCTGAACAGAATTACGTGAAATTTGGCAGAGAGGTAGCCATAAGGTCAAGGAAGTGCCTTTTGCAGGTCTGGTGTAAATCTGTTCAGTATTTCCTGAGAAAATAGCATTTAAAAGCATATATATATGTGGGCGGAGCCTAACCACACATCTCATCCTGAGATCTGATTGGCTGTCAGCACTTCATCCAAGAAGTGTTGGCAGCCATCTTGGGACCAATATACATGATAACACCTCATTAAAAAGCATTGCAGTTAATAGAAGGTTTTAAGACTTTAGTTACATTATAAATCATTTGTTGATGGTACCATACTCATTTTAGGAATTGTGGTATGTTCTAAGGTGATTTCACCATGTGAAAAAGCCTTCTGCTGGGATATCATGATTGAGAGAAAAATATTTTCTCATGCTTTTATCACAGAGGTTTGGAAGGTGATCTATAAGCTAAACTGAGAGCTTATTTTCTGTAAATTCACATTATCTTTCTCAGTCATGTGAGAATGAAGTCTGACATTCTCAGTAAAACATGTACATCCAACAAGGGCAGAGACTGTCAGTTGATTCCTTTGTGTTCTACTGCAGCTTCCCAGAGTGTTCCAAAGAACTACTAGAGCGCTAACAGTCCTACTTATGATAAACGTATGGCACACCTGAAAAGCCATCTTGCTTGGATTAAAGTGGTAACTCTTAAAACATTTAATTTAAAAAGGAACAAAATGAGGGGGTTCATTTTTCCATAAAAAGTATGATTAGTGCTGCAGAAAGAAAAATTAGTGCACATTTTGAGTGACTTCTCAAATCCTCTTCTATTTCATTAAAAAATTCTGACATGCAGACTGAAACATGCACTTTCAATACCAGCAGCAGACTTCCCTGGTGAGCAGTAGCTTTACTACAGTGATCTAATGAGCAAAAAGAGTGCTAACATTCTGAATTTATGGCAAATGTGTGACACATCTGAATGCCTTCTTGATGGAATCAAAGTAAAAAACTGAAAGTATTTCCTACTGAGGAGACTGCAGTAAATGAGGAAATTAGGAAACTTCATAACAAATAAGTCTCCCAAGATGGCCACCAGAGACAAAAGAGCCCAAATGTAGCCCAAATATCACCCAGATGTAGCCCAAGTATAGCCCAATGACAGAATGTCCCAGAATGTTCTTAAAAACAACTAGAGCGCTTACTGTCTTCATTATGACAAAAGTATGGCACACCTGAAGCCATCTTGATTGGAATAAACTGGTAACACTTAAAACATTTAATTTAAAAAGGAACATAATGAGGGGGTTCATTTTGCCATAGAAATTATGATTAATGCTGAAGAAAGAAAATGAGGGCACATTTTGAGTGACTTCTCAAATCCTCTTCTATTTCATTAAAAAATTCTGACATGCAGACTGAAACATGCACTTTTAAAACCAGGAGCAGACTTCCAACATTCAGAATTTATGGCAAATGTGTGACATATCTGAATACCTTCATGATGGAATCAAAGTAAAAAACTGAAAGCATTTCCTACTGAGGAGACTGCAGTACATGAGGAAATTAGGAAACTTCAAAACAAATAAATCTCCCAAGATGGCCACCAGAGACAAAAGAGCCCAAATGTAGCCCAAAATCACCCAGATGTAGCCCAAATATAGCCCAATGACAGAAGTGTGCAAAACACTTATTATTTTGTGTTTTTGCAGTGTTATATAGTGCAGACTTGTCAGGTATTGGAGTGCTTTACATGAGCATTGGTTACATCACACAAGAACAAATTCATTTTGGTTGTAGACATGGGGAGACTAAGTGATTTGACCAGAATCACAGAATGTCGAACTGAAGCAGAAACTTCAACCTGGTTCCTCAGTTGCAAAGTCTGCAGTTCTGGAAGTAACACCACATCCTCTCCCCTAAGTGCAACATTTAATCAAGTGGTCAACTGGATAAAAAAACTTAAAGATAACAAATAATTTAAAAGTGCTTTGTCGCTATTTGAAAACTCAGAAAATATGTCCTTATTTTAGTCTATTAGAGCACTAACCATAATTTTGATGCCAATAAGACCCTCTCATATATGTAATTTCTAAAGGAAATGCTCTGGGTATTACAGTTTTGATTACATCAAGATGATGTCAGGCGTTTCACACTTTTGTAATAAATATAGAATGTTAGCAATCTAGTTGTTCATTAGGATACTGTTGAGAGGCAGAGGCCAGGGGCACGGACTCTGAAAATTGAAGGCAGGTAGGAGGGTGCAAAGGCAACAATTTAACCACACTGAGCAGGCAGGAAGGGCCGTGGAAGCACAACAGACTATGGAGGGCAGTGGAAAGGGGGGCAGGGGCAACAAACCAACAATACAGGACTTGCAAGAGAGGCTGTGGCAATGTAATAGACCATTGTGGGCAGAAGGAAGAGGCAATGGTAGTACAACCATACATGCCAACAGACCCGATTCAGCCAGGAAACGTCCAATGTTTTTAAGCTCAAATGGGCTTTATTTGATCTGTCTCCTGTCTACAATCTCCTCTTTTTCAATGTAACTCAAAGGGGAAAATCAATACCCCAGTTTTTTTTCAAAATCTCCCTCTTACCAAGTTCAAAATGTTCGCAAGTATGGTACATTGGATCATGGAAGGAAATGGGGTAGGGACATGGACTTGGATAACAGAGGACAGGAGGGACATGGAGAGGTGCACCAAACTGACCCTGCAGTGCAGGCATCAGGGTTTGCAGCAGCACAATACACCACACAGGGCATGCAGGATGGGAGTGCAGCACAACAATCCATAGAAAGCAAGAGGGAGGGGACAGGACTGTGGTAAATAAAATCTTCTTTACCGGACTGAATTTCATACGGGATCTTAAAATAAAGTAAAATAGCTCAAAATAACAAGAGGCAGAATCCGTGGTATAAGAGTTTCTAAATGGGCTTTATTCCATTCAAAATGGCCGACTCGAGTCGCGGCCTTCAGGTTCCGTCACCGCGAGGGTTCAGGAAGTGAAGTACAATACTTTATTGACAGACATGCATTTTTATAATAAGTACATTACAATGAAACGAATGTAGAAGGCGTAACATTTGATAAGAAAAGTGACATGACAGGTACGTAATCGAAACTAGGCGTAATAAGGAATAAAAGAAACATGATTGGTTAGGATTATCAGACATAGGTGGATCTATAAGATAATACTTGGCATAGATGCGCGCGCAGCAGCATGACGTGTAATTGACGTGCAACTAGGGGGTGAAGGGACTTGACATTTAGCTCTACATGTGGAGACGAGAAGTCTGAGGGGTCAAGTCAACCTAATCCCAAATCATATCTAACATCCTATGTTTAAAGAACTATGTTATCCACAAGGAAGGACTCTCGGACAGAATCTAGTCTATACTGACTGTGTGCGTGCACAAACGCCTAAGTGTCTATATGAGAAGCGAGAGGCAGAAAGCTTTCCATGGCAGCAGGGCTATGAATCACTTGCAGGAGGACGGAAAGGCTGAGTCCTTTGCTTGTGAGCTAAAGGAAATGTTTACCTAAATCACTAGACAGGAATGCATCGGCTGAAGAGCAAAATAGATAATTCGAAGGTGAAATACAGCTTCTTGGCAGGCAGGCGAAAACTGGCCGAGGCAGGCACCGTTAGCTGCACAGGGAGTAGGACAAAGTTCATGGATACAGATGCGAGCTCAAGCTGAAGCTGTCAGAGACAGAGAGCAGGGAAAGGCTTTGAGGACAGAATCGGGCCTACTTGCCTGAACTGTAAAAATGGAGTAACTTAGCCATATAAAGTCGGTGGCCTTTCATGCTTAGGAATCGAATATCCAGCCCATTGATGGCGGATCTGACAGAGAACATGTCGACGGTAGACACACATATGTTTGCGTCTTCGAAACTGGAACTGGAGGGAACATACATGTACTTGTAACATGCATATAGAACCGTTGGGGTCCAAGATAGGGGACATAACTGATCAGGAAAATCCACATTTCCACATTCCCTCCTTGTCCCCTACTTGCCCTTTAAGAGATATCAATCTTCATCATTCCATCGATTTGCTCATGGAGCATCATTTCTTCTTCCTTCTTCTTCCGGTGTTTTGAACGAGAACTGTGATATGGAATGCATGATGTGGCACACAGACCACAAATCGCTGGTCCACATTGCAGGCATAAACAACAACTGAAGAGCATAAGAAGGCCAATACCTAGGAAGGATAGAACTCTCCATCCCCAGGCCGATATCACACTCCAAAACCACCCGGACCACGTCCAAGTGCCTGGATTCTCGTGTATCTGGCTTACAATCTTATGAAGGCGTGTTATAGCTTTATATACAGATGGCGAATTTTCTGGTATGAATATGCAGCAGCTGGATCCGATGACCCTGCAAGCTCCGCCCCTATCGGCCAGGATGACGTCAAGGACAAGACGATTCTGGAGAACAACAATTCTCATCACTGATTGTTCCTCTGTCAGATTGCCTAGGGCGGCTATAGTCTCGTTTACTACAGCTTCAAGAGTCTTGGTGAGTCTGCGTATCAGTTTACTATTTGATATTGTACCTATATAGGGAAAGATACCTTTATTGAAATCTACATACTTGTCCCATGCCGTCTCAGTATAATCGACAACTGGGGGATCTCTTCGCTCTCTATTGTGTACTAAATGAACATTTCGATAATAATCAGGGGGAGCTAGGAAAACAGGTGGCAAAAGGAATGCTATGTAACAGGTACCATCCCAATCTAGAGGCAGACGCATATATGCAGTCTGACCACATATAAAGTAAGAATGGCGAGAAGCTCTAAATGAAGATTTACCTTGATCACTATATTCTACTGTAGTAACGCATTGGCTATGGCCCATGTGTATGGAACCAACTTTTCTTACACATAATTCACCCTTAGCTGGAAATACTGACATAGTGGGCAGAATTAGTTCAACTTCGGATTTGACATTCAAAATCATAAGATTAGGCGTAAAATTACCTAATTTATACACTTCATTTTCTAAATCAGTTCCTGTTCTACTGGGGTGACCCTCCTTATTAGGGTGACAGACTTTGAATAAAACTAGATTCAGATTTCCCCATATCCAATGTTGTTGATAAACTGCTGTGTCTGGGTCTATGGAATTTAATAAACTAAACCATGCTCCACAGGAGCCATTGTGTGTGAACGGATGTGGAAAGAAAGGCAGAACTCCTTTGTTATTCTGATAGGGAGGGAGTCGGCCACACACCCAACAATTGGTGGCATTACTAGTCTGATGGGAATGATGTAACATACTAATGAAGGTGTTGGTGCGCAGCGCAAGTCTATAGGACAACTCATGTGGGGGTAATTCACTAAAAGAATGTTCATCAGTTATATTGAAAGCACGTTTAGAAACAGGATAATACATATGCAACAATATACTTGCAGTAACTATTAAAAAACTCAAGAAAAACAAAATTAATAAAGTCACAATACAGTGGCTACGCAGTAATTTACAATAAGCATGTCGTTTCATTATGATTCTGGACTCTACATCATTCAGACCTAAGGGATACATGTCGGGACAGATTCAACCGCTTCACCTTGGAGAGGACTTAAACAATCAAATCGTCCGACAGTTTGGATCTGGACCTGAGTTTCTGCTTATAGAGTTCGGTGCTACTGGCTTCAGCCAAAGGTAGCTTTGAGTCAATGGGGGAAGACACACGGGGAGTACTGTTTGTGTCAGGAGGAAGTCCATGAAATTTCTTTATATGGCTGGAATGCACCCAGCCCTTTCTCCCTTCGATCTTCACAGCTGTTCTGGTCGTCAGCAGGACCAACTTAGGAAGCCTCCACCTTGGCTCCAGTTGGGTTTTCCGATCGAAATTCCTGACGAGAACATAATCGCCGGGAATTACGTCATGAGGTTTCACCTCGGTGTTGTCGGGAAAAGCTGCGACTACCTGTGAACGACAAGATTGTAGTGCAGACATCAAGGAAGCCAGGTAATCTGTCAGCATATTACAGTCAACATCAGTTATTTTACGGGGTATAGGCGTCCCCCACATATTCGGTGGTCTACCAAAGATCACCTCATAAGGGGATAGCCCTGTTCGAGAGTGTGCTACCATCCTCATGTAAAATAGCGCAACTGGTAAGGCTACTATCCAGTCCACACCTTTTTCCTGACATATTTTAGACAGTCTGATTTTTAAAAGTTGATTATGTCGTTCCACGAGATCTGCTGCCTCGGGGTGTCGGACACAGTGGAATTTCCACTGATATCCCAACAAAAGTGAGACATGTTTCATTAATTCGGATGCGAAAGGCTGGCCGTTATCTGAATATACAACACGTGGTAAACCGTACCGTGGGAAGAATTCTCGAACTAGCTGCTTGGCAGTAGTCGGGGCAGTGTAATCTGATACGGGATACGCCTCTGTCCAACGGGAGAGAGCGCAGACAACTACGAGAACATATTTGAATCCTCGACAACGTTCCATCTGAATATAATCCATCTGGAGGACTTCAAAAGGATGGTCAGGAGGCTGAAATCCACCCTGCTCTACGGGAACACTCTTTCCTGGATTAAACTGACAACATATCATACAGGTACGAACTTTTTGTTTAGCTGCTGCTCGTAAATGTTTGTTGAACCAAATGTGCTGAATGCTGTCTAGCATAGCCTTCTCTCCTAAATGTGCTGGACTGTGAACTGTAGCTATAATGGCTTGAACCATGGAATCAGGGAGAAACCATACAGATTTCTCCTTCGTCATCCATCCTTGATCTGTCTGGATCCCTCCTAGTTCAGTCCACTTCTTTATTTCTTCTGCTGTGGCATGTGTCTGTATGTCAATTACGTCAAGTGCGGGATCCTTAATTGTCATACACTGTGTTGGTGTCTGAACTATTGGCTTTGTCATGTCTAATGTGCGATTCTGAGCAGTCTGTTTGGCTGTTCTGTCAGCTAAATCATTGCCTTGAGAAATGGTATCAGTAACCTTCGTGTGTGCTTTACATTTCATAATCGATATAGCAGTGGGTAGATGTATTGCATCTAACAAAGCATGAATGAGGGGTCCGTGCTGAATGTGGGCACCATGGGAAGTTAAATAACCTCTCTCTCGCCACAGCACGCCGAAGTCGTGTACAACTCCGAATGCATAACGTGAGTCAGTGTATATATTAACTTTCTTATTTGTGGCTTGAATACAGGCTTGTGTTAGAGCAATAAGTTCTGCTGCTTGGGCTGACAAAGTATCTATACAATTTGTCTCAATAACTTCAGTGTCTGTTGTGACTGCATACGCGGCCACTAAATCTCCTGTACTTGTTCTCATGCACGATCCGTCTACATACAACGTCAGGTCTGGATCTAACAATGGAACGTCTGTCAAGTCTTGTCTAGGTTTCGTCTTTATTTCAATGATTTCAACACAATCATGAGCTAGTGGGTCTGTTCCAATTACAGGTAATAGTGTAGCAGGATTCAATGTATTACACCGTCGGATCTCTATGTGTGGTTGAAACAATGTCAGTTCATAACCGGTAAGTCTTGCTATGGTCAAGTGTTGTGTTTGTGTTCGGTTCACAAGAACCTCTACTGCATGTGGTACTTGTACTGTCAATGGGTGTCCTAATACTATGGCATCGCTTTGTCTGATTGCTAAAGCTGTCGCTGCCACTGATTTCAGGCATGCAGGCAAAGCCTGAGCTACGGGATCTAATGTACTGGAAAAATAAGCACATGGCTTGCGTGATCCTGCTTGATCCTGAGTGAGTACTGACAAGGCAGTACCTTCGCGTTCTGTAACAAAGAGTGTAAAATGTTTGCTATAACATGGTGTTGCTAAAACAGGTGCTTGACATAAAGCTTCCTTTAGGTTTTCAAAAGCTTGTGTATGCTCCTGAGTCCAAGGGAGAACAGTCGATGTGGCTGCCTCCTGTGTGGTTAACTGAATGAGTGGTTTTGCTAGAAATGCGTACTGAGGGATCCACTGCCTACAATATGAAGTGAGGCCTATGAAAGCCCGCACCTCCTTTTGTGTCTGGGGTATTGACATGTTAGCAATTAACTGGATGCGATCTGGTGTAAGCTGCCTTCCCTCCTTGGACAGCGAGTGACCAAGATAAATAACTCGCTGGACACAGAATTGCAGCTTAGAAGGAGACACCTTGTGCCCCTTGTCGGCTAGAAAATGTAAAACTGTCAGAGAAGCTTTTTCACATTCTGGCTCGCTTCTCGCGGTGATCAGCAGATCATCGACATATTGAAGCAGTGCTGTATTGACTGGCATGTGGATACTGTCAAGTTCTCGTTTCAGTGCTTGGCTGTAGATGCTGGGGCTTTCTGTGAATCCTTGGGGAGCGCGTGAGAATTTAAAGCTGCGCCCATTTAAACTGAATCCGAACAAATATTGGCTTTCCGGATCTATTGGGACGCTGAAAAAGGCATTCTTGAGATCAATTACAGTAAAGAATGTTGCTTCGGAATCAATTGCTGTCAACAATGATGATATATCAGGGACCACAGGGAATTGTGGTACAATGCACTTGTTTAGTTCACGCAAATCAATAACCAATCGGTACACTGGTGGGGCAGTAGGATCAGTTCGTTTAAGAATCGGAATTATCGGTGAATTACATACATTGGAGTCTGTTTCTACAACTACTCCCTGGGCAATCAGCTCATCAATGATTTTCAGCAAAGCCACTACAGCATCATGCGGTAACTTGTATTGTCGCATTCGTGGTAGTACCACTCCTGCTTTCAGTGTGACTCGATAGGGTGTAATGTTCATGCAGCCAACATCCGCAGGGCCTTGTGCCCATAGATGTACTGGTAAAGTCTGTAGTCGGGGATCCATGTCTCTAGACACATAGTGACCTTTAAAATCACGTAAAAACAACCTTACTCCTTCCGGAGAACAACATATTATGGCTCCTAGTGCTTTCAGAGTTTTAATTCCTAACAGATTTTCTGGGCATGATTTAGTAAGCAATAAATCTGTAGTTCGTGTCAAAGGTCCTATCGTAAGTGGTAGAGGCTGTGATACTTCATTAACAATAGGTTTTCCTGAAAAACCAAGGGAAACATTTTGAGAGCCTGAGAGGGGTGCCCCTGGAACTTCACTACGTTTTATAGTTGTTCGACTTGCCCCTGTATCGAGTAAGAATTTTCTATCCTGACCTAATAATTCACTATGTACATAAGGTCCTTCTTGATCTACAGGAATCTCGATAAGCGGTAAGTCAACTTCCCTCTCTAGGCTGGTTCATGCGTAACGCTGATACTCAGGGTATTCATACTGTGCAGTCTGATACATTTGTCGTGTCGTGGTTTGTGTGGCAGTAGCAGGCAACGGTGGTGCAGCTGGCACAAACTGTATGGGTTGCTGTGAGGCTGGCATGGACTGTTGCTGAACTGGCATGGACTGTCCATGCTGCATAGTTCCTTGTTCATTCTGATCTTGTCTAACTAATCGTGGTCTCTCCTTTGCAATACCTGTAGCTATATTACGTTTCAGGACTGGACAATCGTGTACATAATGGCCCAGTTGTTTACAGTAATTGCAGGTTCCTTTTACAGGAACTGCAGAATCACCAGAATGTGTCACACCCTTTTTGTGACCATCTGCTGGTACTGTCTGAGAAACTAGCATTTTCATTTTTGTATCCTTCATGCGTCTATGCTCGTGTTCTTGTTCATCCCTAATTCTATTGTGATGATACTGTAACATTTGTAGCATTTGCGACGGAGTGTTACTTTGCCAGGTACTCTCGAATTTCAATATTCTATTCTTTACTGGAGGCAATGCATTTTCCACTAATTTTGTCACAAATAAATGTGGATATGAGTCACTACTTGCTTTTATACCACTATTTATACCAAAACATTTTTCAAATCGAGCATAATAATCGCTTGTGTCTTCATCTTGCTTTTGTTTGCAGGCTGTGATTGCACCCCAATCTTCCTTTTTTGTAGTTAATAAACGTGGCAGTACCTGTACTAGTAAACCTGGTAACAGTTTAACTTTATCCCCGAGCCCTGAACCTGCAGTTCGGCCCCTTTCTTCCTCTGCTAATGCTGTCCAGTCTATCTTTTGGTCACCCACTTCCCACTCTTTTTCTTTCAGTTTTTCATAAATGCCAGCAGGCAAAAGCACCTTTAATATCGTCATAATATCAGGAAAGGTGTACTCTCCCATCAGTAACATGTCTTTAATTTCTCGGTGGAAACCCGCTGGGTCTTTGTCATGACTAGGTACTACTTTTTTCATTTCTAATAATTCCATTTTTGATATGGGTGTGTAAACAAATACACGGTGAAACTCATTGTCTTCGCCTTTTATTGGGTGCACTTCTCGTAGGGGATTTTGTCTATCCATATAGTACGGCGCTCTTTCTCTGCGGGGCAGCGAGAGAGGATCCGGACTTACAAAAAGGACATACTGCTTACGTGACACTAATATCTCTTTAATTAGCTTGTTACTAGAACCTCTCCATCTGTTCGTGAGTAGTTCCGTTAATATATCAGGTAAAGGACCAGGGTCAGCATGTTGGCTCTTATATAATATGAGGAGTTGCTGAATCATATATATTCCAGCTAAACGTTGTTCATCTGTACTGAGATTAAAAAACGTGTGTGCTACGGTCTCATCACCGTATTATTCAGGACTGTCAATCCAGTGAACGGCTGATCTGGCTAATTCTTGCTCATCCATGGAATCGAGGAGGTGGTAACCTCTTCGTTCTCGTAGTATTTTATCTGCGGCTTGAAACAAATGTTCTGGAGACTTCAGATTCATTACAGGCGTCGGATACGTTCTGCTATTATTTGGGCATACTGAGTGTATGGGATCAGAAAAACATCTAGCATTATCACAGGATCCTCCTCTGCCTACATAGGCTATGGTCTCTGACTGTCTTGCGGAATTCCCTGATTCGGACACTTCATCTTGCTCAAACTCGTCTGTTCCCAATCTTTCTTCATGAATACGCTCTATTTCTTTACGGATTTTTCGGCACATGGCTATTATACAATTTTGCTTATCGTGTCTCCCTTCTGATATATTCTGACTCCATCTTGTAAGAATAAGCATTGCATTCGGGTCTACCCCCGGGCGGTCTTGATTTCTGATCACACAGTTTATGAGGAAACGTAACAGTTCCCCCTGTATCTCTACTTTCTGGAATTCCATAGCTCTGTTAATACATCCTGGATCTCGTCCTGTTTGAACAAAATGATATATGTTATCTAGATGCGTAGTCATTCCTGGTAACCTTGCTAAATACTCTGCGGCTCGCCTGATACGTAATGATGCCAGGACCATTTTGTCCTCTTTACCAACCACTGGGTCATATCTACAATTTACAAGGAGTTCCTTAAGCGTACGTTCACTTACGAATTTAGGTGTACGTGAATGCGCTGACTCTTGAAAAACAAGTTTATTTATTCTGGGTGGTGTAAAGGTACTGCTAGCACCTCCCGTGGCCCCATCTGGGGCGTCGGGTGTGAATGGATTCGTTGAACGTGACACAGCAACTATGGGTGTCGATACCCCTGTAGGATCGACTGCGGAGACAGATGCGGAAACAGATGTGCTTGCCGAAGCTTGTATCGGGACTTGCTGTTGCACGGGGACAGATACCTGATCCTGACGTTGAACCCCTCCGCCAGACGGTCTATGTGGTGTGGCGTTAGCATACTCGGGAGCTGCGTCGTCTAGATATGAGGAAAGAAAAACATCTTCTGCGGTTCTGGGATGCCCTTTTGGATGTACCTTAATTGGAAATAATGGGGGTGGCAAGTCTTTTGGCATCTCTGGAGCAGCCTTAGGTAGTCCTTCGGCTAGAAGGGGATACATACCATTCATAAGAGCATTTCTTTGTCTATTTACTTGTTCTGATTTCACTCGGATACCTTCCTTAATTAATAGATTTTCTTGAACTTTATTTGAACTTTCTTTACTCCTCTCTTCTTGCCTACGTGCTTTTTCTGTTCGTCTATGAGATTCCTTACGCCATAACTCAACAGCGTCTTTCTGTGATTGTCTGACCTTTCTTTTCCATAACTCTTCCTCCACTTTCATGATGCATTCTGCATCCCAGGTTCCCGCTACGGGCCACCTTTGACTTTCCGGCAATCCCTTGGTATAATCTACCCATAGATCAAGAAACAATATGGCATCTAAGCCATGCTTATGGTACATAAAATGCCCTGGAGTGTCCCTAGGAGGAATAGGAACTGCTTCTTCAAGCACCCCTTTTCTGGTAGTAATCTGTCTTAACTTCGAGAAGAGCGGCATATTGACAACTGATCTGATACTTACTCTTGAACTCACTTAATACGAAAAACACAATAATGAACAGTGAACAATGAACACTCATTCATACCACAATATTTGAACACTTTAAACATTAAACATTAAACATTTTAACAACGACCGACAATGATGACAGTCTGCCTAACTAATCACCACGCTGAATTCTTGACAATAACTGAATACTTCGGAATACTTGATATACTGCTAAACAGTACATATACACTGCTAAACAGTGCAGACCGGATTTGTGTACCCAAATCCGTCTTGACCGGCACAACCTATGTGCGCGTCAACACGCCTCCCCGGCGATGGTACTCACCGAGTAGCTCCTTGAAACGAAAGGCCTCAGAGAATGGACAGGACTCGATGACTGCGGACAGCGGACCCTCTGGACATCGGGATTTCGAGAAACCTGGTGGACCTCTGTATACCTCGGATCTTGCTCTCTCAGCTAGGCTCTGGTCGGGACACTTCGCACTTCTCACCGCCTCGTCGGGGTTGATCGCAGCCTCAGTCGCCCCCGCTTGACCGGAGGGAGCTTACAGGAAATCCTGCTGGTACGCGTTTATGGTCCGTCCAGCTGTGGCAGGAGACCGGGCCTGCAACGCACCGCCGGCGCGTGAGATGAGAAAGTGTCCCTGTTCGGGCGCCATTATGTGGTAAATAAAATCTTCTTTACCGGACTGAATTTCATACGGGATCTTAAAATAAAGTAAAATAGCTCAAAATAACAAGAGGCAGAATCCGTGGTATAAGAGTTTCTAAATGGGCTTTATTCCATTCAAAATGGCCGACTCGAGTCGCGGCCTTCAGGTTCCGTCACCGCGAGGGTTCAGGAAGTGAAGTACAATACTTTATTGACAGACATGCATTTTTATAATAAGTACATTACAATGAAACGAATGTAGAAGGCGTAACATTTGATAAGAAAAGTGACATGACAGGTACGTAATCGAAACTAGGCGTAATAAGGAATAAAAGAAACATGATTGGTTAGGATTATCAGACATAGGTGGATCTATAAGATAATACTTGGCATAGATGCGCGCGCAGCAGCATGACGTGTAATTGACGTGCAACTAGGGGGTGAAGGGACTTGACATTTAGCTCTACATGTGGAGACGAGAAGTCTGAGGGGTCAAGTCAACCTAATCCCAAATCATATCTAACATCCTATGTTTAAAGAACTATGTTATCCACAAGGAAGGACTCTCGGACAGAATCTAGTCTATACTGACTGTGTGCGTGCACAAACGCCTAAGTGTCTATATGAGAAGCGAGAGGCAGAAAGCTTTCCATGGCAGCAGGGCTATGAATCACTTGCAGGAGGACGGAAAGGCTGAGTCCTTTGCTTGTGAGCTAAAGGAAATGTTTACCTAAATCACTAGACAGGAATGCATCGGCTGAAGAGCAAAATAGATAATTCGAAGGTGAAATACAGCTTCTTGGCAGGCAGGCGAAAACTGGCCGAGGCAGGCACCGTTAGCTGCACAGGGAGTAGGACAAAGTTCATGGATACAGATGCGAGCTCAAGCTGAAGCTGTCAGAGACAGAGAGCAGGGAAAGGCTTTGAGGACAGAATCGGGCCTACTTGCCTGAACTGTAAAAATGGAGTAACTTAGCCATATAAAGTCGGTGGCCTTTCATGCTTAGGAATCGAATATCCAGCCCATTGATGGCGGATCTGACAGAGAACATGTCGACGGTAGACACACATATGTTTGCGTCTTCGAAACTGGAACTGGAGGGAACATACATGTACTTGTAACATGCATATAGAACCGTTGGGGTCCAAGATAGGGGACATAACTGATCAGGAAAATCCACATTTCCACAGGACCATGCACATGGACAACAGAGAACAGAGGGGCAAGAGGCAATGGTAGCTAGCTGACCATAATGGACAGACAGGAGAGAAAGCTGCAGCATAACAGACCATAAAGGGCAGGAGGGACGGATGAGGGGCATTACAATGGAACAGACAAGCCAGGAGGGAAGGATTAGGGGTCTGCACATGTAAACAGAGGGCTGGGGGCAAGGGGGCAGGGCAGGAGCAGCAAGATAGCCATGGAGGTCAGGCAGGATGGGCACTAGAAGCAAGACACACCATGAAGAGCAACAGAGAGACTGTGATGGCATACACACAGACCATGGAGGGAAGGTGGGAGGGGGTCAAGGGCAGCTAACTGACCATACAGGGAAGGTGGGAGGGGCCATGGCAGCACAGAAGACCATGCATGGCAAGTGGGAGGGTTAGTGGCAGCACAATGGCTATGATGGGCAAGAAGGAGGGTGCAGGGGCATGCACAAAGGACGATGGAGGATAGAAGGGAGGGTCAGGACCTGTGCACAGACAAGAAAGTTCAGGGGAAGGGGCCTCACAACAGACCACACGGGGCAGGCAGGAGGAGCAGTTGCAGCACAACAGACCAGGGAGGGCAGAAGGGTGTGGCAGTACAATGGACCATGTAGGACAGCAGGAAGAGGATAGGGGCATGTGGACAGGCAGGGTGGAGGTGGCAGGGACAGGTTACAGTCATCTGACAATGCTAGGCAGGTGGGAGGGGAGTTGCAGCTCAACAGAACACTCAGAGTAGATAGGAGTGGCAGGTCCATGGAACATGGTGGGCAAAAAGGATGGAGCAGGGGCATACACAAAGACATCGGAGGGCAGGGGGAAGGAGAATAGGGGCAGCAAGCTAAGCACAGAGTTTAAGCAGGAGGTCAATGATGGGGCATAGAATTGGGCAATGGAGGGCAGGAGGAGTGGACTGGTACATCATACTAAATTGAGGGCAGTGGCAGCACATCAGACCATGCATGGCAGGAGGGAGGAGGCTAGTCCATGGATTCACACAACAGAGGATAGGGAGGATGGGGATGGGGCAGCAAGCTAACTGTTCAGAGAAGGCGGATATTAGGAACTTTATTGTTTTTAAAACATTGTGTCTGTGCGAACTACTTAAAATATGAACAAGTATGCAGCATAATCTCACTTTTATTCAGGAAGAAGAGGACGTTTGTGACTGTGACTCCGGGCTCACTTGGCAGAAACACCCCCTGACCCTCCACCCCCTATCGCAAAATGGAATGCCTGTGAAAAGGGTAGGTGAACACAGTGTTATATAGAACATAGTCCTGAGAGCACGATTGAAAATGAAAACTAGATATAGTGTATGGTATAAACTATGCACCAAAAAGTGTGATATAAGATGAACCGGGCGTGAAATATAATATGCAATACATTGTGCGCAATGACAGATTCATTGGAGAGCGCGAGATAGCACAGGCACTAGCGCTTGCTATGCGAAATGCGCCTTGGAGTGTAATATGCACAGGGCAGTGTTGTGTAACCTAACTAGTCTCTAAAGTTGTAATATAAAATATGTGCTGGGGAGTGTAACGTTGCATATGCACTGTGACAAAGATATGGATCCCAGATTGTAATATGTATGGCATAGCACTGTGCGTTATAACATAGGCATCGAGGAAGGCACGTTAGATGGGGCAATATAACCAGTGCAAAGACAAGTGTGGCATGACATATTCACGGGGTGGTGTTACAGTGCACATGGGCTAGAGAGTGTCATAGCATATGCACTAGCTAGTGGAATACAACACAGAGGTGTGTGGCACTCGGCAGGCAATGGTGGGTGTAACACAGCATTGGGCTCTGTCAGGAGCGCGCTGTGACTCTCAAGTGATGTTCGTCCCCTTTCCAGAGAGTAAAATAAAAAGTATTACACATCCGGCAGTGGATGTGTGTTTTATTAACCGTGAGGGGGGTTTCTTGCATAGTTTTGGTCGAATTTTTGTCGAATCCCCTTTGAATGGCTTGGTGTGCATGTGTATTAAATGTGCCCGTCAATAGCTACCCATGTTTTTATAAATAAACGACAAGGGTGTCTACCAGGATTAGGCACGGTAGGGCATCAGACATGTCAGAGCTTCACTAGTGGTGTAAATACATTCCACGTGGATTCGTTGTATGCATAGTCGCCTTTTAATGAATATCACGCAAATCGTCATGGTGATAGGTACGTACGGTTTGTCCAGCATTTCCTAAGTGTGTCTATAAATATATATTTTTTTAAAATAATAAAAAACAGTGGCCGGCCCTGGGGATTGGGGGCAAAAAAATATAATTAGGAGACAGGCCCTGGGGGATGGGGTCATCAGGGCCAATACATTAGAATAAGAAGGGGAACCACACAGCCCCCTTCTTAAAAAATTAAAATAAATAAAAGACTGGCATCGTGCCGGAGGCCATGCCCCCTCCGTGCAGCACTCTGCAAATGCGCCCCCAACAGGCATCTCCAGTATGCGCCAGGGAGCTGTGCTGCAGACAGGTGTTCTGAGGCCAAGCCCCTTTTTACACCTCTCTGCAACGCAGCTCTGTGGCGCTTACTGGAGGTACCTAGTGGTCTAGTTTGACCCTAGGGACCCTTAGGATTCAAGGGGACTTAATCTCTCAACTTAGAACAGCCACAGGGCGTGTTTACACAGTGGTGAAGGGAGGGGACGGGGCCTGAGGTGACGTGTGCAAACACGCACTATGGCACGTTTTAAATTGGGGATATAATTTCCCTTCAATACTGAGGGCCCCTGGGGGCTAACTAGCCCACTAAGTGCTTCCAGTAAGCGCCACTGAGCTGCATTGCAGAGAGGTGGTCCAGGCCGTGCCACTTTTTACACCTCTCTGCAACGCAGCTCTGTGGCACTTACTGGAGGTACCTAGTGAGCTAGTTGGACCCTAGGGACCCTCAGGATTCAAATGAACTTAATCTCCCAACTAAAAACGGACACAGGGCGTGTTTACACAGTGGTGAAGGGAGGGGACGGGGCCTGAGTTAACGTGTGCAAAAACGCCCTGTGGCCTGTTTTAAGTGGTAGTTTTAATCCCCATGCCCTATTATATACTAGGGGCTTACAGAGGAGGTCATGCTAATCACAGGGGGACCCCAACGCATAATGTTCCCTATTGTATGTAGGTGTTTTCACTGTATTCTAAGTGTCTTTTAACATAGCATTGGCTCTAGGACTGGTTAGTCAGACTCAGTTACCACCAGTATCCGTCTGAAAAAGTTGAGGGTACAGGATGATTTTGCAACAAGGCTTCTTTCTGCTCTTCTTTTTGTTCTTTCTGCACGTTATCCTTCTTCCTGCACTTTTCTTCGTCTTTGAGGACTTCTGTTGCTTCTTTCTGCACTTCTTTTGTTTCTTTCTGTGCATTTTTTCTTCTTTCTTCACATGTCCTATCTCTGTAGGCATAGTTAGAAATTAGCATTTAAAAAACCTTTGAAATTCACAGAAAAAAACATAGGTTTCAGGCACGTTATAGTTAGGAATTAGCATTTAAAAAACCTCAGAAATTCACTGAAAAAACCATAGGTTTCAGGGGTGTTATAGTTAGCTGGACTTTTCACTTGTACAAAACCATTGAAATTCCCCCGTTATAGTTAGTTCAGCTAACTATAACTTGCGCGCCCGCAATGCACTGCTGATGACGTCACATATTACATCACTCATGACATGATCAGTGACATCACTCATGACATCACTGATGACATCTCAAATGACATCACTGATAACATCACTGATGACCTCATCCTTGTGATAGAGTGGCAGACCTCCTCTCACCCTAATATAACCTTTGATACACACATTCAAAAATAGAGACAAAAATGTTCAAAACAATGGACATACCAATACCAGTTACAACAACCTCTTCAGTAATTCTAAGATCCACATACACATCCACTCATTCACCAACAGTCCTATACAGTCACTCATACATGTACTCACTCATCATATGTACTCATACACCTATACATCCTGTTACACAATGCCACTCATCCATAGAGTTACTCACACACATAGTCACTCATGCTAATAAAGCATCAAACATACATTTACTTGCATATACAGTTATACACACACCGCCACACTTACTTCTACGGAAACTTACACATGCTTAGTCTTTTAAACAATCACTTATAGAAACACATACTTATTCATACAGGAACTATTTCAATCTCTCACTCTCACATGTACTCACATATATACACCAATTGTCACATATACTAGTTTAAAACATATGTAGTTACTCATAAAGACACTATTGAGACAGTCATTCACTCACTAACACACCCATACACACACTCTTCCACCCATACAGTCCTGCACACATGCTGTGTTCAACACATACAAACAGTGAGTCACTCATTCATGCACCTATGCACTACGTAATACCCCCCACCGAACCATGCAGACACTCAGACTGATACTCAAAAAACCAACTAATAACCTATATAGACACCCATGTAGCTACTCACCAACCCATGCAGCCACTTATACACAAAGTGAGAGACTGATACAGATATTTACATATTTAAAGATTACTCACTAAGCCATGTATTCACTATGATACACTTAATCAGTCAGTTACACAATCAATTTTTCAAAAACAAATCATCCATTTAGACACTTATATACCCATTTATTCTTCCATCGACCTTGAGATATACATATATAAAACATATTTAATTTTCAGAAAAACACACATTCACTGGATGATGTCATCAGTGATGTCATCAGTGATGTCATTTGAGATGTCATCAGTGATGTCATGAGTGATGTCACTGACCATGTCATGAGTGATGTAATATGTGACGTCATCAGCAGTGCATTGCGGGCGCGCAAGTTATAGTTAGCTGAACTAACTATAACGGGGGAATTTCAATGGTTTTGTACAAGTGAAAAGTCCAGCTAACTATAACACCCCTGAAACCTATGGTTTTTTCAGTGAATATATATATATATATATATATATATATATATATATATTATCTACTGGCGGTCGCCAGTAGATATTTATAGTTACAACCTAGTTTCCATAGGAAATCTCAAAATTCTATTTTGAATAACTTTGGCGCCGGTTGACGAATCCTCGCGAAATTTTCAAAACTAATGGGGCGCTCAGTTCAGCTCCTACCCTGAAAATCTCGGGGTGATTCGTCAAGCGGGGGCCGAGAAAAAGGGGGGTCCCAAAACGCGTTTTTCCCATGCATTTTTCCATAGGACCTTTAGTCGCAGCTACAGCCCGAACGGCTGAACAGAATTACGTAAAATTTGGCAGAGAGGTAGCCATAAGGTCAAGGAAGTGCCTTTTGCAAGTCTGGTGTAAATCTGTTCAGTATTTCCTGAGAAAATAGCATTTAAATGCATATCAATATCTATACGCGCGCACCGTGCGCGCACTGTGCGCGCACCCTGCCGTGCGCGAGCGCAATTCTGATTGGTTGTTTGATGTCGGTAAACATTCGAATCGGTCGAAACAAGGAAGTGTCAGCCGCCATTTTGTCTCTCGCAGTCTGAGGGGGTGAAAAAAAAAGGTGGAGAACGTGAAAAGGGGGCAGAGTGGACAGTTCCTGACCCCCTAGCCTTGGTCAGGGGGTCACAGAAGGACCCCCAAGGCAGAAAATTCACATGGCATGCACTGCGAACCATGGGTCCTCGGTGCGCTAAGCGCACCGAGCGCCCACAGCGCGCGCACGGTGCGCGAATTTTCACCGTGCGCGCACGGTGAAAAACCTGAAAAAAAACAATTATAAATACATAACTTAGCATTTAAAAAAACGTACAAATTCACAGAAAAAACCATAGGTTTCACACACGTTATAGTTACGAATTAGCATTTAAAAATCCTTGCAAATTCACTTAAAAAACCATAGGTTTCACACATGTTATAGTTTGCTGGACGTCAGATATTACATCACTGATGACATATGTGTCTTTATGAAAAATAAATATTTGTAATATATGTATAGCTAAAGATTAATGGAAGAAGACATGGGTAAATAAGTGTCTAATTACAGTGATGTAATATCTGACGTCATCAGCAGAGGATTGCGGTCGCGTGAGTTATAGTTGCCTGCAATAACTATAACGGGGGAATTTCATTGGTTTTTTACGAGTGAAATGTCTAGCTAACTATAACATGTGTGAAACCTATGGTTTCTTAAGTGAATATATATATATATATATATATATATATATATATATATATATATATATATATATATATATATATATACACGTATGTATATATATATATATATATATATAAACCAAGAGAAATACGGGTCCTTCCGAGATCAGTCCCTTCGCCAGGTGATGCGTCAACCGGCAGAAACCCAAGCCGGTAAATAAGTATCAAAATGTTCCTTCGAATAACGATGCACACTCAGGAGTCCATTGCATCCACAGGTATTTATTTCAAACAATCGCTACGCGTTTCGACACACAGAGTGTCTTGATCACACGATCTCAATGGAAAATCATGACGTGTATATATTAACAAACATAAAGAAAGCACTTCCTGTTAGGTATACATTTTCGCCACGTTAATCGGCATCCATCTTAAACTAGTTTGTATATAATGAAATGCATCACTGTTTCTTTGGTTTGCGAGTCTCTAGAAAACGAAAATTGATTCTAGCAATTGTATAACATGTATTGCACACTCATACATGATGTGATTGTTTGAGAAAGAGAAAACTGTTGATATTCAACATTTGAATAAAAACACAGAAAACTATCATACAACATGGCTATTGGGTTGCTACGATTGCACATAGGTTTGTGCATTGTGCTCGTAAACTGCAAGTGCAGAAAAAACAGCTGAAAGAAAATTCTTAAGATTAATACTGACAGTAACTAACAGTTGTATGAACTCGTGTTTGTCTTTCTGTCGATTGTCAATAAAGTTTATAGACAAACGAATGAAAAAATTGAAAAAATTATATTACTGTATAGTGCGACAAGTGCCAAACTAATGCAAGACTCCATTAATCTTTTAAGTACAAACCAGTTTTTGTGCTTGCAGGCTATTGTAGCAGAATAGATGGAATGCATCTTAAGGCACACTCTCATAAATGCGATCTAGTGTCCAGCGTTAGTAGAGTCTTAAACGTAGCTTGAAAAGGCAAGTGCCCAACAAAAGCTTACTTATTATAAAAGCAATAGGTGAGATGGATCATTAAGAGTTGAATGTCACAGTGGCTATGATCCAGGCCTCTAGACGTGGTTCAGGTTTAATGAATTCCAGGTAAGTGCATGTGAGCATATATACTAGTATCAGAAAAAAGTGCTGTACATAATCGGACGTGTTTTAACTTCTCTTTGACGGTGAGTGCCCAGATGATTCTGACGAAGGAGAAGGGTAGGGTGCCCGTGAAAATTGTGCCCGCAAGTGCCAGTGAAGGGTCCCTTCCTTTCCTCCTGAATTTCAAACAAGAAAAAAACATAGGTTAAAAACATATTATATACAATATAGATATGAAATATTCGTTGTATAATCACAAGAATTGTTACTGTATGTACAAATTCAAAATTAACACAGTTAGTAACCTAGAGATGGGGGTGAGGGGGTGACAGGGAATTTCTAATCTTCCTGTAAATGACTTGCTAGTTCTTCATCAAGATTGTGCCCCCCCGGGAATCTAGTTTCTAATTCTATGATCCATTTCGATTCTTTCTTCCTAAGGGCTGCCTCTCTGTTTCCGCCCCTCTTACTTGTGTTCACCTGTTCAATAGCAAAAAATCTCAGAAGGGAGTTATTCGATTGATGTTTGGTTTCAAAATGACGAGCTACGGGGTAATGCTGATCTTTGTTAGTAATAGCACGTAAATGCTCCTGCACTCGTTTCTTAACCATGCAGGTTGTGCTACCCACATATCTTAATTTGCAAGGGCATTCTAGAACATATATTATGAAGGTGGTGCTGCATGTCAGGAATTGCTCTATTTTTCTGTTGTGTTTCCTCCCTGGGACCTCAAACTCTTTCACCATATGGCTAGATTTACACGCCCTACAGTGCCCGCACGGGTAGAAGCCTTTGAGATTGTGGTTCTTTCCTGGAATTTCAGTAATATCTCCTTTAACTAAGATATCCTTAAGGCTTCTGCCTCTGCGATACGTGATCGAGGGTCTGTCTCCTATGTGTGGACCTATCACGCTGTCTGTTTTCAGGATTTTCCAGTTGTCAACTAGAGACCGTGTGAAACACTGCAGCTACGAATTTTGAAGGTGAGCCTTGGTTTGCTGAAACGCCGACTGGGAGACGTTCGTACACTAGTGTTCGAGCGCACTTCCGGGTTGACGGGGACGCGGTACCTTTGGTCTGTACTTTCTCAATTTACATGCTAGCATGCAGGGAACTAGGAAAACTTGAATACTAATTCATGGTAGCGGAAACTTTCGCACTTTGTTCCGATACTTGTTCAAGTATCCACTGTACTCTCAAATTGGATTCAGCACCAGGAACTGCTCACGTAGGGCAGGGGAGCCAACGCAGCACACAGGGATTAAAAGAAGCGGAGATCCACAAACCGCACATTTTTCTTTTCAAATTATGACGTGTAGAAATCTATGATAAAGTACACATAACTTGGTGTGTTTTATACACGGTTTTTTCCAATATGGATGAGGAGGATGCAAGGTGAAGAGAAGCACAAACTTTATTTGCCAGAGCACCGGGAAGAGGCACAAAGAATGTTACAATGGCAGACAAATCGGAGGGGAGTCCGATCAATACTAAACTCAGAAGATACGAAAAATTGAAAAAACAAGAAACCTCTAAGTGGTGGGAGGCAATCTCCCTACAAGACTACATGGAAAAAGACATGGTACCACGAGGATTGCGCATTTATATTACTCCTTCACACGAATCACCCAACCCCAAGATGCTTGATGATTGGGCAGCAAACTCAGCGGCAAGTTCAAAAAATATGCTGGGCATACTGGTGAAGTATGCATGGGAAGACCGGGAAGCCATCATGAAGGAACTTCAACAGCTAGATGAAGAATTTAACAAAAGCACTGAACAAGAGAACATCAAAAAATTCCCGGGGGGGCACAATCTTGATGAAGAACTAGCAAGTCATTTACAGGAAGATTAGAAATTCCCTGTCACCCCCTCACCCCCATCTCTAGGTTACTAACTGTGTTAATTTTGAATTTGTACGTACAGTAACAATTCTTGTGATTATACAACGAATATTTCATATCTATATTGTATATAATATGTTTTTAACCTATGTTTTTTTCTTGTTTGAAATTCAGGAGGAAAGGAAGGGACCCTTCACTGGCACTTGCGGGCACAATTTTCACGGGCACCCTACCCTTCTCCTTCGTCAGAATCATCTGGGCACTCACCGTCAAAGAGAAGTTAAAACACGTCCGATTATGTACAGCACTTTTTTCTGATACTAGTATATATGCTCACATGCACTTACCTGGAATTCATTAAACCTGAACCACGTCTAGAGGCCTGGATCATAGCCACTGTGACATTCAACTCTTAATGATCCATCTCACCTATTGCTTTTATAATAAGTAAGCTTTTGTTGGGCACTTGCCTTTTCAAGCTACGTTTAAGACTCTACTAACGCTGGACACTAGATCGCATTTATGAGAGTGTGCCTTAAGATGCATTCCATCTATTCTGCTACAATAGCCTGCAAGCACAAAAACTGGTTTGTACTTAAAAGATTAATGGAGTCTTGCATTAGTTTGGCACTTGTCGCACTATACAGTAATATAATTTTTTCAATTTTTTCATTCGTTTGTCTATAAACTTTATTGACAATCGACAGAAAGACAAACACGAGTTCATACAACTGTTAGTTACTGTCAGTATTAATCTTAAGAATTTTCTTTCAGCTGTTTTTTCTGCACTTGCAGTTTACGAGCACAATGCACAAACCTATGTGCAATCGTAGCAACCCAATAGCCATGTTGTATGATAGTTTTCTGTGTTTTTATTCAAATGTTGAATATCAACAGTTTTCTCTTTCTCAAACAATCACATCATGTATGAGTGTGCAATACATGTTATACAATTGCTAGAATCAATTTTCGTTTTCTAGAGACTCGCAAACCAAAGAAACAGTGATGCATTTCATTATATACAAACTAGTTTAAGATGGATGCCGATTAACGTGGCGAAAATGTATACCTAACAGGAAGTGCTTTCTTTATGTTTGTTAATATATACACGTCATGATTTTCCATTGAGATCGTGTGATCAAGACACTCTGTGTGTCGAAACGCGTAGCGATTGTTTGAAATAAATACCTGTGGATGCAATGGACTCCTGAGTGTGCATCGTTATTCGAAGGAACATTTTGATATATATATATATATCACAAATACACCTTGTTAACAGGGCAGCATATATGAAACCAATGTAAAGAATTGTAAAAATAAATAAATTGTGCTATAGCTATCCTTTTCACTTTGAAATATAATGTAATGCAGAAAACATATTAGGAAACCACTTCAAAGGTATTTGAGCTAGCGGGGCTACTGCTAAATGATTATTAAAACAAAAAGAGTCAGAATCAGCATGTTTAAAAAGAGCTCTGACATTTCCTGGGTTCATGGTAGAGTAGCTTATCCAGGTCAGATTTTATCTTGGCATCCTGGAACTATTGCTGTTATTTATCACATTGCATAATCAGGACTGCAAGTCCCATAAAGCACACCAAAACATGGGCTGGATAAAGTGCTCAGGCACCTCGATATCTTAAAAGCTCTGTCTTAATCAAATTCCAGCTTATGGCCCTTCAGGACACGGAAAACAGTTCCAAATCGCTGGTATTTTTCTATAAGAAAGGTGTGCCATTCGTATCTGTAAGGAAGATTAGCATTGTGCGGTACCCATAAATAGTATTTCACTTTTGAACTGCGTTCCTGTGAATCATTTTTGATTGACTTACACATGACCAATTATAGCTAGCATATAAAAATGTAGCTGACGTAATTCATGTAGCCTATATTGGTAAGAGCGCTTTAAACATCAATTTAGAAAAAAAGTTTGGTCTTTGCATTCTATATTATTAAGCAAAACAGGCAAAGACTTGGGAATGATGATAATAGACACGTGTTAGGACAAAAACACAGCACGAGTACAGACACTGCCGATGCCCAGATGCTGTATTTTATATTCATCCGCCCGTGCATCAAATCCCAGTAAGTCCTCCGCTCATTCATCAAGTCCCAGTAATTCATCCACTCATTCATCGAGTCCCAGTAATTCCTCCGCTCATTCATCAAGTCCCAGTAATTCATCCACTCTTTCATCCAGTCCCAGTCTGTTGCTAATGTGGGGAACAGACATCTCTACATCTTTAATGGAAGTGGAGAAAGACAGATGCATGCAGCGGACTAATCCGTGAGGGGAAAGTGCAGCTTTCAGCACATATGACAATCCTGTATTTACGAGTAGGGGTCTTTTACTTTCCGATTTTACAGCATTTTACACATATGTAAAAACAGTGAACAATCTGCTGATACCCTGCCTGTATTTATTATTTTTTTAAAAAGGCACTCCATAGATCTCGAGTCACTAATTGTGAAGATTGACTGCACGAGGCATTAATAGTGTGCTGACTGTGCTACTGAATGTAAACAGCAGTCTGTGCACACCGAGACACGACCCTGCAGACCTGGGCTAATGTTTTCAGGTGCGTGCATTGCTGCAGTGTATATGTGGGCCCTTGTGGCGCTAAAGACTTCAAGGCGCCCAAATGTGGGTACACTTTTATCCGGTGAATAAATATGGAGCTAAACTACCTCAGCTCAATGTTATCCCAAAAACGTCTGAATATAGTAAAAAATGTCCGAAAGATAAATACTGTAAACCGGGTGCCCTGATTACTAGGGAGCTAATGAAGTTTATGGAAACGTGTTTGACTTCACCTCCCTCCATAGAGCACGAGATTCGGGGCATATATTTGCCATTCTTTGATTTTATATGATTATTTCTTATTTATTTTGGGATGTTACCTAGCGTCCTAAGCTGCACTGGCGTGCTTTCCATTTTGTGAGTGCAAGGACAGCCCGCTGTTATTCTCCACTTGCTTCCCTGGAAAGACTTCAGTAGAAAGCACCTTCAAACTTTTGTTTACCAGAAGAATCGTGACATAAGGGTGATTTAGTCTTGCCTGGTGGAGCGGGTTGAAGGCCTTAAACGCTGCGCTACAGTCATGAATCTGTCTGCATAATCTCTGCTAGACTGGTGAGCGGTGGACATCAGAGAGCTCTGGCCGGAGTTTGGTGGGATGTCGAAATCAGCAGTTTTGGTGCAGAAGGCCTTATGAACAATCACTACAATACAGAATTGGGAAGTAACTAAACTCACAATTTTTCTGGGAATTGTTGATGGTACACGTTTGCCTTAGTTATTCTTTTAGAATCACCAAGACGTGAATGCCCGGTGCCCGTCAGCATGAAAATAATTTAAAAATCTGTGTCCTTAATAGAATTGAAAATTCTTTTCACGTATGTTTGCAAATTTTGAATTCTATGTCAGGACCGGAGGCTCCGATTATGCTTGTTCAAAGCTGCGCTACCACAACAGATGCAATATCCACAATAGGTTTATAATAAAAAGTCTTAAACACAGAGTCAGATGACCAATCAGCTGCCTTCATAATGTCAATTAAACTCACTCCTACTGAAAAAGATTTGGAAACCATAGCTCCACGCGCTGAATGGGCACCAAATTTGGCAACATCAATACCAGCTTCATTCATAAGCCATCTCACCCATCTTGCCAAAGTAGGTGGGGTCACAGGACGAAAAGGCTTTTGCAAAGCAATCAACAATTTACCATGCATATCTTGTCGAAAAGGAGCAGTACTTACCTCATAATCCCTAATACATTGTACTACATAAAGTTTCGGATTATTGTGAAAACTTGGGAAAGTAACCAAGGTAGTATTACACTTAGTGCGCCTGGATATAGCAAAAGTAACTCCTTCAGGTGAAAATCTACGACCTGCAAGATCCAGAGCACGAATATCAGAAACGTGTTTGCAAGAAACCAGACATAATAACATAGTCAATTTTGCAGAAAGTTGTTTGCGGGATAAAGAATTATTGTAGGGCCAAGCCTCCAAGAATCGCAAGACAATAGAAACATCCCATAAATCAACATACTTCGGACAAGGTGATTTGACCAACCTGATACCCCTGAGTAACTTAGAAACCAAAGGATGCTCACCAGCAGGTTTGCCATTGATAATTATATAGCCTGCAGAAATGGCAGAGCGAAAATTATTAACAGTCCTATATGCGAGACTGGAAGAAGCAATTGATGCCCGAAAATTCACAATCAAAGAAACATCTGCTGTAGCGGGATCCACCTCCCGTTGATCGCACCAACTACCCCATCGTTCCCAGGCTGCGGCATAACGTTTGTGTGTGTTGGGAGACCAAGCTTCGCTGATAAATCAGGTAGCGTCTCGCGAAAGTCTATCACAACAAAGACCTGGGTGTCAGAAGGTATTTTGTGCCATACAGGTTGGTTCAAACCTTGTGGGTCTTTGGTAACGCCCCGAGTCAAAAGATCTTTTTATGGGGTAGTTGCCAACTAGTTGGCTACCTTCACTTTCTTAAAAACCAGAAAAACGATGGATGGTTTTACTCTCAGCAGTATCACCAATGATCGTGAAGGTGTCTAAACTTAGATGTGGTACACCTAGGGTTTCTCAATACAGTAAGCTAATGAGTAAACCGTGAAAGAACACATAAATGTGAAAAAATGTGAAAGAGACGTGACGGCACCTCACGTGCGCAACCCCAATTGAGCTTGCTGGCTGGTACTCGTCAGCATTGCCCACTCTTCTCATCATCGGCAGCCATCACGCTCAAAAATAATAATTAAGAAGAGGTGTCCAAAAGAAAAAACAAGTTGTGTGACTAAATAGTGAGCGTTAAAAAGTGAAATAGGTCCACCCACTACAGGTTCAAACTTTATTCCTCCTTAGGAGTGCACCTACTTCAATGTATAAAAAGGTTGCTAAAAATGCATACCCTCCTTAGATGCCAACATGTTTCATCGCCTGGATTCTTTAAGGCGATTTCGTCAGGGCAACAACAGTTGCTTGGCACACGATAAGGACACTTCTTAAAATCACATTCGGAGACTGCCAAAAGTAAAAGACATACACACATAACACTTAACTATGGTGTTCATCCCCGCTTCTTAGAACCACCCGTATTCTATCAGGTATGTCTATAAATCATTATTCCCTTACCCTCGTGGAGCCTTGGCCTCGCGTACCAGCTCTATGAATGAGGTATCCAATAGGCTCCCTATGTGAGTCCTCGGGGTTCTGTGTGGCATTCCCCCATAATGCCAACCTGTTAATAATTTTCAACAGTTATACAGAATCTTCTTGTGTTCCATTTCAACCTATTGTATGGTCTCCCTCGCCATACTAGTATCGCACTGTATTCAGGTATTCAGAAAGGCTTTAAAAACCAAAGAACGCTGCTAATGTTCCATCACTACTTCAGACCCCCTCTCTCACCGGCAGGCACAAACCATTCTATCCTTGCAAAAAAGTAGTGTCTTAGCTAATGCAGAGCCCAGTTTCCCATGCAATCAAGGGGTAGTTTCTTGGCCTCAAAGACTGACATCGATAAACCATGCTGCAGCCCTCCCCTCTTCCATCACGCCTCCTTACCACCTAAAGCCTCACGGAGCTCCTTCTCTCCGCCGGTCACGAGTATTGTGATCCCGCGGCCCATTTATGCTCACGCCCCTTACGCATTCTCTTCGGCGCGACGCTAGACTGGGCGCCATCTTTGAATGGGATGATATACCTATAGCTCCAAGTAAGCGCTTCAATTGCCCGGACCTCGGAATTAGTGTCTTTCTCCCGATCTCACACTACCATTTGAATCTCGCCCTGATATGTCAATACAGGCCTTGAAAGAATTATTGTAATGTGAACCCACAGTTTCCCTACTAGGGACCTCCTCGTAACGGGGCAAAAGCAAGCGCCATGTTGGATAGGGGGCACTCATGTGTACCTAAAGTTCAACTATGTATCATCAAGTTTCTTTGATTGAGTATAGATTGCTCAGGGGTAGTATCATAGTATAATCTCCAACCCCCATTCAAGATATTGTAACTTCAGTGAGTCTAGACAAGGGAGGGGTTAGATGGCATTTCCCCTACTAGGAACCTCCTCATCACGGTGTGAATGCAGGCGCCATCTTGGAGTGGCCGGACTCGTGTGTATCTAAAGTATTACTATGTGTATTTACGTGTCTCGGATTGAGTTTAGATTACTCAGGGGTGGTATCTTAGTGTAATCTCCAGCCCACCACTTATGGTATTAATACAAACATCGATGAGTCTCGACAAGGGGGGAAAAAAGAGAATTTGCCCACATCTACATTCCTCTTGTGAGTAAACCCAATAGCGCCGTGGTGAAGGCAGCATCGATTTACTAACTTGCGGGATCCCCCGACACGTTATCACTTGATACATTTAACATTATGTCCAGAAAAGGACCTAGTCCAGCAAGGTATGGCTACACGGACCCCTCAAGGGGTTCCACAGAGGTCCGGGGCCCACTCAGGGTGCTTCTAACAGAACACCTAGAGGGAAATACCTAGAGGGAAATGATGGGAGCGAGCCTAACTCTCTAATATAGATGTATCTGCGTTTTAAATACTCAGTATCTCGCCTTGCCCCATTCGATTTGGTCGTTCAATCCCTCCCGGTCAGTTTTCTCTTGGAAAATCCATCTCGCTTCCTTTGAAGCCAAGATTTCCTCCACATTTTGAGACGGGCCCATCATTCTCTCCAAGACAACCCAGGTGAAAGAGTGCTTAGCGTGGTGGCAGTGTTGTACCAGCTTTGTCGTTAGTTTGCCTGCTCTAATGGTGCTAAGGTGTTCTTGCATTCTGATTTTCACCTTCCTGGTAGTTAGTCCTATATATTGGAGGTTACACTGGCAGGTCAATCTGTAAACGACATTGGCCGTGTTACAGTTACTAAAGTACTTTAAGTACCAGATTTTACCTGATTTTAGAACTACACTTTGGGTTTTCTTCGTAAGAACACACACTGAACACGACCCACATGGGTGGTGGCCAGGGGGAATAGTTGACTCGGTGGACCTCTGTTCTACTTTTACCCGTGAATGCACCAATTTGTCACCCAGGTTGCTAGATCTCTTAAAGGCAAACCTGGGTGGGGGCATCTTGAAGCCCTCAGTGGACAGTAACCCCCAATGTTTACGGATGGACTGTCGGATCTTCGTGGCCAACGGGTCGAATGTCATGACTACCGGAAGGCAATCTTCTTTACTTTTTTCGTTCTTTTGCAGCAGGACACTGCGGGGGGTGTTCATTGCCCTTTTTCTGGCTTGTCTGATAGTCTTCCGTGGGTATTGTCTCATTTCAAGCTTGGCGCAGAGTTCCTTGGACTGGTCCAAGAATGTGATGGTTGAAGTACAGTTTCTACGGTACCGAAGAAATTGACCCACCGGGAGATTATCCCTGAGTGCTCTTGGATGGTACGACCTATAGGATAGGAGAGAATTCTTGTCCGTAGGCTTCTGATGTACTTTAGAACATAGCCTACCCCCATCTGCAAAGATGTCTAAGTCCAGGTATACTGCTGTTTTGTTACTATAGTTCCACGTAAATCTCAGACTGGTATCCTGATGGTTAAGCCAGTTCAAGAATTGTAATAGACCTTCCTCTGGACCTGACCAGACGCAGAGAATATCGTCAATATATCTCTTCCAGATACGGATGTTACTCTGGAAGTGATTTGACTGGTGGTATATGACATGCTCCTCGAACTGGCCCACATAGATGCAGGCCAAGCTCGGCGCCATTGTAGCGCCCATAGACGTGCCCGTAGTCTGCAGATACAAGGTGTCCTTATAGCAGAAGTAGTTTTGTGTAAGGGCCAGTTCTATGCATTGGAGTATGAAAGATTGTGGAGCATCATAGAACCACTCTTGTGCCTTGAGTGCATGCGCTGCTGCCACCAACGCTGCATCCTGTGGAATACAGGTATAGAGTGACTCTATATCGATGGTTGCCATAAATTCATGCTCAGGATCAAACTGCAATTCCTCAAGAGTATTGAGGATTGCTGTGGTATCCTTTACAAACGATTTCTGGTTGATGACTGACTCCCTGAGGAAAAAGTCGGCAAATTGCGAGAGGGGCTCAAGTACCGACTGGATCCCCGAGACGATAGGGCGACCAGGGGGAGGGCGTTGAGGCTTATGGATCTTGGGTAAGATGTAAAACGCCGGTGTTCTTGGCTTGTCATTAACCAGGAACTCGGCTTCTCTCGCTGTTATCCATTTCTTCTCTCCTTAGCCTCCATCACCATGGTCTTAATGGTCCTCAACAATTCTTTCTGGGGATCCTGTGCCAGTGGACGATAGTTCTGGCGAACACTGAGTAGTCTCAGCACTTCAGTATCGTAGTCAGTGGTATTCATTACTACCACCGCTCCTCCCTTGTCTGCATTTTTAATCGTAAGATGTTGATTGTTCTCAAGGCCTTTTACTGCTTCCCACTCAGCTCTGCTCATGTTGTTAAATTTAGAGGTTGTATTCTGTTGTTCCAATTGGGAAATATCATGCAGTACCTTATTCTCAAAGACCGTGACCTCAGGGCCTATCATCGTATTAGATGGACAGAAGTTAGATGGTTTTCTGAGTGTGGTGTTGAACACATTTAGAGTCTCCTGTGGTTTATCAGCGAAGAACTTCTTCAGTTTAATTCTTCGCATCGTTTCATGCAGCTCAATCCTACATCTAAAGGGGTCGTGTGTAGGGGTGGGGACAAAACCTAGACCTTTGTTCAACACCTTTTCCTCATTGATGGTCAATTCATGATCGGATAGATTCACCACTATGTTATTCAGAGTCATAGCTGGTTCCGTCCGCGGCTTTGTGTTACTCTTGGGGAATGGGTTTGCCAATGCTGGTTCTGATTTTGGTTGCCCCTGCCTCGACCCCTGCCGCGCGGACCTCCCCCTCTGTTGCCCCTGTGGCTCTGTCCTAAAAAAGACCGTAGAAGGGAAACCAGGTCTTCGTTGTTTGTCTCCTGCTCGTTGAATCTTACCCTCGGGGGATTAGACTGTGGGCCCAGTTCTTCTTCTTCACTGGAGGTGTTATCAAATGTCCAGTTGTTGGGCGTGCCTGGGATTTGCCAGCGATCCCCGAAACCCGCCATGTAACCAGAAGGTTTTGACCTGACTATCAGTGGATGGGGAGTGTTGAGAGGGTCCAGCAACAGATTCCACCACTGGGGAAGAAGGAGCGGCACTGCACAACTCATCTCCAGAAGAACTGGGAACCAAGCCTGAGCCCTCCACAGAGGAGTGATCAGAATCAACTCCGACTGATAAAGCTTTGTGCGTGCGAAGACCCTGGGGATCATTACAAAACGGGGGAAAGGCATAACACAGATGGGACGGCCAGACCTGCAGAAATGCATCCATGGCCAGAGCCTCCGGATCCGGACGCCAACTGAAAAACATTGGAAGTTGGGTTTTGAGGCGAGAGGCAAATAGATCAATCTGGCATTGACCCAATAACCGAGATAGGGATCTGAATACCCGAGGGGGAAGCCTCCAATCGCTGAAGTCCCGGAGGTTACGAGAATTCCAGTCTGCAATCAGATTGCTGTGACCCGGAAGATACTCTGCAATCACTGTGATGTTTCTCTGAAGACAAAAGTGCCAAAAATCCTTGTCGATTTCTGCCAGAATCTTGGACCTTGTCTCCCCTAATTTGTTGACATACCAAACCGCTGACACATTGTCCATACCGAGGAGTATGCAACAGTTTGTCATGCGTGGAGACAGACAACGAATCGCAAAAGACCCTGCCAGAAGCTCCAGACAATTTATATGGAGAGACAATTCTTCCTGAGACCACCGGCCTCCCGTGGACATCTGACTGCAACGGGCTCCCCATCCCCACCGACTGGCATCGGATTCTATCACCACCTCCGGGGACACTCCGAACAGGGCTCGCCCATTCCAAGACTCCATGTGTTCTAACCACCACAACATCTCCCACCTCGCTTCCTCTGAAAGAGGAATCTGATCCGAATACCGGAGGCCTTTCTGGAGATGGCGGATTTTGAGTCACTGAAGTGCTCGGTAATGGAGAGGACCCGCGCAGATGGCTTGAATCGTGGAAGCTAACAGACCGACAATCCGAGTTACAGATCTCAACGACATAAGCTGTTTGTGTAAAATCAATCTCACTCCCCCTTGATAGATCTGATCTTCTGATTGGGCAAGTGGAGTTGGCAAGAGAGGGAATTGACAAGAAAAAACAGGAATTCCATCGATTGAGAAGGAAGGAAAACAGACTTCTGAGGATTCACTAGAAATGCAAGTGACTGTAATAGATCTATTGACCACTCCAAATGGATCATTAACAGCCGAGGACAATGAGCCATGATGAGAATGTCGTCCAGATAAATTATCAGATGAACATCCGGGGCTCGCAGAGATTCCACAACAGGCCTCAGAAGTTTTGTGAAGCACCAAGGTGCTGACGAGAGGCCGAAAGGGAGGACTTTCTACTCGAACCAAGCTCCCTTCCATTGGAATTGCAGAAACCGGTGATGAGGACCGTGAATGGGAATCGACAAATACGCATCCTTCAGATCGAGACGGTTCATCCAGTCCCCTTCCTGAAGAAGATCCCTCAGACGATGGATGCCCTCCATCTTGAAGTGGCGGTATACAACCCAGCCGTTGAGATCCCTGAGGTTGAGAACAAGTCTGGAACCGCCCCCTTTTTTCTGGACCAGAAAGACATTGCTGGAGAAACTCTGATGATGACGAGAAGTCCGGACTGTGGCCCCTTTTCGTAGAAGAGAATCTATTTCCGTGGAAATTACCGTCTGATCGTGAAGGGAAAAAGCCAGGGGAGAAGGAGGATGGGGTTGACTCGGACAACTGACCCTTGACAGTCTCCAACACCCAAGCATCGCTCGAGATCAGATGCCAATTTGGAAGAAAAAACTGAATTCTGCCTCCCAACACGACCTCTAAAGCCGAGATCAAGCTCAAATGAAGTGGAGGAATCGTGATGTCCTCCTTGAGTACCACGATAGCGTCCCTTCCGGAATTGGTTTCTTCCTTTGCGGGAAGGATAGAAGGAAGACTTATTGTTGTTGTAGCCGGAATCCTGACCTCCTCCACGATGGGACTGATAGCCACACTGGGTGGTCTGGTTAAACCCACGGCCGAACGATCGTCCCCTATATCGTCCGGCCCGTCCAAAAACCGGGCGAAAAGCCTGTCAAAGGGAGGACTGAGCCTTGTCAAGCCCACTAAAAGTGGCCACAAATATAGTTAACTCCTTAAGGAAAGGGTGACCAAACAACAAACCCTGAGCCAAAGGGCCACACTCAGAAGTGGACAGCTCTGCCAATTTAGGGTCCAATTTCAACAGGATAGAGTGTCTATGCTCACAGGACATGGCACAATTGGTGTTTCCCAATTGGCAAATGGCCCTCTGAGACCACCCAATCAAGTCATCCGGGTCAATGGTGGTGGAAGACTCCTTGGCCCGAAAGCCTAAGTCCAAACTTTTTGTGAGAGGGCCCAGTAAGTGCTATAATTTGTCTTGCCACAAGCACCATGCTCTATCAATAACCTTTTTTTAGGATCCTTAGCATATTTTTAAGATATGTAACCATAGTCGGATCCATCTCAGGAGTGTCAGATAATTTGTCCGCTAAATCAGGTCGTGGACATTCCGACCGAAGACGGGTCCGCATGTCCTTGTCAAATGGTTGACGAATATGAGTCTGGACATACTCCGCCACTTCCGGAGACGGAAGCCAAGAGGAAGAATTAGGATGCACAATGTCTGAAGGATCAAAAGTAAGGAGTTGGGGATGTGACGGCGCATCAACAAAATGCTCCTTACGAGTCTTCTTAGAAGGACGAGGAGGAGAAACGTCATGATCTGTGCACGAGGTAGAAGATGGGTCATCATTGTCTGTCTGGTGAGCATGAGAGGCCAGAGCCTCCTTAGAAGACTGACCATAGGAATGCTCAGAAGAGAGAGCCTTGGCAAGCTTCACAAAGTCAGACTTATGAGGATTCGCAATTTTAAAAGACTTTGAAGAAGAATGCCCTGAAGACTTATGCAGCCAGCCCTGCTGCAAAGCATAATTGGACAGGTGACGTTTTAAGAGTGCAATAGCGTGAACCTGCACCTTATTCACTGAATGTTGAACACCCACGTCAAGAGCTTCAACCAAATCTTGCTCCATGGAGCCAGAGGCTCCTTCATTATAATAATATTCATCTTCCTCATAATAAATAGCCATAGCCACACCAAAGCGTTAATATTGCCGACAAGAGGAAGTAATAATCACTGTCAATCAAATATGCCAAAGGCAAGTATAAAGGGGGAGTGGCAAAACCCCTAAGGCAAGCCAACACAACAGGTACAAAGTAACCTGAAAAATTAAGTCTGGAGGGAGGGCTTGACAATATAGATGCCACTCTAGGCAAAGTCTATACTTTATTATACAGCCCAACTGAATAATATGTTAGCAGGACGTAAAACGGGACTAGAAACAGGCCGTGGGCAAAGAGCAATGAAAGCGCTGCTCCCGCGCTGAATTTTGTAATGTTCGCTACAAAATAAACAAACAAAATGGCCACCGCGCATGCGCGGTAACGACCGCCTGAATCATAATAAAGAAAGGACAACACGACCGATGCGAGTAGTCTTTCAGCCCCTCTCTCCTGCTCCACAAAGTAAAAGCGCGGGTGTCCAGCGCCCGAACCAGGGAGGCGAACACACGCTCCCTGCAACAAGGGCAAAATGAACACAAACGAGTGGAGTAAGCGCCAGGGAGGAAAAAATGAAATCGGGAAGCGCGACTAGCACAAACGACACAATTCCGAATCTCAAACAGCACCACAGCGGGCAGAGCGCGAACAGAGCACCGAAACAGATACAGGTAGCGGCTCATAGCAAATGCATTGCAATAAAGCGAATAAATGCAAATCTCAAGAACAATATAGTAGAAAGGTAAAGCACTTAACTGGCTGCGGAGCAGCAAAGAAAGAGGATGTAGTATTCTCTTATGGTCCCTTTATAAGGGATTCTCTATGGTTGTCAGGTGATACCCAGAGTGTTCATGGGTATTGTAGTATTATTATTTTTTACTGTAAGCTGATTGGCTGCTGAACATTTCCTAGTAAAGAAATTAGAAGCATAATCAGAGCCTCCGGTCCTGACATAGAATTAGAGCATTTCCTGTAAGCAGCCATTCAGAAGAAAAGCCTTCACTTTCGATTGCGAAGTGAGCAGAGGCAGGAAAAAGCAAAAAAAGAAGCCAAAATCAAACTATCCTACCCAAAAAAAGCCCAATGGACGGCGAACATCTGAGAGTGCAAAACATTAAATAAACCTAAAAGAAATACAAGCAACACAGCTGGAAGCCCTGCAGGAGTAAGAAAGCTACATTTGAACGTAAACAGGTAGGGAGCTGCAGTTGAACTTAGGCAAACACTAACAGAGCAGGAACCCAAGAAAGAAAAGAGTCCCCCAGAGAACAGATAAAGAACCATAGTGGAATGTGACAGTGCTTAGTCCCTGCTGCATGGAAGGAACGGACGAGAGAAAGGAGGGACAAGAGGCAGGACTGACCACTGGCAAGCAAGAATTTTTGAAGGACACTGACATAGACAAATTAAAAGCTGGGGGATGGCTTTAACCCAACATAAGAAATTACAATAGGTCTCGAATGTGCGACCTAAAAATATGCACCACTCAAATCTGCCCGCTCCAATCCAAGACAACCTGTCACGCTCCAATCTGCCCCACTTCAGTCTTCTTCATGCCCACTCCAATCCAAAACAGTCTGCCCCACCACAATCCAAAACAATGATCCCCACTCCAATCCAAAATAATCCGCCCCACTCCAATCCAAAACAACCTGTCCTACTCCATTATGCCCCACTCCAATCGAAAATAATCTGCCCTATTCTAATCCCAAACAATCTTCCCCTCTTCAATCCAAAACATTCTGCCTCACTCCAATCCAAAACGTTCTGCTCCAAAAAAATCTGCCCCACTCCAATTGAAACCATTAGCCCTACTACAGCCTGCCCTCCAATCCACCCTACTCAATCCACCCCAATCTGACCAAATCCACCTCTCTCCACCCCACCCCAATCCAACCCACTCTACTGCAGTCCAACCCATTCTACCCCAGTCCAATCCACCACAACCCACCCCAGTTCAGTCCACCCTACCCCAGTTCATCTCACCCTGCTCCAATCCAATCCACCCCAATCGTATCCACCCTACCCTAGTCCTATCACTTCAGTCTCATGCACCCACCTAAATCCAATCTAACCCAACACACTCCAATTTAACTCTCCCCATTTAAATCCACCCCACTCCAATCCACCCCACTCTACCACAATCCGGTCCTCCCCGCTCTACTCCAATCCAATCCAATCCAATCCACCACATTACCTCAATTCATTCCAACCCACTCCACCATATTCCACTCCATGCCATTCCAGTCCAGTCTACATCACTGCACTCTACAACACTCTCTGCCACTGAATGATTGAACTGTACTCCCCTCTACTCAAATCTACGACACTCTACTCCCCCATTCCACTCTACGACATTGTACTCCAACAAATGCACTCTACGACACTCTACTGTCCCACTCCAATCTACAACAATCCATGCCACGAACATTTAGCCATGCAAAACAGCAGCCACACTGGTGTACAACATCACAAAAACACATTTCCAAAAGCTCTTGTATAGGCGAGACCTACTGGCTTTGCCATTGCTTATTTTGTATTGGAATTTCATCAATGCAGAATTGTGCATGTACTACAATTTTACGTTGGGGAAAGGCAGAGTTTCTGTGTAATCGCACTAACTATTTCATTTCTTTGCTCCAAGAATAAAAGTATGTTTAACAATGGAAAAAATACTTCACCCACACATCCAAAAGAAGTTTGAGTCTTTGCTTCCCCTTGTCATCCTGCAAAGAGCTTTCCTCCAGCTCTATTCTCTAATAAATCCAAAACCATGTGGGAGTGGGAATGGATAGGAAAGGAGTTTGAGAATGACCACAAATTAATCTGTGGGTGTTCACAAACTCTTAACTCTGTACACACATTGAATGTCTCAACCACCAGCCCATGTGTGGGATTTACTCTTGTGTAAAATGTCATGGTAATATGCCAGAGCAAATGTACGTTCGATTATGAATGCCTAGGAGTCTTACCTGACCCCCTGCCATTTGCGCTTGTGAGGATGTATGGGTTTAGATGTACTGGAAAAATATTGATTGGAAAACTATTGCTTGCTGTTGTTAGTAAGTTCTAAATCGCCGTTAGGCTAGTACACGCTTTTAAGCAATGGTCATCTCAAGTACTTTAGTAAAACTAACTTGAAAAATCATGTTTTTGTGCTGCTGGTATAAAATTATAGATTAAAAAAGTCAATAAAAATGCTCTTCAGTAAGGAAAGTTTAAGTACATGGTACTAATCGATCTAGGAGACAATTTATTGTGAGAAAAATAAGGGGAAAAGCATATAGCTGATGGAAACTAGTGGTTTCTGCTAGCGATACATAGCCACTGTTGAAATAAGCAGGGAAAGACTGAGAAATATTTCGCAAAACACACATCCTCCCTTCTTACCTTTAATGATAGACTGCAGTGAAGTGAGAGCATGCAGCATGCAAACATGGCCCACCCCAATTCTACTAGCACTGGGAGCCACAGGCTCAGCAGAGACAAGTAAAATATGAGTTAGCTTAAGAACAGTGAGACCCATCAGAAAGTGTTACGGGTATAGGGCCCTGCCCGCTTCAATTCACGTATTAATCGCAAAGCCATTTGGTGAACATTAATAAACATGTCATGTGTGGCCCTATTTTCTCCTCGGCTGATCCCACAGTTAAATTGTTCATCGCCCAAATTTATAATATCTAAGAATATCCTTACTTGAAATACTAAAAAAATAAGAGACTGTCAAATTTTGGTACGATGTCTGGATGAACCAGGAAACAGAGATTTATCATGCCATGTGGGAAGCACTTCATAATAGTCCTAATTCCCAGTATGCCAAATTTTTAAAAACCTCTTTAGAAACAACAGAATTGGCCCCACTTTGTTAAACCAGGCTTTCGGTATCACTGTTTAAACAAATAGCAAAGAAGGCGGCCAGCAGGCATTCGTTACTTAACGATAAGTCATCCCTGAGTCATCGTGAACATGCCTGGATGACAATACAATCATATAAAAAGCTGGTTCCTGCAGCATATCTACAACTTGCCTTCTCAGCATATAACAAATCTAGATATCTTACATTGAGACTGGGTAACTTATCAACAAATTTTGATCAACCAAAATGGCGGATGCAAGAAAATAAAGGGTGCGAACTGTGTGGAGCACGAAAACAGGACTTAATTCATCTGATCTGCATCTGTCCTGCCATGAATTTGGAACGTCGGAGCAGACTAAAGGTGAAGTTCAATGAAATTGGAGTACATACTTGTCGGTCCGCTATTATACAAATACTGTGTTCTGTGGACCCCCAAATAATTTGCAGAGTAGTCCAATTTATAACTAATTTTGAGAAAAAGAGAGGAACCTTGGTAAAGTCCTAACCACCATCATGAACTTGTACATTAAACATGAATGCACTCCCTGTCCCAGACACGGTAATTTTTTTTTTTTTCTTTTTTAAGCACAAGACTAATTTATATAAATTTTATGACTCATTACCTGTTTATTTGCTGTCTATGTTCTTCTTCTGTCTTTTAAATTCAGGTATTTTAAATATTTGTAATGGTTTTTATTAACTGTACAATAAAGCTTGTTACTTGAAATGAGATAAAAATAGTTTGTGAATCATTGAAACAAAATCTACAAGTGTTAGTAAATAGTGAAAGACGGAGGCAGTGCTGCATATGAAAAAAAGATATGGTAATAGGGAGGCAACAGAAAGGGAATGGAATCATGTAGGGCGGGCTTATCGGAAGTATGGCAGTCAACTTCCACTTATATGTTTTAGGAAACTCTACCCCAAAGAAATTGACAATAAGGACAATTGTGATGCCAAATATGTTACTGTTTACTCAATTAGTCTCAACTGGACTGCATTTAAAATGCCTTACACATTAAGGCGACTGCTGCAGAAATCGTTGAGTGCCCAGCATTTTCCAGGCTATAGCTACAGGTAGATGGATAACTCTGGTAGGTAATGCACTGGCCGGAGAAATTTGCTTGCAGTGTGTCACTGGTTTGACTCATCATGAAATAGCAGAGAAGGTTAATGTGCCTGCTGCAAAACACAGTGCATAACAAGCAGATTATAGATTTGTATTTTTTGCAGCCAGCACAGTGGTGTACTGTTTTTGCTTCAGATATCCTTGTATTACATGTGTATCACAAGTTATGATCTTTGCACATAGCTCAGTGAGTTATGGACCGGTATTAAACAGCTGCATGCTAACTGCAATGCATGAGTGTAGAAACTTACAGGTTTTTTCGATCTTTGTTATTCTAAGATTGCTAAAAAGGGTTCCTTTGGGTAGTAATGATGTAATAGTGTGTGTTATATATGTGGGTTTTGATGTGACTACTCATATAGACAGAAATATCTGACCTTCTTACATGTAGAGATTGGTAGTTCTTAAGCACTTATGAAACGACAAGCTGAATGTTGATTGCATTGGCATCAAGGTTTTATGCTTCAACTAGTCCAACTAGGATGGAATTCAAAATAAAAGAGTGCTGGTGATCTTTTAAGTAAGACATTTGTTACAGGGTCAGCTGGAACTGAAATCGAGAGACCTCCCATACTCTCAGCATAGTGCTGTTCTGAACAAAAATAAAACATTTGAAATGTGGGCACTGCTGATTGTGTCCTGGTATATGCATATTACACCAAGATATAGTCTGCACATTTCATCGATGCTGATGCAGATCCAGTCGTGCCGGACATTGGATCTGGATCGATCCCCCTCATGCCTATCCCTGATGAGAAGTGGATGATGCTGATTCAGGAGAATGTATGTGTGACGAACATTGCTGTACCATTCATGAAGCAATGCAAATAATTTCACCCAGCAGTACACGCTAAAAAATTGACAAAGTCTTAATAGATTGTATTTCTCAATATCGATAATACAAATATTGATATATATAAATATGAAAGACAAAATATCAAAAACTAAAATATTGTCAATCTCATAGTTATAATGACTTGATAGCTCTATACTCCTTTCTGGTCACAGCATTGCTGTTAGCTGAAAAGGCAGGTTCCCTACCCAATCACAGGGGCATAACAGACATCCCGCTAGTCCTGGCTATGACCTTGTTGCACATGAGTGTTAGACGAAACACTGACATAATATCGAAGACAAAAATATAGAAGACAAAAATATCGATGTCAAAATATCGATAGTCAAAATGTTGACATCCTATCTTTAAAATGTAAATGACAAAAATATCGGAAAAAAATAGATGTAAAAAATATCGATGTCCAAAATATCGTTTTTTTACATATAAAAAATAATGTTAAAACAATTATATTATAAAATTAACTAAAATAAATTTACTTAGATATAATATACATTAAAAAAAGATATAATAAACAGATATAATTTAAAAAAAATTAAACGTACATATATAAAATGTAATATATAAATGTATATTTACTTTATAGTAATTAATAAACTAATAACTTTAATTTATTTTAAAATTATAAATATATAAAAATTAACTATAAAATATATATCTATATATACATACACCTATAACATAAAATATCATAATAAAAACATTATATTATAAAATAGAATACTAAAATATTTATACATTGAAACTTACATTTTCCACTCCATTGAGTGTAACAGTAGGAAAATGAATTGTTGAATAGCATTAGGGTATGCCCACTGCAATTAGTGTAACAGTAGGGAAAGTGTTGGATAGCGGACAGGAAAAAATTACTATTCCCACTCCAGAGAGTGCAACAGTAGAGAAAGTGTTGGATAGCGGACAAGAAAAAATTACTATTCCCACTCCAGAGAGTGCAACAGTAGGGAAAGTGTTGGATAGCAGAGGGGTAGAAATTATTATTCCCACTCCAGTGAGTGCAACAGTAGGGAAAGTGTTAGATAGCATAGGGGTAACAATTACTATTCCCTCTCCAGTGAGTGCAACAGCAGGGAAAGTGTTGGATAGTGATGGGTAAACATTACTATTCACACTCCAAAGAGTGTAACAGTAGGGAAAGTTTTGGATAGCAAAGGGTAAAAATTACTATTTCCACTACGGAGAGTGCAACAGTAGGGAAAGCTTTGGATAGTGGAGGGGTAAAGATTACTATTCCCACTCCAGAGACTGCAACAGTAGGGAAAGTGCTGGGTAGTGTAGGGGTAAAAATTACTCTTCCCACTCCAGTGAGTGCAACAGTAGGGAAAGTGTTGGATAGCGTAAGTGTAAAAACTTAAAATTACTATTCCCACTCCAGAGAGTACAACAGGAGGGAACGTGTTGGATAGCAGGGGGGAACAAAATACTATTCTCACTCCAGAGAGTGCTACAGTAGGGAAAGAGTTGGATAGCGGAGGGGAAAACATTACTATTCCCACTTCAGAGAGTGCAACAGTAGGGAAAGTGTTGGATAGCAGTGGATTAAAATTAATATTTCCTAAAAATAAAATGAAAAAAGAAACAGAATGCCAACTACAATACAAAAATTCTTAATAACACAAAAATAAAAAACATATAAAAATATTAAAAAATTACAAAAGATAGAAAAATGATTTCATGTTAAAAAGTATAAAAATTAACTACAAACATCAATTTTTAAAAGTTTAAAAACATTTTACAAATAAATAACTAGATTTATTATAAATTAATTATAACCAAAAAATTCATCATTAATGATTTTTAAATAAATTACTTGACACCATATTCCCCTATAAACTTCTACATAATTGACACAATTAATGTATTTACCAATTAAATAATTATAATTAACAATCAATTAAACATTAATTAATTATCAATGAATTACCACAAACAACACTAGAAAATCAAAATATAAAATAAGTACTAATAAATAAAAATTATTAATTACTTTAGTCAAATTAAATTACTTCCCACCCTTTTCCCCTATAAAACTATAACCCGCTTCTAAAAAATAACACAATTAACATGATTATCAATTAATTAATTAATAAAAATTGATCACCAAAGAATGCATTCATAAAACATATGTATAAATATTAATAAATAACATGTATTAATTACTTTATTATAATTAAATTACTTCCCACCTTATTCCCCTATAAACCCACAACCCGCTCCTAAAAAAAACGCAATTACCATAATTGTCAATTAATTAATTAATGCAAATTGACAACCAATTAATAATTAATAATACATTATTTCCCACAATTTAGATTATAAACTCTAAATTAAATAAATACTAATAAATAACAAATATTAATAATTTATTATAATTACATTTTTTCCCACCCTACTCCCCTATAAACCCACAACCTGCTACAGAACTGAAAAACGCAAAATGTAATTGACATAAAATTAATAACTGCTAAAAATTTAATACATATTAAAAAACAAAAGCAATACTTCCACAAAAAATAGATCACATACTTTTAAAATACACACTAAAATACGTAACACTAATTAAAAAAATCGATATTTTAAACAACTATACTTTTGCAAATGATATTACTCACTTTGATATTTTCAAAAACGATATTTTTTACCTTACAGTCGATATTCTTGACCACGATATTCTGGCTGTCAATATTTCTGTATCACAATATTTCCAACTCAATATTTGTGTACGTGCAGTGTGTGAGTGGGGAGTGTAATGTAGTAACCCTAGTGTCCTCCCACCTCTAACACTAAATTCACTCGAGGTTTGCTCTGTTCCCACAACAAAACCAGAGACAGGTGTCAGGTAGGAAAAAATCAGAAAGGAGTCACATAGGAATTGTCCAAGCATTCCTGTTTGTTCCTTTGAAGGACTCAGCATTTTTACATGTGCTTCAGATAGATCTGTCATTCTAGATTTCAAACTGGGCTATCCACAGGAGGGATACAGCTAATACTCTGCATATTCTATTGAGCTCAGCGAAGTCATATCTGCCCAATCAGTTCATCCTATTGTGTGCGATTCTGTGATTAAATTTACACCTCTCTCACACCACATTCAAGGCTGAGAACTTGCTGCAAGTTGCTGGGGAGCTAATGCAAATTAGCCTTCTAAAAAGTCGGTCAGGTAAAGGGTAACTTGCAAAAATGTATGCTTCCTAAATATTACCTAACCTCCCCATTGAATTGGATTTTAATAACAATTACAAATAGTGGTTTCATTCTTTTTGCAGATCGTCTCTTCACTTCCATTTTATTTATTTCAGCCAATGGCCATAACAATAATACAATTAGAGAAAACAAAAGCTGTTTCAATGTCCTCTAAAAGCTGTGCAGATGCAATGCATGAATATTTCTCAAAAGGGACCACAATGGCCTAGGGACCGGTAGACAGGTATACAACTACTGACCATAGGCAAAAACCTAATATGGTCTGTCAATCCTATGCTACAGATTTTAAATATCATTCTTCAATATTATATATGTGTAAATAAGAAAGGAGACAGTAAACCCTAGGAAGAAAATACATTACTAGGCATGTGCATACTGCATTTTGCTCGTAGGTCATAAAAAGTTTTTTTACCAATGTAAAACAGAGGTGGTATGAATACAAAGATACAACTAAGGTTACATGCTATACACTGCCTCAAATGACAACCTAGCTAAATAAAGGCAAGTGCTCCAACTACATTAAAATGATTAAATCAGAACTTCTAAATACAATACAGATATATTTTACAGTAAAAAGTGAAAATCACATTAAGGCTTGGCAACAGTTGGACTAAAGGTAAAAGTGCCAATTTTTTTATGATTTGGCCACATGCTTTCCAGATATTTAGACAATGACCAGTGATGTGTCCACTCTACATAATCATAATGATACCCAATAAAGGGTTACACCTAAAATAATGCACAAAGGGAAAAATCCAAAGCCCACGCTACTTCTAACCCTTGGGCAAAAAAAGAGGAGATGGCTGTCTGTTTCTTTAGCACTTCCACAATCAAGCCATATTTTACTACCTCCCTGGTAACCGTTCCGTTTGGCAGTAAAGGTAGCAAGAGGTAGTGCCCCTAACCTGAACCTTCAGTAAAGAGCATTTGTGAATGGGGGATTGATATTCATAACATTTTCAAAGTACAAGGTTGCCTTGAATCCTATAAAGCAATCAGTCATTTGGCACAAGCCTAGCAGTTTGGAACATTTGGCTTTTCCAGCTCCCAATAAAAGGCCTTAAGTTTCTTTGTTGCGGAGGATGTAATAGTTTCACAGTACTACCAATACTCATGTAATTTCATGGATTACAGGGTCTGCTTTTTTATAGTCCAACAAGGGCATCAAAACTCCTCCCTGTGCTCTGTCTAAAACATCTCTTAGCCCCACCCTGTAGTCTGCCAACTCAGGTTTGGACCAACTCCAAAGCCAAAACAGAATAGGTTTCAGATGTGCCAAAGGGACAATAGACTGAAGAACTAGGTTGTGCTTAAAGATCAGTGGTGAACTTTGGGGCAGTTTAAGGGCTGCTCATAGCAATTTATTCTCAGCTACCTTCAAAGTTTTTAAATTGACATGGCCCCAGAGTTCTGCCCAATAAATTGTGGAAACTACAGCTTTGGCATTCCAAATTGCAAGGAGGAGGGAGATTGGGTGGAAAAGTAATTTTTTGCAAATTTTGGGATTTTGGATGGCTGCGCTCCCGTGCTTTAATATAAGGGCACGTTTGGTGACTTGAGAACCCCAAGTATTTGCACTAGAGAGGCGAATGCCACGAATCTGGTACTTTCTCCAGCTCCTCCCGTTCCAGTTTTAGTGATCCTCTGAAGCCTCTAAGAGGGTGGATGAACATGAATTTTGTCTTGCTTGCATTGATTGCCTGCTGTGATCAAGGGAAAATATATTAAACGTGCTGAAAAGATTTTCTAGGCCCTGGGATTTTTTTGATACTAACAAAGTATTATCTGCGAATAGTAAGGTAAATATTTTAATTCCCCCTAGAACCGGGGAGTCATTATCACAGCCCTAAAGGTAATCAATACAGCCATTTATAAACAGCAAGAGCAACATTGGGGCAAGTACGCATCCTTGCCTGACACTTTTTTCAATCTTAACGGGATCAGTATTTTTCCCATTTATACCCCATCTAACTTGTACAAAGGCATTGTAGTGGAGCCTAGAAAATACTTCGAGGATGGGTCTGGTAACCCCTAATTCACTTAATGCGGACCATAATCCATTCCTAGGCACCACATCAAATGCCGTCCAGAAAGGCGACACTATGGGGCCGATTCCGATCCGGGTCGGAAAGCAATCCGACCGAGCCGGATCCGGAGTGTTTTCCGACCGAGCCGGAGTCCTGCAGTCAGACCAAGCGAGTACGATTCGGCCGTATGCTGTTGCATTCAGTTCGGTCGGACTCCCATAGAGGTCAATGGGAGCCGGTCGTACGACGCATACATGGGCTCCCATTGACTGAATGGGTACATCGCGGACAAGTGCACCCCCTACAGTGAGTACGCGTTGGTGCCATCTCCACCGTACATGCCTGTGTTAGGGAGACCCATGGATCTCCCCCTGTGTCCGAGTCGTAGGGATGCGGGTGACAGGGGGTCTGACGCGGACCCCCAAAGGCAACCACCCAGACGATTTGTGAGCCGGACACTCCGGCTCGCACAGGCTGTCCGACGCGTGCATTGTACTGGCTCGGTCATGAATCGCATCCATTGCACGCCACGGTTAGCTTACAACCAAGACATACAGAGCAGTTCGGACCCGGAAACGAGTCGTCTGTGAATTTCAAGTAGCTCACATCGTACTTGCTCGATCGTACAGTGGTACGAGTTGGGCGGAAAACGCGCATACGGCGCGTAGTTTTTCCGGCCGGATCGCGTTCGGTGCCCTTCCGACACGGATCGGAATCGGCCCCTAAGTTTACCCCTTTCTATGATGAGTTCTTTCCACTTTATTAGTTGGAATCTGAAAACATGGTAAACCGTGCTAATTTTGGAATGGAATCCAACCCGAATTGTGTTAAAAAAATTTTTTAGTTGATCTAGGTAAGAGCTGATCTAATAAAAGCTTGCAAAAGATTTTTTGACTAAAATCTATTCGCCTAGTTGGACAGTGGCTAACTGAATCCGACTTTGGGCCTTTCTTGTGTATAGAAATTAGTTCTGCCCCTTTCCATGAGGTTGGTATTGCACCTCCTGATAAAATAGCATTAAAAGCACATGGAAGGTAGGGTGCCCAGATTACCCGTTCAGATGTAAAAAGGTCCACTGGGATTCAATCTAATCCATGCGCCATTCCTGCCTTCTGTGATCTGGTGACCACAGACACTTCACCTCTGTAAATGCCCAAATAGCATTACCAGTAACTGGATTAGAAGAGGAAATATTCTCGGGTATAGAATCCTACATGAGGTCAGAAACATAAGGGTTCTAAAGGGTCACTTGGGGGCTGCTATACAGAGATTTAAAATAGTTCACCCAATATTTTGGAAGAATGTGTGATTCTGGCTTCATCTTAGTTGACTTTGTGCAATGTGCTATTTATATGTCAGAACTCTGTCTGGTCTTTTAAGCGGATTGAAGACAAAATATTGCTTCAGATTGTGTCCCATGTATATTTTGCCTGTTTTAATGATTGTATAGCTTGCTCTGGCTCACTTTATGTCATGCAGGAAACCTCTTTTAAGGATACTAAGAAGCTTACTCTTAGCTGACTTACAAGCCCTGCTGTACCACGTGGGATCCCCTTCTGTGGGAGATCCTTAAGTGGGGAAGGTTTAGTGAAGAAACACATTTTTAGTTTCTCAACTTTTTGAAATTCCCATCCATGACCATGTCAAGTGCCATCTCTATGTTTGCCAAGTAGGACAAAATGGAAACAAGGTTATGGTATAATAAAGCATACTTGGATTCATTGTACGCAGTGCTCTTCCATTTATCTATCCTCTGATTATTACTCCCCGAAAGGAAACCTTAAGGCAGTTGATGAGTCCCACTCCCCCCTCGCAACTTCCACAAAGTCGAAGAGGGAAGTGATAACTCTCATGTCTAGACAGCACTTCCATAGCAATATTTTTCCCCAGAGATGAATGTCAAGCAAAAATAATAGATACAGCTCTGGTAACTGTTTTGTTCAAAAGTGGGGCGCATCTCTAAGTCAGATTTGGTTCTACTGTTACCAGACCTCAACTGACAACTCATACATAGATCTAACACTTGGAGGGCAAACCATGGGAGTAAGGTTAGGAATGGTCTCTTAATTTTGGGAATACCCCAAATATTGATTTTCTTCTCCTGCCACTTCTTTGTGGAGTGCAGATGGTTCAAAACATACACTGAAATCCCCACCCACAATCACAACTGGTTCTTCCAGTGGTAAGGTGGAAATATGACCATAAAGAAAATTGATGAACTTGGTAACCTGATGAAATCTTAACCCAAATTATTAGCCCACCGGAGGGTTTATCTGGTTTGAACTTACATGCTGGGACATGGACGTTTTTAAAGCCCTGCCTATATGAGAGAGAGTTCTCTCAAATTTCTTGAAACATAATTATGTCAGCTGTTTCTATAAAATCCCCCCAGTCCTCTTGAACAAGGTTATTTCCCAACTTTGCAATGTTCCAAGACATCATTATTAGATTGTTCACGTGTGAAGTGTGCATTTCTGAGGGAGCACAGTCTGTTGGGCTCAGCCGGCAGCTACCTTTCTGGCATGCTGTAATCATTACTTGAGGAGCTGGAGCAAACCTCCCTTTAGTCAAATCTTCGATGAATAGTAATGGCCGTTGGGCCCTCAGGAGTCATGGCCAAGCTATGATTTCCCTTGATTGCACCCATCAACACGCAAGCTGATGTTTGAGCTGGATGTGGTTTTAGGAGAACATACTAGTATTTCATTGGACGGGGAATATGAAGGTCGATACCCCATTCTTCAAAAGCCAGGCATTCAGCCAATATGGCATTCCATTGATCTGTTCTTTTCCAAGTTATCTTGGTCACATCTTGAGTGAGTTTAACAGAGGCAGACCAAATTTGGTTGGTCACATCTTGAGTGAGTTTAACAGAGGCAGACCAAATTTGTCACAATCCAGGTCTTCTAAAGTTATGTTCTTAAGTGCAGGGATGTGAGGAAATAATTGTGACTGGTTCTCTCTATTGAGGGTGCCCATAGAGCCCTTAGGGATATATATTGAGGAATAAAGAGCTGATTTAAATGAGTACACTCCTCCTCCTCGCACCTATGCTGGTTAGAATCCTCGTGTTCATTCAACTGGGGTGTAGGAAGATCTATGCTGGTAGCCCTGGACTGGGCCGGGGGGTTGCTGCCTGCAGCACGTTTGGGCTCACCTCACTGAGACTGACTAAATAAGTCTTCCAGACAAATTAAATCTAAATAAGGCCCTGTTTTACCAAGAGTCATGAGGACCTCTCTCCTTTAAGTGCTGGGGGCTGCAGGTATGGTCCAACGTGTGAATGGTCTCTCTCTTCCGCCCTACTTGTGTTTTATCATGTTTCTCTGGGTTGAGGGGCTTCTTTGGGGACCCCAAGGATACAGAGTCTGGGAATTCCAGGGTCGCCCATTCTAATTGGGTGCTTTCATCCAACTTTTCTCTTTGCATGCCAGGTGTCCCATAGGCTCTTATCATAGCACCTCCCCTTGGAAGCCATTTGTCCTGACTGTACATACTCCAACAGTTTTGTTTTTCGGATTTACTTTTGCACTTCCTGGCTGGTGATCTCCAGGACCCCCCTGGTGTTAATTAATTCTACTATTGTTTCTTCTACTTCAAGTATTACTGGTATAGCTGGAGAAACTGCAATGAACATATGGGTGGGGAGCAGGGCTGAAATTTTATCTGTGTCGACGAAGCAAAGAATGGGAAGGGCTTTTTGTTCCATTGGGGCTATTACTGTCGCCTTATGGAGGTACTGCTTAATTGAATTCTTTGTGGAAGACCACGCCTGGAAGGGGGATAAAGCTGGTCCCTTGCGCAAGCCCACCTTGGTCACTGTTCTGGAATCAGTTGAAGTGACTACATCTAGAGGTGGGTGTTGCAACATCTTGTCATCCATTATTTCGCCCACCAGATCCTTTTTACGTGCTGGCTGCTTCCATTTCACCATTTCCGGAATGCTGCACTTTTTACCAAGGGTCAAGCTACTTCTGTGCTTGGATCCATGGAATTTGACTTAAGTCTACTCAATCAATGAAAGGAGCTGGATGATTAAAGAACAACTCCTGTGTCCTGTTCTTTATTCCAGGAAGGCTCTCACGAAGGCTTTCAAGCTGCCAAGCAACCACACCTTTCTTTCTGACTACCTCTTGCCAGGGGCAGTGTGACCAACGGGTGCCCTGGGAGGGGGGGGGGGGAGGGCAGTAATGATATCAGTGTGAGTTTTCTCCATGAGCAGAATATTTATTACATGGCGGATGGATACAACATTGGCTCAGTAAGGGTCTATAAGATCAGTCATCAAGGAACAGTGCAAAGGCCAGCAATAAAACACAATCAAGGCAATAGAGCCGAAGGCACCTGTGGGGTGTACAGGCATAATGCCATGTGGATGGGCGTGCCTGCCCCTCGGCAAGGCACAAGCTACACCGGCCTATTGCCAGCCATCTCCGCACCTTTGTCAAAGAGGCCGCAAGCCTAATGCCTGCTCACTCGCTAGCTCTTCAGCCCTTTACGACCCATTGCCATGAGTCAGTCCAAAACTAGTTCCTTATGTTATTTTATTTCATTTAATTTATTTAATTCTTTGGCTTGGTAACTTCCTTATTTCCTTTTATTACCCCCTTGGATCCTTTTAGATCCTTTTATCAGCTGTCCTCAGCAGGGAACATGGGAGTCCACTGACAAGATTGGGGGGCCTTGGAGGGTTAAGGGAGAGGTGGATCACTGGTGGCCAGTCAGCAGCACGTCAGGCGGCGGCTGCGTCAATGGCAAAACCTGGGAAAGTCAAATTAAAAGAAGCTGCATACCGAATATAATGCAGCTGTGGCTGTGGGTTAACCCCACCCCCAGTTCCAGACCCCATCAGTTACCAGGGGGCCAATGAACACTCCAGTGTGCTGAAACCAACCCTCCACTCCAACTGCCGCTCTCTCTTCTTTGCTCCTCGCTGCTTCTTGCAGTGCCGCACCACCCAGCAAAGCTTTTCGTCGGCGACCGTTTCAGAAACAACCGGAACGGGGTCCCTAGTCCCTTGCTCATGTTAGCAGTATTAGTATTATAATCTGCACTCTGGTTTTCTACATAGGACAGCAAGACCTGAGAAAGAGAAAATTGCTTTTTAGGCCTAGTCACTACATGGAGCATTTAACATTAATTTTCTACATATCCCACTTTCAAATACCATGTACCATACCTTGTGGGGTACAGGACTTACATAGGGGTGGCCTACTAATGTTTTAAAGGGAGGTTTTTGTCTTTCAAAAAAAGTTGGACTGCAGATTTATACTGAAACAGGCAGGCTATAATTACATGCAGTCATGTTTTCTATGTCACACTAGTGGACAGCACAATAAGTGCTGCAGTCCAAAGGTGGCATTTAACTTTCCTTGCCATGGGTGCAGTTTCTACACCATACACTAAGGCCTTATAGGAGAGTTAATTACCTAATCCAGGATTAGCTAATTTCTGCATGTTTTAGGGGTCAGAGCAAATACACTGGGCACTGGACATCAGTGCCCCAGTGTGCAGAGTCCAAACACCAACAATAAAATTGACAGAAAATTACCAGGAGCAAAAAGATAGATTTCCAAATGGCAGCAAAATGTAAAAAAAGTAAGGCATTTTGGAGGATCGTTGCTAAGCATATGGGATAAGGAAATCTACACAAGCAACCCCCATTTTCATCATCTGACTGGGAAAAATATATTCTTAACTTGTACAAACCTAACTCACAGAAATACGAGTTATTGGGTCTGCAGTGTCAAAATAAGGGCCAATCCAATTGGGAAACCTTAGCCCCATCATCTACACAGATTGCCCTCTGCATAAAAGCAGCTAGATTTTCTGCCGCAATGGGACCAGACAATATTCCGATCAAAGTTCTCCAATCCAATCCTGATGAATGGAGCAAATTTCTAACCCCCACTATATCAACATTGCTTTGCAACTGGGAAAATTCCACAATCATGGAGGGGGAGCATTGTGGTTCCGAACAACTATCGTCAAATTGCACTGCTAGATGCCACTGGAAAGATCTTTGCGGCCTGCGTATTGGACCACCTGAAGGACTGGGCTTTCTCGAGTGAAGTGATTCCTATGATTTAGGCAGGCTTCCGCCCAAAACATTCAGTAGTAGACAACATTGCAGCTCTGCAATGTGTTTTGTCAAAATCACAAGTTGTCTATTGTGCTTTTATTGATTTTACTACTGTTTTTGACTTTGTGGACAGGCCAACTCTCTGGAAGAAGTTTGAGAGGCTAGGGATCCCCCATGACTTACTCACAATAATCATATCTCTTTATACAGCAACATAGTGGAGAGTGCAAATGGGGGTTGGGGAAGGGTTCAACTAGATCTATAACCACTGTGAATGGTTTGAAACAAGGCGGCATATGTACAAGCCCCTATCGTAACCACAACGTCACTTATACGGACGTTGTGGTGGTGATAGTGGCTGCACCTTATGTACAAGGCAATGTTAAGCCACTTAACATGGCTTAACGCTGCCTTGTACAAAAGGCACCCTTTCACACTATGGTTAGCATGAAAGAGGCATGCAGTGTGTGTTTTGGTGGGTGTTCCACCTCAACACCCCGTTGTATTTGACGTTTCCCCCTATGTACAAGGGTGGCGTACATAGGAGGCAGCGACAAAATTAAGACCAGGAAAATCCTGGTCTTTAGTTGGCGAAATGAGGAGAAATGCTTGTGCAGCACACTTGAAAAAAGCAAAATGCTATGGTTTGTTCATGTACAGGAAGGTGTCCCTTCCTGTACATGAACAAAGCTTTTAAACAAATGCCATTTTGTAACTTTTGAAGCAGCACACATGAAAGTTACAAATTGACATTCTTGTAAATATGGTGCAGCCTTGCGCTTCCGAAGTGGCGGAGCGTGTCGTTAGGCCAAGGAGGCTAACGACACGCCCTGCCGCTTCATTGTACATATCCCCCCAGGTTGCCTCCTGGCCCCCAATGTTATTGCCTCTCTTCATAAGTGATCTTCTTCAAATTAATAATTTCCCTCCCAAACTAGCACGCAGCGATATCCGTTGCTTAATGTACGCTGATGATATTGTAATATTAGACTGTACACTAATATGCCTCCAAAGAAACCTAAATGCATTAAACAGTTATGCAAAAGAAAACCTTTTGGTCCCAAACATATCAAAAACTAAAGCCTTACCCTTTAGAGGAAAGAAGCAATCCTGCCCCTTTAAATGGTTACTGGGATGCAAATCAATTGAGACCGTTAAAGAATATACTTACCTGGGGCGAATGTTTTCCCAAACCCTCCAAAATTCTTCCGATGCCCATGTTGTGGCATTGCAGAGACTTTACTCTTTCACTGAGAACAGAGACTTCCAACTCCTACTTTAGGTCTAACGTATGAAAATTCCTCCTTTATCATATTGCCTCGAATATATACAGATTAAAACTTGGCAACCAGTAAAAGTGAGAGAAGGGAATATTTTATGTTAACCAATCTGTTTCGGCCCAAGCATTACGCCTAGAGTACTCTTTAGTTATTACATATGCTAGAGCTATTTCCAACATAATAAGATGGGCTTATAACCTTTTACACAACAACCTAGGATCTCCAAAGCACATTTTAAAATTGGAGACTTTTTGAGATGAGTCGTTGCAGTACATTTTTTATAGGAATCTTAGTATAGCTCTGAATGCGTCTCACTACACAGTAGCATTTTACAATCTTGGATGCCAGCACATTGAAGCTCTTTCTAAAGAATTTGACACCTATCACTTCTAATACTCAGTGTGATGAATTGGCTAAGTAGTTTGTGAGTAAGGTAGAGAACATTTATAATGGCTTTCCTTTGGCCACTACTAGTACCAATATGGTAGATTGGTCTGAGGATAGTGACCCTACCACAAAAAACACACTGTGCTCCTTTCCCCACCTATCTCTTGTTGAGGCTGAATCTCTCTTCTGGAGAATAAAATCAGGCTCCCCAGCTGACCCCATGAGACGAGCCCAAATTTGCCAATTTCATAACTCTGTGTTACCAGTGGCGAGAAAACTGGTTAATTTATCTTTGTCATCTGCTTCCATACCTCCACCTTGGAAGCATGCTAAGGTAATACCGCTCTTAAAGAAATCATCTTTAGTACCCTCAGAGCTAGGCAATTACCACCCCATCTCTCAGCTGCCTTTTCTGGCTAAAGCTATGGAATGTCATGTAAACCATATTCTCACTGGGTTTGTAGAGCAAAATGAAATCTTGAACTCCTCTCAAAATGGCTTCAGATCTGAGTCCTGAGTACTGATTCCGCTCTGCTGGCAGTGATCGAAGAAATTCACAGTAGCTTGTATGACGGTAAAGCCGCGGCCCTAATATTTCTTGACTTGACTGCCGCCTTCGACACCGTCTCCCACGAGTTATTGATTCGGTGGTTACAGGGGATTGGGGTCGGAGGTGAGGCCTTAGCCTGGTTTCGTTCTTTTCTGGAAAGTAGATCCTTCCAGATTATAGTGCCACCTTACCACTCCTAGGAGTATGCCATCAGACACGGGGTACCCCATGGTTCAATATTGAGCCTTATTGCTCTTCAATATTTATGTACAACCCTTGGTGGTGGTAGCAAAAAGAAGAGGGTTGTCGTTGGTGTCTTATGCCGACGACACCCAATTGGTCATTGCGTTTTCTAAGGAGTGTAGAAATAACCTCATTAAATTTAAAGAAGACATGCAGGTGATTGCCGACTGATTGACTACAAACTGCCTGCAGCTTAATGCAAGCAAGTCAGAGATACTTTTGCTTGGAAAAGATAGTGACATGTGGTCAGAGCAATGGTGGCCAGATAAATTAAAACCCGCACCGCTGCCTAAAGAGGCGGTCAAGAACTTAGGCTTTTGGATTGATAGAGGCCTGTCCTTTGAAACTCAATCTAAACTAGTTGCAAGTACTTGTTTTGGACTCCAAAGGGGGTTCAAATCGTTATTAGGGAATTTTGACCCTAAAATCCACCAGACCATTTTACAGGCCACGATCTTGTCTAGGCTAGATTATGGAAACTCCCTCTATTTAGGTGCCAATATATCTTGTATTAAGCGCCTTCAAAGAATTCAAAACGCGGCAGGCCGCACCTTGCTGGCACTTCAAAAGTCATGCTCAGTGTGTAAGTTCCTAACGGAACTGCATTGGTTACCTGTAGATAAAAGGATTCAGTTTAAGACACTATGTGTTGCTCATGAATTCATGACCCAACAAGCACCTCCGGTTCTAGCAGCCTTGCTAGTACTGTACGTTCCGAGTCGCTCCCTATGCTCATTCAATCTAGGACTTGCGTGTACCCCCCGAGTCCAAAGAGCGAGAGCGGGTGGTCGCTCTTTTAAAGTTTTGGCAGCTAGACTCTGGAACTCTCTTCCAGTTTCCATCAGAGGGCTCCAGAAATATCTGGCGTTCCGTAAAGCCTTAAAGACCTGGCTTTTCCCGGCATAACTTTTCATCTTTGTCTGGACGGCTCTTAGTCACTTGTATCTTGAGTAGAGCTAGGACGCCCCTTTGCTGGGGCAGCTATGCGCAGTATAAATCCAGCATTCCCGGGTTTTGCCTCCTTCTTTAAAGCAGCTAAATGGGGGGAAGGGGTAGGCCATCTGGGGGACTAACTACATGGGTAGCCACGGACTTAGGTTGCCAAGCTACTTATTTAGAGACCGCTTCTGATGATCTATTGGCTGTCTCACTCGAGTGGCCGGACTCATCGAAGTTGCTAGTAATCAATATCTACTCAAGGCCGGTTCCAATGCACAAAGAATCTGGCACAGTGGATGAGCTAGCCAAGCTCTTAGAAGGAATCCCAAGCGAACTTGCTTGCCTGGTAGGAGGCGATTTCAATGCTCAATACGAACCACTGCCTGGGCTACGTGATGGTCCTTCCCTGGAGGAAGATTCATTTTGGCTTATACCTGAGACGGTGGCACCACCCCCACGGGCCTGGACTCCTTTAGCCCTACAGATAACTGCCCTCACCCTCAACCTTGGTTTAAGGGCATGCAACGGTCGTACCAAATCAGACACACCAAGTACCCATACTTTTAACAAACCCGGCAGCGAATCCAGATTGGACTATATTATGGTCAAACTGTTTATGTGGCCAGCAATAGTCGACTTTAAAGTCACCCCAAGATTAGACAGTGACCACAATTCCCTGGAACTGACTTATTCCCTGCCTGGGAGAGAGGCAATAATCAATGGGTCGGACAAAGATAAAACGGGCCTCCTACTTGAAAATAATCGTAGGAAGGTCAAGTGGGAGAAACTGGCCAGCAACCCAGAACGAATATCCCGGCTATATGAAAGGATAATCCCATTACTGGAGGATGCCTTCCAGCTAGGAACTAGGGTCTTAGACGATGCTACTAGAGGAGAGCTTGCACAAATACATGCAGGCATCCTCACCACCCTAGAGCAGGACCTATTCTCATCTGCAAGGCAAAGGAATGGCCCTAAACCGAAGACATCTTGGTACAATGCCGCTTGCAGGGAAGCCAAGGCCCACTTGCTACTTGCTATAAAGGAACACCATAACAATGATGAAATCCGCGCCAGGAGAAGATCATATAAAATCCTCCTGGAGAACGCAAGGGCAGAATGGGACCACGATTACTGGGAAAACCTCACTAATGCATTAACAGCTAGAGATTCCCGTAAATTTTGGCGCGTAGTGGCGAACGGCACGGAGGATTTATCCTCCGCAATAGAGCCCAATATAGCCCCTACGGTATGGCAGACCCACTTTGAGGCCCTGTACGCAGAGGGTGGGGGTGAACAGAACAGAGATGGTCCCACAATTTCATCCTGTCCCACTAGGGTTGTTTTCACCGAAAAAGAAGTGAGGGACGCCATTAAAGGGCTAGCTGCCGGAAAAGCCCCAGGACTTGATGGGGTGCCCGGTGACCTGTTTAAGCAGGAACCCGGGATATGGGCACCCTATCTTACACTAATATTCAATGCCATTGCGGGGGGACTGGAGGTGCCCGATACTTGGAGGGGAGCAGAGGTGGTCCCAATTTACAAAAAGGGATCCCCCTTGCTCCCTTCCAACTATCGTCCTATCAGTCTAATCGACATATCCCAAAAATTGTTCGGTAGACTGATTCTGAATCGACTGCAGGCCTGGACCGAAGAAATGGAAATTTTGTCCCCTTATCAGGCAGGATTCAGGGAGGGTGTATCAACCATAGACCAAATCTTCAGGTTAAATCTCCTCTACTGGAGAACAGCTGTAATCGAGGGCGGCAGTCTATATACCATCTTTGTAGACCTACGTGCCGCCTTTGATTTGGTTCCCAGAGCGAGGCTATGGAGAGTCATGGAAGAGTTGAATGTCCCTACTGATATCCTGACAATCCTGATGAGACTCCACCACAACAACTACGCTCGCGCAAGGTGTGGCAAAGGTGGCAAACTAACCGAAAGGTTCCCCGTTCGCAGAGGTGTAAGACAGGGTTGCGTGCTCGCACCAACCCTGTTCTGCATCTTTGTGAACGGGGTTGTTGCCCACCTGAACAGGATCCCCAACTCCGATGCCCCAAAATTGACCGGCAGCAGGGTGCCTGCAATCATGTTTGCAGACGACACCCTGCTGCTGTCTAAATCCCCCATGGGGATTCAGCGCATTATGGACGGTTTTCTAGACTTTTGTAATGATCGGGGATTGGAAATCAACCCCCAAAAAACTAAGTTCATGATCCTGAACCCCAACCCCCAGAATCGAGCCCCACCCAGGCTAGGCACAACACAACTGGAACGTGTGCACAATATTGAATATTTGGGGATCACGTTAAACGAACATCTATCGTGGACGTCTCATCAGGCCAAAGTGACCATCAAACTGGCACAGTTGGCGGGTGGCACTATGCGCCTGGCGAACAAATCCTTTTATCGTCCACTAACCCCAATTATTCACATATATAAAACTCAAGCACGGGCGGGTGTCACATATGGGGGTGAGCTCTGGGGTCACACTCATCTCCCAAAGTTACAGTCCACCGAAAATAAATTCCTGAGACAGGTCACTGCCCTCCCCCAGAGCACTCCATTACTCCCCCTCAGATTAGATCTGGGAGTAAGACCAATAACAGAGGAGCTGGGTCTTAAACCCCTAACCTTTTGGAGGCGTTTGTGGTGCAGCCCCGATCTCTTAAATTACAGAGAGGAACTCCAGGAATTCTTGCAGCTGCGGAATGCCACGAGGATCCCGTGGCTGACTTATGACAAGGGAAGGCTCGAGGATCTGGGCTACTCGGAACTATGGACGGATCCTTCCAACTCCTGTACAAAGATTTCAAAGAAGGTACTCGCGAGAGCATACTACGAACTGATGCTCACAAGAGCTATCAACGACAGCCGTGAAGGATCCCTGACACACTTATTCCTGAAAGCGAAAGACTCTTACTGTCTCGAAAGTACTCTTGATGCGATCTCCCCTCTGCTAACGAGGAAACTATTCTTTCAATGGAGATACGGATGCCTCCCTCTAGCATTTTTTACAGCGTCTTGGTCTCCTCGCTCCACCATAGCAACTTGCCCTGTCTGTGCTCATCCGAAGGAGGATGAAGTTCACGCTGTTTTCTTCTGCAAGGGCTACGAGAGGAGCAGGAAACGTTGGTTAGTCCCGTTACTCAGGAACTTGGGCTTCAGATCCTTCCAACCTGCCTATAGTGTCTTAAAGACAGATCTTTCGCCTATTGTTGTCTTTGCACTTTCAAAATTTTTAACCTCCCTGTGGTTTACTCGTAGTCGCGTGCTGAAAAGACTTGTATAACAGACCCCCTGATAGACTTTAGCACAGTACACTGTACCCTCTGTTCTCCTTTTAATGTATTTTAATGTCTTAACTATAGGATCACATCATGTTTAATACGTTTATAACTGTGTATATTTTGTTATGTATCTTTCATGATCTGTGATCGAAATAAAGATTTTTGAATGAATGAATAAATCCAAATCAAATCAAGAATTAGCTTAGAATTGGATGCAGAACAGTCTTCACAATTAAAACATTCCGAACAATATATAAAAAGCCTCGAACGAAAATCTCCTGAGCAATATCTACACTTTCAGCTAGAACACAGAGTATGGCTCTTTATCATTTTATTGTGATTGGGGATCCTTCCATTAAAGGTTTACACATTCATATAGAATAATTTAGAAAACATATCAGGTATCTGTGATTTATGTAATGGAGGAGTACAAGAACAACCTCATGTTTTGTCAGTCTGCACAAATCCGATCCTGGTAGAGGCTCGGCATCGGTTTATAAAACCCATTTGTTTTAGATACAAAGGGGCAGATTTACAAGCCCCCTTGTTCTGCAAGTACATCACTTTTTGTGACACACTGCCCCATATTTACAAGGACAGGAAAATCCACCCTGTGTGGCTGTTCCTGTCCTTGTAAATATGGCTTCTTTACACGCAGCACTTTGCGTGAAAGGGGCGTTCCATGGGTGTTGCTGTGGGTGTTCCCACACAACACCCATGGAACAAGACAAATTTCCAGATTTACGAGGAATAGCAAATCTGGAAATGCGTGTGAATGCTACGCCTCCCCAGGGGAGGCGTAGGGAGGCGCAACAAGAAGAAATATATTAATTTCTTCTCGTTTTTGTTTCCTGTTTCTATGCGTGCTGCATTCTGCAGCACACATTAAGAGGAAATCACCTCTAATGATTGTTTTTGTTCAGAAAGGGTTCCCTTCCTGCACATAAACAATCATTGAAAGAATGCTGTTTTTCAACTTCTATGTGTGCTAATGCAGTGCAAATATTTGAGAAACGGCATTTCAGATTATTTTTGTGCAGGAAGGGAACCCTTCCTGAACAAAAACAATCCCCCATGACACAGACATCCTTGCACCATGGTGCAAGGGTGCCTGCGTCGGCGCATGGAAGCAGTTTGTGCGCCTGCGCAAGGGGAAGCACAGAGATGCGATATATTGTTGCAAATATGTTGCATCGCTGTGCTTTCTAAACTAACACAGCACGACGCAGCAAAATGACTTGCTACACCGTGCTGTGTTAGTTTATAGTAAATCTGCCCCATAGTTTCTTCTGCCCAAGCTTTAATCATGTTATGCAAGTCGCCCCCTGATGAATTTGTCTGTCATAATTTGTTCACGTTTTAAATAATTTTTTAAGTTGTTTTAAAGTATATAATAAGAATTGTTTTAAATTCATGTATTTTGTATTTGTTGACCTCAGTAGAGGTCTAAATCAAATCAAATAAAAAAAACTTGAATTTGAAAATCTTGAATTGGGCAAACAAATGGGGGTGTCTAACAAGAACAAAACAACTTTCTCATAGACACAGACACTATTCCAGCTGGTGCCTGAGATGCAGCTGGACCAATTTTCCTCAGAACAAATGACAGCTAAAATTGTCCATTTTGCATTAAAATATCCTAGCTTTAGACAGTTTGGGAAAAAGTGTGCAAAGTTGCAAGTTGTCTGGTTTCAGAACAATGTACATTACTCGTTTTAGTATTTAAAATGTTCCATTGTTATTTAACTATTCAGGTTTTGACTGTTTCATTAAAAATTAGTTAACATAATTTGAATGTAAATGAGAGTTATCAGACAGACTGAGTTTCCTACTTTACATATCTACTCTAATTTTACAGACCCTACTTGGTCATCAGCTTGTCCTGGAAAGTTAGGCAAGAGGATACGATACGTTTTGGCTTATCACACCAAAGTTTATTATTAATACAAGACGTACAAAGAAAAAAGGAGCAGCACCTAATCACAACTGATTCCATCCAGCCTCCTAAATAATCCCCTTTAAAGGGCTGCATTCCAAGAACACCACTGATAGAACCTACAATAGCACATTTTATTCATTACACACTGTTTTAGTTTAGTTAGGTTTTGAGATAGCTGGCGGCTGTGAGATATAACACAATAAAGTTTTTATTTTTACTAGTGATGTGACGTTATTCCTGAAACACAAAGCTGACTTATTTATATTTTTATTTTTACTACCTTTGCTAATATGCTTGCACGGCAGATTTTATTTTCTCTTGAAGACTTCCCTGGGACCTTTTGTTTATTTAAATTAACTTTACTTTCTCCTTCATTATGTTCGGTAGTCCTCATTTTCAAAGCATGGCTACAGAAAATAAGGTTCAGTCTTAGTGCACAATACACCAGTAAGTAAAATTAAATCATAGGATACCAAAATGTTACCCTCCTATGCACACTGTAGCGTCTTTCCCAGTCCTGGAGCATGCAAATAGATTACACCACACACAAGCTTAGTTGAAGATGCCTTTATTCTCCAACATTCATTCATGCTCTGCCCATTACATCATACTTTCCAAAACCACATTCTAACACCTCCCCCGAATAACAAGTGGTTCCTGTTCAGAGTCCACCCAGAACCACAAGGGTCCTAGCCCATACAGCTTCCTTATGCTACAGCCCCCCCCCTTTGTTAAATTAAAAAGTGGCAGGAATCATTTGAAATCAAATCTCGTCAATCAGTCTACAAGGAGCTCACACTTTTCTGCAGGCTTAGGTGATCTGAGGTGATTGAGGTTTACCCCTATCAGGCAAAGGAGGCACAGGGTCATGATCGAGAGCATGACCTACATGTGCAGTTGCCTGACATGGAGTGAGGAATTGATTGAAAGGCCCAGAGGGATTGGCACATATCTTGATTCAAGTCAATCCATTCCGTGGATGCTCGTGGAATTACTCCCTTGAGGGTGCCCATAAATCTTCTGACTACACCATTGGCTTGAGGCCAGAGGGGTGTCCTCCTCTGATGTTTGGTGTGAGTTGAACAAGAAACTCTATCAACTCTTTGCTGCTGAAGGGCAAACCATTATCAGGTTTGAGTATCTCAGGGATACCCCACGTTGAAAAGATGTAATAAACCCTTTCTATTACTTTTTCATGAGTTGTTGAAAACAGTGTTTCCACCAAAGGAAAACGTGACTATTCTTCTACGACTACCATGAGATGCTGTCCAACTCCTAATGGCCGAAGAAGTTGACTGCAACTCTTTCCCAGGCATGGGCAGGAACGTTAGACATGGTCACAGGGTGTGGCATTACCTTGTCATACAGGCAATTGCAGATGTACCATGCCTTCAATTATTTTTCTACTTGCTCATCTTGTAGAGGGACCCACACTCTGGGCCATACGTACAACAGAATGGTTAAGCAAACATTGCTAATGACATGCTTCTCCATTATGAAAATGCAGGGATGTGCCATATTCACAAGAAAGCGGTGCACCCCTGCATTCTCCCTAGTGCTGGCGCTGAGTTTAGCAGCCTAGCGCCAATGCAGTCACCCTTGCACCACAGTGTAAGGGTCTCTGTGTTGGGAGACATCATTGTTTATGTTCAGGAAGGTCCTCCTTTCTGCACATAAACAATCATTCATGGCGTTTTGAAACTTCTATGTGTGCTGCTTAATTCAGCACACATAGAAGTTGCAAAACATCATTTTTTTATTGTTTATGTTCAGGAAGGGTCACCTTCCTGCACATAAACAATCATAGGCAATTTGCTGTTTCTAAGGCAGCATACATGGAAACAGCAAAAGCGGGGATAAATAAAGCATTTCTCCTTGTTTCGCCTGTTTAAGACCAGGTTTTCCCTGGTCTTAATTTTGCCGCTGCCTCCTATTCATACCACTCTTGTCAGTAGGGGGCAGCATCAAAATCAATGGGTTTTGCGGTGGAAGTATAGATTTAAAGGGTGCCTTATTTAGAAGGCAGTGTTAAGTCACGTTAAGTGGCTTAATGCTGCCTTGCAAATAAGGCAAAGCCCCTATCGCCAACACAACGTCACTTAAAGTGATGCTGTGGTGGCGATAGGGGCTTGTAAATATGCCCCTCTGTCTCTTAATGCTCTCTTGGTGGCTACAATGCCTCGGTATCCTTCATGGGCCAACTGAATGTTCCGTTGCCTGAGATTCTCAGGTATGACTATTCTTGAGCCTCCCAGTATTACTTGTTCTTGTGTGACTGCTAACTCATCCTGTACATTTTTGAACTTTTGGAATTCAGTATCTTCAGCCAGAGGCCATGAGCGTTGTTTCGCTATCCATCGTCATTGAGCCACCCAGTCTGTCGAGACGATGTCAATGATCGACTCCTGTGTCAGCATTGAAGAACAATGCGTCGGTTACGATCGGTGCAAAGTCATTAGTGCATCAATCTTGATGGTTGTGGACAGCAGAAATCACGTTGCAAGGGCCCACGACTGGATTGGCACCACTTGGAAGGGCAGAAATCACAGATGGCATAGTCCAGGTGCTGTTACAGAGGTGAAGAAAATCTTTGACCGGGAGAATTTAAAACAGGGGGTGTCAGCAAGCCCCAGGAGTCACTCTGGGTTCAAGTAAGATGGTTCCAGTCCTTGTCCTCAGCAGGGCAGAGATCTGGAGGAAGCAGGGCAGCTCAGCAAAAATCAGAAATCAGTTTCTTCAGAGCAGCAGTCAGGTAAAGTGGCAATCCTTTTAGCACAGCAGTCTTTACTCCTGGCAGAGTTCTTCACAGGTCCAGTCGTGTACTGTCTTAGTAGGGTCAGAGCCCCAGTACTTATACCCAAATGTGCCTTTGAAGTGGGAGTGACAACATGACCCCTTTCAACCCATCCCTGTCTGCCAGGCAATCCTTAGGGGATAGTCAGCCCTTTTGGGGGAACAGGACACTGCCTATTCAGGTGTAAGTGTCAGTTCCCCACTCCCTCTTCCTGTCATGAAGAGTTATCAGAATTTAAATGAATGCAGATGAGTTCTCATTCTCACACACACTTACTGTGCTTGTGGGTGTCTAGAGGGAATGCATAATGTACAGCTGTCACCCATCCCTGACACATATTGGAGACAGGCTGCAAGGCATGCAAAGCAGTACGAGCAGAGAAATGGCAACTTTCTAAAAGTGGCATTTCCCAAACAGTATTGTTAAGTCCAACTTTACCCGTAAAGAGGATTTATCATTATCATTTCAAAGATATGACAGATGATGAATTACTGCTTTAAAGTGTTTTTAGGAACTGTGAGGAGTAGACCTCACAGTAGTAAAAAACAAATGTAGCTTTTTGTCACTACCGAGACATGTAAAACTTTAAAGTAAATGTTTTAGTTACACAGCACTCTACCTTTAGCACTACCTAGGACCTACCTTAGGTATGACTTATGTGTAAAAAAAGGGGAGTTTAAGGATTGGCAGGTGTTTTCCAATGCCAAGTAAACCGCACTCAGGCCTTGCACTGGCAGGCCAGAGGCAGGTTTGAAAATCCACTTGTGTAGATGGCACAATAGGCACTGCAGGCCCACTTGCACCATTTAGATTACAGGCTCTGCATATATGGAATACCACTTTACAAGGGACTTATAAGCAAACTAAATATGCCAATCATGTATACACCAATGTCACCATGTTAGGGGGGGCGCATGCATTTTAGCACTGATTAGCAATAGTAAAGTACTCAGAGTCCTAAGGCCAACAACAAGATACAGCAAAAAGAGAAGGTAAGCAGGCAAAAAGTTTGGAGGAAGACCACCCCAAGTATGACACATCTAACAGTAACATCTTGTGGGGAAAGTGGGTGACAGTGTTTGCACCTTATCTGGATCTTGAGTCATTCCCCCATCAGAGAATATGTGCCTAAAAAACTTAAGTTTGGTTTTGTGAAAGACAAATTTCACTGCATTCAAAGTGAGACCGACATGAGCAAGTAACTGGCATACTTCAGTGAGGGTTTTGTCGTGTTATTTTAAGGTTAATCCGAAGACCGGTATGTTGTCACTGTATTTGAAAGCATGTGCCACAGGTTGGATTATTCTACAGATAAAATCTTTAAATGTTTCCGCAGTGGAAGACACTGTACAACCCAGAATATTGTATTTGAACAAACCAACATGAATTGAAAAAGTGGTAATATACCTGCAGTTCTCTTCTGATTCAAGTTGGTGGTGGCCTTTGTTTAGGTCAAGACGGGAAAAGACTTTAGCTCTCTTCAGTTGCATGATCTTGTCTGCTACGTGAGGACCAGGCTGTCTCTCCTGTCCAATGGCTCAGTTTGGCTGACGCATATCAAAATAAATGCTCCACAACTCTCCTTTTTTGCTACAACCACTATGGGCGTACTCCATGGCGTGGGGCCTGTGGAAAATTCAATTATGTCATGTTTCAAAAGGGTTGGCAACTCTTTCTCTACAGCTTCTTGCAAATGAAAAGTGATTCTATGGTGCCGTTGGGCAATAGGACGAACATCATCTTTGATATAAAGCTGTACTTTCATTTTCTTGAGCTTTCCCAAGCAATGAAGCAACTACAGGAATTGCCTTGTGTCATCAGGCTGAGAGCAGGGAGTGTAGTTGAGGGATATTAACACCATATCCTCCGCCGTGGGGAAACCGAGCAAGCATGCACCTGAAGAGGTTCCTTGTAGAACATGAATGGTGGCTTGTGCTGACATTGTTTTGTGTTGCATTGCTGCAATGAACGACCCTTGGCTTTGTAACAGTTTAGAAGCAGGTGTATACCTTTGTGTCAGAAGGAGTAAGGTATGGCACAGGTGAGAGGCTATTGAATGTTTCCACTGGCATGATATTAATTGATGCTCCACTGTTGATAATGATGGGTACATGGTTACCGTTCACCTTCAATTTAATTCTGGAACAGTGTCCAAAAGAAGTTCAGTGCTTTGTTTGATGATTTTTTTTTTCAATGTAGTCTTCTTCTCCGGCAGCTAATCCACATGTGCATGCCATCGTTTGGTGGACATCATCACCACAAACCCATCTCCTTCGCTGGTACTCAATAGCAATGTTGAAAAACCTTTGGACAACAAACTTGACAATTATTGCTTTTTCTTGGTTTCTACTTGTCGTAGTTGATGTTGCTTTTTTACTTTGTGGGCATGGCAAGAGTACTTCTGGTACATTCTCGCATCCATCTTTTCTTTCTACTGTGACATACTTGATTTATCCTTAGCTCGACACACAGTTATCAAGTGGTTTTATTTCTTAAAAATCCCTACAGATTTGCCCTAAAGCTGGACATTTTCCTTCAGGGGGAAATGAAAATCCACAATGGAAGCATAGTTTTGTCTTCTTCAGTGACATTTACTTACCTGCATCTGTTTTGTGCTTGCTTTTCATGGTCAACGCAGATTTGTTACGCACTGTCCCTACTTCTAAGTGAGCAGCTTGGCATTCTACTCACTCCTCGGCTCTCGCAGCCATCAGCATCTTCTCTAGACTGAGTGTCTCTCTCAACATGTGCCTTCTAAAAGACTCTGAAAGGCAGCCATCAATGACTCTTAGGAGCATGGCTTCCTCATCAGTAAAGTCACAGAAATTGCTGAACTTGCAATGTTTAATAAGTGCATCAAGTCTTTCAACAAACTTGTCCATTGGTTCACCAGTCTACTGCTTCGCTTTGTTAATATATACCTTTCATAATCAACATTAAGCATTAGATCAAACTTGGCTTCCAGTGCATCTTTCACGTTTTGGGACAATGTAGCATCACTCTGCGAAACTTTCTTTAGAGCTTCTTTCACTCCATCACCTGGAAGGTTTTTGAAATATTTGATGATTTTCTTATCATCTTCCTCCTCTATTGAATTTACAGAGTCATCGAATGTTTCAATCCATGCAGTCAACCTGTCATCAATGTTATGTTTCTTGAAAGTGTCAAATGGCGGTGGTGACTTCAAGAACATGGCTGCATTATATTTCATGCTCCCTTCTGCTGCCATTGTGTTAGCACATGTCGTTCAACTGATTTTGCTGTCCAAGGTAGCTCCAACATCTTCTGCAAGTATCAGCCACGTGCAGAAGCATATGTCGCAGAGTGTTTCAATCATCCCTGACTGTGAGTATGCTCTCTGGGGCAGATGTTCAAGGAACTGACACATCTGCATAGATGCGTCAGTTTTCTTGCGCCAGCATCAAATGCCCTTGCGCCATCATGGATGCACTGTGTTTACAATACAGTGCTCCATGGTGCAAGGATTAACAGATGCGTCAGAAATTCAAATGCATCTGTTGGCCCAAAAGTGATTCATTGCTGAGTTGCTCATGAAAGTGATGCAACTCCAGCAATGCGCCACAGCAGATAGGTCAGTACCATTCAAATAGCCCTGCATCATTCCTTACGCCTGGTCTGAGCAGGCATAGGGATTTTGATACAGTGAAAGTGTAGAGTGACACAGTGAAATGTAAATTTTACAGCGTCAGTTCTACATGGATTTTTGCGTGGGAACGCCCACCTTGCTTGCATTATACCTTGTGCAAGTATAATGTGACGCAGGGTTGTGCAATGTGATGCATCTCCCTCGATGCATCACGTTGTAAATTTGCTACATTGTTTGCGCCGCTGTTGCATCAAAAAAAGTGACGCAATGGCAGCGCAAGGGGCTTGTAAATCTGCCCCTCTCTTTCTTGTACGTGTTGGCGTTATAGTTGTTTTCTTGCTTCATCTGAATGGTTGCTCTATGTTCTGGTCTCTGCTGACAGCCTCACTGGCAGTATTGAAATACGCTACTCTTTGGGGCCCTCAATTGCTTCACGCGCCATGTATGGTCTGGAGCAGGGCTTTGACTCCACACGTGCCGGTCGTAGACTGCATCTCTTTGATTCAGGAGACATGCTGCATGGACAAGCAGTTTGCTGTACCATTGCAAACTCTCAGGGGAGTAGTCCTGTTCTTCATGGGTGTGTATCCCCTACTTGTCGCCAGTTTTGTGTCTTCTCCAGTCCTGAAGCATGCAAATAGATTATATCACAGACGGAAGCTGAGGTTGAACATGTATTTTTATTTCAACATTCATTCTCACTTTCACCATTACATCATACTTCCCTGAACCACAACCTAACACCTACCTAGCATATCATGTGGTGCCTGGTCACAGTCCACCCAGAACCACAAGGGTCATGGTGCGTACAGCAACTATATGCTACACAGCAGCTCCGGTCTGTGTAGGACGTGTTACCGGGGCGGTGCGTGACAAAATTCGTTTTCTTTATTTTTTTCGTAACTTACCTGCAAACAGCCGTATGCTGCATTTTGCAACCCCCCACCCTGCCCCTCCTCTGCCCCATGTCACCGCCCCGGTAACACGCCCTATACGGGCCGTCGCTGCTACACAGACTACAGAAGGAGAAGTGAATGGTCCTAACCAAGTAATATCTCAGTTGTAATCAACAACAAAAAGCAGCTAATTTCGAAAAAAGTTGAAATCACAAAATAAGATACAATACAATTGCTAAGAAAAAACATTCTTAAACACCTTTTTGGTTATGCTGACATTCAGCACTTCTTGATACAGCTAATGAAAAAGACACAAAAGTGGGCCCTCTGTGCTGAAACTAATAAATCATTTTTGAATTTTTTTATTAAATAAAAAAAAAAGAAATGAGAGTGAAAGAGCTGGCGTTTGTCAAGTTAGTACAGCAAAAAATACATTTTATTCAATACATATGCCAGTACCCCACCCAGAAAATGCTTTACGCTAATGTACACTAATCATCACAGGCGCCTTACAACCTTTAATTCAATGATATGAACATCATGGCAGTGCAGAGTGAAAGACAGGAGCATATCATGCTAAGAATTCTCAGAAGCAACAATTGGGTAACCACATATATATGCTATATCTCAATCAAATGAGATGTGGGAAAGGGCTTCTATGAGTGGTCTGCCGTATGGAACAATCTAAACAGCTCCCACATATCTCTTGGTTTGGAGGTAGGTGATAGAAGCTTCGCATGTAGCTCAAGTTCTCCATCCAGTACACAAGAGATGTAATCCACTCTTTTTTTAGGAGCTCTTCCCCTACACAAGCTGCATGCCACAAGTCTTTTATCCAGCAACAATGATAGTGTAGTAAATTAACTGTGGGTTACCGGTGTTTCCCCCTCCAAGCCAGAAGTACATTTTAGGAACCATCTGCAAAGTGTTGCCAATCATAACAGAGATGGTTGATAGGTCTTCATTCCCGTACTACTGAACAGAATGGCATGACCAAGCCAGGTGTGAAAAGTCTGACTCCCAAATCCCATAACATGTGCATTGTGAAGCTACTTTCAAATCATATCTCTAGAGCTGCATCCAAGTGAACTGCACACACTGTAAGAACCTGAAGTGGATTATCTGTAACTAGGCCTGGGCGGTAAATTCCGTTCCGCCCGCGGATTTTGCGGAATTTGGGTAATTTCGCGTTCCGCGGAGAACGCAAAATTGCCCAAAATTCTGCTTTCCGCGACTTCGCGAAATTTTTTGCTTGTTCGCGTTCTTAAAATGCGTGTTCGCGAGATATTTCTCCCCGAGCACGCAAACAGCGATTGTGAACAGGAAAAAAGCATCGCGAACAAGCAATTCCGCGTGTTCGCGGAATTTCTGCGTGTTCGCGGAGATTTTTTACCGTTTCGCGGAGATTTGCGTAATGCGATTACGCAAATTCCGCCCACCCCTATCTGTAACCTACTGTTTGGGGCGAGCATCCCTGTTTGTGTTCAGAAAAATATCCAACATTCATCAATAATCTCCTCATCTACCTTCATCTCTCGCTCTAGCCTAGCCTGGTCTTTGCCAGCTGGTGTCTCTCCCATGGTAAATATGAGGGGGCAGATTTACAAGAACCTGACGAAGTCAGTTTCCCTGCGCCTCCATGCGAAAACCTTGCGCCACCATGGATTGCCATATTTACAATACAGCGCACCATGGCGCAAGGATTGACAGATGTGTCTGAAATTCTGACACATTTGTTGGTGCAAAGGTCACGTATTGCGGGAGTCGTGTCCAGCAATGCATGGGGAGACCTATTCTCAATACACTGCTTCACTCCTTTCACCTGCTTCAAGCAGGCGTAGGGATTTGACACAGGGGCGTACTAGAAGTGGCGCATTGAAATCTTGTAGATTTCACTGTGTCACTTCTACTAGGCTTTCCTGCGTGGGAATGGCCATCCTGCATACATTCTACCTGACGCAGGTATAATGTGCCACAGGGCTTCACAAGGTGACGCATCTCCCTAGATGTGCCAGATCGTAAATGGGCCACAACGTGATGGATTGTTTACACCGCTGCTGTAGATAACCAAAAAGGAGTATTCTTGCTGTTCCTCAAAACAACAAAGGAAGAGTCAAAAAGAAGGCTGGATACAACTAAATACAGAATGCGTATACAGTTGGTAATCCATTTGTTGGATAATAATGCCCTCACACACCCTTTCAGGTGTCATGCTTCATCATATGGGCTGCTCCTCGTCGGGCCGGCGGTGCAATGCCTAACGGGCTCCCTTAAAAAGGGGCACTTTGTCGGAGATCTTCAATCCAACTGCCGTATGGTGAAGTGCAGGTGTGGGGGCCTAAATAATGTATATGTGAATAAGTGATGTAAAACAGGGTTGAAAGTGCCGGCTAGAAATTTAGTTTTATTTTGAGGGCCTCCTTCCCTGATTAAAAACGTGTGTATAGCACTCAACACCTTCTGGACTTGGTGGTGAGGGTAGGTCAATACGTACGTCATGAGCGAGGCTAAATTCCTACTTTTCGAGGATCTATCACTCATACCCAACCCACCAAGTACTGTTGTGGTCTGAACTTCTGCTGAATAGGGTAGTACCAGACTATGACAGGTATTTTAGTCAGGAGATACTGACTCGTTTTAAACCTTTTTCCACTGAGAGTATTAATATTACTAAGTTCTCTCCTTTTGTAGATAGTTTTTTTAGGTCCTGAAGAATCGTGAGTGCAATAGCTCTATGCGAGAAACATGTTGACCATCAAATACTAATATAGGCCACTCCTACACGAGACATTTTACTCTGTTGAGTGCTATACACACGTTTTTAATCAGTGAAGGTGGCCCTCAGAATAAAACTAAATTCCTAGCCGGCACTTTCAACCCTGTTTTACATCACTTATTCACATCTACATTATTTAGGCCCCCACACCCGCACTTCACCATACGGCAGTTGGATTGAAGATCTCCGACAAAGTGCCCCTTTTTAAGGGAGCCCGTTATGCATTGCACCGCCGGCCCGGCGAGGAGCAGCCCATATGATGAAGCATGACACCTGAAAGGGTGTGTGAGGGCATTATTATCCAACAAATGGATTACCAACTGTATATGCATTCTGTATTTAGTTGTATCCAGCCTTCTTTTTGACTCTTCCTTTGTTGTTTTGAGGAACAGCAAGAATACTCCTTTTTGGTTATCTACACCCTTGGGGCAACTTTTCTTGCTGGACCTCCCACTCCCCTGTGAGCGGAAATAGCCCCTCTTGTCCCTCTCTTTGTAATTCATAATTTACACCACTGCTGTGTCACAAACATTGATGCGACAGCGGTGCAAAAGTGTCGCAAGGGGCTTGTAAATCTGCCCAAGGGCTTTTGTAGAATTCACTGTAAAGCAATTTCCCGTGTCTTAAATACTTCAGGCTTACTTGGGAATTTAGCTATCCACCCCCTGTGTGGACCACTAAACTGATCATAGAAAAATACACTCAGAGGAATGCAAGATGACAGCCACTTAAGATCTGCCAGCATGATACAGACACAATTTTTATATACTTTGCCCCAAATCAAGATGCCTTAGGTGAGCAGTTGTGCAATCCCATTGGCATCATGAGTTACCGGCAACCTCGGGTGGGACGGTAAGGAGAGCTAGGAGGAATATATAATGAAGCCAGTACTTTTCTTGATTCTGTCCCACGGCTCAATCCTACTGGCCATGGCATCAATCAATATTCGACAACGATTGGGGAACACACCACAATTGATTGCAGGGCACAGGAGCAGCATTATCCTCTTCCACAGCAGTGTGTGGCAGGTAGGGGGCGGGATAAAACCAGTGGTATGCCAAAATGTGCCTTTACACATAAATTGTAGAGCTCAAGATCTGGTGCCTCAAACAACATGCTGGGAAATGACAATGTTAAAGTTTACCATCTAATCCAGCAATGTTGTCGGCCCATTCTAGGTGAATCAATTGATTTCTAAGTGTTAGAATTGTGTGTGGCAGGGATATTCTTAAATAGATAAACGTAGCATTGGGAGAATTACCATCTTCATAAGGGGCAATCTTCCAGTTAATGACAGCTGGAGGGATACCCATTGAATAATGTGCTCGGTCATTTTTTCAGTGCTACCACTAAGTTCTGTTTAACCATGATATCAATGTCTCGATTGAGCCATATTTCTAAATATCTATGGAACCTTCACACTATGCTAATGGAAAGTCCAGTGTGAATCGACATTCGATAGTCATAAGAGGGAGGATTTGAGATTTGCATCAAATGATGGTTGCTTTCAATAGTTTACCAAACATATAAATTCCCTCAGTATTGTTTTAAGAGACTCTTCGAGGTCTGTCAAATACAGAGTCATGTCATCTGTATACAGAGATATCAGTTGTTGTCTACTCGTAAACCTAAAGACACAGTGCAGGGAAAGTGGCATATTAGTAGGTGCAGGTATTCACCCTCAGAAAGTATTAATCCCACAATCACTAATAGGTCCAGTCAAGTCTCAGTAACTTAATCTTTGCTCGACCCATGGTAGATTGGCAAATGAGCAGTCAGGCTTAACTTATGAGACTGCATGTGTAAAGCATTTAATACCACCAAAACAGTAAATAACTAAAAGACACCAATTCAAAAAATTAGGGAATTTTTATCTTTAAAATGACACCAATACAAAAAAAATCCAATGTAGAGAATCAAAAATATTAATTTATAAAAATTAAATCAAAGATCATACTTTATAGTGCCAACAAGTTTAAAGCACTGCTCTCGACCACTAAGGGGTTCACTACTAGGACTAAGTCGAAGTTTCAGGCCGACCGCAATGGAGCACATGCTGGCTTGGCTGTGAGCTAGGTCCAGGTCAAAGTTTTACTTTTGTACTTCGATGCTGAGCTTGTCGGCAGGTCCTCTGGCCTGCTGGATCGGGAGTTTGAGTCAATAAAGGTGGCCTGTTGCAGCTCAGTTTCTCATCAAGTCCTCTGTGTCGACAGCAAGGAACAACTTGAAGCGATAGTTGACGGCTTCTCTCTCAACTTCGAGTTGGGCTCCCCTCGGAGCTTTTCAGAGCAACAAACCAGCAAGGTCAATACAATCAGTGAGTCTACAACAGCAGCTTGCCTCTCGACATCGAGCTGGTCAGCTCCTGGAGTTTTTATGCAAAACTTTGCAGAAAGTTTCCAAACTTTGAAATATTGGTTCTTGTTGGTTCCTTTGGGTAAAGTAAGGGTCCAGTAGCACCAGCCAAGGGTTCAGAGACTCTGGATTGCCACTTGGGGGCTAGGGATCAATTTCACACAATGCACCTGCACAGTCTAGGAGGAATCTTGTTGCAGCTGGCCAACTGGAGTGAGCTTCTCTTTGACTTGGCAGGTGACCTCTAACAGATCTTTTGTACCTGTTGCTGATCAGAGAGTCCACTCCTTTTCCTTTGAGTCAGGCACATCCCTTTCTTTGTGGAGCCTTGTGAGTCCAGCAGGTTCAGTATTTCTGAGTGCAAGCCATCTGTGGTGCAGTCCAATGGTCCAGCAGGGCAGTAATTATTTTTCATTTGTTCCAGGCAGTGTTCCGAGATGCTCCTGTAGCTGTTTCATATTTATCCTCCATTCTGAGCTGGCAGGAAGGGGGATACCCTAACTAGTAGGGGTGAAGCCACCTGGAATGCACTAATCTCCACAAACTCAAGATGGAGAAAATCTCTCCTTGGTGTGTGTGTCTGTGTAACTCAACCCAGAGGTGTGGCTAACTACTGACTACACTCCCCTTTCAGTAATTCAATTCAATTCAATTCAATTCATGGTTTGAGATTTCGATCTCCAATGAGCTCCATGTAAGAAGTAGGACAGAGAATATGAAAATGATCACAAATATTACACAATAGTCAGATTACAATTACATACTCGGTTCATTACCAGAGTAAATAAGTTAAAAATACATAAACAATTTGTTATTATACAATTTAAAACTAAAATCCCTTCATACGGGTTACAAAAATCATAACAGCATATCAACATAGGTTTATGTACCAATTATTCTATAAAAGGAGAGGTCAAAATCTATTATGACCAATTCAAGATTCTCCCTTTAGTAGCAAAGAGGTATGTGCAAAAGTAAACTGGAGGGAACAAGGGCACTGCATAAAAAGCATATAAATAGGGATAATCACCATGATAACGGAATAGACAAATTGTGATTACGTAATTAAAAACTTTACTGCAAAAAATAAATAGAGTTAAGTACATATGCAATTTGTTGATGTTAAGCTTCCATACGATAGCAACTTCATAATTAGTCCAATTTTGTGTAAAGAGCAGTCATGTAGCAGCAAAGATTTATGTACAAAATATTGTAAGAGAAAAACATTGAAAGCATATATAACAAAAATTTCACTCCCCCCTAGCAGCAATAGTTAAAAGCAAAAATGTATTCCTATTTTGTGAAAAGAGCAACCAAGCAGCAGCGATAGCCGAGTGCAAAATTTATTCCAGAGAGTATAAAACACCAGTAGCCTTTATAAGAATCTACAAAAGGCCCAGTACTTAGGAGCCTGGTCCTGTGAGGTGCCATCAATCCCAAGAGGTAACAGGAGTAAAATGTGGTTTTCCTATCACCTGTAGAGGGTCCTCCTCTCTATCCATGATACTAAAAATATAGGGGCAGTTTTACAAGCCCCTTGCGCAACTTTTGCGTCATTTTCCTCATGTTAAAAATGACGCAAAAATGGTGCAAGGGGCTTGTAAATCTGCCCCATAGTATCTACTACTGAAGGAAGGTCCTACTAACATAGACTCCTTCCTCTCAAGTGATAGTACAGTTAAGACAAATATATGTCCAAAAACTCCTTAAAAAAATGGAATCGTTTTGTACACACTATTTCATTCTTTGGATAGAAGAGAAACTCACGTGTCAATGGTACGCTTTTGATAATAATAATAATAATAATAATAATCTTTATTTAGATATAACACATATCTTTAAAAGAGTTTACAAGATTCACAGTTAAAAAGAAACCAACTGTTTTAAAATACAATACACTGTTATATGTTACACTGGCTATAAAAATACAACATAAGTATTAAAACAAGGCAGTGTTCTGTGGAATAGGATTAGATGTATTGATCTATCCCTTTGCAGAGCATGATAAACGTTTCATTTCTTCTTCTCTAAAATTTTTGTTAACAAATCCTGTTTTGCGTAAAGTTACGATATACTTGTTGAATAAAAGTTATTAAACCCAGGTTTAAGTCTTTGTTTTCAGGGTTCAGAGCCACAATAATGGCTTGTCTGCATGTCCGAACACCCATCCTATTCCACTCTACTTTAAGTTTACACCTGCGTTGCGAGTTAAAAGCTGGGCAGAGACAAACTACATATAGCAGGGTTTCGGCTGTCTTGCCGCACCCTCTGCAGATAACATTTTCCGCCATACGTCGCCAGGGGGGCAGATCTTGCAAAAAGCGCCAGTCACCCATCCTGATTGCCATAAAGCTGCGTTTTAAGTACAGTGAATATGTGCAAGACAGATAAGATGCAGGGGCTAGCCTACTGTAAGAATTTACAAGAGCCCAAGCATGACTGCGTTTGGTGAAGAGGGCCTTATCCATTATGAGAGAACTCATTCTCACACATTTTTTGATGGCAGTTTTGAATGCTGCCCGGCTGGGGTTGAGGACCCATAGCTCGCTCGCCGACATTTGACAAATGTAATCCTTGAAAAGACAACCAAACGTACCCCCAGGGTTTTTCTGGGTAATTTCCAACCAGACCAAAGATTCTAGTGTGCCTAAGTCTGCTTGTCGCAGTTTGTGGCAGAGATTCAGATATGTACCAATGTTAGAAGCATCATAATTCAATATCCCCAGCTCAAGTCTTACCTGAGCTGGAGATGCGGAGTTTGGCAAGTGGAGTACCTTTTTATAGATTTTGCTTGTATGTTGGTTTAAGGCAGTATTCAGCTTGCCCCTGAATATCTCTATACCATATGATAGAGAAGGGCCGATTTTTGCTCTCAGAACTTCTAAGAGTGGTAAAAGAGTTGGGCCAGAGATATTTTTCGAGACTTTAGCTAGTGATACAGCAAGGGTTATGGCTTTGACTGTGAGCTCGTTACGATGTTTAGTAAGGTTACCTCTAGAGTCCAAATGGACACCTAGGTACTTGTACGAGTGACCTACAACGAGGCTTGTGTTATTATATGACCAACCCCCAACAATGCGCCGTTTCTGACCAAATGGGACTACTTGTGTACGCTTTTGATGTTATTCTGTATAAACATCAGCCGAAGCCACCGAAAGCGATACGGTAATAAGGCTGGGCAAACAAACAGGATATGATTAAGGTTCTGTATGCCCAAGTTACACATGTTAGCATTTTTTCCTATTTTCATAGAAGGGGACCAATTTGCTGTTAGATCATTTAGTGGTAAAAGATTAATGCGGAATAAAGTTAGCCAACGGCGGATACCATGGTCTAAATTCCCAGATAAATATGTCTGAGCTACTCTCTGGGAACTTGATGTGGCTATTTATTCCAATCTTTCCTTTAATCTACAGTACTCAACATCTCTCTGGAAACTAACCATACAGCTAGTGCTTTTAAAAAAAGGTTTAAGTTCTGAAAGCGGGAAGGAGATCACTGACTCCTCCTGTGCATTGAAAAGATTCTGCGCAATAATGAAGTCACGGAAGAAGGAGTATTTATTTGCTTTTCCTAAGAAGATATCTTGACATAGGAATTGTCTTATGGTGGACAGTATACTATTCTTTAACTGGAATCCCCAACGAATTACCCACGCTAAGCCTTGAACAAATGAACTTACCAGACCAAATTCCAATCTAATAGCAGGTGTCGGAACCAGTGACTAAAATTACATAGTTTGCATAAAATCTGGCCTTCTATCTTATCAAGAATACTCCAGACTTCTACTGGATGGGATTCAATGGCACATAACAATGGATTTTTTTTTGCTTTAAAAACAGATAACAAGTGTATGAAGTGTCTTCGACCCATTACTCTGTAAAATACACGTAAACCATTTGCATGTAATGCAGCTTTACAGGATCTGTGTTCAATGTGGGGCTTCTTCTTTGTATTGCCTGCTATTAGTTTCCCCAAGTAGAGATAAGAATCTACTATCTCAATATTTTAGGAGCAAATTCTCCATTTGAAATTAAGAGACTTTCTGCTCGTTCTAGATTTCAAAATCAGAACTTTACTTTTAGAGACGTTTATCTTCAAATACTGTGCCATCATATATCTCTGCAGTGACATCAACTTCTTATTCAGCCCAATGGGAGTCAAATCCATAATTGCAATATCGTCTGCGTACATGGGACATGAAAATGGGAGGCCACCTATCTTCAGCGCGTCTCCTTCTTGAGAAGAAAGGCATTCATGTAAATCTGCTACATACAGTACTTCTCCCGATCTAATTAGGGGGACTACCATATGGCAGGGGAGTAAGGAAGTTTGACATGGGTCCTATGAAATCTGTTCTCCTGCCTTTGAAGTTCAGCATCTCTCCCCAGCCTCCTCCCTCTCCCTGGCTTTTCTAGGTACCAAATTTCCCCCCAACAAATTGTTGTTTTGATGCAGTCCTAAGCCTCTTCACACCCAGTCAGGGAGCAGGTTGGACCATGCTGTTAACCTCTTCAGCGCTGCGCGGATTCCCGCGCGGTGCTGAAAGTTCTGAGCGCGGGCGGGGCCATGACGGAACGGTTCCGTCATAAGCACAGCCCAACCGACGTGCATGACGGAACCGTTCCGTCATCGGCGTCGAAGAGGTTAAAGGTGGACCAACTTTCCTTTAATAGCTATATTAAATCCAACGTTGGCAAGTTGTTGAATATAATTGGACAATTAATTTGATACTTTGAATGGTATTTCTAGCTAGCTCCAATGCAAAGATAGACTTTATTAAATTAAATAAAGCCTTCTCCGTCCATGTTAGCCAAGGGGTTAGCAGCACTACAATAGGGTAGAACGACTATGGCTGTTTTTTCTTACCTGAGCATATAAAACATATTTATATTGTACAAATATTTTATAACTATGCACTCTATCCTTGTGGCACCTAGGGCAACCTTAGGGATGAATTATAAGTAATAAAAAGGTAGCTTTGGAATTTGGAAGTACTTTCAATTCCAAAGTCGAATTTGGACATAGTTTTATTTTAAAACTCAGCCTGCAAGTCAGGCCTGGATTTAAAATGACACAGGATACCTCAGCAGTGCACACTACAGGTAGGTGTTGTTTGCCAATTAGAATTATACTAATTACCATTTACCTTTAGAGGACAGAGCAATGGCCCTATGGCCAGGTTGGCAGAGCTCAGGGCACTTTCAGAGTCAGTAACCACCAGCATGATTTAAAAGAATGGGGGCGATCAGAGCAAAAAGGATGACTTTCTTACTCCCGCCTGATGAAAGGTGAAGGACAGCTAACCTACACCCTGGTAGTCCTCACCATCCTGGAAAGTCTATCAGCATTGGCAGAGGCAGTCCCAGGTCGATGTTTTACTGTGAAATTGACCACCTCAACAATTTCGGGTTCTCCCCCTCTTCAGCATTAACCATCTGAGAGGCCTCTGATTACTTTGAACATAGAAGTGAGTACCAACCAGGTATGTCCTCAGCTTCTTAAGGGTTGTACATACTCTCCACCTACAAGGTCATGCAGGTACACCACTGAACCTTGTCCTATCTGGCATTTGCTTGCCTTGATAGTCAGGCCCGCCTGCTGCAATGGCCTGAAGCACATCTCTCAGGTGCACCAGGTGCTCCTACAAGGTGGAACTTGTAATGATTCTGTCCGAAGACTGGTACTCCTCAGGATTCGAGTGATGCAAGAAGGGGTCCACCCCTTGATCTCCACAACTCCTACAATGACTGCACGTAATGTTAGGACAATCAAGTGAGGGAAGGATAGGAAGGGAACAGCAGGGAGTAGAACCTGAAATACAAATACAACATCATGAAATGCAAGGGCATGCAACACTACGCTCGTTTAATTCTCGCTAGGAATCCCAATTACCTTTGACGATATACCACATAAGCAGATTCTGTCTTCCTTCAGAAAATACGGCATTTCATCATATCGGATACTAGGAAAGACAAAACAGGCATATCAACCTCAATCAACCAAGTTCACATTTTGACAACTGCTTACAATCTCTCCTGATACCCCAACACATCTGTTCCGAATGTATAACGTAAAGCGGCTTATGCTGAAAAGCGAGAAACGCTTTAGTTTGAGGAGAGAAGCACTTTGTCATTGATTCCAAATGTCCAGTAAGTTCTCTGCTTTTCATTAAAGCTGTTCCTTCTTGTAACTAAAAGTTAACGACTACTTAAAGATCAAATCAATCCAGGATCCGTGCTAAGAACGTAATTCAGAACTAAGGGGCCGATTCACAGAACTAACTTAAGACAAAATCCTAAACTTACTACTGTTGGTATTCATGAAGTTAGGATTTTGTCTTAAGTTTTTCTTAAGACAAACTTAAGACAAACTTAAGACAGACTTAAGACAAACTTAAGACAGACTTAAGACAGACTTGAGACAGACTTAAGACAAACTTAAGACAAAATCCTAACTTAAGTCTGTCTTAAGTTTGTCTTAAGTCTGTCTTAAGTTTGTCTTAAGTCTGTCTTAAGTCTGTCTTAAGTTTGCCTTAGGACAAACTTAAGACAAAATCCTAACTTCTGTGAATACCAAAAGTAGTAAGTTTAGGATTTTGTCTTAAGTCAGTTCTGTGAATCGGGCCCATTATGTCTAAGATATTCCTTTCTTCTTCAATACCATCCAATCCTCTGATGGCGTGTAAGTAACAGAAAGTTTAAGAATACACTCCGCTCCTTCCTCGGAATGTGCTTAGATAAGAATACAAAGTTATCCGCTCCTTCCTCGGAACATACTTAGATAAGAATACGAGAGTTACTCTCCTTTTTAAGAGCGGAAATCAAAGGCGGGCGTTGTTAACGGCTCCTTGCCCGAGCGCGTTAAACCCAGGGGAATATAACAAAGTACTGCTCCTACCTTGGAGCGCGTTGAACTGAAACTGGACGAGATGTCTCCTCTTTACTGGCGATAGTTTTGGAGTGGAACTCTCAGACAGCAATCAAGGTAAGGGCTGGTGGAAAAAGCCGAGACGCATAAACGACGACTCTCCTTCGTAGTTAGCCGGAAGGATACGCCTCCATGTCAGGACGCTGTTCGGCAGATACCTCTAAGAGTTGATAACGTACCAGGGAAAAGACGCCTCCGTGCGTCGTCAACTGCCTTCGGGTGAATACCAGGTTACAATGATTTGACAGGTTTGAATCTAAAATTATGCACGTCACCCCGTGCGCGTCGCGTCTATTTATGGATGCTGCTCCGCTTTCCCTCAGGGTGCATTCTGGGAGTTGTAGGCTATTTTCCGACCCAGGCTGGAAGTAGATGATAAAGTCATATTCTTCAAAGAAAAGCATCCACCTCATCTGTCTTTGAGAGAGATGCCTAGCCGTCTTGATGTACTGAAGATTCCGATGATTGGAATATACTGTAACCGGGTACTGTGCCCCTCACAAATAAGGACGCCATTCCTGGAAGGCTTTTTAGATAGACAGCAACTCCTTCTCCGCTATGTTATAGTTCTTTTCTGCTGAGCTTCCTAGATAGATAGGCTAGTGGATGAAGCTGCCCAGTGTGTTTGTCCCTTTGTGAGAGGATTGCTCCTATCACCTCATCCGACGCATCTGCTTCTACTATGAAGGGGCATCCAATTGTGGGTGTCTAAGTACTGGCACCGCGGTGAAGACGTGTTTCAGGAATTCAAAGGCGGCCGCGGCCTCCTGGGTCCATCCGAACGGTACTCCCTTCCTGAGCAACCTGGTGATTTGCATCGCCATTCGTGAGAAACCCTGAATGAATCTTCGGTAATAGTTGGCGAAACCTAGGAAGCATTGTACTTCCCTGATGTTGTTTGGTACTGGCCATTCCTGTTCTGCCTTAACCTTTCCTTCTGCCATACCCAAACCTTCAGGAGGGATCATAACCCCCCCCCAAAAACTTTACTCCGAATTCACACTTGCTTAGCTTGCAATACAAGTGGTGCTTTCCCAGAGATCTTAAGACTTGCCGGACTTGTTCTGGGTGGTCTTCCTCTGACTCTGAGTAAATCAGTATGTCGTCTATATAGACAACTACTGAGCGTTCCACGTATTCTTTCAGTACATCGTTCAAGAAGTACTGAAATGCCGCAGGGGCGTTGCACAGCCTGAACGGCATTACTGTATATTCAAAAAGACCATAGCGCGTCTCAAAAACCGTATTCCATTCATCCCCCTAACTTATGCATACCAAGTGATACGCCCCTCTTAGGTTTAACCTGGTGTAAATCTTTGCTTCGCGCACCTGATCCAATAAGACTGGTATGAGGGGTAGAGGATAACGATTGCGGATAGTGTTTTTATTAAGCATGCGATAGTCACAGCAAGCCATCAATTCACCACTCGCTTTGGCGATGAAGAAAAGAGGGGATGCTGCCGGGGAATGGGTTGGCCTAATATAACCTATTTCCAGAAAATAGTCTAAATAATTCCTCAAGTGTTTGGTCTCTGGTTCCGATAACGCGTATACTCTGCAAGCTGGTATGGCTGCCCCATCCACCAAGTCGATCTGACAGTCGTACCGCCTATGAGGCGGGAGATTCTCTGCTTGGGATTTGCTAAAGACATCCGCGAACTGAGCCTATTCACTTGGCAAAACCATCCCTTTTTCAGCTGCAGTGGACATCAGGAATGGGTGAGCCAGTGTTGCAGCACAGGAGACAGATTCGGGAAAATGTGGTCTTGACACTCATCTGACAGGAACTGAACTGTTTTGTCTCTCCAATTTATGGTGGGGTTATGATGACAGAACCACGGCATCCCCAATATCACCTCATACTGAGGGGCTTCAATGATGTTCAAGGCCAAGTTTTCTACATGATGTCTCCCTCCCATCCTAACTGACAGATGCACTTCCTCTTTCTGTTCTGTGAGCAGTCCGGATGTAAGGGGTTTGCCATCCACAGCCAACACCTCCTCTGGGATTTCTCTGGGTACACTACATATGGCTAGCTGTTTAACCAACCCGCTATCCATGAAATTCCCAGTGGCCCCGGATTCTAGCATGGCCATCACCTGGAATATATGTTGTTTATATTCCAAACACATCGAGAGCACTATATGGGATTCAGTATCCTTCAACTGAGTTGTGGCCAAACAAGGGATCGTCCATTCTTTGTCAATAGCCTGACCTGAAAGGACAGAAGAAACACCAATGAGGTCTATGCTGGTCGTAGATGCTAGGGATTTTCTGTTTTTGTAGGTACCTCCTAGTCTTTCGGGCCTCGCGGGGCAGTCCCAGATGTAATGCCATTTCTTTCCGCAATACATGCAGAGACCCTGGGAGCATCTACTCTCCCTCTCAACACGTGATAGTGGTGTGCGAATTGCTCCCACCTCCATGGGTTCGGAGGCAACCTCATTACTAGTCGCTTCCTTCCTAGGGCTTCTATCAGGTCTGTAACCTGCCCTTTCTCCTTTGTGTCTTTCCCCTCCTCTATCTGCTATGCGTCTGTCTAACCTCAATGAGAGACTGATAAGATCTGCACAAGAGCGTGGTTGGGGGTTATTCTAGCTATGACAACTTTCAACTCATTGCATAGGCCTTGGTAAAAGAGAGACATCCTCTTTTCTTACGGCCAAGCTGGTTCTGCCACTAGTCTATTGAAGGACGTTAAACATGTCACTAACTCACTTCTCCCTTGTCTCAACTCCAAGAGTTCCTTATCTACGCTAAAGGTCATGGTTCATCTGTCAAAAAACCCTTCTAAAGCCGCCCTGAAAGCATCCCAATCTGACAAGATAGGGTCGTTATTCCGAACCAAAGGCACAGCCCAATTAGCCGCGTCACCTACAAGATAGGAGATCGCAAAAGCCACTCTTGAATGATTACTTGGGAATGACGAAGGCTTGCAAGAGAAATGCATCATGAGCTGAGTTATGAACACTTGTATCTTCTGAGGGTCCCCTGCATACCTTTCAAGACTTGCTAAGGGAATGGGAGGAGGGAATGTGACGTGTATCTGGGAATTCCCAGTGGCTACCTCAAAGGGGTTTCTGGTTAGTCTTTCTACCCTCTCCCGTAATGACGCTGTCTCTGCTCTAGAGGCTGCCAATTCCTGGTGAACTGCTGCTAGCGGCTGGAGAACCTCTTCCATGGTGTAACCTTTTGCCAACTCACGAACCAGGAGAAGTATATATCGTGGGTGCGTAATTCTGTAACGATCCTGTCCGAAGATGGGTACTCCTCAGGATTCGAGTGATGCAATAAGGGGTCCACCCCTTGATCTTCCCAACTCCAACAATGACTGCACGGAGTGTTAGGACAATCAAGTGAGGGAAGGATAGGAAGGGGACAGCAGGGAGTAGAACCTGAAATACAAATACAACACCATGAAATGCAGGGGAATGCAACACTACGCTCGTTTAATTCTCGCTAGGAATCCCAATTAACTTGGATGATATACCACATAAGCAGACTCAGTCTTCCTTCCGAAAATATGGTATTTCATCATACCGGATACTAGGAAAGGCAAAACAGGCATATCAACATCAATCAACCAAGTGCACATTTTGACAACTGCTTACAATCTCTCCTGATACCCCTACACACCTGTTCGGAATGTATAACGTAAAGCGGCTCATGCTGAAAAGCAAGAAACGCTTTAGTTCGAGGAGAGATGCACTATGTCATTGATTAATAATGTCCAGTAAGTTCTCTGCTCTTCATTAAAGCTGTTCCTTCTTGTAACTAAAAGTTAACGACTACTTAAACATCAAATCAATCCAGGCTCCGTGCTAAGAACGTAATTCAGACCTAAATGTCTAAGATATTCCTTTCTTCTTGAATACCATCCAATCCTGTGATGGCGTGTAAGTAACAGAAAGTTTAAGGATACACTCCTCTCCTTCCTCGGAACGTCCTTAGATAAGAATACAAAGTTATCCGCTCCTTCCTCGGAATGTGCTTAGATAAGAATACGAGAGTTACTCTCCTTTTTAAGTGTGGAAAACAAAGACGGGCGTTGTTAACGGCTCCTTGACGGAGCGTGTTAAACCCAGGGGAATATAACAGTACAGATCCTACCTTGGAGCGCGTTGAACTCAAACTAAATACAGTTTTATGATCCAGAAAAGGTGCACTGAAAGTTACCAACCCAAACAGGACTATGTTCACCAACCTTTGGAAGGTGGCACAGACATTTTTCAAGCCAAAGGGCAAAACTTTGAACTGAAAGTGGCCCTCTGGATTGTAAAAGTTTTCACAGAGTAAAAACATGCGGGGTAATGCACTGTGTTGTATCACAGTCAATGTAAAGGATGTTTACCCCCTCAGCCATGGCTGGTCCCAAGCCCAGCTGAGAAAGGAGGAGGGTTATGTGTAGGGCTAGCTACTGAACCATGTAAAAAAATCCTAGCTACAGAAACATCAACCAAAAGACCAAGAGGCATCCTTGTGGCAAGAGGAATCTTTCACAGAGAGTCATGCCTCCTTGTGGTTAATGACAAAGATCCCTGAAAGCCACAAAGCTGATCCACCTGCTTTCAATCAAGACCATCAGCATCAGGAAGAGAACTCCCCACACACTCACAAAATAGCACTGATGCTAACGCCAGCAGGCACTAGGGACCTGATTGGATGGGAAACTCACAGTCCCAAAGTCATCATAGCAAACTTCTGCACAAAAAATGAGGATCGATATGAATGTTATCCAGGGCTATGATGCAGGATGTGAGAGTGATGAGAGGAGAAGACATGGCGTAAGACCATCCTCTTGTCATGGCCAGGCGAAAGCTGAAGAAAGCATGGATGGAGGAGTCAAACCAACACCAGTGATATAACACCACCCTCCTCAAAGATACACATAAATGGTGTGAATATTCAGTCAGCTTCAGTAGCAAGTTTCAAGTCCTGCAAGAACTAGAGGATAACATAAACACAGTAGAAAGTAAGTGGGAGAACATCAAATAAACAGTGACATCAACCTGCCAGGAAGTGCGGTGCCCCAAGAAACACCAGCATAAAGAATGAATCTCCACCAGGACTCTCTGCAAAATTCAAGAGAAAAGGAAAAGAAAGCTGCGGTCAACACCACCCGAACAACAGCAGAAAAGGCGAAAGCTCAGTGCGAATACACCAAAGCCAACAAGGAAGCAAAGATAAGCATAAGAGCAGACAAGCGAAGATTTAGCAATGGTCTTGCCACAGAAGTCCAGGAAGCAACAAGCCACACAAACTTTTAAAAACGCTATGACATGACAAGGAAACTCTCTGGCAGATACTGGAAGCCAGAAAGACTTGTTAAAGACAGAGCTGGGAATACTATCATGGGTAGCAAAGGACAACAATGAAGATGGGTGGAGCACTTTGAAGAACTGCTGAATCAGCCTGTGCCGCAGTCTTCACCAGACATACAGCTAGCTGATATGGATTTGCCAATCAACTTCAGCAGACCAACTAAGGAAGAAATATGGCAAGCATTCAAACATCTGAGAAAGGGGAAGGCAGCAGAACCTGACAACATTCTGGCAAAGGCACTGAAGGCAGACATTGAAACATCAGTAGAGATCCTCCACCCCATGTTTGGAAGAATCTGGGATGACAAAAGGTGCCGTCATGCTGGAAGGAGGGATATTTCATAAAGATCAACAAGAAAGGGGACCTGAGTAACTTCGCAAACTACAGAGGGATAGCTTTTCTATCAACCCCAGGCAAAGAGTTCAACAGTCATCCTGAACAGAATGAAGGATCAAGTTGACGTTTGGTTCCAGCATCAGCAAGCTGGCTTTTGCAAAGATAAATACTGCACAGACCAGACTGTAACACTGTGCATCATCATTGAGCAGTCAATGGTATGGAACTCCCCACTATATGTATAATGCTAGGGGTGTCAAACCCAAGGAACTTAAAAAATACCCCTGATTCTTTAAGGCAAAATCTGGCTTAACACCTGGCATAGATATGCTCGAGAGCATTCTGTTAGTTACTGCGCATTCCTCTGGCTCAATGGAGGACCTGTCTCCCAGGGGCGATAGTAAAGCTTTATCACAACCATTATTACAATCAGCGCAGTATCTCTCACAGAGGCCATTGGGCATAACCGTATCTGAAACCACCGGGCAGGCAGTAACCGAAAATGTCGAAGTACTAGTAGCACAAACTAAATCCGGGTCTGAAGTAATTCAAGAGGGCCCTTCTCAGGTTGATACATCTTTTTCTCTGCAATGGGACACAAAGAGCTTGCTCTATCTAATTTCCAATTTTGGAAGAGATTAGGTAACTTAAAACCTCTCAAACTGTGGAGATTGCTGCTATACATGCCCGACTCACAAAAATCAAAGACACTATAGCCTGGATCCCGGCGCGACTTAATGAGGCAGAAGCAAGAATGTCACAGCTGGAGGAGCAGGTCATTACTCTGAAAGACAAGGTTGCTGCTTTTCAGAGTCAAAAATCCGTAATGGATTGTAAATTGGAGGAATCATAGAATTACTCTAGACACTCTAATCTTCATACCCTCAGTATTCTGGAGGGTCTTGAGGGCCATTAGACACTTCAATGGGTCAACTCCTTCATTTAAAAAACATCCTCCTGGGATACAATGGGGATCTTACACTCATGAGGGCCCATCGTGTGCCGGCACATTTCCTTCCCAACGCCAAATTCACTCAGACGATCCTGGTCAACTTTGGAGATTACTGGCTGAAAGAGCAAATTCTATCCAAGGCAGTTAAGCAACGACAGTTCACCGCACCGGAAGTTTAATTATGTTGTATCTTCCCAGATATGGCCACGTCCGCAGCCAAAAGACAGAAAGAATTTGTCAAAATGCTGCATCTGTTCCAGGAACAAGGTCCCAGGCAATGATTGCTTAGCAAAGTAAACTACTAAAAGGAAGATTTCACGTATTCTGCAATGTTACCGAAGCCCAGGAACTGCTGCCACAAATTTCTAACAAGAGCTAATATTTAAGCTCAGGACTCTCAAATTTTGTTTTCTTTTTCTCTCACGTCTTTTCTAATTCCCCTCTGGCATTATTCGGGTCTTTTTCTTTTCTTCATGTCCTGGGGAGGGAGGAGATGGGGTGGGTAGGCGGATAGCTTCTGGCACAAGGTCAAGGTGTCAGTTTCAGGGAATGGGGTAAGCCTGTCAGGTGTGAGCGGGGACCACAGCTTTTGGGGGGAGGCCGGGACACAGGAATATTAGGGTGGAGGTGGTGCATCGGAATGGGAAGTAAGAGGGCAAAAAGAGACCTACTTCAAAAATCCAAAGCCAGATTTAAATTGCACTTTCTGAACTTAATTGGCAAATATGTACCTCCTGAGTGTCAGCGCTTCAGCAAATTTGAGATCCTTGAGGGGATCTTTGGGGTTGGCCAGGTATACTGGAAGACTTATTTTCCTAATGTTTTCACTCTGTATTGGAGACATTTTTAGTATATTGCGCTAATGGATAAAAGGGAAATGCTAAAGTGGTCTCCTTCAATGTTTACGGCCTTAATAACAAAAAGAAAATGTGGGCTATTGAATCCTGGATTAAGATGGAAAACCCATCTGTAGTTTTAATTCGTGAAACTCATATACTGGTGGGGAAGTTAGGGGACTTCCCCATGTTTAGATCTTGGGAAGCAAATCAGGGCTTTTCCTCTTCCCAGGCTACACATCGGGCCACTGCGATTGTTTTAGGTAAAAATTTACAGCAGAGGTGGTAAATTTCATAAGTGACAAAAAGGAAAGGTGGTGCTGGGCGACTTGCAAGCTGGGGGGTAGATATCTTACCCTTGTTAGTATTTACGCCCTGGTAGAAGATAATGCTGAGCCATATGAAGAATTATTTCAATCACTAATACAAATTTGTGGTGAAATAATCATAGGAGGGGACTTCAATTTTTTAGTAAAGCCAAAGATTGATTCTTCAGTTATAGCTAAAAGGCAAAACCTTTAAGATGATCCCTGAAGGGAAGCATTTCCTATTAAAAATGACATATACCTGTTTTTCTGTTCTATTCCGCACTTCTTCACACATAGATTTTTTACTTATATCCAAGAATGTTGGTAATCAAAGAACCTTGCCTAATGGATTTTCGAATCATGCAGTGATTAATTTAGAGGTTGAGCCAGGTAAAATTTCAGTATATCCCAAGAGATGGACTTTCAATAGACAGTCCTTAATGGAAGAAAGCTGGATATTATTCTGTAAAACAGAGATAATGGAAATTCTTGTAATAAACCATGGGACAGCTCTCCCTCATATTGTCTGGAATTCCCTTAAGGCATAAATTCAGGGGCTGGTTATTAGTGAGGCTAGGTAAAGTTTTTAAAAAAAATGAAGAACAAAAGCAAATCCTAGAACAGAATGTTCAACCGTGCTACGATACCTCACTTCAGCCCCCAATCAACCAAAGCTCGATCAGGCTAAACGGGCACTAAGCGAGACATAATATTTAAAATGTGAATCTTTGAATCGTAAATATATGCAAAAGGTAAATGGAGAAAGTCATTTTATAGGGAGATTTCTTCCATGGCAGGCTCGGTAGCAAGCCGCAAGTAACAGGATAAGCACTTTCAAATGCCCTGTTACCGGTACCCGAAGTGATGACCCTTCTTACATAGGGGATATAATGCTGAAGCATTATAGGCACATCTATGGTCAAAAACAATCAATCAATAATACCTTCCTGGAGAGATTCCTTCGGGAACAAAACATCCGGGTACTCTCTGAGACCAAAAAAGTTAATATGATGCGCCCCTTTTCCAAAGAGCTGGGGGAACTTATAAGGAACCTCATGAGTGGTAAAGCCTGTGGACCGGATGGTCTACCGTCCGAATTATTTAAAGCATTCTCTGGGGTATTATTTGTGAATTTTTTATTGGTTGCCAATATAATGCTAGAGAGAGGCCGAATTCCAGCATCATTTCGAAAAGGGAATGTAGTCAGCTTTTTAAAATGGGAAAGGACGACAAAAATCGCCCAATCACACTTCTGAATTCGGACAACAAAATTATTACGAAACTTTTAGCCAACAGATTTGACAGAATAGCATCAAATCTGGTCTTCTCTGATCAAAATGGTTTTATTTCAGGGCGATAGCTCGGGACAAATATGCATTATCTAGCGGAAGCACTCGATTATTTTGAGACCAAGAAAATATCGGCCCTGGTCCTCCTGTTGGACGCAGAGAAAGCATTTGACCTCATAGTATGGGAGAATCTTTTTTGTATTTTGTCCAGGTTCGGTATCCCCCCTCAGATCACATGGTTGATTCAGAGAATGTATCATAATACAGAAGCCAGCAGTATTGTCAATACCTCCGAGGTAGGGCAAGTTAGTGTTAAACGAGGGACCAGACAAGGTTGTCCTCTGTCTCATGTTTTATTTGCTTTTTTTATCGAGCCTCTGGCTATTGCTACTCGAGATAAGATAGATATTCGTCCCCCCATAACCAACTATGGGGCAACAAAAATTGTACGCTGATGATATTTTGCTCATCCTTGACTGTGATTAGGGGGTTCAAGCTAAGGTCTTTATATATATTTGGGAATTAGTTCTTCACCACAAATCACTGACTTGCATGATCTAAATTTCTAATTAAGAAATTCTAAAAAATTTGGGAATCATATTTTGACTAAATGCTAAAGAGAGCTTAACATTTCAATTCTCCGCTAATATGATGAAATATTATTAGAAGTTTCTTAAGTATTTGTATATTGTATTCCACTGCAATGCACTATAAGACACTTTAGCCACTTTTAAAAGTGGAAAAAAAAGAAATGTTGGTACTGTATTTGGTTCTTGAGGATGATATACTATCAGAAACTCTTTCTCCTGATGTATTTCTATACTTGTTAGAAATGGGATTTCTGGTTGGCTAGGGCTTGCGCCAAAGCCAGACAGAAACCACCACTCTAGTCAGGGCAAGGAAGTTACACGCCAAAGATAACCCCTGCTCACCCCCTTGGTAGCTTGGCACGAGCAGTCAGGCTTATCCCGGAGACAATGTGTAAAGCGTTTGCGCGCGCACACAGCAACAACACCCTAGGCCCACCACAAAAGAAACTCCACACAAGTTATATATAAAAATAGCCTTTGTATTATAATAAACACATTAGATGATAATCACATAATTTACACTGTGCCAACTGGCACTGGGCAGAAACTCACAGGGGACTATTTACACAAGACAGGGCCACATGCACCACTGTCAGAATTAGCACAAATCACTAATTGTAGATGTAAAACATATATCAACTGTACACAAATTATAACTGTAGAAATGTAGAACAAATTATAAATGTAGCGCCCAACCAGTAACCACTGGTAAAAGGTAAGTACCCCTACGCAATCCTAAACACCTTAGGCATATATCACGCAGGGAACCTTGAACTCACTAGCATAATTTCTACTAGAAAAACAATCTCCTATGCATAGACACAGCTAGGAATACAAATAACATAAAGGCAATGCACATTGCGCAAAAGTACACACGTAAAAATAACCATGTACCCTATGTGAGGGCACAACACAGGAAAACCGTCCCAAGGCCAACTAGCCTCTCAGGGGCTCAAACGCCCTTTGTCCAAAATGTCAGGGCGCAATCAGAGGACCTCTCACTGGTCCTCGGGCTGCCTCAGCAGCGAAAGCACCTGCACACAGGGGCAGAACCTAAATGTTGCAGCTGCCCACTAAGTGCTGGGCAGCTGGGAAAAGGAGCCTGGGCAGTAGCATGCCTCCTGAGCCCCGGTCTGGGACTCTAAATGAAACGGAAGGGGGCCCCAAACGCTGCAGCTTCCTCTGCTCTCGCAGGGCTTCTGGGATTAGCGATGCAAACTCGGGCACCACCGTGCCCCTGGCCCCTCGCTGGGGCTTTAAGAATAAATTATGGGCACCGTTGCAGCTGCCCGCTATGGCGGTGCAGCTGTGGCGAGGAAGAGTGCTCTGGGGCCCTGGTACCACAGGTGCATCTTCCTACCCACGTTGGTGCCACCCAGGCTCTAAGAACAATTTGGAGCACCGTTGGAGGGCCCGCTGTCAGGTGCGGGACGGCTCAGTCAGTCAGCCTGGGCACCATGGTCCCTCAGGACCACTAGGCATACAATGTTGGGGCAGGATCGCATGTAGGAAGTAGCTGCCGGCCAGAGTATCCCGCCCCAGCCCTCACTCACCGGCTCGGGGATGCTCTTCCGGTCTTCCTCTTCACCGTCAGGGCTCTCCTCTCCACACAGGAGCCCCGCTCCGGTGCTGACAGGCTACTGGTCACTGTTGGCCAGCCAGCAGCATCGCGCTGACTCGATCTTCGTCTTCAGCGGCTCTGGGGGGGTTACTTCTCCTCAGCGATTCCGTGGGCGCGGGGCTTCCTTCGGAAAGCGGAAGTCCCACCCCACATCAGGCAACACGCTACCTGACTTCCGGTTCTCTTCCACCACATGAGCGCGGGGTAGGCTCCCGTCCGCTTCCTGTTTGAGCCCCGCCCACGTCTCCATGGAGTTCGCCTGACTTCCTGGTGAAGCCCGGCCGTGGCGGTGATTTTCTTTTCCTCCAAAGCAGCAATGAGGGGTGGGCTCCCTATTTCTTACGCATACAAAGCGGGGTAGCCCGCAAGTGGTAATAAATCCTCAACGGCGGCAATGCGGGGTGGGCACGCGCGAATGGCGAAAAAAATGCGGGGTGGGCACCCGCTGCTGTATATCGACCAGACAGCAGCCCCGCGCTACAGCAGCCCCGCGCTGCAAATAAAGAACAGGAGCGCTTCTCCACATGCCAGGGCAGAATCCCCAGCCCTCTTTAGATTTAGGGAAAGCACGCTTCAGGGCAAAGCTCCAAGCCCAGGAAAAAGTCCCTCAGAAGGCAGGGGGCAAGGGCTGGGCCCAGGGGACAGCTCACAGGGCCCTCCAGGCAGGGAGGCAGTCCCCAGTGGCGATCCTCCTGGCGCCCAGCGGCCGCAGCAGGCCCCTCCCATTAGGATCAGCAGAGCAGAACATTTTACATGGGGTCACAGCCCCTTTTTATACACAGGTTTCCTTGGTCTCAAGGTGCAGGGAAGGGGCGAACCAGATGCAACTGGTTCCTGAGCACTTTGTTTTGCTCAGCCACTCTCCCTATTCACAGAACAGGCCAGGGCCATCAGTCGCACCACAGGGGGCGGAGCCAGCATTGTGTGGGGAAAGCCCAGCCCTATTCAGGTCCCAGGTGTACTCCTCCCACTCATCAACATGCAGATCTCTCCACTCACCACTGGGGCAGACCCATCCTGACTCCTGGAGCCAGGCACACCAGCCAATCACACGCCAGACAGTCACTTCACATTTATTCCACAGATGTGCCAGCTTCTAGAAGTGGTACTTCTACACTAGACACACTAACGCCGCACACAACATCGCGCAGCATTCAATCTCATGAGTTTGCACATACCAAACTCGACCCTGCACTCCCCATGCACCAGGAACTACCATGGACACATACATTCCCCATGCATTCCTATGGGAGGGCAGGTCAGTCTCACTAACTGTAACCCAGAGCGCACGACCTTTCCACTGGGACACAGTGTAAAAGCGCCTAGAGGCCTAAAACCACTTGCACAACATAGGGAAAAAGCTAGGATAATTGCAAAAAGTTTTGGGGGTGAACCCGCCAGAAGTGCCAAGTCCAACACAACCCCTTTCCAGCCAAAACGCAGGGGAGACCAATCACCACCGTGATGGGCTTCCCTGCTTTGGGCGATAGAACACGGAAGCGGGCCCGCAATGGCAGGGACACCCTCCGGTTCTACGCCACTCTGAACCCACGTGGATCCCTCTGTAAAAGCTCTGTGGACCAACTCGGGCTACCCCACTGGTACTCCTCTAATGTCCACGGCCAGGACCAGGCCCTAGGCCATCCAGATGCCACTGGTCCTTGCCTATCCACAGAGTGGGGGGTAGTAACCCCTGGCACATAGTAACCATTCTCCACTCTACCCCTCATCAGGGCAGTTCTAAACTGCCACTGATCCTCCAGCCCAGGGTCTGTACCCTCAAGCTGACCAACAGTCACGGGCGAGGCTCTCCTCCCCTTACCTCTTCTTCTAGGGTTCCGTCCTCTCTTCTTCTGAGAGGCGACCTCATAACACAATTCATCCACCAGGTCAGGACCTCTCCCTGAGAACTGGTCTCCCAACCTAGGGTTTAACCCCTCAGGTTGCACCGGGGTCAGAGGTGAGGACTCCCTCCCTCTGCACCCCCTTCCAGAATACGGCACCCTCCCAACTGGAGTGGTGCCCCTAGCAGCTACATCGGTAAGGACACTGCTTACAGTCGTCCTTCCCTCCAGGTCAGGCTGATCCTGAACCTGGTCTCCCAACCAGGGGTCTAAACCCTTTGGGTAAGTACTTGCCTGGCATTCCAGGACTTCTGAGGACTTACACACCATATCCCCCGAGGGTAACATATGCCTCATATGTTGCGTGACAGTCTGCCTGGCGCAGATCTCCCGTCCCCTGTCCTCCTGACAGTGCGCAAAGATCCCCCAGGACAGACGTGTGGTCACCATGGTCACCTCTAGGAGACTCAGCCCTCCCGGCTGGTCCATGACCCACTGGCTCCTCCACTGGGGAACACAGCCCCATGCCACCCCTCTCGCTGGACTTCTGTACCCTCCCTACTGGAGCGGCACTGCCAGACACCAGAACCACTGGAGCTCTACTTACAGATGCTCCAGGTTCTCCATACACTAGGCGATCATCCTCAAATGGACTAACAGGACAGCCTAGGCCCCCAACCTGGTGTTCCATGAAGAAACCATCCAGGCTCTGAGACTGGGTTTCGGGCATCCGGGGACTCGAAGTCACACACTCACTCCTACTCCACTGAGATAGGTCGTGAACCCCTACACCCCTCTCACTACTCTGGGACCTAGCTGGGCTACTCTGAGCCTCTTCCCCCATACTGGAAGGGAAGCTACCTGAGCCACTACTATTGGAAGTACTCTCCCATACCTCATCAGAACCATGGGCACTTTCCCAGTGGTCTGCTTCTTCTGCAAGTCTCCATGGACTAGCGAACCCACACTCCAACAGGTGTTGGCGCAACCCGGGAAAACAACAACTGAGCATCTGCTCTTTGATAACCAGATTGAACATTCCGTCCAAATCTTCTACCGTGTTAACCGTCACCCAATCAGCCAGTGCATCATGACATTCATCCTCAAAATCCCCCAACAATCCTGGTGAGACAACTTCCTACTGCCCCTGTACTTCAACCTGTACTCCTTCACTCGGAAACAAGGTACCATTCTCGGGGAACTGGGAATGGGACGTCCTGCACTGGACTCTATATCGCTGCCACCACTGGACTCTACCCTCCCTGGGGAATCCAGACAACTGCAACTGCGCTCAGGGGACAACTGACCCTCCAGAGCTACTTTCTCCCTGGCGAAGGCCCTCTCCGCCTACGCCATCCTCTCCTGCACTAAGACCCTCTCGGTCTCAAACTTTTTCTCCTCCACACCCAGCCCATCTTCTTGGCATGCTCTAACCTGAGCTTCTCCACAGCCAGCTGATGCTCCCTTGATTCGCTCCTATCTACCCACTCCTCTGGGGACAGGAAAAGGGAGGGCGCGCTGCCCCCGACACTGGACCCAGCAAGGGACTCCCTATCTATGGGGTCTTCACTATCTACTGGCGTCCCTGTCCTGTCACTTTCTTCCTCCTCTTCAGACTCCTCAGGGCTTCCCTCAGACCCACCACCCTCTTGGCGTGCGGCCCGGGCTCTCTCCTCCTCACTGCGCTCACCTTCCCATTTATCCTTCTGCCATTGGATCAGGTTTTCCCTAAGTTTTGACTGGGAGTCTGACACACTCACTGCTATGTCTCTCTCCTCACAGAAATCAACCAGCTCATACATACTGTATCTAAACAGACCACAGAAATTAAAAGCAGACTCCATTTTGGCAGGACGCTCAGGGACACGTGCAACACAAGGGACCTAGGTGTCTGAGCTGAAGTGAGAGTACATAATTCAAAAATGACACTTTTTAGGAGAAGAATTGAAAAATAAACCTCAGACCAATAATCCCCAAACACGTGATTTTCTAAAATGCAGAGTTTTGTAGTGCAGCCTGTCGTCGCTGTGGTACTGCGCAAACGCAAGTCCTAATCCCACCGCTGATCACTAATGTTAGAAATGGGATTTCTGGTTGGCTAGGGCTTGCGCCAAAGCCAGGCAGAAACTACCACTCTAGTCAGGGCAAGAAAGTTACACGCCAAAGATAACCCCTGCTCACCCCCTTGGTAGCTTGGCACGAGCAGTCAGGCTTATGCTAGAGGCAATCTGTAAAGCGTTTGCGTGCGCACACAGCAACAACACCCTAGGCCCACCACAAAAGAAACTCCACACAAGGTTATATATAAAATTAGCCTTTGTATTATAATAAACACATTAGATGATAATCACATAATTTACACTGTGCCAACTGGCACTGGACAGAAACTTACAGGGGACTATTTACACAAGACAGGGCCACATGGACCACTGTCAGAATTAGCACAAATCACTAATTGTAGATATAAAACATATATCAACTGTACACAAATTATAACTGTAGAAATGTAGAACAAATAATAAATGTAGCGCCCAACCAGTAACCACTGGTAAAAGGTAAGTACACCCTACGCAATCCTAAACACCTGAGGCATATATCACGCAGGGAACCTTGAACTCACTAGCATAATTTCTACTAGAAAAACAATCTCCTATGCATAGACACAGCTAGGAATAGGGGCACAACCTAAACGTTGCAGCTGCCCACTAAGTGCTGGGCAGCTGGGAAAAGGAGCCTGGGCACTAGCGTGCCTCCTGAGCCCCGGTCTGGGACTCTAAATGAAACAGAAGGGGCCCCCAAACGCTGCAGCTGCTTGTGCTCTCACAGGGCAGCTGGGATTAGCGATGCAAACTCGGGGACCACCGTGCCCCTGGCCCCTCACTGGGGCTTAAAAGAAAAAATTATGGGCACTGTTGCAGCTGCCCGCTATGGCGGTGCAGCTGTGACGAGGAACAGCGCTCTGGGGCCCTGGTACTACAGGTGCCTCTTTCTCCCCACGTTGGAGCCCCCCAGGCTCTAAGAAAAATTTGGGGCACCATTGGAGCGGCCCACTGTCAGGTGCGGGACCGCTCAGTCAGTCAGCCTGGGCACCAAGGGTCCTCAGGACCACTAGGTACACTACGTTGGGGCAGGCTCCCATGTAGGAAGTAGCTGCCGGCCAGAGTATCCCACCCCAGCCCTCACTCACCGGCTCGGGGATGCTCTTCCGGTCTTCCTCTTCACCGCCGGGGCTCTCCTCTCCACAAGGGAGCCCCGCTCCGGTGCTGACAGGCTCCTGGTCACTGTTTGCCAGCCAGCAGCGTCGCGCTGTCTTGATCTTCGTCTTCGGCGGCTCTGGGGGTTTACTTCTCCTTGGCGATTCCGTGGGCGCGGGGCTTCCGTCGGAAAGCGGAAGTCCCGCCCCACATCAGGCAACAGGCTACCTGACTTCCGGTTCTCTTCCGCCACAGGAGCGCGGGGTAGGCTCCCGTCCGCTTCCTGTTTGAGCCCCGCCCACTTCTCCACAGAGTTCGCCTGACTTCCTGGTGGGCACCCGCGAATGACGAAACCAATGCGGGGTGGGCACCCGCTGCTGTATATTGGCCAGACAGCAACCCCGCGCTGCAAATAAAGAACAGGAGCGCTTCTCCACGTGCCAGGGCAGAATCCCCAGCCCTCTTTAGTTTTTGGGAAAGTGCGCTTCAGAGCAAAGCTCCAAGCCCAGGAAAAAGTCACTCAGAAGGCAGGGTGCAAGGGCTGGGCCCAGGGGCCAGCTCACAGGGCCCTCCAGGCATTGAGGCAGTCCCCAGTGGCGGTCCTCCTGGCGCCCAGCGGCCGCAGCAGGCCCCTCCCGTTAGGATCAGGAGAGCAGAACATTTTACATGGGGTCACAGCCCCTTTTTATACACAGGTTTCCTTGGTCTCAAGGTGCATGGAAGGGGCGAACCAGATGCAACTGGTTCCTGAGCACTTTGTTTTGCTCAGCCCCTCTCCCTCTTCACAGAACAGGCCAGGGCCATCAGTCGCACCACAGGGGGTGGAGCCAGCATTGTGTGGGGGAAGCCCAGCCCTATTCAGGTCCCAGGTGTACTCCTCCCACTCATCAACATGCAGATCTCTCCACTCACCACTGGGGCAGACCCATCCTGACTCCTGGAGCCAGGCACACCAGCCAATCACACGCCAGACAGTCACTTCAAATTTATTCCACAGACGTGCCAGCTTCTAGAAGTGGCACTTCTACACTAGACACACTAACGCCGCACACATCATCGCGCAGCATTCAATCTCATGAGTTCGCACATACCAAACTCGACCCTGCACTCCCTACGCACCAGGAAGTACCATGGACACATACATTCCCCATGCATTCCTATGGGAGGGCGGGTCAGTCTCACTAACAGTAACCCAGAGCGCATGCACTTTCCACTGGGACACAGTGTAAAAGCGCCTAGAGGCCTAAAACCACTTACACAACATAGGGAAAAAGCTAGGATAATTGGAAAAAGTTTTAGTGGTGAACCCGCCAGAAAGGCCAAGTCCAACAATACTCTATTTCCATTTGTACTTTAATGCACTATATACACTTTGGGGTCTATTAGGATGGCAGTCGGAAAATCTACCCGACCGCCATGGTAGCGGGAAAAGACCGCCCGCAAGGGCCGCGGCATAACTGCTAGTCCAATTAGGATGCTCTGCAGTCGAAATCCAACCACGGCGGTCGGATTCTGGCGATTAACATTGCGGCGGTTGCTGTTGCCAGCAGCACCGCCACGGTGTGGAAAGGAGCATGTCATGCATGTCACTGCACTGCGTGGCAGTCACTGCACAGTGCCTGCCACCTGGTACAGGGACATACCCCCCCAGTGCACCCACACACCCCTAACACATTGAGGGCACGCAATGGGCCCCCGGAGACATTCTCAGCATGCCTTTCCGTGGCGGTTCCAACGCCAAGGAAAGGCTGGCTACCACCGGCATCATAATCTTGCCGGCGGTGCTTGGCCCTGATCCGCAACAATTGCAGCAGTCCAGCTCCGCCCGCCAGGCAAGCGGGCGGACTGCAACCAGAGGAAAAGTGTGGGGTGGAAAATCACACCGCGGCGGTCACGACCATGAAGCTAATCGGACCAGCGGTTTTCTGGGTTTGGATGGCGGGCAGATTGCCGCCGCCGGTCCGGTGGTTGCCACCACCGGCCCAGCGGCAGCCATCTGTCCACCATCCTAATAGACCCCTTTGATTGCTCTTTAAATGAAAAGCTGGTGATGTATCAGATCTCTTATGATTTTTTAGCTCAAAGCCACTTAGGCTTTTATTCGGATCACATACTCTTTTACTCCAGAATAAGTATGCTATATTTATTGTTCTGAAGTGCATTACTTGTTATTGACATGGTGATAAATATATGAATTTGTAAATTTGAATGGATCTCAATAAAAAACAAGAAAAGACTATGAGACCCGTTGGAAACTTCTCTACCACCACAATGTGCCAGATAAACGTATATGAATCATCAAGAACCCTTATGAGCGAATGACCTGCAAGATAGTCCATGGAGGACAACTCACAGAAGCCTTCCAAGTGAAGAATTTTAGTCCGCTGGGGGTATTGCTCTCGCCTTTTCTCTTACTGCTGATCATAAACTGGATAATGACAACATCAGCAGTGAGGAGAAGAAATAGCATCCAGTGGACACCTTTGACAAAGCTCGATGACCTGGACTCTACCATATTCATATGCAGATGCAAAAGAAGACCAAAAATGTGCAGCCACTTCAACACAACTTGGCCTCCACATACACAGAAAAAAACAAGATCCTGGAGGCTTAACCCTTGCGCTGCTAGAACTCCCCCATGCTAAGCCTTTTTTTGGGCTATTTGGGGTAGTTTGCGCTTAAGCCCTTTATAACTTTTTGTCCACATAAGGTATCCCTGCCAAATTTGCGTCCTTTTCTTCCAACACCATTGGAATTTTAAAGGTACCCAGAGTTTGTGGATTCCCCTGGAGGGCACCCATAAAATAGCCAAAATACAGCAACATTTTTGATGTTTTTGGAAAAATGGGGGAAAAGTGCTGCAGAAGAAAGCGTCTGGTTGTTTCCCGGCAAATGGTATCGACAAAGGGTTTGTGATGGTGAAATCATCATCTTCACAGCTTTCAGAGACAAGCAGACTTTTGTCAGAAACCAAACTTTTTTATTTTTTATACAGGTTTGGTATTTTACTGGGACATAAAGAGCCTATTTTTGCTACTTTTTAAGCTTTCAACCTCCTTCCAGTTAGTGGTAGAAATGGGTATGAAAGGAATAATGGACCCCGGAAAGTTATACATTTTTTAAAATTAGACAAAATTCTAAATCCAGCAAAGAGTTATTTGTGTAGATCCTTCAGGTTTTTTTTAATAGAAACTAACGGTTGAAAAAAAGAAAGCGAAAGTGAAAGAATTGAAAATTAGTTGAAAAAAACAGGCATCTGTGCCAATGTTTTCACCTGTAACTTCTATTAAGTATGACCATTATTTAAAGCAATATACTGTTACATCTGATGAACCCTCCTGTTTGTAGGGATATATAGGACTTGTAGGGTCACCAAGAACCTGAGGACCCCAGAGCCAATAATTGAGCAGCATCTTGCAATGGTTTTTCATTGTGTTCCCTGTATACAGCAAATCATTCGGGAAAATATAAAGAGTGAAAACTAGGCATCAAAAAAACTTTGTATTTCCAAAATGGGAATAGAATTAGGCCTGGGCAGTGAACTCCGCTCCGTTTACAGAGTTTACGGAGGTTTCTGCACTCGCAAAGTGCAGAAAACTCTGCTTCGCGTAGTGCAGAGAGTTTTTACCCCACTCGCGAACGGTAAGTTCATGAGCGCAAGCTGCCGCTCGTGTAGAATTTCTACCTGAGCGACAGGAAAACCAGCGCGAACAGTAGTTCGAACTGCACTCCGCCACTTGCGGAACTCCGCAGAGGTTTTTTGTCACTTCGCTAAGTTCCGTGTAGCAAAACTCCACGAACTACGCCTAGGGTAAATAAAATATAGAGTGTCTCCTCAATATGTTTTGGGCCATTGCCTGTCGCAGGTACTAGGCCCACCCAAGCGAGTGAGGTACCATTTTTATTAGGTGACCTGAGGGGAATGCTGGATGGTAGGAAAATTGTGTTTTTTCTGATACCAGAATATTATGACACAGTAATGCAAGAAAATGCATAACTATAGTCACATTTTGAGGTATGTATGGCATTGTGAGTAAAGAAAAACTTGGTGGGATCCATGAGAGGCACACCACCCAGCAATCCCCATTTATTTTTTTTGGTTAACAGAAATATCTAAAGTTGGTAAATTTTCCCTAGAGACAGACTACACCTTAGCACAGAAAGATAGAAAATATAACTGCCTATCCATCTGTTCCTCAAGAACACACACATACTGGTAGGATTTGGCACAAGGGTGAGTGAAAGGTTCAAAATGAATATTTTATTAACCAGAGATTTCATAAAAAGGAATGCACTGTTAATACTTAAAAGAATAAAAACCTGAACCAATGACTCACAGCTCATGAGCTGTAAAGCCACAACAAGGCACCAACCTCATTACAGGCCGTTCACACACCTTTCATACTTGACACGCACTTTCACACCAATAGCTGCGGCCCCAGCACATTACAGCACTCATATCAACAGACAATGTGGAGACAATGTACACCCTCGCAGAGAGAGACTGAAAAGTATTACTTCAAAATGAATAAATCCTTAAGTACACACACATACTGGTTGGATTTGGCATGAGGGTGAGTGAAGGTTCAGAGCATAAAATTCTATTAACAAGAGATTTCACAAAAACAAAATGCACTGTTGATAATTAAAAGGTTAGAAACCTGAACCAATGACTCACAGCTCGCAAGCTGCAAAGCCACGGCAAGGCACCAACCTCTTTACAGGCCATTCACACACCTTTCATACGTGACACACAAGACCATTCACACCGCCAGTCGAGGGCCCTGCACATTACAACATTCACATCAACATTCACATCAACATACAGCGCCATTCAAGGGCCCATCACTTTCATACGCCCACATGACTGACACAGCACTCACACTGGCTGGTGGTTGACATAGTATGTGCAGTGGCGTTTGGCTAGCAGAGTGTGTAATGACCAGCAGCAAGTCACTACTCACATACCGTCAGCCTCATGCCAGCCCATGCACACCGTCAGCCAATGCCAACCCATGCACACCGCCAGCCAAGCACCATCCCATGCACACTGCCAGCCAAGTACCACTCCACGCACACCGTCAGCCCATGCACACCGCCAGCCGAGCACCAGTCCACGCACACCACCATCCAAGTGCCAGCCCACGAACACTGCTAGCCATGCGCCAGTCCACGCACACCGTCAGCCAAGCGCCAGTCCATGCACACCATCAAGAAAACGCCAGTCCACGCACACTGTGAAGTTTCTTTTTAACAAGAAAGAAAACACAAACCAATTGGAACTAGATACAAAACTATAACTACAAACACAACAGCAGTAACGGAAGACATCATGCTCATGCCAACCGTGAAACTGAACAACATATAAAAAACCATACAGACCAGGCAGTACACTATTAGGGTCACGGTTGCTCCCACAATCTATTTTGTGTGAGCTACAATTTGAAACATGTGGGCACACACTGCCCAGGATTAGAAGGACAATCTGCACAGTGCATACGACTCTCCTTCCGCATACCTCTTCGCAAACAGACTCTACGTCTCTTACAGGGATTCTTTTTTGGGGCATGGGAGGTATTAAATCGGGAAAGTGGCGATCTTTTAATTAAGCCGCATCTTCAACGACTCCACTACAACAAGGCTGCCTATCACAGACTCCTGAAAATGAACAAAAGTCATCTTTGATACTGGAGAACCCTCCTTGAACACAATAAAAGCATTAAAAGTTGCTAAATTGAAAACATGGATGGCCAACTTCTTCTTTCACGTGTAAGCCTTATGAATAGCAGTGCAAGGTTCCAACCCCTGATCCACTCTATAAACAACACCCATTTGCTTATTGTAGTCTACAATGCACACAGGTATGAGTACTTCAGCAACCTGACCCCAAACAGCCACAGGCAAATTACTTTCAACATGGATGGTATTCAACATTTATGCATCCCTCCTGTCCACAAATTTCACAGCTAGCAGTTCATCACTACACAAGGGACTGCAATGTCCCCTCTGAAGCTTTTTGCAAACAAGCTCTTTTGGGTAAGCTTTACGGTTAGAACAGATTGTGCCACAAGCAAGAGTGTCCACAAATCCTTAGCAAAATTGCACAGCAGTGTAGATGTTATCTAGGTACAAATGGTGGACTGTGTGGACGGACAACCAGGTAGGACAATAGTGGAATCCCTAACAGTGTAAACCTGGAAATTATAGACATATCCTGTCTTCTCTCAGACAAGATAGAAAGCTTAATTCCATAACATGCCCTCTTGCTAGGAATGTACTGTCTAAATATCAAACAGCCCTTGAACAGGACCAAAGACTCATCAACAGCTATTTCTTTCCCTGGAGTATAGATCTCTGAAAATGGATCAAGAACAGGCCAAACCTTAAAAAGACAGTAAAACTCAGAGTGATCTTGTGGCAACGCCAAAGCATTATCAACAAGATGTAGCATCCAAAGCACAAGTAAATACCGATCACGACTCATAATTGCAGGAAATATGGCAGTTGCCATCAATGGATTGGTAGACTAATATAAAGCCATGGACAGCTTCCTTATCAAGCCCATCAAAAAAGTCAAACCCAAAAACTTCTTCATCTCATCCAGATTTGTGGGAATACACCAGGTAGCTCTAGAGTGGGGCCTAAGTCTGTCACTGGTGTCCCTAAAATACTGTTCTGCATAAAAATTAGTGTGCTCAACAATCTCAGCCAAAAACACATCATCCATAAACAACTGAAAAAACTGTATAGGCAAAATAAATTCCCTCTACACCCTGCAACACCACTAAAGGCAGGCAACACTGGCTGCACCATGTTTGGATCAACCCAGAGTCCTGCACTTCCAATGGGAAGCCTTGCAGCCCCAGGCTGCAATCCAGATGCCTCATGCTGCACCATCAACATATCTGTGTCCTCCACTAAAACAGGCACTTCATCTGCATTGAGAGTCGCTTCATCTGCACTGGAAGTAGCTTCATCATCAGATGATTCCTCATGGACAGAAAACTCACTGCCAGAATCTTGAACTTCCTCCTCTCCCTCAGACGCACTGTCTGTCTTATAATCATGGTCAGAGGAAGATTCAAAAAGCATACCAACCACCTGCTGAGTAGTAATTCTGTGGCTAGCCATAATCCTTACTAACAAAGGTAACTTGTCAAACAAGTCAACAACAACAAACATTTTGTAGAACAAATAATAATCAAAATGTGACTTTATTACAGACCTATATACTCCAAAACTATACCACTCACTTGTCAGAAGCAGATAGACTCACCACCACCTACTCTGCACAGACACAGCAAGGACGAACATTATCACACTAAAAAAGAAAAAGAAAAGGAATCTACACATAAGACATTGCAAAAGACATCGTAAAGAATTTCACGCTCAAAACCCAAAATAAATATGCTACTGTTATGACACCACTTTCAAAAAATTAAATCATGCATGGCAATAAATCTCATTTAGAGTAAACACAACAAAAAATGTTTTTCTTACCAAATAAATGCTACTACGCAAAACTTCAGTTCAACCACTGCTGAAACCGCAAACACGAACAAAAAGCTTTGCACTAGAATAAAGAGGAGAAATAAAACATTACAATCACATACGCAAATAATGAACCAGTCCACACACAATCCACCAGCCAAGCTGGGAGGTAGGTAGGCCTAAAAGCAAAAGGCCGATCTGCCCCCAAAGGGGGGCAGAAACAAACTAAATATTCACCCCTGTAAAAGGGGAGCAGCCCTTGCCCAGGGGGACACTCCCCAACAACATTTTTTTTAAGAACTGGTGTCTAGTGGCATTGGCCCCCCCTTGAGGACAGATGAACCTGAAAACATATGGTCTATCTGCCCCCAAGGAAGGGCAGAAATGGCCTCAATATTCACCCACATAAAGGGGAGTGACCCTTGCCCAAGGGGCCACTCCCCACAAACATTTATATAAAAAGAAATCCCTGGTGTACTAGTGGGCCATTTAAAATATTTTTGGGCCGATATGCCCCCCTAGAGGGGCAGAAACAGCCACACAAAATGCCCCCCAAATGGTAGCAACCCTTGCTTTAAGAGTCACTCCCCACATGCATTACATATATAAAAAGAAAGCAAACTAAAAAAATCCCTGGTGGCCTAGTGGGCCATCTAAAATTATTTTAGGCCGAAGAGTCCACACAAAATGTCTCCAAAAGGGGAGCGACCCTTGCCCAAGGGGCTGCTCCCCACATGCATTACAAATATTAAAAAAAGCTAAAATAAAAAAAATCCCTGGTGTCTAGTGGGCATTCCTGCAGAACGATTGCGCGATCGTGCAGCAGGAATGCTCAAAGAGACATTGGTGGAAAGTAAAATTGTTTCCTCCTGGAGGTGCTGGAAGCAAGTGGCTTCCAGCGCATCCAGTTTCATCTAATGATGTTGGTGCGCGATGCACGTTGATGTCATTAGATGACATGGAGGAGGGGGCGGGGGGCAGCAGAAGGGCTTCCGCTGTCCTCCCTTGTGGGGCAGCATGAAGGGTGGCCCACGGGGTGAGCGCTAGCACTTCCCCCGTGGATGGGTGCTAGGATAGCCAGGAGCCGTCCTGAGCATACGCCCACCGTGCCTCAGGATGGCTCACAGCCGTCCTGAGCACGGAAGGGGTAAAACAGCCAGCACAACTGCAGTCACTCTTGCAGGTGATGCAGTGGAAGAGGTTGAGGCCTTCACTTACCTGGGCAGTGTCACAGACAAGCAGGTGGTGCAGACACCCACGTCAAGGCAAGAATCCACAGAGTGATGGCTGGCTTCATTCAGCAAAGAAGATCTGAAACTCCAAGGACCTAATGTTGCAAACCAAGATCAGGCTTTTTAACATCAACATAAAATCAGTCCTTTTGCATGGAGCAGAAACTTTGACGATAACAGTGACCACCACCAAAAAAAGCCAGACCCTGTATGAGGAAAATCCACCAGATCTGTTGGCCAAACACCATAAGCATACACAACCTATGGCAGCAGACTTTTCAATTCCTTGCTCATTATGAAATAACGAAATCCCGCTGGTGTTGGATAGGTCAAACCCTCATCAAGTACGCATCAAACACCATCAAGCAAGACCTGACCTGGAACCCCCAAGGGAGAAAAAAGGAAGGGCAATAACCATCTGGCGCCAAGGCATGGAGGCTGACTTCAAGGCAATGGCTTAAACCTGGAGTCAGATTGAAAGAAAAACCCAGGATAGAGATGGCTGGAGAGTCCTAGTGATGGCCTACACCAAAGGAAGGGTAGTAATCATAAGTAAGTTAGTACCATTCTCCTGGTTGTATATGGTTTAGGGTCACTGGCCTCAGTATAGAGGACTCAATCCTCCCAATAGACTCTGTGGAACCTGCTGACATCACCCTTCTCTTACCTGGAGGCTGCCTGCCTCAGGCCTTCAAGAGTGGGACAATCCCTTTCCCCTGGTACAGCTCCACTCAGGATGGTCCACCCACTCCCTGCAACTCTGCCAAGTCAGAAAGATCTTTCAGGGGTAGAGTTCCCTCTTCTGGTACCAGATCCTCCACTCTCAGAGTTGGATTCTTCCTTGCCCTCTTGTGCTGCTGGGGCTCACTCGTCAGACCCCATCCCTTTCTCTTGTTCTTAGAGGCCTGGTCCGTTGTTTCAGGGTCCCAGGGTCCATTATCCCCCTGATGTGCAGCCTGTGCCCTCATCATACGACAAACCAACTCAGGGAGGTCCAGCAACTATGCATGGACCAGCCTTTCCACCCCTGACCACTTTGAAGCGCCAAGATCATTTCCCAGTAGACACTCCACTGGGAAGGCAGGAGACACAACTACCTTCTCAGTGCCAATCATTCCTCCCCATTCCAAACTCCCCATTGGCATGTGACAGAGCTTGGCTCTGTCGTCTGCAAAAATGACATGTGAAGTACACCTGGTAGGATCTGCTCAGGGAAACCAGTTTGTCCAACACCATGTTCACAAGGGCTCCTGTATCCCTCAGAGCCTCAACCTTTGGTTAATCTCAGGGCTTTGCCTGTACTTCTCCTTGCTTGGAGGTAAGGCTGCCATGGTTGCAACTTCCACCCTACCCCAGCCTATATGTGCTCTTTTTTGAACAAATTGTACAGCCGCTCATAGGTACTCACCTTCTTACCCTGTATCCAGCCCGCAAGTACCTTGACACATAGGGTACTGACTTTCTGGATGTCCCAAAACTTCACTGTGTACTGCTCGAGTGTTAGACCAAACCTTCTGATCAAGCTCTGCTTCATGTGGGGATATGATTCAGCCTCCTCTCCTTCTAAGGACTCACTCTAACGGCCTATCTCTGCCCGCCACTGGGATCAGTTCTCACAGGAGTGATTCCAGTGTTGAGAACTCACCCTCCTCATCTTGAGGGCCCTCTCAAAAGCTATCAGTCAGGTGTCTAAGTAATCCTCTTCCTGGTACTTAAGAACAATCCCCTTGGGTAGTATTTGGTCAAACCCACCTCCCCAGGACACTTCAGTATCCTCTTCGCTGCCACTATCTTCCTGTCTACCACCCCTTGTTATTCTCTTCTCCACATGTGCCCACTTCTTCTTGGCCAACGCCAACATGTCTACTTCTAAGGCTATATAAGCAAGATGTGCCTCAAGCAGCTCTCTTTCACTAAGGGACAGATCTGGCTCCCCTCTGGTGGATCCTCTTTCCCCATTAACTCTAGACAAGGCCCTGGATAATGTGTGTGGAGAGGTTTTCAACTTCCCCATCACTGGGGTCTAGGTGGTCTCCTTCTCCGGTCCTTCTATCTCTGGAGCCCCCTCTGTGGTCGAGTGTTGATCCTCTAGCTGGGCTTCTGCCCTGGCTTTATGGGCCTTTATCAGCACTTCTTCTTTGAATTGGAGGGTGTTTGTAACACCCTAGTACTGCACAAATCCCTATGATCGGCCACTCAGAGAGTTAAATCAAGCTCCATGGTATCCCTTGGATTTAAAAACAAAAGCTTTCCAAAAATCGAGGTCAGAGTAATTTAGTAAAAAATGAAAAGTGAATCAAATATTATTATTACAAATTAAAAATCAAAAACAATTTGGAGGATTTTTAATTGTCCAACCTAGATTCTAAACGGTGTAATTGAACATTAAGTAAATCTAGGGCAACATCAAAATCCATGGGTATTGCATGGTAACACCCACCGCAATGCCCATGGAATCACTCCTTCATGCAGTGTAAGGTAACACAGCAACTTAAGCTGCTTTGTCTTACTCCATATCTATGAGGCCATGCAAAATCTGGCTTGGCGTGTCCTCATAAATATGATTGAGTGACTTGCACCGCCGGAGTTTTAAAAAAGTGATGCTTCAGCAGCGCAAGCCTCTCATAAATAAGTCCCTGAATCTTTAATCACGTGAATGTGAATCACTGCTTGTATAATTTAAAAGACATAGTGGAACACAGCATATTAGGAAAACAACTGCAATGTGGAGCACAAGTGAAGCTTTTGTATGGAGAGTTTGAGTTCCAGGTTCAGCCCTTCACTGTGTACTTTAAACAACATGATCAGAGATTCCCGTTGTGCACATCAGAGGTTGGCCATATGCCATAGCTATGGCATGCACCCAGCTGTAGCCAAATAGACAGTCCACACTACACATGATTTTCAGCTGTGTATGGCAGTATATGCCTCAGGACTTGGCTTTTAACCAACAGCTGCATCATGAGCAGCCAACCCCCATTGCTCCTGTCTTTCATCACTGCAGAGTGGATGTTAAATGCAGTGATGGCATATATGAGGTCATAATCAATGCATGGAGGGGGAGAATTTCTGTGTTTTTTAGTTTTGTTTCATTTCATAACTAAAACTGAACTCATAAGGAGTTTAAAACATGTTAAGTTCTTATACAAAAAGCTAGCCATAAACTGACTTGTATTTTACAGTGAGCTTCTGGGATTTTTTAATAATATCCCACATCCAACTGCTCCTTGCACCTATCCCATTTGTAACCAAAACTGAGAGAGCACGGCCTTTAACTATGTCCGCAAGGGTGGGGAGGGGGGGGGGTGTTGGTCGCACTGCCTGACTTTCCATCAAGACCTATACCCAACCCAGCAGAGGAGGCCTAACACAGCAGCACAGCCTTCGAATGAGCACAAAAGGGTTTTTTGACTTGGCCCGACCCCCAACCCACCATTGGTAGTCAATGCTCCAGTGCAACGACCCAGCAACACACAGAAGAGTAGTGTGGGACCTGGCCAGAAACTATGGACTGAGCCCAACCAGCTGCAGGTGGCCAACCCATGGTGGACATAGGTTTAATTAATTAATGTTTTTGGGCCTCTGGCAGATGGCAGTCTAGGTGTAGATGAGTCTCACCTTTGTTTAGCTTTTTAAGTATTAAACAAGAAAGGATTGTGAGACTCCCATAGTAGACAAAACACAATGAATTTGGTTCAGCTATGCTGTGCTATTGGGAATTGGCCCTTCTATGCTTAAGACGAGCAATTGTCTTCTAAATTTTGTACATGTTTTTGCATTTGAAGAAAAAATATTCTTAAAGAAAATGTGCGGAATAAATGTTAATACTGGTTGTACTTTTGAGAATCTTTTAGCTAATGACTGGTTCAGCAGCTTAAAAACTTCCAAGTACCACACCAAACCTAAGTAGGGGATTTCACCTCTGCATAATAGGAGCACAACATTTTCTTTGTGACAAAGGGGCATATTTACAAGCCCCTATTGCCACCATGTTACCCACAACGCAGGCACCCTTGCACTTTGGTGGAAGGGTGCCTGCTGTTGGCACTAAGGAGCTAAATTTACCATCAGCAAAGGGGGAAACGCAGGGCTGCACCATGTTGTAAATACTGTGCAGCCCTGCGTTTCAGAAGTGGTGGAGCGCTGTATTAAGCCAAGAAGGCTAACACCGCTCTCCATCAACTCCTCGTATATATGCCCCAAAATGTCTTCACTGAGACTGCCTCAAAGGTTAAAGTGGCAATATAGTTTTTTCCAGCCTCTGCATGGGGCCACACCAACTGGGAATTTGAAACTTGTGAGCTTTCCACATGCTGAATTGACCAATGGTATTCTGAACAAAACAGTTATCACCAGCAAATAATGATTCAGATCAATTGAACTGTGAAACACTCCATCATTATATATTAATGCTGCTGCTGATTGAGAACCATGATAATGAAGAAGTTATTTTTATTGTTTATCAGTAATTTTCGACGCATTAAAGTGTAACATGAAGTGCTATAGTCTTAAGGTAGCATGATATGGTAAGTTTAAGATGATGGCATTCTGGAAACCTGAAACTTCACAAGAGCTTTGAACAAAAAAGTCAACAAAATGCATGGGTAAGTAAAGAATAGAACAAGTAGAAAATATACAAATGCAGTTGGCATGCAAAGTATTTTGTGGGCCTTATAAAACATCCTTGGACAGTTTTTACACCTCTCAACCCTTAAGGGATACTCTGAGTGGAGTATCTTAAAATGTAGTATTGTTTGCCACACTTACGGCATATGGAAAGGCTACATAAAGCTTTGCAAAAACAATCTTCTATCATATTCCAAAGACACTGAAACCAACACCAATGCACGTGTCATCATTCTCAGGCAGACTATACTGGTGATCTGTCTTCTGAGAAAAAGCTTAGGTGCAAGCTGACCTTTCTCACTGGACTCAGCTTCCAAAAACCAGTCATAGTCTGCTTGCAAAGCATACTTGGTCTTCCCTACACCCCTGCTAAAAATAAACATGGTGACAGGCAAGTTTCTACTTTTTCCTTTCTAGATAGTCTTGAGTGCATATGACTTCTTTAAAAATGACTAGTGGCACTTACTCTAAACATAGTTACATTTCTTGTGGATCTCTTTCTCACTTTTTGCATTTTTAATTGTCTTAAAAGCAAATAATGTATGCTTTTGTGTATATAAATGTAACCATTGTTTGTAGCACAGGTTAATTTTCTTAGTTCCCTGATAGAATATCGATGTCACAAACATCGATGTTCTAAATGTCGAGTAAAAAATATTGATTGCAAAAATATCAACTCCCATACCTTAAATATAGACTCAAAAATAGCTAGGTAAAAAATGTAGATGTAAAACATATTGATTTAAAACTATGTATAAAATAGAATAATATATATTAAATATATTAAATAATAATATTATTTTTAACAAAATAAATTAAATCTAATATACATTTTAACTAAATATAACAAGTAAACTTAATTACAAATTATAGGCACACAAACAATCATTTATACATAAACATATCTCTACTTAAAATTTATTTATTAACTATTATCTTTAATGTTTAAACTTTAAATTATATAAAAATAATATATATATATCAATAATTTAAAATTAAAATAAAACATTCTATAATAAATTAAAACATTAAACTATCAAAAAAATATTAAACTAACATTTCCTAATACAATAGGTGCAACAGTAGGGAAAGTGTTGGATAGCGGAATAATTAAATTTACTATTCCAACTCCAATGAGTGCAACAGTAGGGAAAGTGTTGGATAGTGCAGGGGTAAAAATTACTATTCCCACTTCAGTACTAGCAACATTAGGGAACATTTTGGATAGCGGAGGGGAAAAATCACTATTGCCACTCCAAAGAGTACAACAGTAGGGAAAGTATTGACTAACGGAGGGGTAAACATGACTTTTCCCACTCCAATGAGTGCAAAAGTACTGTAAGTGTTGGATAGCGGAGGGGCACAAATTACTAGTACTATTCCAACTCCAGTGAGTGCAACAGTAGGGAAAATGTTGGATGGCGGAGGGTTAAAAATTACTATTCCCACTCCAGTAAGTGCAACAGTAGGGAAAGTTTTGGATAGCGGAGGGGCAAAAATGATTATTCCCAATCCAAAGAGTGCAACAGTAGGGAAAGTGTTGGATAGCAGTGGGATAAAAATTACTATTCCCACTACTGTGAGTGCAACAGTAGGATAAGTGTTGGATAGCGGAGGGATTAAATTTACTATTCCAACTCCAATTAGTGCAACAGTAGGGAAAATGTTGGAGAGGGGAGGGGTAAAAATTACTATTCCTACTCCAAAGAGTGCAACAGTAGGGAAAGTGTTGGCTAGTGGAGGGGAACAAATTACTATTCCCACTCCAGCGAGGGCAATAGTAGTGAAAGTATAGGATAGCCGAGGGGTATACTATTCCCACTCCAAAGAATGCAACAGTAGAGAAAGTGTTGGATAGCGGAGGGGTGAACATTACTCTTCGCACTCCACTGAATACAACAGTAGGATAAGTGTTGGATAGCGGAGGGAAAAAAATTGTATTCCCAATCCAGTGTGTGCAACAGTAGGGAAAGTGTTGGATAGCAGAGGGGAAAAATTACTGTTCCCACTCCAGTGAATGCAAAAGTAGGGAAAGTGCTGGATAGCGGAGGGGTAAAAATTACTATTCCCACTCCTGTGAGTGCAACATTAGGGAAAATGTTGGAGAGGGGAGGGATAGAAATTACTATTCCCACTCCAAAGAGTGCAACAGTAGGGAAAGTGTTGGATAGTGGAGGGGAACAAATTACTATTCCCACTCCAGTGAGGGCAATAGTGGGGAAAGTATAGGATAGCCGAGGGGTAAAAATTACTATTCCCACTCCAAAGAATGCAACAGTAGAGAAAGTGTTGGATAGCGGAGGGGTGAAATATTACTCTTCCCACTCCACTGAATACAACTGTAAAATAAGTATTGGATAGCAGAGGGGTAAAAAATTGTATTCCCACTCCAGTGAGTGCAAAGTAGGGAAAGTGTTGGATAGCAGAGGAGAAAAAATTACTGTTCCCACTCTGGTGAGTGCAAAAGTAGGGAAAGTGCTGGATAGCGGAGGGGTAAAAATTACTATTCCCACTCCTGTGAGTGCAGCATTAGGGAAAGAGTTGGATAGCAGTTGAAAAAAACCAAAAATATTACAACATTTTAAAAATGAAAAAAATAAAAAACAATATTTAAAGACTATAAATTTAAATATATTAAATATAAAAAACACATATAATATTACATATAATATTACCCTACAAATAATATATAAAATAAATTGATAAATACATGTATAAACAATAATTATTTAAAAGGAGCTAATATTAACAAAAATACATTATTTAAAACATAAATATATTTATTTTATTTCATAACTTATAACACCAGACCAATAACAAAACACTTCAACATTTTTAATTACATTTATTTCCATAACTAACATAATTAGTAATAATTTTAAAAAAACATCTTATTGATACAAAAAATAAAAAGAAACATTAATTAAGTACACAAGCTTTAAAACTACAATATCCACATCACCCACCTAAATTAAACTATAAAATAATAAAACACAATTATAAATTATTTTTAAAGAAAAACTATTACTAATAACAACTAATAAGTAAATAAAAAAATTGTATTTAATACCCTCCCCTTACCACTTTAAAAGTAAAAACAATACACAAGACAATAAACATTTACCTAAAGTTAATATCAAATAATCAACATTAATTAACAAATAAATATTAATTAATTCAACACAAATTACTTCCTACCTTTTAGTCCTATAAACACCACAACGCTCATATAAAATTAATTACACAATTACCATAACTAATTACCTATGAATTAACTAATATTAATTAACAGTTAGTTATTAATTCATTAATTACAAATAATTTACTTCCCACCCTTCCCATCCTTTACACCTATAAAAACAAAAACACATAAATATAATTAATTACACAATTACCAAAATTAAATACAAATTAATTAATTCCAATTAAGTCACAACTAATTAATAATTCATAAATTAAAAATTAATTTCTTCCCACCATTCACACCTATAAACACCACAACACACCCCTAAAATTAATCACACAATTACCATAATGAATAATCAAATTACTTAACAACGAATTATTAATTAATACATTAATTTACAAATTTAACAGTAGAACAGTTCAATTTGACCAATATTATTAAATAATGCGTACATATGGGGGTGGGGGTACGGTGCGTACATACAGGGGTGGGAGTACGGTGCATACATACGGGGTGGGGGGTACGGTGCGTACATATGGGGTGGGGGTACGGTGCGTACATACGGGGGTGGGAGTACAGTGCGTACATACGGGGTGGGGGTACGGTGCGTAAATACGGAAGTGGGAGTACGGTGCGTACATACAGGGGTGGGGGTACGGTGTGTACATACAGGGGTGGGAGTACGGTGCGTACATACGGGGGTGGGGGTATGGTGCGTACATACGGGGTGGGGGTACGGTGCATACTTACGGAGGTGGGGTTACGGTGCGTACATACGGAGGTGGGGATACGGTGCGTACATACAGGGGTGGGGTGGCCTGTACGACTCATACCCCTGGGGAATCAGCTTTTACGGCTGTTTTTGGCTCCCGTAAATAAAGAGCCATACGGAGTGCCGTAGGGATGGATCGTACTAGCTGGGTCGTAAAACGCTGCTTACATCCGTACGGACGGCGCGTACTGGAAATGATTCGTATGTTTTTTTTACCCGTACGGTCTTTTGTACGATTCGCACGGAAATCGGCTTTCTGTACGAATCGTACTTCCTGGGTTGTACGGACAGTTTACCGGGTACAATTCGTACAGAGAAAATGCTCCGTACGACGATTCATAGGGCCTTTTTACCGGATCGGAATCGGCCCCTAAGTGGGAATAAACTACATTTTTTTAAAAATTTCATTTAATATATTTTAAATAATTTGATTGTTAATTCAAATTTAGTTAATAGTGCTGTAGTACTTTTTCTTTTCATTCTGCATTCAAAATAGATATAAAAATAATTTACATTGAAATTTAATATAAAATAGTTAACAAACTTTTTCCAATTTTCATAAACTACTTAAAACCTCACCTATATGTGTAGAAAATATATTTTAAAAATGCCTTATAGGCAATACCCATGAATACAATTGTTAAAATTCTCCCATCATTGAAACATGAAAGGTAAAGTTACTCCGAGAAGCTATTCTTTTTAGACAAAGCTGTTTCACTTAGAGCAGCACATAATTCGCTCTGCCACTGCATTCAAGGTGTCTTGTCTCTTTGATATATGAATGTGACTTAATTAAATAATACATTAATTAATTGAGAGATTCTTTAGTTACAGTGGATCCTTTAAAGTTTGGAGGAACAATGCTCTACCATAAAATGTCTGATGCACAGTTCTACCAAACATGGAGTTCCCTTGCCCTATTCTGCGTGGGGAACTGCAGGGTTATGAATGACAGAGACACAGGTGAAAACATTTGACCTGATGGCATCTCTATCATATGTCTAGTCACTGTGACAGCTGCTTACTCTAGATGGGGTGTGGTATCTATCCCTCATTTTTCCTACCTGGGGCCGCCAGACAAGACATGGGTGCCTGAGTGCGAAAATCAAGCAACGGCTCTCACAAACAGAAATAATTTAGCATTGTTTTGGGGATTTTTTTCTTGAAGACTACAATACTTTGTTGAGCAGGCACATTCATTTTGGTGCCCACGTTTCAAAGTTCAGTACCTTTAATGGAGCCCCTGCATGGACTGCTCCACTGAAGGTACAGAGTACCCCACCAGCCTGATTGGGATCACTATGGCAGGCGGTCCTGCGCCAGAGTATTGGAGTTGATGTGACTTAAAACCTGTAAGAATCATTATGTGACGCATACATTGATTTTGAGACATTTCAAGCAACACATGAATAAACGTGCACCATCTACATGTTAAAGAGACATGAGAAATTAACGTGAGAAAACATAGTTACTGCATCGAAAAGGCATCCAAATTTTTGTAGGTTAGACGAAATTCAGTTGAATAATATAGGATAATATTGTATTAATCAACCTTAGCATAATTATTTCAACATGTAATAGAATGGTACATGAGTTATAATATACCATCCTATGGAAATGAATATATGTCATTACATCGCATGCAATACAATGCTTGCCATTACAACGCGGTCATTACAATGACCGCGTTGTTACATCGCAAACCATAACATCGCAAGTCGTCACAATGACTTGCTGTAGGGCGCGCGCTGGATTTAGGAATAGTATAATTTACTATTCCTACTCCAGTTTGTGCAACAGCGGAGGAGGTGTTGGATTGTAAATGCATTTTCTTTTCTGTATTGTTTTATACTCTTGAGAAGCTTTCTCAAACTTACACCTTGAAGCGAAAACTGTTGCTTCCTAGAAGGAGTTCTCACTTGCTCAGAAGGACTTTTTGCGACAAAAATTGATACTATGGGGACATTTTCTATGGAAAACTGTCCTCATAAACTCACTCTCATGCCGGCTGCTAAAATATAATTGTTTGGAGGTTTACATGTACTGCATGACCTACAAAATACATGATCAGTGCCACCTCTTTTAATAATATGTTTTTGCCTTCATGTCTCATGACATTCATCTTATATGAACTGACCAATGTACTGAGTGGTCTGACACGATGAGGTGACCAAGAAGGTGTCACCCCGGAACTAGATGACTATATAATACATTGATCTGATAAATAAACGGTTGAATTCGGTTTGTTTGACCTGTCGAATGGATTCAAGAGAGACTGCTTTTGGTTTTCCTGCAACTCTTTCCATTCATGTTCATCCCTTTGTGGACTCTGCTTGTTCCCTCCATTTGGACTAACACATAAGCTGTGAACACCATTCTTGGACTCCTTCTCGATGAGACACTGCACATGAGCTCTCATGGTTCATGTCCTTGCTGAACTCACCTAATTCCATTTTTATCATCGTATGGCAAGCTCAAACTAAGTAGACTATTCTGTCCTCTTTAGGCAAAAAGTGTCTATCAATAATGTGATGCCCTTTATTTGAAATCTTTGATAAACTACATTTTAATTAGAAACCTGAGTCTATGGTTTATCATGCCTGTTAGACTTGGGGGTCTCTAGTTGGCACAGGTATGCACTTGTGACAAATAGGGTCCCTCTCCCCTAGTCAGGGTAAGGGGGTACACTCTTAAAATAACCCCTGCTCACCCCCATGGTAGCTTGGCACAAGCAGACAGGCTTATCTCAGAGGCAGTGTCTAAAGCATTTGTGAACACATACAGTAACCAAGTGACAACACTACAGATGGACATCACACAGGTTTTATATAAAAAATAAGTATTCTTTATATAGATTTACCACAAGACCATTAAACGACAAAAATACACACTACTGTTACTTTAGATGGTAGAATTTTGCTTAGTTCTCTTAAGTTCTTAGATGCGACACTTTAAGTCAATGTACCTTTTAGATGCGACACGCAGGGCAAAGAAGGTGTTGCAACGATGTTGATGCGATGAAGATTTTGGTGAAAAGAAATAAAGACGTGAAGATCTTCCAGATGCGGTACGCTTCTCCGATGTTGCGAGAAGACTCGAGTGGATGCTTCAGCTGCAGCGGCGACACCCTTTACGCGATGCGACGACAGCGGCCTTGGCAGCGGCACTCTTCTCCGACGTTGCGAGACGCTTCCGCTCGATGCGATGCTGCAGCGGCGACACCCCTTTCACGCGATTGGACGACACAGCTCCGACGGTGGAACACTTCTCCATGGATGCGAGGCGCTTTTCTTGATGCCGTGCAATGCGACAACTATGATGGCTGCGATGGCGACACGCTTCTTCCTCGGTACGAGACTCTTCTCTTGATGAGGTGCAATGCGTCAGCTACGATGGCTGCGATGGAGACACGCTTCTTCGGCGTTGCGAGACACTTCCTGGATGATGCGAGACACTTCCGCTCAATGTGATGCTGCAGCGGCGACACACTTTACGAGATGCGATGACAACAGCTCCGACGGAGGCACGCTTCTCCTTCTTGAGTCGAGCATCCAGCTCCTTGCGACACGCAGTCCCTCAGAAGGCCCAACAACAGCAGCAGGCACTTCCAAAGAACTCTGGGGAGCTGGGGGGTGAAGTCTGTTGTTCCTGAGACTTCAGCAGGATGCAAGCTCTTTTCCAAGCCCTTGGAGATCCTTCACAAGTTGAGCAAAAGTACACACAAAGTTCCTTTCTCCTCTCTTTGGCAGTAGGCAACCCCTGCAGGCCAATCCCCCAGTTTCAGGGATAGTCTCTCCTCAGTTTCCTCTTGGTTCCTCTCCTCAGCAGAGTTTCTTCTTGTTTCCCAAAGTGATCTAAATTCTTGGGATCAGGGTCCCAATACTTATACCCCAAAATGATTTGTCCTCTGAGGGCAGAGGGGCCTTTGCCTTGTTCAAACCAGTTCTGGTCAGTCCTGGGGCACTTTGTTTACCTGATTCCTTCTTTCCTTTCAGAGTGCAGGGCAGAGACACCAAACGCACCACAGGAGGTGGAGCCAGCATTGTGGAAGGAAGGTGCAGCCCTATTCGGGTCCCAGGTGCAACTCCTCCCACCCATCTAGATGCAGATCTCTCTATTCACCACTGGGACACCTCACCCTGTCTCCTGGAATTCCCCAGCCCTGTCACTCAAAACTCCAGACAGGGAATACACAGCCTAGCAGAGGCAGTTTGAATGGTTAGACAAGAAAATGCCTACTTTTTAAAAGTGGCATTTTCAAACACAGAGGTGCCAATTACGATCCGGTAAAAAAATTCCCCGTGCGACTCGTATCCGGTCTTTTTACCGTACGAATCGTACAAGTGCCGTACGAACTGGCAATCACGATTCGCATGGTAAAAAGTCCATACGAACCGCATCGGGAATGATTTCCCACACGTCCTCGGGTCGGAAAATGTGTCCGACACGTCCTCGGACGATTTACCGTACAAATGTGAAAGGTGAAGTCCGACCGAGGAATCACGATCCATCCCGTGCGTCCGATGTCACAACCATATGGAAAAAACACCGTCCGCACCGAACTCCCATAGCAACCATGGAGACATGTGCCCGCATACGCGCCCAACACTCCCCCCCGCCCCCGTACGTCCGAGACGTACCCCCGTGTATGTACACCCCTACCCGTGTATGTATACCCCTGTACGTCCGAGTCGTACCCCCACCCCTGTACGTGTCGTACCACCGTCTATGTACACCCCAGTACGTTCGAGTCGTATCCCCACCCCTGTACGTGTCGTACCACCGTCAATGTACACCCCAGTACGTTCCAGTCGTACCCCCACCCCTGTACGTCTCGTACCACTGTCAATGTACACCCCAGTACGTTCGAGTCCTACCCCCACCCCTGTACGTGTCCGACCCCATGTATGTACCGCCCAGTACATTCGAGTCGTACCCCCACCCTTGTACGTGTCGTACCACCGTCTATGTACACCCCAGTACGTTCCAGTCGTACCCCCACCCCTGTACGTGTACGTTCGAGTCGTACCCCCACCCCTGTACATGTACGTTCGAGTCGTACCCCCACCCCTGTACGTGTCGTACCACCGTCAATGTACACCCCAGTACGTTCCAGTCGTACCCCCACCCCTGTACGTGTCGTACCACCGTCAATGTACACCCCTGTACGTTCGAGTCCTACCCCCACCCCTGTACGTGTCCGACCCCCATGTATGTACACCCCAGTACATTCGAGTCGTACCCCCACCCCTGTACGTGTCGTACCACCGTCTATGTGGAGAAGTGTGGCTCAGGGGTGGAGAAGTGTGGCTCAGGGGTTAGAGGCGGCAGACCCGGAAGCTGAGATCGGTCCTGGACCAGGGTTCAATTCCCCGCCTCGGCGGGTCTTGGGCTAAAAATTCCACGGACCCGATAATTCTCGCCCCGGTGCCTCCTCGACTCATGGGTTCACACTCTGTGACTCTGGGCAATAGCTTGCTTAATCTCCACAATGGCCCCTCGCGGCGGGATGCCTGACTTTCACCTTGTGGATACCCTGCTATCTCACAGGGGAATACCAGGACGGGTTCCCTAAGCAAGCGCCGGGAAACCCACAGCGGGTAGCTGTGCGCTATATAAGCTCAACTACATTTACATTTACATATGTACACCCCAGTACGTTCGAGTCGTACCCCCACCCCTGTACGTGTACGTTCGAGTTGTACCCCCACCCCTGTACGTGTCGTACCACCGTCAATGTACACCCCAGTACGTTCCAGTCGTACCCCCAACCCTGTACGTGTCGTACCACCGTCAATGTACACCCCTGTACGTTCGAGTCCTACCCCCACCCCTGTACGTGTCGTACCATAGTCTATGTACACCCCAGTACGTTCGAGTCGTACCCCCACCCCTGTACGTGTCGTACCACCGTCAATGTACACCCCAGTACGTTCCAGTCGTACCCCCACCCCTGTACGTGTCCGACCCCCATGTATGTACACCCCAGTACATTCGAGTCGTACCCCCACCCCTGTACGTGTCGTACCACCGTCAATGTACACCCCAGTACGTTCCAGTCGTACCCCCACCCCTGTACGTGTCGTACCACCGTCTATGTACACCCCAGTACGTTCCAGTCGTACCACCACCCCTGTACGTGTCGTACCACCATCAATGTACACCCCAGTACGTTCGAGTCCTACCCCCACCCCTGTACGTGTCCGACCCCCATGTATGTACACCCCTGTACATTCGAGTCGGACCCCCACCCCTGTACGTGTCGTACCACCGTCTATGTACACCCCAGTACGTTCCAGTCGTACCCCCACCCCTGTACGTGTACGTTCGAGTCGTACCCCCACCCCTGTACGTGTACATTCGAGTCGTACCCCCACCCCTGTACGTGTCGTACCACCGTCAATGTACACCCCAGTACGTTCCAGTCGTACCCCCACCCCTGTACGTGTCGTCCCACCGTCAATGTACACCCCTGTACGTTCGAGTCCTACCCCCACCCCTGTACGTGTCCGACCCCCATGTATGTACACCCCAGTACATTCGAGTCGTACCCCCACCCCTGTACGTGTCGTACCACCGTCTATGTACACCCCAGTACGTTCGAGTCGTACCCCCACCCCTGTACGTGTACGTTCGAGTCGTACCCCCACCCCTGTACGTGGCGTACCACCGTCAATGTACACCCCAGTACGTTCCAGTCGTACCCCCACCCCTGTACGTGTCGTACCACCGTCAATGTACACCCATGTACGTTCGAGTCCTACCCCCACCCCTGTACGTGTCCGACCCCCATGTATGTACACCCCAGTACATTCGAGTCGTACCCCCACCCCTGTACGTGTCGTACCACCGTCTATGTACACCCCAGTACGTTCGAGTCGCACCCCCACCCCTGTACGTGTCGTACCACCGTCAATGTACACCCCAGTACGTTCCAGTCGTACCCCCACCCCTGTACGTGTCTGACCCCATGTATGTACACCCCAGTACATTCGAGTCGTTCCCCCACCCCTGTACGTGTCGTACCACCGTCAATGTACACCCCAGTACGTTCCAGTCGTACCCCCACCCCTGTACGTGTCGTACCACCGTCAATGTACACCCCTGTACGTTCGAGTCCTACCCCCGCCCCTGTACGTGTCCGACCCCCATGTATGTACACCCCAGTACATTCGAGTCATACCCCCACCCCTGTACGTGTCGTACCACCGTCTATGTACACCCCAGTACGTTCGAGTCGTACCCCCACCCCTGTACGTGTCGTACCACCGTCAATGTTGTCTTTCGGGTTTATGCCCATCTCTTACTCTGACGATACGCAGCTGCTGTTCACTTTTAAAAACTTTACCCCGGAGATAAGACAAGCTTTCTCCAACGGCATGACTGCGATCGCCAGCTGGATGGCCCAGAAATTTCTCCAGTGTAATGTGGGAAAGTCTGAGGTCATGCTATTCGGAGAGGCAAAAATCCTGTGGACCCCTGACTGGTGGCCCTCCAGTCTGGGTCAGGCCCCTTCCCCTAAACTGGTGGTGAAAAACCTGGGGGTCCGTTTAGATCATGATCTCACCCTTGCCCATCATGCCAGCACCACGGCGGGATCCTGGTTCCACATCATTAGCCTCCTTCGGAAGGTGTTCCCCCTTCTACCAGACTATACAAGAAAGACCTTGGTCCAGGCCCTCGTTTTGAGCCGCCTGGACTATTGCAATGGCCTATTCTTAGCAGCCAATGAAGGAGTGCTTAATAAACTTCAGGTGGTTCAGAACACTGCGGCCCGCCTGGTGACCAATGCCCCCCCTAGAACTCCATCCTTGCCCCTCCTCAAGGCCCTCCATTGGCTTCCCATCCGGAAACGGGTGGAATTCAAGATTTGCTGTGTGGTGCACAAGAGTCTTCACAACCTCGGTCCATACTACCTGGCCGAGAAATTTGTATACCACCGCCCTTCCCGCATTCTTAGGTCCAGCAATCAGCTATTACTCCAGGTTCCTAGACATAACAAGACCAGACAGGGAGGTCGCGCCCTTTCCATTATGGGCCCGCGTCTGTGGAACAGTCTTCCCCTTTCCCTCAGAGACTGCCCGAGCCATCTAGCTTTCAGGAAACGCCTAAAGACAACCCTGTTCTAGATGGAGCGCTGCCCTACCTGTTTCTTCACAGCACCGCGCGGAGATACACCTTCGGGTGTGATGCCGGCGCGTTACAAGCCCATAAATAAATAAAAATAAATAAATAAATGTACACCCCAGTACGTTCCAGTCGTACCCCCGCCCCTGTACGTGTCGTACCACCGTCAATGTACACCCCAGTACGTTCCAGTCGCACCCCCAACACAACCTCCTAAGTACGGAGCGCACCTCAGGCCCCAACATCACAACCGCATGTACGAGTCGTACCAAGCCACACACAAGGACAGCACCGTCCAACCAAATGGCCCATCTACACACCGTACACACGCTAAAAACGCACGTACACAACCAGGACAAAACAAAACAACACAAGAATACACCATTCGAATGGCACAAAGCCACTAAACATGTCCAACAAACACTCAAAAAACACATTCACTGACCTGCAACTGCCAAAGACAAACAGAGGCCCAAAACACCACCACTCCTTATAACACACCCACCCAAACTTCAAACACAGCCACACCCACCAATGGACCAATAAAAAGGGCCCACACACAAAAACCATGAGCCTTTGCAACAGACTCACTGCTGCCAGACCCCTCAGACAACCTACAGCACCATACTACAAGCTTCACCACACCTTACACTTGCACACCTTCACACAACCACCTTCACAAACACACCCTCATCACATTCACACACACACACACCTGCACAACCACACCCACACACCCACAACCATCCACACACACCCCCCCATCCACACCCACACCCCTCACCATGCCCACTAACAAGAATCCAAAGTTCAGTAACTGAGAGTTGGAGGTCCTTGTCGATGAAATCCTCAGAGTCGAGCCACAGCTCTTTGGAACATTGGTCAGACAGACCAGCATTGCAGCAAAAACAGCCATGTGGCAGACCATCGTCGATGCTGTGAATGCTGTTGCAGACACCAGAAGGACCAGGCATGAATGCCAAGCCAGGTGGTACGATCTGCAGAGGAGGGTCCGAGCCAAGATGCTGGAGGAACACAACCAGGCCAACGCCACTGGAGGAGGGCCCTCCCGCAGACCCGTACACTACCAGCCCTGGGAGGAGAGGGTGATGGCCATACAGCCGGTGGAGGCTGTCGAAGGATTAGGAGGACTCCAAGACCCGGGTGAGTACACAAACAACGCACCTCACATGGGGGGAACGTCATCCACAACCAAAATCACTAACAGGCACGCAACCACCCCAAGCTATCGCATGACTCAACCACACTCCATGAACACGCACATGCCACTGGCGCCACCATGCCCCATGCACCCAGCTGGACAATGTCAAGTCACAGGCCACAGAAGACACCAACACATGACACGGTAACCCGGATGGCGGGAGGGTGGGCCCCAAAATTCACATAGTGCAACTCAGAGGCAGACAACAATGCCCTCTGCCCATATGGCCTAGGTCACAGCCATACAAACACTGTGTCCCCACACAGGAAAGACTCGCCAGCAAATGGCGGACGCCTTGCATTAACACATGGGGGTGAAGGCACTGTTTTGCACATGACAGCAGCGAATTAACAGCCAACATTGTGAAAGAGTGGCAGCACACACCACCACAGCAGCAGCGCAGAGACAGACACTACACCCAATGGGTGCCTGGAGATCACAAACAAACTCACATCAACAAGCCAAGGGCCATTCAAAGATCTGCTAACAGTGTGTGCCCAGGAAGCTGGGCTGAGGTGACAGAGGGTGACACACAGAGGGAGGGAGAGGGGGTCACAGAGGGAGGGAGAGGGGGACAGAGAGGGAGGGAGACACAGGGAGACGGACAGAGGGAGGAGGCTGACACACGGAGGGAGGGAGAGGGGGACAGAGAGGGAGGGAGACACAGGGACACGGACAGAGGGAGGAGGCTGACACACGGAGGGAGGGAGAGGGGGACAGAGAGGGAGGGAGACACAGGGACACGGACAGAGGGAGGAGGCTGACACACGGAGGGAGGGAGAGGGGGACAGAGAGGGAGGGAGAGGGGGACAGAGAGGGAGGGAGACACAGGGAGACGGACAGAGGGAGGAGGCTGACACACGGAGGGAGGGAGAGGCGGACAGAGAGGGAGGGAGACACAGGGACACGGACAGAGGGAGGAGGCTGACACACGGAGGGAGGGAGAGGGGGACAGAGAGGGAGGGAGAGGGGGACAGAGAGGGAGGGAGACACAGGGACACGGACAGAGGGAGGAGGCTGACACACAGAGTGAGGGAGAGGGGGACAGAGAGGGAGGGAGACACAGGGAGAGCAAATCAGCTGTGTGGTGTGTGGGAATGTCTGCTCGTCAGCAGGTAGACTGCGTGCATGTAGCCAAGGGTGGCCAGTGCCAGAACCCCCCCTCTTCCCCATGGCAAAACACAGGGCCATGTCACAACCTGTTCACGAGCACAACGACAGCTGCCTGCATTATATAAGTGTGTGGATCCACTCCATGTGCACATGTACAGTGCTACACGGAAGGCGCCAATGCATGGCTCGCAACACCTGCCCACTCCACTGCTGACTGCAGTCACACTTGACGCAGCAAGTAAGAGTGTGCCACACATAGTGAAAGGGGCCAAAGTGGTGCCCAAGGGACACACCCATGCACAAGTGCACTGTGAGTGGAATGCAAGACAGATCCTAATTCCAAGAGGAAAGGTGTCAACGTCGAAACTGATGAAACATGGATGTTGCATGGACCAAAATTAACATTGTCTCTCTCACACACAGGTCAACGTCGTGGTTCACCCCCCAACACTGGGGGGGAAGACTCACAGGACCCGGATCTGCGGAAGCCCGATCCCACCAGCAGCGACGACTCTCACCACTCTGTGGACGACCCCGACCAACCTGGCCCCTCTGGTGTCCAACCACCTGCAGCACCTGCGTCAGGTACAACGGGGCCAACCACCACCCCCACTCCTGCCACATCCCAGGAGACACCCAGGATCCCTGCCCCAACACCACAAAGCAGCCAGGCTGGCCAGGAGGGACACGGTGTCCCGGGCACCCAGGAGGTGGCAGGCGACAACACCAATGCCGCCCCTCAGGGGTCCCGGAGACCCGATGTGCCCACAAGGGCAGGCCAGGTGCAAGTGGGCAGGGGTGGTGGGAGTGGAGGACGGCGGAGGCGCCAGCCTGACCAGTTGGCTGGGGATCCGGTATATTCCCATGTCCGTAACATCCTGGACTCATACCGGCAGGACACCACGGGCATGGCCCAGGTTGTGTCCGTCCTCGAGGGGATCAAGACCCAGCAGGCCCAGCAACATGCGGAGCTACATGCCTGTCTACTGCAACACCAACGGAGGATGGAGGACAGACAGGCTGAGCAAGTGACGGTGTTCCAGGGGATTCACGATACACTCCGTTGGATGGCCGACAACATGGGCAACCCTCCCTGTGCCAGAAGGCGTAGAACATCACCACCCACAGGGAGGGATCAGGAGGAGGAGGAAACATCCGATGGAGCATCCCAAACATCGTCACGGCCTGCTTCTGAGGGTCCCCGCAGGAGGTCGGGTCGTCCACGGAAAGGACTGTGAGGGTCGGCACTACATCACCATCTCCCAGGACACCTGGCCTGGCACCTGGCCCACTGGAGCAACAGCATCACAGCATCAAGAGACATTCTCTGCCACATGGCCTTGCTGGTCACTGTCTGACCAATGTGGACAAAGACTGTGGCATGGACTCTGAGGATTTCCAATGGCAAGGACACCAACTCCCCTACTGAACTTTGGATTCCAAACTCCCGGGAAGCCCCTCACGTCATACCCCCCCCCCCCCCCACAAAAATAAAAATTCACACCATGAAGAGAAGATGCCTGCTGGTTGCATTATTACCTTACATGTGTCTAGTAAAGTCTAAACATGCCTGAGTTCTCTTTTGACTTCAACCATCCACACCCTGGGGCCTGAGTCTGGCACAGGACACACGGGCCACAGTGTATTAGGCAAGACAGACATGGAGCACCATACACACCCGTGATGGGCCCAACCAGCTGAGGGGGTGGCCGCACAACCGTGCTGACAGACACATTGAGTACAGCAACAGTCATGCGCAGAGGTCAGGGATCCCGTCCAGTGTCCTGGGGGGCACCCAGGTATGTGTAGACAGGTGGCAGAACCATGTCCTGCAAGCGTGAGTCTGGTGGATGCAGAGAATGGGGGCCTGGCCAACGTTGGATGCATGGGGATGGCACATGTCACAATACCCACACACTCATGGACATCATGCATAATACACAGTCTCAGCCCACACACACAGCTTGCATCTTGCTACTCGACACATAGACACATGGCCACTATCAGGGACAACCATGCCAGACATGCTGGATGCACCGTGGCAACACACCAGCATTGACTGAGAAGAGGCACCTTGGAGGCATAGGGACACCTTTATTAGTCATGGTTTCTGGATTGCAGAGGCAACTCGAAGTACACATGAACACGTCATGTGGAGTAACATGTGGGTCCAACACTGGCACCCCCCTTCTGCAGCACAAATGCGTGATAGCCATGGAACTGGCACACAAAAGTCGGCCAACAGCTAAACACCCACAGCTGCTCACGGAGAGACTGCCATACACCATTGATCCGCTGATGTAGTAGTCCCACACCATGTCAAGCCAATGCAAACCGTATGTGTCCGAGGGCAGTGTTACACACATTGATGCCATCATCACAATCCACTATCCCATCACTGATGACTGTCAACCAGTCAGACCATCTATTCAGGTGTACACAGCTGCATGTCGTGTCCCATGGTGATGCTACATGGCTGCAGAGGAACCAAACATCGACAGGGGCAGTGTGCATACATCGTGAACAACTGCCACACCCAATACACCCCTGATGCATCCCTTACCCTAAGGAGACTTCCAAACTTGTCCGTGCGTGTAACGCTCAGTCAGCACACGATGACGTGTCCATGAGGAATAGCAGGGCCACAACAATGCAACCAGCAGACGGCATGCGCAAATACCTGGGGATGAGAGACACACAAGAAGTCAGCCACTAAAAGCACAGCCACTTGCATGTGCATGTACTCGACACATGTATGGATGACAACATGCTGGTTCACAATTATGAGTGGGGAAATACAATCATCACCGCCACCATCACTCCAGTGACACACCCACACACACCTCTGACTCACGTGCCATACATGCAGGCGGAGACACACATCACAACACATGCCACACGGGGACCAATGCGTGCACAATCAGACACTGGTACTCACCACTAAGCGAAGAAGTCGCGTATGAGCCGAGTCCAGATGTCCTCTTGCGGCTCCACATCCTCCACATCACTAGCCCCATTGCCAAGCCCTTCGTTCTCCACGGGTGGATGGTCCTCGTCATGTTGATCCAGGATGAGTGGCACAGCTTTCTCAACTGCCATGTTGTGCAGCTTGCAGCAGACCATGAAGATTTTGCAGACCTTCGCAGGGGCATATGGGAGCGCGCCACCGGTCTTGTGGAGGCACCGAAATCGGCTCTTCAGCAGGCCAAACGTCCTCTCTATCACTCGCCTTGTCTGGCCATGGGCGGTGTTGTAGCGGAGCTGAGCCGGTGTGATGAGGTTGCGGAGAGGTGTGATCAGCCATGGCATGTTGGGATAGCCAGCGTCCCCTACATGGGAAGCACATGGACATCGTTAGAACTGGTGAAGCGGTCGTGCTGGTAGGCTATGCAAAATACAGGACAGACAGACTGTACCCACCAACAACACATGCTCTTTCGTTGCGCAGCTGCATCATCATTTCAGGCATCCTGCTACGCCTCATGATGTAGGCATCGTGTGCTGATCCTGGAAAACGAGCACAGACATGTGAAATCACCATGTTGGACAGACACACCACAAGGGCATTGATGGAGTGGTAGTGCTTCCGATTGCGGTACGCTACCTCCTGTGCGTGTGGTGGTACCAAAGCTACATGTGTCCCATCTATGGACCCAATGACATGGGGCATCCCTCCCAGGGCATAGAATCCACGCTTGACCGCAGTCAACTGTTCAGGGGTTGGGAACTTGATGAAGTCATCCAGGTGAATCAACATGGCCTCTAAGAAATCATGCAGCACACGGCAGAACATGCTCTGGGACATGCCACCAACATGAGCTATGGTATATTGAAAGGTACCCGTGGCAAGAAAATGTAGGGCAGCCATTACCTTCAGCTGGGGTGTCAGTGCCGTAGGATACCTGTGCTGCGGTTGCAGGTGTGGTGCCAGTCTCGCCGTCAACTCCAGAATCAACGGTTGGGGGAAGCGGTAGCACCGGATACTGTCACTCTCCCGCATGGCAGCCAAGTCCGGAATTGGTCGGGCAAGAGGCGGCGCTCTGCAGTAATTTGGAAGTGACAAGGAAGAGTGAGTGCACTACGACAACAATTCATATGTACTGAGCACATGTTAATCTGTCAATACACATATGCTACATAGGGAGTCAGGTATGTGCTACATGCCCTGGACACGTATGGCTGCCAGGTGACACTCCTACCAAGACCCATCTACACACGGAGATTGAGAACCTCCCCATGCCATGCCATGGGAATAGCTGTGTCCCAGTGCAAGTGAACACAGCCAGACGCAAGACAGGAGTGACATACGCCCACACATCAGCAGAAGTAGGATGCCGATTGCAGAGACTGGCAGCGGAACACTAGAGCCACAGGTCACATGACATTACACTAGGACAGCCCACACACCTTGCCATGAAGGTGCACATGTCATGACTCACCACACATTCATTGTGAGGATGCAGACATGTCCTTGTCACGCTACTCCGTGTCCCATGCATACATGTGCACCTCACATTCGATACCACATGTGGCATGGTGTGCGGAACAGTGTGCAATGTCAATCTACACACAGATACATGTTGGTTGCTGCAACAGCTGCAGCTTTTAAGGGTGCTCCAACATCAACCTGATGGGAAGCCCCCACACATACATGACATAGTCACATTGTGCACCGTGGGTAGTGACAAGTCAGGTGTGGTAACCCCTGTACCGGGCATCAGGGGACACTTCCGTGTGTTGGTGTCCGTGCCATGCCAGTGACGCTCATCCCAAGTGTGCAGTACGACATGCACACATGTCAAAGGAGTCAAGGGCATGCCTGGCACACATTGCACCGTCATACAGTACATTTGTACACATCTCATCATACATCTGGTGCCTTCTCGACTCAGGAGTAATGTTCCACATCACAGCCTGTCACACCTGTGCCCCACACATGTAGTAATGCACAGACGATGCCTTGATGTCCATTCATGGACAAGTATGTCCATCCATGGACAAGTATGTCCGCCCTATTCCTACCTGTGTGCCGCCTGTCACCACTGTGATGTGTGAAAACCGCCGTACTGCTGCTAAGAGGGCCTGTGTACGTTCCCATATCACTATGGGAGTGTTGCTGTATGTGTACCCATCGTGATGGCGAGCGTACAGGCATGTGAACGGTCCGTACCACTACGAGTACGCATACGCAAGAACACCCATAGTGGTAGGGCTGTACGCACGCCTGTACGCTCCCTATCACTATGGGTGTCCTCGCGTATGCGTACTCGTAGTGGTACGGGCCGTACACACGCCTGTACGCTCCCTATCACTATGGGTGTCCTCGCGTTACGTACTCGTAGTGGTACGGGCCTTACACACGCCTGTACGCTCCCTATCACTATGGGTGTCCTCGCGTATGCGTACTCGTAGTGGTACGGGCCGTACACACGCCTGTACGCTCCCTATCACTATGGGTGTCCTCGCGTATGCGTACTCGTAGTGGTACGGGCCGTACACACGCCTGTACGCTCCCTATCACTATGGGTGTCCTCGCGTATGCGTACACGTAGTGATAGTGAGCGTACAGGCGTGTGTACGGCCCGTACCACTATGAGTACGCATACGCGAGGACACCCATAGTGATAGTGAACATAGGCACGTGTGTACTGGCCGTTGCAATGCATTTGGGGTGCCCTAGGGCCCCGGAACGCACCGTACCTGTGTGTGAAGCTCCAAATTACATAGGGGACACATGAGGGACAAGTATTAAGGCCTACATGCATGCTGGTTGTCATGGAGACCAAGTTTAAATTTTGAATTTGTTCTGGAAGGTGCACAGCAGAAGTCAGTTGGAATGAATCTACTTTGTTGCAATGTGTTTGTGGGGCTGACATCATGCAGGAGAAAAAAAACGATTGAGAACCCACAGACTGCTAGGTTTGAAGGGATTGGAGGAAACATAGGATGCAAATGTGAGTGACCAATCACTCTGTACTCCTGTGCATGAGATGGGCCAGCAAGGCAAATATAAGGCAGCCAGGTCCCATGAGGGAGCACTTGCCTGCACATCTCTGTATTCCACGACCCAGCTGCTGCTACTGATTCCCTGGAACCATGTCAAGGGCTGTGGAGAGGTCACAGCCATTCACCCTGGAGGAGAACATGGCTTTGGTGGAAGTGATCCTCCCACGGTACCCCATGCTGTATGGGCGACCAGGTTATCAGGTGAGTGCAGTGTCCACTGGCACAGACTGTGTCCCTTTTTTGTGACTGTGACTTCTGCCATTGTATCCAGGTGTGACACACATGCTATGTACTGTAGGGGGTCCCAGGGGGGGGAATGCCTGATGTCTCCCAGCAGTGCCCTGAGACAGGAGGGGTGGGTGCCTATCACTCCCAGCAGTGCCCTGAGACAGGAGGGGTGGGTGCCTATCACTCCCAGCAGTGTCCTGAGACAGGAGGGGTGTGTGCAGAGTCCTCCCAGCAGTGCCCTGAGACAGGAGGGGTGGGTGCCTATCACTCACAGCAGTGCCCTGAGACAGGAGGGGTGTGTGCAGAATCCTCCCAGCAGTGCCCTGAGACAGGAGGGGTGTGTGCAGAGTCCTCCCAGCAGTGCCCTGAGACAGGAGGGGTGGGTGCAGAGTCCTCCCAGCAGTGCCCTGAGACAGGAGGGGTGGGTGCCTATCACTCCCAGCAGTGCCCTGAGACAGGAGGGGTGGGTGCAGAGTCCTCCCAGCAGTGCCCTGAGACAGGAGGGGTGTGTGCAGAGTCCTCCCAGCAGTGCCCTGAGACAGGAGGGGTGGGTGCAGAGTCCTCCCAGCAGTGCCCTGAGACAGGAGGGGTGGGTGCCTATCACTCCCATCAGTGCCCTGAGACAGGAGGGGTGTGTGCAGAGTCCTCCCAGCAGTGCCATGAGATAGGAGGGGTGGGTGCCTATCACTCCCAGCAGTGCCCTGAGACAGGAGGGGTGTGTGCAGAGTCCTCCCAGCAGTGGCCTGAGACAGGAGGGGTGGGTGCCTATCACTCCCAGCAGTGCCCTGAGACAGGAGGGGTGTGTGCAGAGTCCTCCCAGCAGTGCCCTGAGACAGGAGGGGTGGGTGCAGAGTCCTCCCAGCAGTGCCCTGAGACAGGAGGGGTGGGTGCCTATCACTCCCAGCAGTGCCCTGAGACAGGAGGGGTGGGTGCAGAGTCCTCCCAGCAGTGCCCTGAGACAGGAGGGGTATGTGCAGAGTCCTCCCAGCAGTGCCCTGAGACAGGAGGGGTGGGTGCCTATCACTCCCAGCAGTGCCCTGAGACAGGAGGGGTGTGTGCAGAGTCCTCCCAGCAGTGCCCTGAGACAGGAGGGGTGGGTGCAGAGTCCTCCCAGCAGTGCCCTGAGACAGGAGGGGTTGGTGCCTATCACTCCCAGCAGTGCCCTGAGACAGGAGGGGTGTGTGCAGAGTCCTCCCAGCAGTGCCCTGAGACAGGAGGGGTGGGTGCCTATCACTCCCAGCAGTGTCCTGAGACAGGAGGGGAGTGTGCAGAGTCCTCCCAGCAGTGCCCTGAGACAGCAGGGGTGGGTGCAGAGTCCTCCCAGCAGTGCCCTGAGACAGGAGGGGTGGGTGTGATGCACAGTGTGAGCCTGGATCATTGATTGTGTAGTTGCCCTCATTCCACCTGTGTCCTTTCAATGGCACGTACTGCTTTTGGCCTTCCCCCAGAGGATCATGTCCCTATGACAAAGGTGCAATGCGTTGGATGCACACTATGCCTTGTTGTAAATAGCAAATGTGTTCTAATCTGTGTCCCTGTGACATGTGCAAGGTGTATTGATGTAGTGTCACTTGTTCATCCTCACAGGTAGACGCCTCTGCCAAGGAGCAGATATGGCTGGACGCCGTCAGCGCCGTGAGGAGTGCGGATGGTCGGAGGCGGCACCTGTCCCAGGTGAGGAAACGCTGGCAGGATATCCGGTGCTGGACGCGGAGGATCGCACGGGTCCTGCTGGGGGACTCACCTGAGAGCCACAAGAACCGCGGGCGCCGCCGTCTCTCCCACATCCAGAAACGTGTGCTGGCGGTGGTCTTTCCAGACTTGGACAGGCGTCTACAGGACATGCAGCAGCCGGAAGGGGGTAGGTACATGTGTGTGTTTGTTGTGTTTCACCAGCATTTGTAAGTGCACTGTTCCATGGATACACTTCCAGGGTTTATGGTGCTGTGCAGATCCTGTTCCCCACAGTATTGCAGTGCTCTCCTGCCTCCCTTCCCCGCCTTGCAATGTGTTCCCTGGTCTGTGTGTAGTCACTCCATCACAAGGTTATGTAGCCTGACACCTTCTACAAGTGTACAATGCCTGCAGCATCATGTGTGGGGGTGGTGTGTAACAGGTTTTGTGACCTTGCCTGTGCCCTGTCCAGTTCTGGACTTGTGGGTTCCATGTCAGTTGGCACTAATGCTGAGTCCAGACATGGGAGTTGATCTCTCGAGTGCCAGGCCTTCCAGCAGGCATGTCCCATGTGGTGGCCTGTGACATGATGTGCATGAGTGTGCGTTACGCATAGTGCAGGGATGTTAGCGTGTGTTGCAGTCATTCCCATTCAGGAGCATGGAGTTGTGTGGCCACTACTGTCCCCAGGGGCATATTTTCCTAGGTATCATGTGTGTAATCCGAGAATGTCGACAATCTCTGTGTCTACAGCATAGGTTGTGCTCTGTGCCATTGTCCCCTGGCACCATGTTTCTTGACGTGAGATGTATTACAAGTGTCCACTGTCCAGCCTGACCTGATTTTCAAAGTACATACTCACGGTGGCCATTGCCTGTGTGTCTTGTTGAATTCATCTGATGATGCCCATTTGTACATGATTATTTGGACAGGCGCACCTTGGGTATTTGGTGTGCAATCTTGAATTATTGCATCCCATGTGTATTTCACCCAGACTAAGAGATGTAGGTGCTTCCTGTGTCTCCACAGATTTGTCTCATGTAGGGGGTGGGTGGTGCGGGCATGTCCTTCATGTCAAGACCTGTAATCTCCTTGCTAGGACTGGCCAGTGTGTGATGTTTGTCTGGACATACACTCAAGGTGCAGTGTGCCAGTCAGGGTGGGCATGTTATCAGTATTAACTATGCTGCATGTGCCTCTAGTTCCTGGATATGGTCCCTGCTCATCCCAATTTCCTGCCACGCTGTGTGGTGCAGATGCAGTGCTGTATTGTCCCCAGGGCCTTGCTCCTCAGTCAAAATTCCATGTCATCTCATTTGCTATTGTGTCATGCTCTCCATAGTTTTTCCATGGCATGGTGGGTCACACAACTGTGTCTTGCAGGGCCGACATATGTACCTTGTTTTGTAGTTGTAACTCTTCCTTTGTTTCAGGCTATGCACTGTAACCTAAGTAGATTTGACTCATGTGACATATGTATACAGGTGTATGATTAATTTCTGTCTCTTCACCCTGCCCACAGCATCGTCGGGGGACACGGAGGGAGACATGGACACAGACGGCGCGGAGGGACCGAGCACCAGTGCCAGCGGTGACATCGGGGCTGGCACTTCGAGTGGGACTGAGGCGGAGGAGAGTGAACCCGGGGACCTGTCGACTGGCACAACAGAGTATGAAGCTGACGGGTCCGAGGATGATCTCTCCGAGTGGGCGGTGGCTGCACCACCATCTGACAGCAGCCCTACATCTGGCACCGCCCCCTCCATTGGCATCAGCCGCCTCCCACGTGCTCGTGTCCCTTCCCGACGTGGCCGGTCACCACATGTCTCCTTCCTGCCAGGCACCGCACCCCCTGCCCCTGTCTCCACTGCTGCCGCCAATGCTGAGTCTGTGGACATCCAGCGGCAGTTGCAGATTGGTCAGACTGCGATCCTTAATGTCCTCCATGCCCACAGTCAGGTCCTCAACAACATGGAGGCATACTTGGAGGGCATTCATTCATCGCAGGCTGACCAACGCAACTTGCTGAGGTCCATAGACTCCACACTGACTGCAGCAGTGGGTCTCCTGCAGCGCTACGTCCCACCCCCTACCCCTGCCCCTTCCACACTTCCCACTCCCATGCCTGTCCCACATACACCCAGACGTAAGCATGCACCCACCACAACACACACAGGCACCACACCAGCAGGGAAGGTCCGCCGCACACCTCCTGACACGCACACACAGGGTGAAGTAGGCACACCCACTGGGTCGGGGGGCAAACGTGTGACACGCAGCCAGAGTGGGAGTCCGCATTCCACCCAATCCACTCCCTTCAAATCACCTCCCCTCAGCTTTCCTGGCCAGATCTCCCCCAAAGACTCCTTCATGGCCGCTCTGTCCCTGAGCCCCACAGTGACACCACCCCGCAAGCGGTCAAGGAAGTCCACGGTCAGGGTGCTTGAGTCCCCCCCCTGTCCACACCCTCCCCCAGTGGCGCTGCGACCCATCCCTCTGACCCCCCCCCTCCTTGGGGCCTGTGGTTCCTTCGGGTGCAGGGGAGTCCCTGGAGGACCTTGCCGAGGTGTGCAGCGCGCTCCTAGAATCCACCTTTGGCCCTGCCCCACCCCCTGTGGTGGAGTCCTCCATCCCTGCACCCACGTCGCCTACCCTTTGCCCTCCTGTCCCTGCGGTGCCTGTTCCTTCCCCCCAACATGATGCCCTCACCCCTGTGGAAGACAACGGCTTGTAACTGTGCAGGCAAACTAGGGGACACGCATCCCACTGTGTCCCCCATCCAGCTGTGACTCCTGGACTGCCCTATGGGCTTTGTAATTATTGGACTTACTTCATACTAGTTTTTTGCTCATGCTGAATAAAGCTATTTATTTTTTGCCCTTGGAACACTCCTGCTTTGCTGGCATTGCTGTTGGTGGGGCTGCTACATGGTTGTGGGTGTAGGTCATGTGTTGGGTGTGTGGGAAATGTAGTAGTGTGCTGGTCATAGGGGGGACCCTGGGATCTGTGTGCCATCACACGGTGTTAGCTACCTTTCTCCATTCATGGAATCAGTTGCTGCATGTTGCAATTGTCCCAAGGTGTATTCCTTCCTCTGTGTACCCTGACTTCTTCCCTGCAGGGTGTCTCCTGACTTTAGCGCAGAGCTGTGTGTACATTAGCTGGGTGTGTGACGTAGTCCTTCACCTTTGCACATGCATGCTGAGCCATTCTCCACCTGCATCATTCGTGGCATCCTTGGTAGTCATTGTACTTGTGTATGTGGACTATTGACATGACTTCATGTGGACATGTTTTCGTTTTGGCCCTATGCATGCGTATACTCCCAGCCTCGCACACATGTGGTACATGTACTGCAGGGTCTTTGTGCACCTGACTGACATTTGTGGGCATGGTATCTGTGGCTACTCCACCCTTTGCGTTCCATGGGCACTGCTGGGAGTGATGGGCACCCACCCCTCCTGTCTCAGGGCACTGCTGGGAGGACTCTGCACCCACCCCTCCTGTCTCAGAGCACTGCTGGGAGGACTCTGCACCCACCCCTCCTGTCTCAGGGCACTGCTGGGAGGACTCTGCACCCACCCCTCCTGTCTCAGGGCACTGCTGGGAGTGATAGGCACCCACCCCTCCTGTCTCAGGGCACTGCTGGGAGGACTCTGCACCCACCCCTCCTGTCTCAGGGCACTGCTGGGAGTGATAGGCACCCACCCCTCCTGTCTCAGGGCACTGCTGGGAGGACTCTGCACACACCCCTCCTGTCTCAGGGCACTGCTGGGAGGACTCTGCACCCACCCCTCTCATGTCTGGGCACTGCTGGGAGGACTCTGCACACACCCCTCCTGTCTCAGGGCACTGCTGGGAGGACTCTGCACACACCCCTCCTGTCTCTGGGCACTGCTGGGAGTGATAGGAACCCACCCCTCCTGTCTCAGGGCACTGCTGGGAGGAATCTGCACCCACCCCTCCTGTCTCTGGGCACTGCTGGGAGGACTCTGCACCCACCCCTCCTGTCTCAGGGCACTGCTGGGAGTGATAGGCACCCACCCCTCCTGTCTCAGGGCACTGCTGGGAGGACTCTGCACACACCCCTCCTGTCTCAGGGCACTGCTGGGAGGACTCTGCACCCACCCCTCTCATGTCTGGGCACTGCTGGGAGGACTCTGCACACACCCCTCCTGTCTCAGGGCACTGCTGGGAGGACTCTGCACACACCCCTCCTGTCTCTGGGCACTGCTGGGAGTGATAGGAACCCACCCCTCCTGTCTCAGGGCACTGCTGGGAGGACTCTGCACCCACCCCTCTCATGTCTGGGCACTGCTGGGAGGACTCTGCACACACCCCTCCTGTCTCAGGGCACTGCTGGGAGGACTCTGCACACACCCCTCCTGTCTCTGGGCACTGCTGGGAGTGATAGGAACCCACCCCTCCTGTCTCAGGGCACTGCTGGGAGGACTCTGCACCCACCCCTCTCATGTCTGGGCACTGCTGGGAGGACTCTGCACCCACCCCTCCTGTCTCAGGGCACTGCTGGGAGGACTCTGCACACACCCCTCCTGTCTCTGGGCACTGCTGGGAGGACTCTGCACACACCTCTCCCATTTCAAGATATGTACGCTCATTACATACACGGATGTGGGTACGCTCCATGCCTTCGAGGTGGGGGTATGTGTCGTACTTACACTGTTGGGGTGGGGGTACGCTCCATTCGTCCGCGGGTGAGGCCACGGGTCGTACTAACACTGTTGGGGTGGGGGGTACGCTCCATGCATTCGAGGTGAGGGTACGTGTCGTACTTACACTGTTGGGGTGGGGGTACGCTCCATTCGTCCGCGGGTGAGGGTACGGGTCTTACTTACACTGTTGGGGTGGGGGGTACGCTCCATGCATTCGAGGTGAGGGTACGTGTCGTACTTACACTGTTGGGGTGGGGGTACGCTCCATTCGTCCGTGGGTGAGGCCACTGGTCGTACTAACACTGTTGGGGTGGGGGGTACGCTCCATGCATTCGAGGTGAGGGTACGTGTCGTACTTACACTGTTGGGGTGGGGGTACGCTCCATTCGTCCGCGGGTGAGGCCACGGGTCGTACTTACACTGTTGGGGTGGGGGGTATGCTCCATGCATTCGAGGTGAGGGTACGTGTCGTACTTACACTGTTGGGGTGGGGGTACGCTCCATTTGTCCGCGGGTGAGGCCACGGGTCGTACTTACACTGTTGGGGTGGGGGGTAGGCTCCATGCATTCGAGGTGAAGGTACGTGTTGTACTTACACTTTTGGGGTGGGGGTACGCTCCATGCGTCCGCGGGTGAGGGTACGTGTCGTACTTACAATGTTGGGGTGGGGGGTACGCTCCATACGTCCGCGGGTGGGGGTACGTGTCGTACTTGCACTGTTGGGGTTGGGGGTCCGCTCCATGCATACGGGGTGGGGGTACGGTCCGTACATATCCGTTCCCACGCTATGTGATGCTTGTGCGGGCCGTCCGCAGGCCTTTGCCACGTGGGTACGAGCCGTCCCGCCATTGTTGGGGTGACGTAGGTGTGGGCGTGGTACGACTCGTACCCATGCTCTTAAGGCGTGGGTACGGGACGTACCTGTCTGGTTGTGTTGCAGGTTCGCGTCGTCAAGGACTTCCGTTGTGGCAGTCGCTGGCTTGGCTGGACAAGGCCCCACCCCCTCATAGTGACCAGGGCCTGGGAGTCAGGTATGTCCAGGGCATGTGTGCTGTGTGACTATGGTGGGGGTTTTGTGGCCTGCCCCTGCTCCTGCCCCCCCCCTTTCCCCCCCTTTCCCCCCTCCCCTAGTTGGTCTGACCTTCTGCGGCGTCTGCGTCGTAACCTGTAGAGGAGGTCGACTGCTATGAGGGCCGGGATGACACGTAGGTTCGGGTCCATGTCTGTCCGTCGCGTACTGGTACTCCTTTTTCGCGTCGTCCTGTCTGTCCGTCGCGTACTGGTACTCCTTGTTCGCGTCGTCCTGATTTCCCAGCAGTTTTTGGCAGCCGGAAAATATTCACCGTGCGGGATGACGTCGGTGCGAATCGTAATTCCTGGTTCGTGAATGGCAGGCTGCGTGCGTCCCGACGTCAGGTCGGCGCTTTCCCGGATCGCATTTGTACGTTGATTTTAGTCGGTCGGTGTTTTGTACGATTCGTACGGAAAAGGTGTTTCCGTCCGAATCGTAATTCCATGTTTGTATATTTACACGACCGGGTACGCGTCGGACGGGGAATATGCTCCGTCCAACGGTTCGTACCCGGTTTTTGCCAGATCGTAATCGGCACCAGAATGTTAAAACCAACTTCACTAAAAGATGTATTTTATCATTCTGAGTTCAGGCATACTAAATTCGAATTTCTACCATGTTCCCTGAGTCAGTTAGGATTATAAGATGTAATAACCAAACTGCCCATTCTGACCTATGGAGAACAGGTAGCCTTGCAATAGTGAAAAACGAAAATGGCTGTAATTCACTATTAGAATATGCCACACACACCAGGGCATGTCCTACCTTATCCTTACAATGCACCCTGCCCTTGGGCCTACCATAGGGGTGTCTGATATGAAGAAAAGGGAAGGTTTAGAGACTGGCAAGTGGGTGCACTTGCCCAGTCAGCATGACAGTACCAGACTGCCTGCAGGCTCTGCAATGGCAGACCTTAGACACATTTTACAGGCTGCTTCTGTGGGTGGCACAACCAGTGCTGCAAGCCCACCAGCAGCATTTGGATTACAAGCCCTGGGCACTCCTGGTGCACTGTACTAGGATCTGACAAGTAAACCAAACTAACCAATGGTGGAATCCCAAATCCTACATCAATTTACAATAGTGAGCACTTGCACAGTGGCACTGGACAGCAGTAACACAGTGCCCTGAGCAACTAACACCAGCAAAAACATATGAGGCAACAGCGAAAAATGGAAGGGAAACCCACGCCAATGTGCCAGATCTAACAATGCCCTTTCCTTTTAAGTTTGATTGTGCATTCTGAATGTATTTATTAATGCCAAGGAGAGACCAGATAGAGGAATCTACGATCATCAAGTACTAATGTTATTGTCTTGTATAGCCCTAGCAGAATTATTGGCTTGCCTGGTTTTGGTTCGGCTAAACTTCTTCAGGCGGTTCAGACTTGCAGACACAATCCTTTACTTGTAAAGTCTGGTTTTGAAAGTCAGATTCATGTACTTAATTATTAGCCTGTGAATCGGATATTGAATTTCTGATCCTCACTGGATATCTGGATATTGGGTCCCTTCTATCCAACCCTTCATTTCCACAAAACAAGATCCATCAGAGGATCAAGTGAGTCTCAATAAATATATTAATATGAAAAATGGCCCACTTTCCTCTGAAACAGATTTGGTGTCCCTCACTGAACTGGAGGGCTGCTGTCTACCCACCATGGCCTAAATGTGGCCCTCAGAACAGATTTATGGCGATTTAAGGGCTCCTGAACTGTAAAGCACGCACTGAGATTCAGACTTTATTCGATTTTATGGAAGAATGTTGGCCTATAGACTTTCGAGACGCTTTTTACAATGTTAGCGGTGCGATTATGTACTTTTTAGATGACCCTAAACGGACCCTAGCCTTGTTGGGTGCTGGCTGCTGCCTTAATGAGTTTCCAGCTGGCTGAACCGTGAAACATTCGGCAGATTGGTCGGGGACGCCCTCCTCTGGCCAGGATGCTCATTGTGATCAAAATGCAGGCAATGTAAACATGTACACACTTAACGAGTTGCTCTGCGTCTGGAAGAGAGGTCTGGCAGCTGCAGACTCCGGGCTCGGAGGGAACGAATCCACTCCTCGCAGACATTGTTCCTGGCTCTTTAATGATGCGCAATCGCGGCCCACTAGAACTCAACCTAAAATCGCAAATGCCGCTCGGCTTGGAATGCTTGCTGAATGTTAATCGATGTTAACAAAGAGACGGAACATTATTGTACTACTTTGGCAAAGAGATGCAGCTGGAAGCTGCTGTACCATCATATCTCGTAGCTCACTGTCAGATTCTGCGGATGAACATGATTTATTGCGAAATATTTTTCTCGGTCTCCTTAAAATTATTCAAGTCTAGGGTGCAGCTTGAGTGCATCAACGAATAATTTGGTGAATAGTTTTTTTTATTTCACATTATGTTTTAGTATGTCTGGTATTCCACATAAAAAGTTGTTCATTTGCTCTATCTAACATATGTTTTCTTTAGAAAAAAAACCCGCAATTGGTACAAAGAGTACTGGTGCACGTGCCACGACATTGGGATCGTCAGCTGGCTGCGTGCCTCGGCTTGGCCGAGAGGGACTAGCTCCTTGGCTGAGAAAACCATCCTGTCTTTATGCCAATTCCTTCTTTGGCTTTGTGTGGAAACCGTGAAGCTGGTCTAGCAGGTGCCAGCTGTGAGAGGACCGAACATGCGTAATATATATTTGTATTTATAACCGAGGTCGGGAACAGAGCTGCGGAGCTGGGGGTATATTTATGGGAATAGTGGCGCGGGGCAGCACGGCGGGTCACGGCGGGTCACCCTGCTACTCTGTCCTCCGTCACTGGGAAAGATTAGGAGTGCACTGTGTTTAAGCAAGAAGGTGCATTGCTGTCCTTTCCTCCTGTGCTGGTGCCCTTTCGGCAGCCTAGCACCAATGCAGGCGCCCTTGAGCCATAGTGTAACTGTGCCTGTTTTGTAGGCAGGATTGGTTTTGTGTAGGAAGGGGCACCTTCCTGCAAAAAACAACCCATAGAGACGTTTTCCAGTTTCGAGGCGTGCTGCATGCAGTACACATAGAAAGAGGAAAAAACTAGGAAAAATATTTATATTTCTCCTCCTTACGACTCACCTGGGAAGGCGTATCTTTTTGGTGCATTCACAGGTTTACCAGGTTTGGTAGATCTGGGAATGCGTCAAAAACCATGATATTTGCAAGGGAACACCCACTGCATTACCCATGAAGTGCTTCCCTTGTGCAGAGTAAGGCGATGCAGCGATTTGCGCTGTGTTGCCTTACAATGTGGATTTGCATGGCTTCATAAATCTTACTTAGAGGCTTGCTTTGTGTGGTGCAAACGTGATGCAAGCCTCTCATAAATATGCCCCTTAAGGCCTCATTTATGGTGTTTTGGCATAGAGCAGGGCAGCAAGTCACCTTGCTGCGCTGCTGTATGTCAAAGTGAAAGGTCAGGAATGCACAGTTTTTATCCAATATGTTGCATTCTTGTCCTTTCCCCCTGTGCTGTTGCCATTTTGGCAGCCTAGTGTCAATGCAGGCACCTTGGCACCAAGGTGCAAGGGGTCCCTGTGTCGTTGGCAGGATTATTTTTGTGCAGGAAGGGCCACCTTTCTGCACAAAAACAATCCTTTGAACCTTTTTCTTCTTTCTGTGGGCCTGATTACAAGTCCAGCGGTCCGAGAATCACCAGACTCATGGTGGTGGAGCAGTGGCCGTCTCCCGACTGCCCAATTGCGACACGGGCGATGGGACTGCCATGGGACAGATAACGCCATTGTTCTCTGGAGGGGGCGCATCGTCTAGATGATGCAATATACTTGGCAGGACCGCCGTGGTCCCGAGACGCATATCACAAGTTTCCTCTACACTAGAGTTTTCATGGAAGTTCCTTCTCCATGAAAACCTTGGCACAGAGGAAAGAAAGGGGGTCCTTAGGGCTCCTTGTGCCGCACACCATGTGTATGCTCAAAGGGGGACACAACATGTGCACCCCTGTATGCATGCGCACCAGTTCCTGCACAACATGGACTTTCAAGTACATGCCATGTAGGAACTGTTTTTGGCGTACCCATTGCAGTGCCTATTTTTAAAGGCACCACCATGGGAATGCCAAAAAACACCAATAGACACAAATTTAACTCGGAATCTGGCTGGTGGCCCGACCACGGGTTTGGGTGTGTGGCGGCAGGGCGGACCTGCGGCCGCACCTTTAAGCTTGTCATCCGGCACTTTGTGTGCTGCAGAATGTAGCACACATGGAAATAGGAAAAAAACAAGGAGAAATAAAGGTATTTCTCCCCATTGCGTCTCCCCTGAAGAGGTGTAAGGTTTTGGCTCATCCCCAGGCTTACATAGTTTTGTACATCTGCGTCAAAATCAGTATGTGAACAAAATATCGGGTTAAAAATGTTGAGTTGCACAAACATCAAGTTTTTAACATCATGACACAGAAATATTGGGGCCTATTAGGAAGTCCGCCCGTCACCATAGCGGTGCTGGGACCAGCCGGCAGTGGTGCGGCGGTCCCGCACCTGCAATTAGGATGCCACCGCCACTGTGGCGGTGGCATCCTCCATTCCCAGGATTGTGGTGGGCGGTGCTCACAGCATTGCCCGCCACAATGCTGGGAATGCACGTTGGGCATTGTCATGCACAAGGTGACAGGCACCGTGTGGTGCCTGCCACTTTGTCCATGACAATGTAGGGGGGTACCATAGGTATCCCCCATGGGCACCCCCACCCCCCCACTACCCTGGGGGCCCGCAACGGGCCCCCGAAAGAAAAATCCGCATGCCTTTCTGCCGCCACGGAAAGGCTCCTTCCCGCTCCCATGCTAATATGGATGGCAGTGTCTAGCAGACACCGCCACCATATCCAGACACTTTTCTGCCCGGTCAACTGGTCGACCGGCGGAAAACCGGCGGACCGTTCTTTCCGTCCGCCGGGGTCCCCCCGCCATACCAATATGGTGGGGGGAAATGGGTGGCAGGAGGGGTATGATGTAGGGCAGATCGCCACCGCTATGCGGTCAGTGGCGATCTGCCCTACATCATAATAGACCCCATAGTGTGCACAAATATCCTTTTTTTAAAAGTAATTAATATCTTTTTTATGTTTCTTCATGTGTTTAAATATTATTTTAATTGATATGTTTTGTATTGTTTAATTGTTGTTAATGTTTTTTAAATATAGTTTGTAATTTTAAGTTTTTTACATTTGTAATTTAATTTAATAGTAAAATAGTAATTTCTAGTGTTTTAGTGGGTTGTGAGGTTTGTGCGGCTACAGGTTGGTACGTTAATTAAGTATAATGAATTTATAATTTTCTTTAAAATTATTATGAGTTCATTATTTGATTATTAAGTATGTAATTGTGTTAGTAATATATTTTTAAGTTATATTTAGGATTGGGTTGTTGGGATTGTAGGGGTATAGGTTGGAAGCTAGTTAAATATAACTTGATTCATTATTAATTAATGATAAATTATTAATTAATAAATTGTTAATTAATTATGTAAATAGTGTAATTATATATATTTTTATTTTTATTCATGGTGTAGGTTGTTGGTTTTATAGGAGTATAGGGTGGGAAGTTGATTAAATAATAACTGATTAATTATTAATACTTGGTAAAATATTAATTCTTTAATTGTTATTTTTGTAAATTGTGTAATTATTATATATTTTTTTAATTTATCAGTGAACCAAATCCATGGGTGTTGTGTGTGAGCAACAACTGCAATGCCCATGGAACACTTCCCTTGTGCAGATGAAGGCAATGCAGCGATTTGAGCTGCTAAGCCTTACTCCATATCTATGAGGCCATTCAAAGCCATGCAACATGGCTTGGCGTGACCTCATTAAATATGATTTTGTAGTTTGCACCGCCGGAGCATCACAAAAAGTGGCGCTTTAGCAGCGCAAGGGGATCTTAAATATGCCTGCTGGTGTTTACAGCATGTGAAGATTAGTGCAGATACAGCATGAGGAATCAATTAATGTCTCTCACAATGCAACATATTTCAGAAGTTAGCTTTCCTTTTATTTCATTTTTTGAATGTATTTGTCTTTAAACCACCCTTCCATGTTAATGCCTTGAGTTTCCTTTTCAACCTGCATGATTTCGCATACAGAGAGGAGCACGCGCGAACACTGAATTTCCCCAGCTTTCCTTTATTCAGAAATTATATGTATGTCCACATAAACGGTAGTGCTGGCACAATTTTCATAGTGCGGGTGCCGCCATCAATATTACATCACTGAATTTATACGAATTATGAAAAATCCAAGCATCCTACAAAGAGAAAGTGTAGCAAATGAGTCATGCCAGTTCGGCGAGAGTGGTAAGGGTGTAGTATGCAGCTGGTTGTGCTTTTTGGAGCACGTTGTTGCAAATATATTACTAAAACATGGTGTGGTAGTGCACTGTCATTTACAGACAGCACATTCTCCATGGAAATGAATACCTTCTTGCGCTGCCCTGTGTCCTATCCTTTCACCCTGCGCTGGCGCCATTTCCGCTGCCTAGCGCCAATGCAACAGTGTCTGCGTTGCATCCAGGATTCTTTTTTGTGCAGGAAGGGGCACCTTCCTCCACAAAACAATCTGGTAGGCGTTTTACTCTTTCTATGTGTGCTCAAGAATAAAAAGTAGAAAAACGAGGTAAAATAGTGATATTTCTCCTCGTTGTGCCTCTCCTGGGGAGGTGTAAAGTTTTACAAGGTCTTGGGTGTTGCATGGAAATTGATGTAGGATGCTGTTAATGTTTTTGCCCCAAAAACAACTTCCATTGCAAACATCTCTTTTTAGCCACAACAAAGCCTGAAAATGTGAAAATGTGATAATATATTCGCCCTTTTCTACAAATTGTATTTATATGGAAGTGCGGCTCTAGAAATGAACAATGTAGGGAGGCCACAAAAAGCATAAGCAGCCACAGATAAAATTGTGGGGCCACCAGGATTGTGTGTGCACGTTTAAATATTTGTATGCATGTGAAGTGAGTAGCCAATAGTGCCTCTGTTGCTATGGCTAGACTAGAAATTCCATCCAAATTTACCCCAAAAATACATCCACTTGGATACGTCCGTCAAGCTGGGGTCCTACAAATGGAGAGGGGGGCTCAACAGTGGCATTTCCCTTTTAACTGCCATTGGATTCTTTGCTGCTTAATACAGAAAAAACTGGCTTGGCAGAATCACACAAACCTCGGCATGTTAATAGAATTTTATGCAAGAATGTGCCTTCATTTGGTTTGGTGTAAATCTATTCAGTAGTTTTAGAAAAAGTAGCATTTAAAAAGTGCTCTTGTCTGAACATAAAGAGGTTACATTTTACAGCTATCTGGACCGGTAATTCGCAATTACTGAGTGGAATTGTGGATCCAATGGAGGATTCGTAAATCCATAAGCAATAAAATAAAGACATAGAATTGGACTTTGGGAGCATTTTCCCCTGGGTTTTTTTCAAAAATCCGCTCGACTTCGATTGGTTGACCGTCACAGAAACATTTCTGTTGCGACGGGCATTACCCAGGACAGTGCACCAAGCAGCATTCTGGGAAACAAACAAAGTAAAAGGGCATAAGGGGCCAAGGTGAACCTACCCAGATTCCCAACCTTATGTAGCGTGGCCCCCAAAGATACCCAAGACAATAAAACATTTTTTTTAAAGTTACTTTTCCTGGGATTTGCGATTCCTGTGTCCTTCCTAGGTCATGTGGAGCTTCCTAGGATTTCAGGATTCACAGCATTTTTTCACAGGATACATGAATCCTGAAAAAATATATATTCAGTGCACTGCAACTGTCTTTGGCCAGTTGCCTCAACAGGGAATTTTCTGCATGCAACAGATTGAGAAAAGGGGGCATGGTTACAACCCAGATCCTGTCACCAACTCCCTCTACACATGGTGGAAGGCTGTACGCAGTGTGGCTAAACCATCTGCAGTGGGATGGGGCCAGTGGGCAACGTTTGCAGTGTGCATTTAAAGGCTTTGCACGTTGGCCTCAAGCTGCAGGTTGAGCAAGTGGCCCGCATGGTCATCTGTGGCCAATCCTGGCTATGCCCAGCTGAAGTCCTGATGCAGAAGGTGTTGGTTTCCAGCAAAGAGTTGTGCCCTTGGCCTTGCTGCAGGCCAGGTGTTACAGCCCCATGCTATCCAAGACCAAAGGATGTGCTCAATGTAGTTTGGCTGCCTACAATAGGATGAGCACATGGCCTGGCTGAAAGTCTATGTGGCCAACCCACCATCATGCACAACTAAAGGCAGTGCACTGTGAGAGGGCTGGCTGCAAATGGTTTGTTGGGTTCAAAGAACCACTGCACGCGGTAAATGATATACGATTCAAAAATAAAGGTTTAAGTGAAGTTATTTTATGTTTTCGTTATAACACATTAAAATATGCTTTAGAAACTTTAGAAAACAAATCTAAGGTGCAGTTATGGTTGCAAATTAAAACCGAAAATATACTGAAATGTACCTATTATGAGTAGGACCACAATCCATCAGTCACACAATAGACATGCAAACACCTAAAAGCACCACATAAACAACAATGCATACAAAAAACAATAAATAATACTTCATTCATAGTTATCTCTTTCATAGTGCTAAGAGTAATATGATCTGTCTGTGAGATCATTTACATTTGTAATTGCATCTATCACGTCAAGTGTGAGGTCAAGAGCATTGCATCTAGTGTGGGCCTATTGTGGGGTTCGTGCACCCACAAACACACAATCATTGCCAATAGAGTCTCTCAGCTCCCCCACCTTTAAGTATGCACTGTTGATCCTAGTGTCAATGGTTCTGGGCTCCCCAGTAACTCTTTGACACCCGGTTTTGTCAGCTGCCAGGTGGGGTGAAGAGCAAAGGGCAGGATCAAACCTCCATGCCACTTGATTATAGCCCTCCACAGGGCTCAGGAGCTAGATAATTGCAGTTTTCTGCCTCCTGGGCAGCACCAACACACAGGGGAAGCAGGATGCAGGGAAAATCTGGTACTAGGCATGTGCTACGAGGAGCCAGGCAGGGACACATGCAGCAGCAATGGCTACCTTGTGGTCATCCCAGCGCTAAACAGATGTTATCTCCTGATCTCATTGGACGAGGCTCTAACTGCTCTGCATATTTTAGGAGGTAACGAGGGCCGGACTGTCCGTAGCAGACACTGGGCTTTTCCCCAGTGGGTCGGAGGGGTTGGGGCAGGATTTGTGCCCGTGGGGGCCTGTTTTGCAGCAGTGCTGCAATATCCGCCCCTGTGACAAAAGCGGGAGCGGTGCTACTTGCTAGCATGCCCCCATCCCCCCTCCCAGGACTATCGAGCAGAAATCTGCCAGGGCTGGTTGCTGTTCCCAGTCCGGCTCTGGAGGTAACCACCTGGGCTAAGTTCAGCTAAGCCCACAGCTCAGAACAAGAGGCTTTCTCAACCTTTTAAAATCAACTCATCTGGCAGTTCATGCGTGTCCACATACTATCTTCAAAGACACATTTAGTAAACAACTTTGGGGTACAGTAGTAGACACCCCTATGTTGCAGGCAGTGTGTATATATGTGCCTGCGTGTGTGTGTGCGTGTGTGTGCGTGCTCGTGCCCACTGCCTAGCTTCATTTCTACCATCATATTCCTCCGTGGGACAGCAGCTGAGAAGTGAACCAATCTTCTCTCCCCCCCCTCTCTTCCGGGTGTATGTGGTCGTACCCCAAAATGGTTTGAGGAAGGGGCACCCCGTGTATGCTGTGGCTCATTTTAAATACTTTAATGAATAACTTCATAGGAAGCTCTCCCTCCCGTTAAGATGGGTGCAGCATGTGCTAATTGGCATCACAGTTGTATCAGCCGGTCAATTCCTGCTAACTAGGGATGCCAGATGGTGACATGTAAAAAACACACCTATTTCCAGTTCTTTCGAACCTGCCTGTTTGCTGAAAAACGCTTTTGAAGATGTTAAATGTCTTTATACACTCGAGGGGCTGACAGAAATAGGGCTATTTTAGGTTCCAAGCATATGCTATAGTGGAATAAAGCATATTAAAAGGAAAATCTTTAGGAAGAAAAAGTGTTTTGTTAGGGAACAACGAGTATCGATGTGTGTTTGGATTTTGTTCACTTTCTGCTGCTACTTTGAGGATGAACCGCAGATTGTGGTGCAGATGGTGTACAACAGTTTATATTTTGGAAAGCCACCTATAAATGATGTATGTACAGCACATATTCTGGCCCCGAGTGCTGATTTTAGGCTACAAATGAGCTGGTCGAGTATCTGTATCTGTACATCTTTCGGCGGGAAGCACAGCGCCAATGACCTGTTAATCACAACATGATCACATGTGCAATGGGATGTCATTATGTCACCGCAATGGACTTGACCTTCGCGTGTGAATATTTTCAATCTAGCCTAATATGTAAGAACTAGGAAAATAAATAAATCTAAGCAGTATTAGGAAAATAAATAAATGTAGTGCAATATCCATAAGATATGGGAAAAAATCAACTTTCCACAGCAACTAATATTTCCTGAACACAAAATGGCATTTGCAAACCCTGTAGGTGTTTTATTTAATTGTAGGTCTGTCTAGAGACAGTTTTAGCTGTTCGCTAAAGGTCTAGTGACCAAGGAAAAAAAATCATAAACAGAGAAGGGCTTTGGGTCAAACCTCTTCACCCAGGACAGCATTTAATTGATAATTCATCACAGCAAAGTAATAACCCACCTCCACACTTTCAACCCTGATTCCCCTACAGACATTCACTGGCAGTTTCAGACATTCACTAACTGTTTTTTGCCTCTACTATGTGTAGCTCTCTGTACCTTTTCTCTAACCTTGTGCGACACATATACGGCGCACAAATTTATATACATATATTTTTTGCTGTTTTATATAGCAAACTCCAGCCAAAGGTATTGAAGCACTTTACATAAGCACCAATTAGGTTACACAAGGATACATTCATTTTTTGTGGACACAGGGGGATTAGGTGATTTGCCCAGAATCACATGATGTTGAGCCGACGCTGGGACTCGAACCTGGTCCCCCACTTACAAAGTTGGCAGTTCTGACCGTTGCGTCACATCCTCTACATCAGAGGTCTTCAAACTTTTGTAGGTTGAGCCCCCCAGCTGAAATTTTTTAGATGTTGGGCCCCCCTCACAACCTGACAGAAATTTCTGGAATCAACCACCACGCGCATATTCCGGGCATATCCAGCAAATAATGTTCAATACAATAAAAGTGTTTAGTAAACGGCAGGTTTGTGAGTGGGTGTGGTGAAATGACAGAGGTTTGTTACACAGCTCAAAACACCACTTTCCAAGATAAAATGTGCGCAAATTGTTTTTACTAGGATGCTTTGTTTTACACATGACATAGATTGATAATAACACCACCAACATAAATGTGAGATGTGTGCCTGTTTTTCAGAGACGGTCAATATATGGATGGATTTTTGCTACTGCCATCCTCAGGTTCTGCGCCACGTCCAGTCTTGAACGGTACTCAGTCTTTAAAACTGCAAGTGCTGAGAACCCAATCTCACATAAATAGGACGAGCTGAAAAGGCAAGAGAGTTTTGATAGCAGTTTCTCCCAAAGCTGAATATTCTGCAGACATTTTCAGCCAAGACAGGGACTTTAAGGGAGACAGTGTTGTCAGATTTTTCTAGCACTCCCTAGTTTAGAGCTGGTACACGAGAAACAAATCTTCTCTAGAAATCATTACCAAACATTTTAGGCAGCATTATAATGGGATAGCCCACCAACCAGTTATGGTTCCGAAGACAGTTGAAAGTCCACACAGAGGGCGCTGAACGAACACCTAATTGAGAATTCCGTTGTGGTACGATAATTTGCTTGCCTGAAGCAGTGGGGTTTAGAACACGTTGGTCTGATGTTTAAAAAAAAATAGAACTAATAATAAATTAATGATGTTGTCTATTTTACTTCAGAGTAATGTTGTCTGACAGACTTTGTGATGGCATGGACATGTTAGGGATTTTGGGTGCCCTGGGCCAAAACTATTTTGGGGGCCCCTGTTCAGTACGGCGTTGAGTTTATATGATTTAGTTTCAGCTCTGCCATACCTTATTTAGCCAGGCTACTAACGGTGCCCAGGCACTGTAGTCGAAATTCTAAAAGTGTTTACATCTAATATTCAGAGATAGTGATGTGTTTTCACTTTTGTAACAAAGCAGCAGCCCACTAATTTTACAGTCAATAATATCTGTGATATCCTCCAATTTCTCATATGTGAGTACCCGCTTGGATCTAGCTTTTTTATTTTTACCTTTTTTATGGTTGTTGCATGAAACAAACACATTTCTCTGCAAATAGTAATAGACTTCCTCACATCAATCACATTAAAAAGAAATTAAACAAAATGGTATTTGTAAGAATCTGATGAGGAATTATTCCAGGCCATCAGGGCAAAAACAGAACTGTCTCTATCAAGGGGCCCCTGGAAGGCTGGATTGCAGTGCATTTAGATGTCTCCTTTTGTAATTTAGGACAAAAACCTTGATGGGGTACGACACGCCCATACTTGTGTACAGGGGTGAGTAAGGTGACCATAGGAATTTGGGTGCCTATTTTAGTGCAGAGTGGGATGAATGAATGTATGATTAGGGATGGGCTTATTTGAGTGAGATTGCAGATTGAGTAGTGAGGGGGACAGGTGTGTGTGCTCCAGCGCTGAATACCAAAAATCCTCTCGCTACGACACAGACCACAGATCTTCTTCAACAACCACATTCATTCATTTATTCACTGGTGGGGCCCATAGCAACAATCATTCACTCTACTTTTAGATCAATGGTCCTCTAGAGAGAGGGGAATTCTCTTTTCTTATCTCTATTTCATGCGCTGGAAATGGGAGGTAAATTTGCACCAGTCACCTGATGAGTAAACACAAATCACCTATTCATCCCTACCTCACCAGGGTCTCAATACCTTTATAACCTAGCAATTCCTCCCATACTATTGGCCATGGATCAGCTTAGTTGCTGGGAAAAGCGACACTTAATTCTTCTAAACAATATACATAAAATCACTTCAAATAATAACCCGACACAATTCTTAAATGAATTGAAATGTTTATCTAATTAAAGAATAAGAAAATCATAAAGCATTCAATATTTTGATTCGCATATTTACCTAATCTGGCTAAATGGTGTCCTCTATGTCAAATTCAGATCTTTCGTCTCTATGCCCATAAATCGATCAATCAGTTCGTAAATTAATTGGGCATCTGATCAGTCCATCAGAGTCTCTGGCAAGCAGCTGTCCAGCAGTGTCACCGTCCTCTCCGTCAGCATAACGTCAGGAAAACAAGCTAAAGCGCAATAGCCAAAGACCCTCTCTAGTCTACTTCTTTTATAGTAAAATCAACAACAAGAATGTTACAATACCTGTTTTTAAACAAATCCGATTGGTTGAACCAGGATCATTCTTCCTGATTCTCATACATTCAATGTTTCATTAGATGTAGTTCTCAATTTATTAGTAAATTTGCAACAGTTTCTAGTCCATTCAGGGCATGTTCATTCCCATACAGATTTGTGTCCATGGTGTCATCAATTATAACAGTTCTTAGGTTAAGAAAGTCCATAGTTTGAGGATTGGCACTCCTCCCGGTGCGACCTTCACGAGTACAGTCTGCCTGGGGTCAGGACGAGGTTATTGTTGCTCATCTTTTAGCACAGGCGTACTTCACTCAGTGACTTCTGTATCTCGTCTGTCCATCAAAATAGGGATGGCAGCCATTTTGTGGCCACTCCAGAAAGGTCAACTTAAGCAAAGAGACACAAAACGTAATTAATACATGGAAATGATTATTAAAATGTTATTCCCTCACTAAACCCTTTATGTGTGTGTATTTATCTAGCAAAAGCAACACGCATTGTGGTTTATACTCACAATTTAAAGCACGATTCACAAATCACATCACAAAAGCAACATATAACATGCAAATTCTAAATATTTCACATTAGTATGCGTACGAAAATTAGTTTACATATCAATCAGGCCATGCAAATGCGATTCCCACGTGTTTTTTCTAATTAGTAATGTTGATTATTTAAACACAACAAACCATTAATACTATTAATATTAATCAGTTATTCATTTTAACTCAAAATGATAAAATGGAGGAGGTATACGATTCTTAGGGAAAACCTCACTCCAGCAATCCCCCCTTTGGTGATTTTATCACCACAAAACACCCAAATTTAGTACCCTTTTACGGAAATTTTAAATGACTTCTTACTCATAGCTCAAAATTCAGTTTCTTCATATTCATCTCTTTTTACTTTCTTATACATACTGTCTTTCCACTCATCTAAGGCTATTTCTTCTAAATATTTTTCAGGATCTTTTCCTTTTCTCTTAAGTTTATCTCTTTTTATTTTATTATTTGTTTTCTTTTTCCTGCAACACATACACCCTAATCTTATCACTAATACTGCAACTATCACACATGTTAATGGAAACAGAATTTTACCTATAACAGTACTACCTATTTTAACTAAGAAATTTTTAATAGCAGCTATTTTCTTTCCCATTCTTGTCCATACATCTTCAACCTCCAGTGGTACAAGTTCATCATGCAATTCAGAAATATTTTTAATGTAAACCATTTTACAAACCATTTCTCCTGAGGCGGAAAGCCGGGAGTAGGCTGAGCTTGCAATCATTTTTAAAATTAGTGTGTGTTTATTTTAAGAAACCTACCTGATTGGATCTTGATTCGCTTGGGGTCACACGCTCCTACTGTCACTGTGCAGCGGATCTAGCGCTGACACGGGACCTTGCGCTTACACAGAACCCCCCGCCACCATCACCGGCGAGGCCGCTGGCCATGCCCCTTTCGAGGCCACGCCCCTCGCCCATGGTATTTAATCGACGCTGAATACGAGCGCCATCAGAAACCATTTCTCCTTAGGCGGAAAGCCGGGAGTAGGCTGAGCTTGCAATCATTTTTAAAATTAGTGTGTGTTTATTTTAAGAATCCTAACTGATTGGATCTTGACTCGCTTGGGTCACACGCTACTACTGTCACCATGCAGCGGATCTAGCGCTGACACGGGACCTTGCGCTTACACAGAACACCCCGCCGCCATCACCGGCGAGGCCGCTGGCCACGCCCCTTTCGAGGCCACGCCCCCCGCCCATGGTATTTAATCGACGCTGAATACGAGCGCCATCAGAAACCATTTCTCCTGAGGCGGAAAGCCGGGAGTAGGCTGAGCTTGCAATCATTTTTAAAATTAGTGTGTGTTTATTTTAAGAAACCTACCTGATTGGATCTTGATTCGCTTGGGGTCACACGCTCCTACTGTCACTGTGCAGCGGATCTAGCGCTGACACGGGACCTTGCGCTTACACAGAACCCCCCGCCGCCATCACCGGCGAGGCCGCTGGCCATGCCCCTTTCGAGGCCATGCCCCTCGCCCATGGTATTTAATCGACGCTGAATACGAGCGCCATCAGAAACCATTTCTCCTTAGGCGGAAAGCCGGGAGTAGGCTGAGCTTGCAATCATTTTTAAAATTAGTGTGTGTTTATTTTAAGAATCCTACCTGATTGGATCTTGACTCGCTTGGGTCACACGCTACTACTGTCACCATGCAGCGGATCTAGCGCTGACACGAGACCTTGCGCTTACACAGAACACCCCGCCGCCATCACCGGCGAGGCCGCTGGCCACGCTCCTTTCGAGGCCACGCCCCCCGCCCATGGTATTTAATCGACGCTGAATACGAGCGCCATCAGAAACCATTTCTCCTGAGGCGGAAAGCCGGGAGTAGGCTGAGCTTGCAATCATTTTTAAAATTAGTGTGTGTTTATTTTAAGAAACCTACCTGATTGGATCTTGACTCGCTTGGGGTCACACGCTCCTACTGTCACCGTGCAGCGGATCTAGCACTGACATGGGACCTTGCGCTTACACAGAACACCCCGCCGCCATCACCGGCGACGCCGCTGGCTACGCCCCTTTCGAGGCCACGCCCCCCGCCCATGGTATTTAATCGACGCTGAATACGAGCGCCATCAGAAACCATTTCTCCTGAGGCAGAAAGCCGGGAGTAGGCTGAGCTTGCAATCATTTTTAAAATTAGTGTGTGTTTATTTTAAGAAACCTACCTGATTGGATTTTGACTCGCTTGGGGTCACACGCTCCTACTGTCACCGTGCAGCGGATCTAGAGCTGACACGGGACCTTGCGCTTACACAGAACACCCCACCGCCATCACCGGCGAGGCCGCTGGCCACGCCCCTTTCGAGGCCACGCCCCCCGCCCATTGTATTTAATTGACGCTGAATACGAGCGCCATCAGAAACCATTTCTCCTGAGGCGGAAAGCCGGGAGTAGGCTGAGCTTGCAATCATTTTTAAAATTAGTGTGTGTTTATTTTAAGAATCCTACCTGATTGGATCTTGACTCGCTTGGGGTCACACGCTCCTACTGTCACCGTGCAGCGGATCTAGCGCTGACACGGGACCTTGCACTTACACAGAACACCCCGCCGCCATCACCGGCGAGGCCGCTGACCACGCCCCTTTCGAGGCCACGCCCCCCGCCCATGGTATTTAATCGACGCTGAATACGAGCGCCATCAGAATCCATTTCTCCTGAGGCGGAAAGCCGGGAGTAGGCTGAGCTTGCAATCATTTTTAAAACTAGTGTGTGTTTATTTTAAGAAACCTACCTGATTGGATCTTGACTCGCTTGGGGTCACACGCTCCTACTGTCACCGTGCAGTGGATATAGCACTGACACGGGACCTTGCGCTTACAAAGAACACCCCGCCGCCATCACCGGCGAGGCCGCTGGCCACGCCCCTTTCGAGGCCACGCCCCCTGCCCATGGTATTTAATCGACGCTGAATACGAGCGCCATCAGAAACCATTTCTCCAGAGGCGGAAAGCCGGGAGTAGGCTGAGCTTGCAATCATTTTTAAAATTAGTGTGTGTTTATTTTGAGAAACCTACCTGATTGGATCTTGACTCGCTTGGGGTCACACGCTCCTACTGTCACCGTGCAGCGGATCTAGCACTGACACGGGACCTTGCGCTTACACAGAACACCCTGCCGCCATCACCGGCGAGGCCGCTGGCCACGCCCCTTTCGAGGCCACGCCCCCCACCCATGGTATTTAATCGACGCTGAATACGAGCGCCATCAGAAACCATTTCTCCTGAGGCGGAAAGCCGGGAGTAGGCTGAGCTTGCAATCATTTTTAAAATTAGTGTGTGTTTATTTTAAGAAATCTACCTGATTGGATCTTGACTCGCTTGGGGTCACACGCTCCTACTGTCACTGTGCAGCGGATCTAGCACTGACACGGGACCTTGCGCTTACACAGAACACCCCGCCACCATCACCGGCGAGGCAGCTGGCCACGCCCCTTTCGAGGCCACGCCCCCCGCCCATGGTATTTAATCGACGCTGAATACGAGCGCCATCAGAAACCATTTCTCCTGAAGCGGAAAGCCGGGAGTAGGCTGAGCTTGCAATCATTTTTAAAATCAGTGTGTGTTTATTTTAAGAAACCTACCTGATTGGATCTTGACTCGCTTTGCGTCACACGCTCCTACTGTCACCGTGCAGCGGATCTAGCACTGACACGGGACCTTGCGCTTACACAGAACACCCCGCCGCCATCACCGGCGAGGCCGCTGGCCACGCCCCTTTCGAGGCCACGCCCTCCACCCATCGTATTTAATCGACGCTGAATACGAGCGCCATCAGAAACCATTTCTCCTGAAGCGGAAAGCCGGGAGTAGGCTGAGCTTGCAATCATTTTTAAAATCAGTGTGTGTTTATTTTAAGAAACCTACCTGATTGGATCTTGACTCGCTTGGGGTCACACGCTCCTACTGTCACCGTGCAGCGGATCTAGCTCTGACACGGGACCTTGCGCTTACACAGAACACCCCGCCGCCATCACCGGCGAGGCCGCTGGCCACGCCCCTTTCTAAGCCACGCCCCCCACCCATGGTATTTAATCGACGCTGAATACGAGCGCCATCAGAAACCATTTCTCCTGAGGCGGAAAGCCGGGAGTAGGCTGAGCTTGCAATCATTTTTAAAATTAGTGTGTGTTTATTTTAAGAAACCTACCTGATTGGATCTTGACTCGCTTGGGGTCACACGCTCCTACTGTCACCGTGCAGCGGATCTAGCGCTGACACGGGACCTTGCGCTTACACAGAACACCCCGCCGCCATCACCGGCGAGGCGGCTGGCCACGCCCATTTCGAGGCCACGCCCCCCGCCCATGGTATTTAATCGACGCTGAATACGAGCGCCATCAGAATCCATTTCTCCTGAGGCGGAAAGCCGGGAGTAGGCTGAGCTTGCAATCATTTTTAAAACTAGTGTGTGTTTATTTTAAGAAACCTACCTGATTGGATCTTGACTCGCTTGAGGTCACACGCTCCTACTGTCACCGTGCAGCGGATATAGCACTGACACGGGACCTTGCGCTTACACAGAACACCCCGCCGCCATCATCGGCGAGGCCGCTGGCCACGCCCCTTTCGAGGCCACGCCCCCTGCCCATGGTATTTAATCGACGCTGAATACGAGCGCCATCAGAAACCATTTCTCCTGAGGCGGAAAGCCGGGAGTAGGCTGAGCTTGCAATCATTTTTAAAATTAGTGTGTGTTTATTTTAAGAAACCTACCTGATTGGATCTTGACTCGCTTGGGGTCACACGCTCCTACTGTCACCGTGCAGTGGATCTAGCACTGACACGGGACCTTGCGCTTACACAGAACACCCCGCCGCCATCACCGGCGAGGCCGCTGGCCACGCCCCTTTCAAGGCCACGCCCCCCACCCATGGTATTTAATCGACGCTGAATACGAGCGCCATCAGAAACCATTTCTCCTGAGGCGGAAAGCCGGGAGTAGGCTGAGCTTGCAATCATTTTTAAAATTAGTGTGTGTTTATTTTAAGAAATCTACCTGATTGGATCTTGACTCGCTTGGGGTCACACGCTCCTACTGTCACTGAGCAGCGGATCTAGCACTGACACGGGACCTTGCGCTTACACAGAACACCCCGCCACCATCACCTGCGAGGCAGCTGGCCACGCCCCTTTCGAGGCCACGCCCCCCGCCCATGGTATTTAATCGACGCTGAATACGAGCGCCATCAGAAACCATTTCTCCTGAGGCGGAAAGCCGGGAGTAGGCTGAGCTTGCAATCATTTTTAAAATCAGTGTGTGTCTATTTTAAGAAACCTACCTGATTGGATCTTGACTCGCTTGGGGTCACACGCTCCTACTGTCACCGTGCAGCGGATCTAGCACTGACACGGGACCTTGCGCTTACACAGAACACCCCGCCGCCATCACCGGCGAGGCCGCTGGCCACGCCCCTTTCGAGGCCACGCCCTCCACCCATCGTATTTAATCGACGCTGAATACGAGCGCCATCAGAAACCATTTCTCCTGAGGCGGAAAGCCGGGAGTAGGCTGAGCTTGCAATCATTTTTAAAATTAGTGTGTGTTTATTTTAAGAAACCTACCTGATTGGATCTTGACTCGCTTGGGGTCACACGCTCCTACTGTCACCGTGCAGCGGATCTAGCTCTGACACGGGACCTTGCGCTTACACAGAACACGCCTCCGCCATCACCGGCGAGGCCGCTGGCCACGCCCCTTTCTAAGCCACGCCCCCCGCCCATGGTATTTAATCGACGCTGAATACGAGCGCCATCAGAAACCATTTCTCCTGAGGCGGAAAGCCGGGAGTAGGCTGAGCTTGCAATCATTTTTAAAATTAGTGTGTGTTTATTTTAAGAAACCTACCTGATTGGATCTTGACTCGCTTGGGGTCACACGCTCCTACTGTCACCGTGCAGCGGATCTAGCGCTGACACGGGACCTTGCGCTTACACAGAACACCCCGCCACCATCACCGGCGAGGCGGCTGGCCACGCCCATTTCGAGGCCACGCCCCCCGCCCATGGTATTTAATCGACGCTGAATACGAGCGCCTCAGAAACCATTTCTCCTGAGGCGGAAAGCCGGGAGTAGGCTGAGCTTGCAATCATTTTTAAAATTAGTGTGTGTTTATTTTAAAAAACCTACCTGATTGGATCTTGACTCGCTTGGAGTCACACGCTCCTACTGTCACCGTGCAGCAGATCTAGCGCTGACACGGGACCTTGCGCTTACACAGAACACCCTGCCGCCATCACCGGCGAGGCCGCTGGCCACGCCCCTTTCGAGGCCACGCCCCCCCTTACCGTCCTCCGTCACATATAAAAATGTGCAACTTCAGGAAGCGCAGCGGACGAGCGCAGCGGGCGCGCCGTTTGCGCGCCAAAGGCGCGCCTAAGGCAAGCCCGTCTGCGCCCGTCCGCGACGGGCCGGGACTAGGGGCTACGACCCCTGGTATTACACGCTCTGGTCTACCTCATACTTACTCTAGGGAGGCTCTCCTTAGCCTCAGGCCATCACAGTGTTCTCACTGTACTACTATGAATCCTCATTGTGTTCCTTTAACCTGCCCGGTTTGCTTTCTCCCCCTTACATCCTTCCCCTCCCTAACCAACACAGCCTCATCTGATTTTCCGCCATCACGCCCAAAACCTGCATCTATTGACTTGCCTCAGACTCGGATGCTGATCAGCTTAAAATGTAGATCATTAGTCAAACATAAGAGAGAGATCTTTGATCTACTCGTCTCGGTGGAATCCGTAGCCTTATTCCTCACTGAGACATGGCTAAAAGACTACTCTGGCCCAGATATTGCTGCTGCTCTCCCTGACAATTACACTTATGTTGGTAAAAACAGATTAATGAAGGATGGTGGAGGGATAGCCATAATTTATAATAGACTGTACTCCTGCAAATGGGAAGACTTTGAACTACCTAACAGCGAAGCCGGCCTTTCCAAACTTTCGCTATCTCCCAACTTTACTCTCTCTGGGATGCTCATTTATCGCCCCCCTGGCCCAGCGAGTTCCTGGGCTGCCACCTTTCCTGAGTACGTAGCACCTTTAATTCAGTATTCGACAAACTTTTCAATTATTGGTGATCTGAACCTGCACTTGAATGATCTTTCCTGCTCCATTAGCAGCAATCTTTTACAGGACTTGGCTGCTCTAAATATTATTTTACATAATTCTGGTCCTACTCATAAAGCAGGGAACCTGCTGGACCCCATTCTTTCTAATTTAGAAACCATTATATGTGAGGTTCCTTTACCTATTGTATGGTCTGACCACTATATGGTGACTTTCTCTGTTACCATTGGCTGTCCACCGAACACCCTCTCTAATTCTACAGAATCTAGACTATCCAGAAATTGGAACAAATTGGACTTTAAGAAACTCAACTCCTGTCTTGAGAATTCTAGACCTTTCACGGAAGTCACTAGTATTGACGCAGCTGATGCTGTCAATGCCTGGCTTGCACATGCTGCCGATGCCTGCATACCGCAGCGCATGCAAAAACACAACCTTCACCACCCGCCTGCGCCCTGGTTTACAGCTGCTTTAAAAAAAGAAAAAACCATCTGCAAAAACCTCGAGCGCAAATGGCGTATAAAATATGATCTGTGTTCCAAGCAAATTTACAAAGCTGCCTTAACTAAATATCACTCTCTATGCAAAACTGCAAAAGTTGAACATGTCAACCTAACTATCCTTGAGGCACAAAGTCGTCCTAAAGCACTTTTTAAGATAGTACAAAAACTCTCGGGTGCACTGTGTCAGCCCAAAACACCTTGTCTAGATACTGCACAGTGCAACTCTCTGGCAGAATCGCCAAAATTGATACCATTTATTCAGATTTTGAAAAGCTTGCCCCTCCTCCTTCTCTGTCTCACCTACCAGCCCCAATCACATCTTCTGATCGAGTGACTTTAGAGGATAGGTCCCTTACCCCTGCACAGCAGACCCCCCCACAGTATCTAACCTTACGACCTCCTGTGATTCAGGGGTCCCACGGGATACCTGTCCTCCTGCTTCACAGTTGATCGACACATGGGATCCTCTTAACATCAATACTCTCTCTGATATTATCAGTAAAATCAAATCCGGCTCCCCATTGGATCCTTTTCCCCCTCAAATATAAAAAATGCTGGACAATTCGTCCCTTGAACTCATTATGGATCTTCTTAACTCCTCCCTTAGAGAAGCTACAGTACCCTCTGCATGGAAACATGCGATGATAGTGCCTCTGCTAAAAAAGGCCAATGCTGACCCTAGCATTCCATCTAACTTCCGTCCGATTTCATTTCTCCCAGTTTTCTCAAAAATTATGGAAAAGCACATCAACTCTCAACTCTCTTCCCATGTTGAATCCAGGGGAATTTTACATCCATCCCAATCCGGTTTTAGGTCAGGTTTCTCGACGGAATCTACTCTATTGGGGGTCTCTGAAAACATACGATGCCGAGTGGATAGGGGGGAAACCGTGTCACTCATTTTGCTTGATTTGAGTGCCGCATTTGACACGGTTTCCCACCCCATTCTTATCAATGCCCTTAGATCATCTGGCATCACCGGCTCAGCCCTCAACTGGTTTGTTAGTTTTCTATCAGACCGTACCTTCCAAGTCTTCTCTTCCTCATCAGCTTCCCAAACCTATAAATCGGCGTACGGTGTTCCGCAAGGTTCCATCTTGAGCCCCTTGCTCTTTAATTTGTATGTCAGACCTTTGGCTACTATTGCGGAGCAAGCTGGGCTCACTATTTACTCGTACGCCGATGATACCCAGATCATCTACTCTCTTTCTACGGGTTCTCACTCCACCCCCTCTTCCCTCTGCACAGGACTTAGTAACATTGCAGCTTGGATGTATGATAACAAACTGAAACTGAACGGGGGGAAAACAGAGCTTCTTCTGTTTGGCCATAATACCACCTTATGGGGACCCCAACACTGGCCCTCTCAAATGGGCACTCTACCTATTCCATCTAAAACAGCACGCAACCTCTGCGTAATTTTTGATGACCAGTTATCTATGAAAAACCACGTGGTTAAGATTTCCTCCACTTGCATCACTATCATTAAGTGGTTGCGTTAGATCATCTGGATGCTCCCCCAGGATACTCAGAAAACCGTGGTCCAGGCCTTAATCACCTCTAGACTGGACTACGGGAACATTCTTCTCCTGGGAGCTTGCAAAGAGGTGATTCGTAAATTACAGACAGTCCAGAATATGGCAGCGCGACTGCTCTGTAAACTCCCCAATACATCCCCTACCTCCAACTCTCTTCGCACTCTGCACTGGCTCCGCATTGAAAGCCGTACAAAATTTAAGACACTTTGCTTCATGTACAGAATAAATGCTGGCCTGGCCCCACCCTACCTTAACTCCTTGGTACAGCACTACTGTCCCCCCCGCACTCTGCGATAATCTAATCAGCATTTGTTCTCGGTTCCTAGAATCAAAAGATCCAGAATGGGTGGCCGCTCCTTCACCTGGCTGGCCCCCTCACTCTGGAATTCCCTTCCTCTCCGGTTGCGAACTGAACCCTGCTACCTTAGGTTTCGCAGACAGGTAAAAAATTGGTTATTCAATATGTAACAGCCTTCCTTTCTGACTCTCCCCCTCTCATTTGGTTTTAGCGCCGGGAAACCTACGGGTAGCTGAGCGCTTTACAAACTTAAATAAATAAATAAAATAAATAAACCTTTAGATCTTTACTTTCATCTGGAATGTAAGTCCAATAATGTTGAACTTTCAGCATTCCACAGACTCCACCCTCTTTTGCCAATAGAATGTCAAGGGCAAGTCGATTTTGCATTACCATAGTACGCATGGCAACCATTTCAGTATTAACCAATAAGAATCTATGAGCAGTGCTTGTTGACAAGCGATCCACGACTGTAGACAATCTTCTAATTTTATTTGCATTCAGAGTTATTCCCACTGCCGGTATCAATGCACAAAAGATGTCACCCACAATTTCTGCCCAAGATTCTCTTTTTCTACGCACTAAATGACTATTTAAACTATTTACACCCTCTTCTCTGTCCATGTGAAAGATTTTTGGAAATACCAGGCCTACATAACATGTGCCATGCCAATGGTCTGGCAAACGATAATATGCCCTATTCCCACAGATAAAATATATTCCAGGAAATACTGGATCTCTTCCACCTTTGAATCCCCATCCACCCATGATTCGGTATGTATCATGGCACTCACTATTACCTACAAAAAGATCATCATATGCAGTTTGATTCCTTCTTATACAAAATTTTCCTTTCTGAGGCCTATCTAAAGCTATTGTTGGTGTGGACTCTCCTTTTGTCAGATGTTTCTCCATTTCTATGTCCCAAGCCGTTTTCACAACCTTTCCTTCTGATGCTTTTTTGTGCATCTTATGCCTTCTTTCCTCCACCATATTCAAAAATGTCTTCTCTTCTTTCTGCAAACTGCATGTCAAATTATATTTAAACACAGCTTCTAATGTTAGTTCACTAGTCTCTAGGAAAAATTCACCTAAAACTTTAGCAGGTCTTACCTTATTTAACTTATTATTAGCAGGCACTAATGCAAAAATGTTATCTACATCTGAAAAATAATACTCTAATTTCCCTATCTCATAAAATAAGCTAGCTATTACACTACATGTCATTCCATAAGTAGCTGGAAGGTGATGATAAGTCACTCCCTCTGCCACAGAAGCAGGTAACTGCATGCAGACGTAGCAGTCCCTTACATCCATAGTTTTTACATATTCATACAATAATTTTGAAAATACATTATTAGAAAAATCGTTAATAGACCTATCTTTATGCAAATGAATGTTTGTTTCTACAGTCGGTACTACCTTTGAAATTTTACCTATGTTAGTTTTGTTTTGACCATGTCCTTCTATTGTATCTATTGTGACTTTAAATGACATTACAAGAGCTAGGATGCTCCATAAAAGCATTAATAATCCTGTACAACAACAACATGTTTTACACCATATTTTCATGAATGTACATCTACTTTTACTACCATCTGTGTTAGCCATCTTTACTAAATAGACCCTGTCTTTTGACTTAGCCTCTTCTACTTTGCGACCAGTTTCTACCCCAAAGCTTCTAAACTTCTACTTGGTTCCACTAGTTTTCTACTTCTTCTCTTTTATTATCGTTCTCCACATCAACAACTTCTTTGATTATTCAGTTTGGCATTTCATCGTCCTTTGCCTCCTTCTCCCAATCAGGATACAGAATTTCCTGAATCTCCGCTTCTTCTTCTCCAATGTTGGACAAGAGAACTCTCAGGATTTCTGATTCTTCTTCTTCTTTAACCACTTTCAGTAAAGTCTCCTCTGGATTTCCTTGACTGTCTGCCTCTTGGGATTCTTCAGGCAGGGCCACATACGTCCATTCCGGCGACTTATACTTCTGGTTAGGTTTTCTTGTTCTTCCAGACCCTTTTGTTACAACTGTTTCTTCCTCCTTTGATTTTTCCTGACCCGTGACTTCATTCACTTATTCATCTCTTGGTGATTTCACTCGAGACAATCGATGTCTTAGTCTCTTTATTTTATTCGGCCAAACTTCTGGTTTTACAGTTCTTTTCAATTTACTTTCTTTGCCATTCTTTTCATTCTTTTCTTCTCTCCAAGCTCTCTTTCTCAGAACTCGACCTTCAGTTATTTCGTTCTCACTCTCTTCTGATTCTGTCCCAACTTGCTTTTCCTTTTCACCAGTCTCTTTATCCACCACTTGTTCTGGTTTCCCTACTTCTTTCCCACCACGGATCTCCGACACGCAATCTTCCTGCTGACTACTTGTCCCTTCACCTAGCTGGATGTTGCAGTTCCCTACACCTCCTCGGGGGTCTTCCGCAATCTGTCCCTCTCTCTCTGTAACTGTCCCTTCTTCATTCAAATCTATTATTTCAGGTGGAATTTCTCTCAGTTTTTCATCTGGGATTTGTTTTCTTTGACTTTTTTTTACTGCTTCTTCTTTGTCTAGTCCTTCTTTCTTTTTAGGTTCTTTTCTAGGACCTTTCTTTCTCTGCTCGTCTTCAGAATCTGAGCTGTCAGAAATCTGCAGTCTTCTTCTCAGAGAGACACTTCTGGGGACTAGAATCTGTTTTGGTTCGTTTTCCCCCTTTCAGGATTTTCTCATGTTTTTGTTTCTTCGTTGTCTGATTCAGTACTTGACTCTGATTCGTCATAGTACTCTTTCTCCTTGCAATCCACTGGGTTTGGTATTCTCAGGATATGGCTGGCATGGATCCAGTTTTTCAGTCCAGCACACTTCACAGCTGTTGTCGTGGTCAGAATGACTTGTCTTGGTTTTCCCCACCTGGGAACCAAACAGTTTCTTCTTCTGAGGACCTTTATCCTCACCGAATCTCCTGGGCTTAGATCATGGGCTGGCTTCTTTTCAAGGGTGGTGGCATCCGCTCCAACCTGATGAAACACAGAATGAACTGCGTCAGCCAGGCCTTTACAGTACTCCAACACCATGTCATCAGAAATCGTCATCAGTTTGTTGACTGGTATGTAAGCATGCCTTATTGCACGTCCCATGAATATTTCCTGAGGACTTAACCCTGTAGTTCTATCTGGGGTTGCACGTATGGTCATCAAAACTAGAGGCAAGACATCAGGCCATTTCATTCCTGTGGCTAAACACATTTTTCCAATTCTGTTTTTGATTGTACCATTCATTTGCTCAACCACACCAGAAGCTTCTGGTCGGTAGGCACAGTGCAGTTTCTGTTGTACATTCAATGCTTCACTGACCAATTTTACAATCTCATTATAAAAAATGCCCTCCTCTGTCTGATTCAAGGGGCACTGGGAACCCGAACCTGGGGATGAATTCTCTCAAAAGCAGCTTTGCTACTGTCAATCCATCATTTCTCCTTGTTGGGTATGCTTCTACCCACCTGGAGAATAGGCAGACTATGACCAGAACGTACCTCAATCTGTTACATGTTGGCATCTCAATGAAATCTATCTGCATTCTGTTAAAAGGCCCTCCTTCTCGGCCTATGGTTCCTAGGCTCACCACTGTCTTTCTCCCAGGATTGTATTGCTGACAAATTAGACATCTCTGACATAGACTCTCTGATATAATTCTGAATTTTGGGTTGTACCAGGTCTGCTTAAACGACCTGATCATATCATCTCTCCCTATGTGTCCCTGGCCATGATACATCCGTGCCATGGTAGACAACATGCTATCAGGCATGACTGGTCTTCCATCTCGATAAACCCACACATGATCCTTTTCCATTGGTGCACATCCTGCTTTTACCCACTGCCTTGTTTCCTCATCTCCTGCTTCCTCCTGCAATTGTCTCACTTCTTCCCATGTCCCTACAACATTAGTAAACATTAAGGAATAGGAAGTCATTTCTTTCTCCTTTGCCCGATTGACTGAATACTGATTCCTGGCACAGTACTGTGCCATGTCATTGGCATATCTATTGCCGACAGTAACGTAATCTTCACCTTGGTTATGGGCAGCACATTTTACCACAGCCAATTGTTTAGGCAGCTGTATCGCCTCAATCAACTTTCCAAATACTTCAGCATTCTTTATAGGAATTCCACTTGAGGTTAGGAAACCTCTTTGTAGCCACAATTGGCCAAAATCGTGGACAACTCCGAAGCCATACTGGCTGTCAGTTATCACAGTCACTCTCACACCTTTCCCAATTTTGCATGCTCGAGTCAGAGCTACTAATTCTGCTACTTGGGCAGATTTGACTCCTTTTAGATAGGATGCTTCCATCACTGCTGAAACCGTGCACACTGCATATACTGCACTCAACACCACTTCTTCTGTTCTCAAACATGACCCATCAACAAACATTACATAATCATTTTCTGCCAAAGGTACATCTTTTATGTCTGGTCGTGGTTTTGTACAATACTCAAGCACATCCAAACAATCATGATCCGCTTCATCTCTCACTTCCACATCCTCACCATCTGGTAACAACGTTGCTGGATTCACATTCACACATCTTGCAAGGCTCACATTCGTTGCACCTAATATGACTTTCTCATACTTAGTCAGCCGACTATGTGTCATATACTGAGTACGACTCCTTGTTAAAAGAATCGCCACATCATGAGGTACAAACACTTTCAAAAGATATCCCATCACGATTCCTTCACTCTGCTCCAAACTTCGACATGTTGCAGCTACTGCTTTCAGACAACCAGGTAAGCCTACGGCTACTGGATCAAGCATCGGTGAATAATATGCAATTGGTCTCCTCAACCTTCCATGCTTCTGGATTAACACCGAAAGTGCACATCCATTTCTTCACTGCAGTATAACTCAAATTCCTTTTCATAATCAGGCATACCCAATGCTGGGGCTTCACACAATCGATCTTTCAATCGTTTGAATGCTGCTAATTCTTCCTTATTCAATTCAAGGGGATCTTTTACATCACTCCTTGTTAGCCGTACCAGAGACTTTGCAATCAGTGAAAAGTTGCTGATCCACTGGAGGCAATACCCTACCATTCCCAGAAACATTCTCACTTCTCTTTGAGTCATGGGGGCCCTCATTCCTTTTATGATTCTGATTCTGTCTATTGTTATTTTCCTCAATCCTTTTTCAATTTTATGTCCCAAATACTGTACTTCCTTCTTACAATACTGCAGTTTGGCTGGGGACACTTTTAGTCCTCCATCTGCCAGGTGATTTAGTAAGGCTATAGTGTCTATTTCACAAGCTTCACGAGTTTTCGACGCCACAAGGAGGTCGTCGATATACTGCACTAGTACTGACCTCTCGGGCATTTGCAGACTTTCCAATTACTTTTTCAACAATTGATTAAATATTGAGGGGCTTTCTGTATACCCCTGTGGGATTCGGCACCATGACAAAATACGGTCTCCAAACCAAAATGCAAAAATTTGCTGACTGTCGTGATGCAATGGAATGGAAAAGAACGCATGGCACAAATCAATTACTGTATACCATTCTGCATCATGAGGAATCTGATACAAAATCACTGATGGATTTGGTACAATGGGACAGCATGGTACAACGATTTTGTTTACCTTCCTCAAGTCTTGCACTATTCTGAATTTCCCATTTGGCTTTTTCAGGCCCATTATGGGTGAGTTACATGGACTGCTCATTATCTCTCTCAGAATTCCTTGCTTGATCATTTTCTCAATTATTGGAGTTACTCCTTCAATTATTTCAGGTGTCAATCTATACTGAGGAATGTTTGGATAACTAACTCCATCTTTGACATTAATTTTTACTGGGTCTACGTTTCTCATTAGCCCTACATCTTCTCTGGTGAAATCCCAAACCTCTGCTTTTACAGACAGTTTCAATTCTTTAGGCAGTTCATCTGGATTAAATACTGCATATATTCCAATATTCTCACATTCTCTACTAGCTATGGTCATTTTATACAATACGTCCTCATCTGGTGTTTCAAAAGCTATTCCATCTGGAGTACAAAATATAGTGCAATTCATCTTGCACAACAGGTCCCTACCTAGCAAGTTCACAGGACTGGTGTCACACACCACAAATCGGTGCATCTCAGAAAATTTCCCTATACTAACCTTTACGGGTTCTGTAAGGCATGTTTTTAACTGTTGGTTAGATACACCAACTACTTGGATTGTTTCATCCGAAAGAGGAAGATTCTTAACATCAGCTGATCTAACAGTAGATCGAGTAGCGCCAATGTCCACTAGGAAAATAATGTTATCATCATTAATATTCCCATCTACAAATGGTCCTGTCTAGTCTACTTCTAGAGTTGCGCCAAGTACGCACTCTTCTTCCTCCCTTCGGCACCGTCAATAATCCATTTCTGAATCACTCTCATCATGTTGCAGCCAATACTGCGAGACAGTGCGAGTGCGTGATGGTTTATTTACCTGTTCTTCATTGTAGAATCCCGATTCCTTACTATACTTCTGTGAGTTTTTGTTCTGTGGAGAAGGTGGTTTTGGCACCTGATTCTGGGAAGTAACCACCTGCTGCTGTTGCTGCAGTTGACCACCCACCTCTTTCTGCACCTGTGGATTCAACAATCGATTTTCATTATTAGCATTTGGAGGGTTCTTACACTTGGATTTCCAATGCCCTAACTCACCGCAATTGTGACATGGGAATTTCTTTTTGGCTTCTTCTATATTACCTTTCCCTTTCCCTGTACCAAATCTTGGTCTTACTCCTGGATTGTTCGCTTGTTCTACCAACTGAACTTCCTGTCGTTCGGCTACCTTTACCTGTGCCCACATTGCTTTTTCTTTCAGTTTTCGCTGTTTTGCCTCAATCTCATCGCTGAAATATTTTGCATGTCTCAAAACTTCATCTATTTTCTTATTTTGCCAGTCAACTGTATGTTGCTTTATCATGTCACCAATTTCTGGGCGTAAACCATATACAAACCTGTATACGAAATGACTCAAATCTTTATCACTCAGGTTCTCATCTCCACTGAACTGTTTAAACTAAAAGCCTGGAACAGTCTCTCATAATATGCATGTACTGACTCCTTGCTTTCCTGTTGGGTTCTGTCAATTTTTACCCAATCAGTCTCTTTGGGGGGTACCTTATTTTTCAGAAATGCCATAACCTGCTCATATTTCTTCATTACTTCTGGGTCGGGAGCTCCCGTCTTAGGGTCCCTGGGAAACTCCTGAGTGGGCCAATTTATCATCAGCTTGCACTCTGTCCACAAATCTGCTGGTACTATTATATCGAATAGACTATTCAAATCTATCCATAATACCTTTGCCAATTTTACAAATCTGTCTACCTGCCGGTACCACTCGACGGGCTTTTCGCGTAGTCGAGGGAAAACATTTGTGAAAGACAAAATGTCCTGTCTTGTCCATGGAACATGTACATACCCTCCTCCTGGAATCTCTCTCATGGGGTATTCTGTTGTTACCTTTTCTTTCTCTCTAACAGGAAATGCTGAAACTGTCTTTTCCGTGATAGTATCGCGTCTTCTACACCACTTACTTCTCCATCTGTCCACATCTCCCCATTTTCTTAACAAACCGATTATGTCCTTAATTTGACCTATCCTTCCTGTAGTATTCATGTTCTCTATATCCTTCTCAGTGAAATCAACTCGATAAGATTTTTGCAGTGCTTTTACTTTGTCAAAATCTATTCCCATTTCGTTTGCACTTTCCTCTAATCTTTCATGCAAGTTTTTCGCTCTCCACGTTGTACTCTTGCAGAGAAACAACAATTCCTCATCCTGATAGTTTTTCAATTTTTCAGTAGGGATAGTTCCTACTATTAATTCTTCTAATACCATTCGTAATTTGGCTACATCTATTGACTGGGATTCTTGATCCTTTTTCTGTAACTCTCTGAGCCATTCACTTAATTCTTCTACGGAAGGTCCTACTGGGTTGTCTATATTATTTTGTTCTGGGGCCTTTTGTGGTTCTAATAATGTTACCATTGTCATCCTGCTCTTCTCAGCATAAATTTGATTTGCAAATGGATTATTTGAAACGTTCGTATCAAACATATTTATTGTCGGTGCCCACGTATTCTCAATTTGACTCCGTTCAGCATTTTCAATTAGATTTTGGCTTCTGTACGACACTGTCAAACAATGTTCAGTATCTTTTTGTTTCTCAAATATGGGCATTACGGGACCTATCGTTACTGGAACTGTTACAGCTTCTAGATTTTTGGTCAATTCTCTTATTTTCTCGGTTAATTCTAAGGTAGTTTTGGCCAGTTCTACTGAATTCTCACCATTTACCCTACTTTCTGTCTGTTTTTCTATCTCTCGTGCAGAGTTACTTTTCCCTAGTTCTGTTGACATGGTCTCTGTTTTAATTATTCGTAATGTTTCTCTCATTGGGGCACTTGGTGACAATGCTTCTGGTTGATACGGTGGTGGGTTTTTATAAAACACCTCATTAAGAACATCATCTTCTGATTCATTCACTTCATACCCACTCAAATCCACATTACGCCGTTTCTCGGTGCATTTTCTCCCTTCATTCTCTCCTACCATTATCACAGTATATATACCCTCAGTCATACTCGTATTCCGCCACCTTTTCATCCTGTCATCATGTGTCTCATGTCCGTATGATCTACCGAACATGTATCGATAACCCCTACGACTTCTCTGTTTTTCTCGTTCATGCATTTCGTCAATGCCTCAAACTGTGTCGGTCTAGGTCTTGGTTCTAAGTCCATCATTTTGTCTTGGAGAATTCTCAAAACAGCCAAATTAAAGGAACCATGTTCTGGAAACGCCAGGACTCCATCGTCCTTGGTGTATTTTACCCAATTATCTAACCAAATACAAGTATGATACCCATATTTCGCAATCATTGTAGATGCGGGTGATTTCGGTGGAGGAAGTAACTGTCCTTCCCTAGTCTCAACTACTTTATCTTTCTTGAACCATCTTTTAATTTTCCCAAACCACGATTTCTTCTTTTCTGGTGGTTGGTAATACATTTTCTCGTTTTCCGTGTACCGTTTAGTCTTCTTACAATGGTACCGCTATTCTGTCCACTCACAGCGCGACTCTTACTATTGCACCAATCAGGAGCGTCTACGTCACTATCACAATCCTCCAATCTCAGCGCGACTCACACTAACACTCTAATCAGGCAGCGTTTACGTCACTCTGTATTCCTCCACTCCTAGTGCGGCTTTACACTGACGCACCAATCTGGAGTGTTTTACGCCTCCAATCTAATGTCCAATCCCAGCGCGGTCATTCTGACGTCAGCAGCCGTTGCGGCAGCTGCGGCAACTCGCTCTGCTCTGCTCTTGTCTACCCCTCCTTTACAAGACCGCTCCGTGAACTCTTACTGTAACTTTTACAATTCTGTTAGTAACAACACTAAAACATCTCCATTGTCTGATTCGCTAACCAAAGAACAGCAAAAGACCTTTCTCACGAGAATTCCGTCTTTCTCGAGAACAGCGCTAACCTCTGTCCTACTACGGAATTAGTACTTTTGTTGATAAAGTAGCATGCCCCTCTACTTCACCCTTCTAGCAAGCATTAGCTAATTGTTTCCCTGGTATTTTAGAAGTTAACCTAGAGTTTCGCAATCAACCTGAATGCCTTTACATTCACACTTATTCATACAAGAAAATGTAGTACATACGCACAGAATCCTGTCTTTCCCGAGAACAGCGAACAGTCTGTCTTACTACAGAATTATGACATTCGTTAACAAAGCAGCGCTTCCCTCTACTTTGTCCTTCTAACAAGCTCAGAGAACACCTGCTACCTTTTCAGTGATAAGCGTTATCGGTATGCCAATTGGTTTCCTGGTACTTAAAGACCAACATTTCACAGGTAACCTTCGCTCTCATACACACTTCTCTCACCACGAGAATATTTCTAATGGCAACACACGACGATGTCACCGAATCGAACCCAGACAATGCGCCGTGCAACTTCACTTGTCACACATTTCCCCTGTGTACCTACAGGGCTACAACAATTCCGTCTTTCCCGAGAGCAGCACCTACCTCTGCTCTACTACGGAACTGTTACAAACTTCCGACTTCCTACATCCCAGAAGCCGTGCAAACAACATATAACTCAACGCGACTCAACATAGAGTGTTAGTACATAAACCAATACCAATCAATAATCAATAAGCTATTTACAAGCAATCGCCACTAAACCCAAAACAATAGCTAACCATCATTCTGCTACCAGAAAAAACTGCTCCAGCGCTGAATACCAAAAATCCCCTCGCGACGTCACAGACCACAGATCTTCTTCAACAACCACATTCTTTCATTCATTCACTGGTGGGCCCCATAACACCAATCATTCACTCTACTTTTAGATCAATGGTCCTCTAGAGAGAGGGGAATTCTCTTTCCTTATCTCTATTTCATGCGCTGGAAATGGGAGGTAAATTTGCACCAATCACCTGATGAGTAAACACAAATCACCTATTCATCCCTACCTCACCAGGGTCTCAATACCTTTATAACCTAGCAATTCCTCCCATACTATTGGCCATGGATCAGCTTAGTTGCTGGGAAAAGCGACACTTAATTCTTCTAAACAATATACATCAAATCACTTCAAATAATAACCCGACACAATTCTTAAATGAATTGAAATGTTTATCTAATTAAAGAATAAGAAAATCATAAATCATTCAATATTTTGATTCACATATTTACCTAATCTGGCTAAATGGCGTCCTCTATGTCAAATTCAGATCTTTCGTCTCTATGCCCATAAATCGATCAATCAGTTTGTAAATTAATTGGGCATCTGATCAGTCCATCAGAGTCTCTGGCAAGCAGCTGTCCAGCAGTGTCACCGTCCTCTCCGTCAGCATAACGTCAGGAAAACAAGCTAAAGCGCAATAGCCATAGACCCTCTCTAGTCTACTTCTTTTATAGTAAAATCAACAACAAAAATGTTACAATACATGTTTTTAAACAAATCCGATTGGTTGAACCAGGATCATTCTTCCTGATTCTCATACATTCAATGTTTCATTAGATGTAGTTCTCAATTTATTAATACATTTGCAACAGTTTCTAGTCCATTCAGGGCATGTTCATTCCCATACGGGTTTTTGTCCATGGTGTCATCAATTATAACAGTTCTTAGGTTAAGAAAGTCCATTGTTTGAGGATTGCACTCCTCCCTGTGCGCCCTTCACGAGTACAGTCTGCCTGGGGTCAGGCGCACTTCACTCAGTGACTTCTGTATCTCGTCTGTCTGTCAAAATAAGGATGGCAGCCATTTTGTGGCCACTCCAGAAAGGTCAACTTAAGCAAAGAGACACAAAACGTAATTAATACATGGAAATGATTATTAAAATGTTATTCCCTCACTAAACCCTTTATGTGTGTGTATTTATCTAGCAAAAGCAACACGCATTGCGGTTTATACTCACAATTTAAAGCACGATTCACAAAAGCAACATATAACATGCAAATTCTAAATATTTCACATTAGTATGCGTATGAAAATTAGTTTACATATCAATCAGGCCATGCAAATGCGATTCCAACGTGTGTTTTCTAATTAGTAATGTTGATTATTTAAACACAGCAAACGATTAATACTATTAATGTCAATCAGTTATTCATTTTAATTCAAAATGATAAAACGGAGGAGGTATACGATTCTTAGGGAAAACCTCACTCCAGGATGGGAAGTATCACATGAGTGCAGGTTGAGTAGTGTGCTTGTGTGACTGCAGGGTGAGGTACAGGGTGAACAGCGCCAGTGCATTGTTAGTGCAGAGTGATCACTGTGAGTGGAGGGTAAGTGGGTGAATGGTGTGAGTGCATTGTGATCAGTGTGAGCGCATTGTGATCGCTGTGAGTGCAGAGTGATCACTGTGAGTGGAGGGTAAGTGGGTGAATGGTGTGAGTGTATCGGATCAGTGTGAGTGCAGTGTGAGGGTGAAAGTGAATGGCGAGAATGATGAGCGAGTTGTCTGAATGCAAGGTCCAATCCCAGACACTTGAAGTAACTCAGCATGTTATTGATGGCAGCGTAGGGTTTCAAATGTGTTAAACTATTGCTATTATGGCAGTAACCAGGGATCAGGGTGGAGGAAAGAAATAATGTGCTGATCCCTCAACAAACTTCCAGTCTTATGATTAGGGTTTCCAGCTCATTATTTTGATGTCACAGACGGTATAAAAATAAGCAGTCACGTAAAGCTGTATTTTCAGCCCTTGTCTGTGCATACTTTGAACAGCAAATATAAAGCTGCTTGAATGATCCATGACTGTTAATAAAAGGGAACAAAGACAGAAAAGTCACATTACAAACAATTACATACTTCTTTATTTATAACCATATTTAGTGTCAAGACAAGCAATTTGCAGGCTGTTTAAACAACACATGGCTGGCTGGCATTTTGCGCATCTGCCTGTGTAATTTTAAAATAAACTTTCAGGGACGTTTTAAGGATTTTGCGGGCACTGGGCCAAATGTATTTTGGGGACCACTGTTTGGGCAAGCTTTGATTTTATGATCCAGTCTCAGCTCTTTCATACCTTCTTTGGTCAAATACTAAATGTGTGTACATCTGATATTCGGGGATAGTGATGCGTGTTTTCAGTGTATAACACAACAGTAGTCCACTAATATTACTGCAAATAATCTCGGTCACACCCTCCCATTTCTCATATGCAAGGTCCTGTATTGATCTAAAATAAACTTTTTATATGGATGTTGCATGAAGCATTAAACACATTTTGTCTGCAAAAGATCTATAATAGACTTTCACACATTAAAAATGAATGATAGGAAAACTCTATTTACAACATTCTGTTTAAAAAATGTTCAAGGTCATGAGGGCAAGACTCTTTAGAACAGAGCTGGCTGTTTCAACTCCCCACCCCCTTTGAAAGGCTGGGGCCCTGGGCCAGAGCCCACTTTGTCCATGCCTTAAAACGTCTCTGGAAACATTTTCTCCTTTCTGGGAAGAGCTAACTCTCCCAGGAGGGGGTTAATGCTTCAGCTGCAGTGGGAGGCTAGGGGTCTCCTCTGCTATGATATCCAAAGCGAAGGAACAGGACTGACCCAGTCCTGTTGGATTGCTTTCGGGTTTAGCAGAGGAGACATCCTGCCTCCCACTGCAGCTGAAGCATTTCAGCTCTATGAATTAACACCCTCCTGGGAGAGTTAGCAAGACAAAAGCATGGGCACGTTGAGGAAATATGAATTTTTATGGTCAATTGTGTCCCCTATCTTAGACCCCAACGGCTCCATGTACATGCTACAAGTACATGTATGTTCCCTCCACTTCAAGCTATGAAGACGCAAATACATGTGCGTCCAACGTTAACATGTCCTCTTTCATATCTGCCATGAATGGGCCGGATATTCCATTCCTAAGTATGATTGGCCACCGACTTTATATGGTACACTTTTCACGTTTTACAGTTCAGGCGAGTAGGCCCTGAATGCTGCCATCGAGCTTTTTCTTGCTTCTGCCTCTGAATGCTCCAGCCTGGACCTGCATCTGTATCCATGAACTTTGTCTTACTTCCTGCGCGGCTAACGGTGCCTGACGCGGCCTGTTGCCTGCCAAAAACTGTATTTCACCTTCAAGTTATCTGCTCCGCTCCTCATCCAATGCATTCCTGTCTAGTAGTTTAGGTAAACATCCCTCTAGCTGCAGAGCAAAGGGCCCGGCCTTACTGTCCCCGTGCAAGTAATTCATGACTCTCGTTACCATGGTAGGCCCATGCCCCCTCGCATCTCATGTAGACACTTAGACGCTTGTACACGCACTAGCAGTCAGTATAGAATAGGATCTGTCCGAGAAGACCTTTCCTTCTAGATAATATAGTTCCTTAAACACAAGATATTAGATATGATTTAGGACTAGGTTGTCCTGACACCCCAGACTTCTGCCTCCTCATGTAGGGCTAAATGTCAAGTTCCCTTCACCCCCTAGTTACACGTCAATCACACGTCATGCGGCTGCGCGCGCATCTCTGCCATGTATTTTTGCTGACTTTGCAGGATTCTCTTATGGATCCACCCATTTGTGTCACCATCATAATGACGTTTTTAGTATACGCCTCTATGCCCGCCTATTATTACGCCTTTTTCATTACGTATGTATATTCTTATCTGTATTATCAAACTGTTACGCCTCCTGCATCTGTCTTAATGTAATGCATTTCTTATATATACTATTACTTGTCAATAATCTATTGCTGATCCCTTCCTGAACCTTCGTGGTGACGGAACTCGATTGCCTGGTTCGAACCATCATTCCTTTGTAAGGAATAAATACCCTATTATACCCTCGAATACCACGGATTCTGCCTCTTATTTTACTGAGTTATTCTTATTGAATTTTACCGCATAAAAAATAGTACAGGTAAATTAAATATTTACCACATAAATTGGCGCCCGAACAGGGACACCTCTCACACCCCACGCGCCGGAGGTGCGTTGCAGACCCGGTCTCCTGCCACAGCCGGACGGACAATTACGCGTACCCGCAGGATTTCCTGTATCTCCCTCAGGCCAACGGGGGCGACTGAGGCTGCGATCAACACCCAGACGAGGCGGTGAGGAGTGCGGAGAATCCCGACCAGAGCCTAGCTGAGAGAGAGCAAGATCCGAGGTATACAGAGGCCCACCAGATTCCGAAGTTCCGAAGTATCTAAGTCACGAGTCGAGTCCAGTCCAGTTTGGACTAGTCCAGTCCAGACTTCCGAGGCCTTCCGTTCCGTGCTTCCCGGTGAGTACCGTTGCTGAGGACGCATCTAGACGTGCACATTAGTTTGTGCCGGTCAAGACGGGTCTGGGTACACAGACCTGGTCTGCACTGTTTTAGCAGTGTATCTGTACTGTTTAGCAGTACATACAGTATATTTAGTATTATGCAGTTAACTAGTTTTCTTCTAATAATTATTGTTCGCTCTAAAATGTTTTAATATGTTTTAAATGTCGTGGTATGAGTGATTGTTCGATCTTCATTATTGTGTTTATTGTAATTATTGTGTTCAAGAACCGAGTAAGAATTAAGTAGCAAGGTTCAAGATGCCGTTATTTTCAAAATTAAGACAGATAAAAACTAGAAAGGGGATACTCGAGGAAGCTGTTCCTATCCCACCTAGGGACACTCCAGGGTACTTTATGTACCATAAACATGGCCTAGATGCCGTATTATATCTTGATTTATGGGTGGACTACACCAAGGATTTAGCAGAGAGTCAGAGATGGCCCGCTGCCGGAACATGGGATGCAGATTGCATCATGAGAATAGAAGAAGCGTTATGGAAAAAGAAAGCCAGACAGTCACAGAAGGATGCCATTGAACTATGGCGTAAAGAATCGCATAGGCGCACAGAAAAAGCGCTCAGAAAGGAAGAGAAAAGTAGGGCAGATTCAGAAAAGGCCCGAGAAAACATATTAATTGACGAAGGTACCCGAGTAAAATCAGAACAAGTAGACAGACAACGAAACACTCTTATGAATGGTATGTATCCTCTTCTGGCCGAGGGTTTGCCTAAGGCCACTTTGGAGGTACCAAAAGATCTGCCATCTCCGTTACTCCCGATTAAAGTACATCCCAAGACCGCAAAAGACATTTTCCTCTCTTCCTATTTAGACGATGTAGCTCCCGAATATGTTAATGTTCCACCACACACACCACCTGTCGATGGTGCTCAACCCCAAGATCATCCGCCCCCAACTCCGCAACAACAAACTCCTCCTCACATTCCAACAGTTTCATCTGTTTCTACCACTTTTCCTACATCTACCGTCTCTACCTTACATTCAACGAATCCTTTCGCGCCTAGCACCTCAGAAGGTGCAACAGGAGGTGCAACAGCGATTTTTTCCACGCCACCGCAAGGAAATAAATTGTCCTTTAGAGATTTAGCATATCAACATACACCTCAAACAGTAAGATCCGGTATGTTTAAGGAACATCTTGTGGATTGTAGATATGATCCAGTGCCCGGTAAAAATGACAGAATGCTGCTGTCATCACTACGTATACGACGAGCGTCCACATATTTAATGACATTACCAGGAATGGTTGCTCATCTGGACAATATATATCACTTTGTCCAATCAGGGCAAGGCCCTGAAAGTATTGACAAGGCCATGGAATACCAGAAAGTAGATATACAGAAACTACTGTTAAGCTTCCTCATAAACTGCTTGATCAGAAACAGAGATAGGCCTGAGGTAGATCAGGATGAAATGCAAGTGCTTACCAGATGGGGTCAGAATATATCAGAAGGGAAACATGATAAACAGAAGTGTATAGTAGCTATGTGCCGAAAGATCAGAAAAGAAATAGAACGAATACATGAAAACAGATTAGAGGCAGACAAAACTGAATCAGAGGGAGAGGAGGAGGAAGAATCAGAAATGCCCACGGGACAATTAGAAACGATAGCTTACGTAGGTAGGGGAAGATCTTGTAACAATACCAGACACTTCACTGATCCAATGCGTCCGATACGTCCAGAATGTAGCAGACATCTTCAAGCCCCTATGTTAAATGCAAGGTCCCCTGAACACCTATTCCAGGCTGCTGATAAATTACTCCGAGACCGAAGGGGGTATCATATGCTCGATTCTATGGATGAACAAGAATTAGCCAGGTCAGCAGTACAATGGGCTGACAGTTCTGAAAAATATAGTGATGATGCGCTAGCACACACGTTTCTGAATCTTACCCCAGACGAACAGCGTTTAGCTGGTATATACATGATACAACACCTCCTTATATTGTATAGAAGCCAACACTCCGATCCTGGTCCCCTACCTGATATACTGATAGAATTACTCACGAATAAATGGAGAGGTTCAGGTACTGATTTAATTAAAGAAATTCTAAAATATCGGCACCAGTACATTGTCTTCGTATGCCCAGAACATGTTTCAGTTCCCACCGTGGAAAGAAAAACGTATCACATAGACAGACAGAACCCCTTACGCGAAGTACACCCAGTCAGAAATGATGACAATACGTTTAGACGCGTGTTTGTGTACACACCTATAACCAAAATAGAACTATTGGAAATGAAAAAATTAGTGCCTAGCCATGACAAAGATCCAGCAGGTTTTCACCGTGAATTAAAAGACATGTTACTCATGGGTGATTATACCTATCCTGACATTATGAAAATATTGAAAGTATTATTGCCTGCCGGTATTTATGAGAAACTCAAGGAAAAAGAATGGGAGGTGGGAGACCAAAAGATTGACTGGACCGCATTGGAAACTGAAGAAAATAGCAGAACTGCAGGCGTAGGGCTTGGGGCCAAAACAAAAGCATTGCCGGGGCTATTGGTACAAGTATTGCCACGTTTATTAACTACGAAAAAGGAAGATTGGGGAGCGATCTCAGCTTGTAAACAGAAACCCGATGAAGACACTAGTGATTTTTATTCCCGATTTGAAAAATGCTTTGGTATTAATAGCGGCCTGAAAGCAAATAGTGAGTCATATCCACACCTTTTTGTCACAAAACTAGTCGAGAATTCCCTGCCGCAGTTTAAAAACAGAGTATTGAAAGTTGAGAGCACTTGGCAAGCTAACACTCCTTCACAAATGTTGCAAATGTTACAGTATCACCAGAATAGAATTAGAGAAGAACAAGAACACGAAACAAGACGTATGAAAGACACGAAAATGAAAATGCTTGTCGCTCAGTCAGTTCCAGCTGACGGTCATAAAAAGGGTACGGCCAGTAATTCAGCAGTTCCCGTTAAAGGGACATGCAACTATTGTAAACAGCCAGGTCATCATATAAATGATTGTGCAGTTCTAAAACATAATATCTCCACGGGTAGAACCAAGGAGAGACCACGTCCGCCTAGACAGGATCAGATCCAACAACAAGTACCTCAGAATATACAGCCTATGCAAGCTGCACAACAGACCGTACCACAACAACAGCCACAGCCTATTGCTGCAACACAAAACACGACACAACAGATGTACCAGTATGCACAAAATGACTATCCAGAGTATCAGCGCTACACATGAAATAGCCTAGAGAGGGAAGTTGGCTTACCCCTTATTGAGGTTCCTGTAGACCAAGAGGGTCCCTATGTACAGAGTCAAGTATTAGGGAAAGACAGAAAGTTTCTACTCGATACAGGGGCAAGCAGGACAACTATAAGCCACAACGAAGTTCCAGGGGCACCCCTCTCAGGCTCACAAAATATTTCCCTTGGTTTTTCAGGAAAGCCCACTATTAACGAAGTATCACAACCACTTGCATTCACAGTCGGTCCATTGACACGGACTACAGATCTATTGCTTACGAAATCATGCCCAGAAAACTTGTTAGGTATAAAAACATTGAAAGCTCTAGGAGCTATAATATGTTGTTCTCCGGACGGAGTACGACTATTTTTGCGTGACTTTAAAGGTCACTACGTGTCTAGAGACATGGATCACCGGTTACAGAATCGACCTGCACATTTATGGGCGCAAGGCCCCACTGATGTAGGTTGTATGCACATTACACCATATCGAGTCACACTCAAAACAGGAGTGGTACTACCACGAATGCGACAATACAAGTTACCGCCAGATGCTGTAGTGGCTTTACTGCAAATCATTGACGAGCTCATTGCACAAGGAGTGGTTGTAGAAACCGACTCCAATGTATGTAATTCTCTGATTATTCCGATTCTTAAACGAACTGATCCAAAAGCACCCCCAGTATATCGATTAGTTATTGATCTGCGAGAATTAAACAAATGCATTGTACCACAATACCCCGTGGTCCCAGATATCTCTTCATTACTGACAGCTATTGATTCAGAGGCAACGTTCTTTACTGTAATTGACCTCAAGAACGCCTTCTTCAGCGTCCCGATAGATCCGGAAAGTCAATATTTGTTCGGATTCAGTTTAAATGGACGTAGTTTTAAATTCGCACGCGCACCTCAAGGATTTACAGAAAGTCCTAGCATCTACAGCCAAGCACTGAAAAGACTTGACAGTATCCACATGCCTGCTAACACTGCACTGCTTCAGTATGTCGATGATCTGCTGATCACCGCCCGAAGCGAACCCGAATGTGAAAAATCATCATTGACGGTTTTACATTTCCTAGCCGACAAGGGGCACAAGGTGTCCCCTTCAAAGCTGCAATTTTGTGCCCAGCAAGTTGTGTACCTAGGGCACTTGCTGTCCAAATGGGGGAGACAGCTCACACCTGATCGTATCCAGTTAATTGTAAACATGCCACTACCCAAGACACAAAAGGAGGTACGGGCCTTTATAGGCCTCACTTCATACTGCAGGCAGTGGATCCCCCAATATGCATTTTTAGCTAAACCACTCATTCAGTTGACAACCCAGGAGGCAGCGACATCGACTGTCCTCCCTTGGACTCCAGAACATACACAAGCTTTTGAAGACTTAAAGAAAGCTTTATGCCAAGCACCTGTTTTAGCGACACCATGTTACAGTAAGCCTTTTACACTCTTTGTTACAGAACGTGAAGGTACTGCTTTGTCAGTACTCACGCAGGAACAAGCAGGATCACACAAGCCATGCGCTTACTTTTCTAGCACATTAGATCCCGTAGCTCAAGCTCTTCCTGCGTGTCTGAAATCAGTTGCAGCGACAGCTCTAGCGATTAGACAAAGCAATTCCATAGTATTAGGACATCAATTGACAGTACAAGTACCACACGCAGTAGAGGTTCTCTTGAACCGGACACAGACACAACACTTGACTATAGCCCGACTGACTGGTTACGAATTGACATTGTTTCAGCCACATATAGAAATCAAACGTTGTAGTACATTAAATCCCGCCACACTTTTGCCATTAAATGGAACAGACCCACTGGCACATGATTGTATTGAAGTCATTACTATTACGACGAAACCCAGACAAGACTTGACAGATGTCCCATTACCAGATCCAGACCTGACACTTTATGTAGATGGTTCATGTGTGAGAACAAGTACAGGAAAGTTAGTGGCTGCCTATGCAGTCACGACAGACACCAAAGTCATTGAAACAAATTGTATCGACACATTATCAGCTCAAGCAGCAGAGCTTATCGCTCTGACACAAGCCTGTATTCAAGCCAAAAATAAGAAAGTCAACATATACACAGATTCGCGTTATGCATTCGGAGTCGTCCACGACTTCGGAGTCCTTTGGCGAGAGAGAGGTTATTTAACTTCTCACGGTGCCAACATTCAACACGGTCCCCTCATTCAAGCTCTATTAGATGCAATACATCTACCTACTTCAATATCTATCATGAAGTGCAAAGCCCATACGAAAGTGACTGACATTATTTCTCAGGGTAACGACCTAGCTGACAGAACAGCTAAACAGACTGCTCAGAATCAGACTCATGCAACTGACTTGACAAAGACAATAGTTCCGACGCCGACACACTGCATGACAGTTAAGGATCCCGCCCTTGATGTAATTGACATACAGACACATGCTACACCAGAGGAAATCAAGAAATGGACTGAATTAGGAGGGATCCAAACCGATCAGGGATGGATGACGAAGGGAAAATCTATCTGGTTTCTCCCCGACTCAATGGTTCAAGTTATCATTAACACAATACATAGTCCAGCACATCTAGGAGAAAAAGCCATGTTAGACAGTATTCAACACATTTGGTTCAACAAACACTTACGAGCTGCAGCCAAACAGAAAGTCCGAACTTGTATGATTTGTTGTCAGTTCAATCCAGGTAAAGGCGTACCTGTAGAGCAGGGTGGATTCCAACCTCCCGATCACCCTTTTGAAGTCCTCCAGATGGATTATATCCAGATGGAACTATGTCGAGGATTCAAATATGTCCTCGTAGTTGTATGCGCTCTTTCCCGTTGGACAGAGGCGTATCCCGTCTCAGATTACACTGCCCGGACTACTGCCAAACAGTTAGTTCGAGAATTCTTCCCACGGTATGGTATGCCCCGTGTCGTGTACTCAGATAACGGCCAACCGTTCTCATCCGAGCTAATGAAACACGTTTCACTTCTGTTAGGCTATCAATGGAAATTCCACTGTGTCCGACATCCCGAGGCAGCAGGTCTCGTGGAACGCCATAATCAAACTCTGAAAATTAGACTGTCCAAAATCTGTAGAGAAAAAGGTGTCGACTGGATAGTAGCCTTACCAGTTGCGCTCTTTTACATGAGAATGGTAGCACATTCTCGAACAGGGCTATCCCCGTATGAGGTGATCTTCGGTAGGCCACCAAATATGTGGGGGACGCCTATACCTCGTAAAATCACTGATGTTGATTGTAATATGCTGACAGATTACCTGGCTTCCTTGATGTCTGCACTACAATCTTGCCGTTCACAGGTAGCTGCAGCCTTTCCCGACAACACCGAGGTAAAGCCTCATGAAGTGGTTCCAGGTGACCTGGTGCTGGTGAGAAACTTTGACAGGAGGAGCCCGTTGGAGCCTCGCTGGCAACAACCGAAACTCGTTTTACTGACCACGAGGACAGCCGTAAAGATAGAGGGCCGCAAAGGGTGGCTGCACTCGAGCCATATCAAGAAATTTCATGGACTACCATCGGATTTAAACGTTCAGCCCTGCATTCCCTCACAGACTGACTCAAAACTCCCCCTGGTTGAAAAGACTGAGCGTGAGAATTATAAACTGAAACTAAGGTCTAGCAAGTCAGACAATTTGATTGTTTAAGTCCTCTCCAAGGTGAATCGGTTGAATTTGTCTCTGACATGTATCCTCTAGACCGAAATAGAGAGAGAAATAGACAGAAACAGCTCAAGAAACATGCGTACTGTAAATCACTTCGTAGTCACTGTATAGTGACATTATTAATTATGTTTTTTCTAAGTCTTCTGATCATTGTTGCAAGCATACTGTTACATATGTACTATCCTATTTACAAGCGTGCTTTCAATGCTACGGCCGAACATTCTTTTAGTGAACTACCTCCACATGAGTTGTCCTATAGATTTGCGCTGCGCAACAACACATTCATTAGTATGTTACATCATTCCCATCAGACCAGCAACGCTACAAATTGTTGGATATGTGGCCGACTCCCTCCCTATCAGAAATACAAAGGAGTTCTGCCTCTCTTTCCATATCCGCTCACACACAATGGTTCCTGTGGAGCATGGTTTAGTTTGATTAACTCTTTAGATTCAAACACTGTAGTTTACCAGAGCAACTGGGTATGGGGAAACCTGAACTTAGTTTTGCTTAAAGCCTGTTATCCTAACAAGGAGGGACTTCCCAAAAGAACAGGAACTGACCTAGAAAATGAAGTATATGGATTAGGTAATTTTACACTTAACGTCATGATTCTAAATGTTGAATCTGAAGCTACACTAGTCTTGCCTGCTATGTCCGTATTACCAGTCAAAGGTGAATTATGTGTAAGAAAGAATGGTTCAGTACACCTGGGTCATAGTAAATGTAGTACTGTGATCGAATTCAGTGATAAAGGCAAGTCTACATTTAGAGCTTCCCGTCACTCCTACTTCATCTGTGGTCACACCGCATATATACGCCTACCCCTAGATTGGGATGGTACCTGTTACATTGCATTCCTTCTGCCACCTGTTTTCCTAGCCCCTCCTGATTATCATAGAAATACCAATCTAGTACACCATAGACCCCAGAGAGATATCCCGATTGTTGACTACACCGAAACAGCATGGGAACAATATACCGAATTCAATAAAGGTCTCTTTCCTTACATAGGTGTTGTCTCCAACAGTAAATTGATACGTAGATTAACTAGAACCCTTGAAGCAGTAGTGAATGAAACTACCTCTGCCCTAGGCAACTTAACAGAGGAGCAGTGTGCGATGCGGATTGTTGTTCTTCAAAATCTTCTTGTCCTTGACGTCATCCTAGCAGATAGGGGCGGAGCTTGTAGGGTCATCGGATCAAGTTGCTGTGTTTTCATCCCAGAAAACGCGCCATCCGTATATAAAGCCATAACTCGTCTTCACAAGATTGCAAACCAGATACATCAGAATGCAGGCACCTGGACATGGTCCGGTTGGTTCTGGAGCGTGTTGTCAGCCTGGGGATGGAAAGTCCTATCCTTCCTAGGTATTGGCCTTCTCATAGTATTCAGTTGCTGCCTATGTCTACAATGTGGACCAGCGATTTGCGGCCTGTGTGCCACATCGTGTATTCCACATTCAAGTTTTCATTCAAGATCCCGGAAGAAGAAAGAAGAACAAATGATGTTACATGAACAGATTGATGGATTCCTGAAGATCGATATTTCGTGAGGGTCCGTAGGGGACAAGGAGGGAATGAGGAAATATGAATTTTTATGGTCAATTGTGTCCCCTATCTTAGACCCCAACGGCTCCATGTACATGCTACAAGTACATGTATGTTCCCTCCACTTCAAGCTATGAAGACGCAAATACATGTGCGTCCAACGTTAACATGTCCTCTTTCATATCTGCCATGAATGGGCCGGATATTCCATTCCTAAGTATGATTGGCCACCGACTTTATATGGTACACTTTTCACGTTTTACAGTTCAGGCGAGTAGGCCCTGAATGCTGCCATCGAGCTTTTTCTTGCTTCTGCCTCTGAATGCTCCAGCCTGGACCTGCATCTGTATCCATGAACTTTGTCTTACTTCCTGCACGGCTAACGGTGCCTGACGCGGCCTGTTGCCTGCCAAAAACTGTATTTCACCTTCAAGTTATCTGCTCCGCTCTTCATCCAATGCATTCCTGTCTAGTAGTTTAGGTAAACATCCCTCTAGCTGCAGAGCAAAGGGCCCGGCCTTACTGTCCCCGTGCAAGTAATTCATGACTCTCGTTACCATGGTAGGCCCATGCCCCCTCGCATCTCATGTAGACACTTAGACGCTTGTACACGCACTAGCAGTCAGTATAGAATAGGATCTGTCCGAGAAGACCTTTCCTTCTAGATAATATAGTTCCTTAAACACAAGATATTAGATATGATTTAGGACTAGGTTGTCCTGACACCCCAGACTTCTGTCTCCTCATGTAGGGCTAAATGTCAAGTTCCCTTCACCCCCTAGTTACACGTCAATCACACGTCATGCGGCTGCGCGCGCATCTCTGCCATGTATTTTTGCTGACTTTGCAGGATTCTCTTATGGATCCACCCATTTGTGTCACCATCATAATGACGTTTTTAGTATACGCCTCTATGCACGCCTATTATTACGCCTTTTTCATTACGTATGTATATTCTTATCTGTATTATCAAACTGTTACGCCTCCTGCATCTGTCTTAATGTAATGCATTTCTTATATATACTATTACTTGTCAATAATCTATTGCTGATCCCTTCCTGAACCTTCGTGGTGACGGAACTCGATTGCCTGGTTCGAACCATCATTCCTTTGTAAGGAATAAATACCCTATTATACCCTCGAATACCACGGATTCTGCCTCTTATTTTACTGAGTTATTCTTATTGAATTTTACCGCATAAAAAATAGTACAGGTAAATTAAATATTTACCACAACGTAGTGCCCCATCGATTTCCCCTCCCCTCCGATGCAGGGAACGAAGGTAAGATTAGAGTGGAGTGCGTGTCCCCCCTGAGATGGTGTCGCGGCCCCCCAGGGGGGCGCGCCCCACAGATTGAAGAACTCTGCTCTACATAAATTAGCCATTATGCACTCTTGCACACTGAGAAGAGTAGGTTCTTTAGTCAGTCTTTAACTTGCGAACTTTTGGTCAGTCCATTTCTGCCACTGCTTTTGTTGGAGTACCATTTGAATCTGCCCCACAACAATTTAGAGGCCTTCAAGGAGAAAATAAATGAGATGAAAAGCCCACAGATCTGCAAAGCTGGAGTCGTTGAGATAAATCATGCATAAATTCAAGCAATGACGATGACTTGCTTGGCAAAACCCTTTGGTTTATGAGGACAATCCCATCATCTAATATGGCTGCCAGGTCAATATAATATGTGACACCAAAAGTAGTAGCATTTTCACTATGAGAATCCCTCCTACAGTCCAATGGGGTTCACTGGCCATATCATCTTCTCTCAAGGGACACCTGATGACCAAGCGAGTCAACTGTGAAGTAGGAAATATCATGCATATGAACTTATTTGTGGATGTATTTTTGCACCGGACAAGCTGTATTTCTCAATGATCTGAGTCATTGATTTTGTCATCAAGGGTCAAAAGAACATATTATGTGCTCTATATAAAATGTTATTTTCATCTGAAAACATGTGAGGACTATGGCCAAGATTTACTAACACTGCACTGGGCTTGCATCATCAAAGTTTTAAAAATCTCTAAATTTTTCTAACTTTGCATGTTTGCTGCACAGTACAGCACAAATAGAAAGTGGGAAAAGTATTAAAAGAAAGTTTTTGTACTTCATTCATTCACTTGGTTCCCTTCAAGTACAAATAGTGGAATAGGGGAGTAATAGAAGGAAGGGTATAGGAAGGTTTTTTTGGGGAGTTCTTTGGAGCTTTGGGGTATATAAAGGGGAGGTGGAAAGGGAAGGTTTTAGAAAGGTTTGTTTGGGAGATATGAATAGTAAAAGAGGTTTAAGGTTATGCAAGGAGGAGTAGAGGAGGGAAGAGTCTAGAAAGGGTTATTTTGGGATCATAGTGATGGTATGGGGTTTGGGATGAATGGGAGAGTGGCGGTAGAGGCTATATTGAGAGAGGTATAGGGTGAGAAATAGGTAGTGCATTGGAGAGTGTAGTGGAATGAGGTGTGAGATGAGTCACAGTGGAGGTAGAGGCTATATTGTGAGAGATATAGTGTGAGATATAGGGTACTGTATTGGATATGGTGAATTGGAAGCAAAGCAATAAATATAAAGATAGATAAGTACATGGAAGGTATATCATAAGTACATGGAGGGTATGTCATGAGTACATGGATGGTATATATGCATAAGGAAGGTAATATATGTAGACTCATACTACTGTTGCTCTACTTTTAATAAAAACATATTTTTTATATATCAATAGTGAAGCAATTGTAGATAGATAGTTATGATAAAAGATTTACTTATTTATTCAGTCACTTATATGCATGTTAAACATAGAATGATGTAATTATAAGTAATATGCATGTGATTGTATAAGGGACCTGTGGGTAATAGATGATAATGGGAGTATCAGGTGTTTGCATGCACAGATTTAGCATAATGTGCTCAGATATTACTGTGCAGCTAGTGGGCAGCAGGGTCATCATGCTCAGTGTACTGGCTCTGTACTCAGCTCATGAAGGGGGAGGTGAGGCACAGCAGTCAGGGGGCTGACTCCAGAGCACGAGGCTCATGGTTCAATCCCTGCGGCAGCTCAGCCCAGCCCAGCAGCATGTGACGCTGGGCGATAGCTCGCTTAATCTTCCCAATGGCCCCCAGTGCCTTGAGAGCCTTAGGGGTAATTAGTTCACGCTTTACAAATACCGGGTTACTATGAAAAGAGTGCCAACTGCGTTTACTGGTTGTGACTGTGTAGACATCCTCAGGGTCATTTTGCAGGCTGTATGCAGGGGGTTATAGAGCAGGCCATGTTCATGGACTCAGGTTGCAAGGGGGCAGTGTCAAAATTGTGTGCAAGGAGTCTGTATGCATAATTTATGCAGTTCCTCAGCGTGAAGGTTGTGCGAACTGGTTGGGTGCGAGCACAAGCTCAGTTTGTATGCCGGGGTCAACGGGCACATGTGTAAACAGGAATGTTTTGGTGGTTCACAGGACAGCTTCGTCATTAGAGTGTACAGGTTCAAGATGAATGAGCAGCCTGCTTGTGCACAACCACAGTTTGGAGGTCCACAGACTCACACATCAAGAAGCCAGCAAGGGCTCCATGTGCAAGGGGTGTGTGCAGGCTGTGTGCATGGGTAGAGCGTGCACAGGTTCAGTGCGCAGGGCGTGTTTCAAGGCTTATGGTCAGTAAGCAGACTGATGGCTAGTGTAAATGGCATTGGCGCAGAATCACGGAAAGTTACCAGGCTGTGTGGTCAGGGTTGTAGAGGTTGTATGCCCAGAGGATGTGCCCGGTACTTACCGTCACCCACGGCTCAGACACCAGACGCTCCCTATCTCCGCTCAACTATCTCTCTCCCGTTAGAGCTCCAGTCCCGCAGCTGTGTGTACACACACTACTGGGTGCAATTATACATTTGGAGTCTTTGATTTGTCCGGGGCATACCTCCATGCTATTATAGTAATATCCATTTTAAAATATGCAGCTGGTCCAAGGGTAATTCTGCATACATGTCATATGGCAATAGACAAAACGAAAGTGCTTATACAAAAAGGAGAGAGTGTTGTTAACATGTCTCCACCATTTATACTGTGGACCCCCACAGTACTTCCCAAATGCTTTTACCAACTTCTAAGTTTGTCAGTTCAAGAATAAGAAATTCAAAGTTAGATGCTTGTTTTGCAAATGAATTAAATAAACATATCTTATTTTCCTTGTGGACACATATTTTCTCTAATAAACAATTTTGTGTCTGAGAAATATGTGCAAAACAACCAATAGTTGACTTTGTGAAACTATAATGTAACGGACAAAGTACAAATAAACACTTATGAGTAGATGTAATAAACTAAGCAGAAAATTATGATTAATTATAGATATGCTGGCTCAGATCTTCTCTCCAAAGGAAACCAGGGCATCCATATAACTGTGGAACAGGATTCCATAGGTATACAGGTTCCTATTGAAGGTGCAGCTTGAGGTTCACCGAAGGGTATAATTATTAAGAAATCACACATTGCATCGCAGCAAGTCAGCTTGCTGCACTGTGCTGCGTGTTAGGGAAAGGGCAGGAATGTGCCATATCTAACATTATACGGCGCATTTCTGTCTTTTCCCTGTGCTGGTGCACAATGTGCTTCAGGTTCCCCTGAACCTCAGTGCAAGTGTGCCTGCGTTGTAAGCAGGATTGTTTTGCACAGGAAGGGATACCTTTCTGCACAAAAACCATACTCTGAGACAGTTTCCTCTTTGTAAGTTTGCTGCAGAATGCAGCATACATAGAAAGAGGAAGTAACAAGGAGAAATAAAGGTATTTCTCCACGTTATGCCTCATCTGGGGAGGCGTAGTATTTTGTCGCATTTCCTGGTTGACCACTAACGGTAAAAGGGGGAATTCACCAAAATCCATGGGTGTATGCATGGGAACACCCATGCTTCACCCTTTGAAGGTATCCCTACGGCAGAGTAAAGCAACACAGCAACTTGCGCTGCCTTGCGTTACTCTAGATTTGTCAGGCCACGCAAGGAGGCCTTGCATGGCTTGATAAATCCAACTTAAGACTTGTATCGCTCTTGCACCACAATGTGTAGTGCAAGGTTGGCACAAGTCTATCATAAATATGCCCCTGAGGAGTGTTTTGTACATTTTGACCTTCCTTCCAAGGTCATCATGGGGAAGGGGTGAAAAACGCAGGCTATTAGTTTTCTGTTTACGCCGCAAAGAACATTTTGTACTCTGCCTTCCACTGTGAATGCAGTAAAAGATTTAAATATTTTACTGAGGTCTCCTCCAGAGATTTCTTTCTCTTTATGGCAGATGGCACTCAGACACATTCTGGGAAACTGCCAGGCCATGCTTCTGACTTCTCTTATTAGCCATGTACTTTGAGCAACATGTGCACACTTAGAACCAGATGCATCAAAGGGCTTTGCCCATTCTGTGTCTATGGGAAAATGTGTTCATGCATATGGCCCTTAGGGCCTAATTTATGGAATGTTGGCATAGAGCAGTGCAGCAGGGCACCTTGCTGTGCTGCCCTATGCCAAAGTGAAAGGGCAGGAATGCACTGCATTTAAGCAATGCGGTGCATTCTGACCTTTCTCACTGAGCTGGCAGCCTTGCGCCAACATAGCATCCTTGCACCATGGTGCAAGAGTGTCTCCGTTGCATGCAGGGTTATTTTTGTACAAGAAGGTGTACCTTCCTCCACAAAAACAATTTTAAGAGGCATGCAGAATGTGGCACACATCGAAAGAGGAATAAACAGTGAGAAATAAACATATTTATCATCTTTATGACTCACCTCCAGAGGCATACGGATTTGACGCTTCCCTAGGTCTACATGATTTTGAAAATCTGGGGCAGCGTCAAATCCATGGGTGTTGTGTGGGAAAACCCACCACAATGCCCATGGAACTCCTCCTATGTGCAGAGTAAGGCAATGCAGCAAATTGTGCTACGCTGCTTTACTCATGATTTATGAGACCATTCAAAGCTGCGCAAGGTGACTTTGCATGGCTTCACAAATCTGAGCGTCCTGTGTCACGCATGTTCCACTTTATGTGGTGCAAATGTGATGCAGGGCTCTCATTAATAAACCTCTTAGGAAGTGCAGTGCACCTTCTGCAATAATGTCAGGAGCTTCTCCTGTGAATATATCACACACTAAATAATATGGCGAATGGCTGTAAATTGCGGGGCTCATTTATGAACCACATGTGCCACCGGAACATCACTTTTAATGAGTTTCTGGCAGCAGACACTGCAGAGCCACATCTATAAGGCCACGTAAAGCCAGCCTGCATGTTTTTTCATGGCTTCATAGATATGGTATGAGACAACACAGCGTAAGTCGCTGCTTTGCCTCATATGCGATGGAGAGGCGTGCCACGGGTGTTACTATGGGTGTTCCCACCTAACACCCATAGCATTTGACATATTCCCAGACTAAAAAAGTCAGTGAGAAGAATTGTTTGTGTTGTTGCCTGGAAACAGGCATGATGCAATGATATTTATAATTTCTCTTCCACGAGCCAGAGTGAGTGGCGATTACAATAAGCCATTGCCAGACTACTGGCGCAAACCTGCTGAGGGAATGGTAATCCCTACTCTCCCCACACAAAATGTATCTTCAATCAAAAAAATGGGTGTTTTTTTAGAATTCAAACATTCTCTAGAGTTGGAATGGTGTTGCCAGGTCTGCTTTAAGATAAAACAGCATCACATAGATTTGGTTTTCGACTTGTACTTTTGTGGATGAATGAATATTGTGATGACCACCTTCCTCCAGGTCATTATGGACACTGTCCCCAGTCCTGAATTGTTCATCCACAAATCATTGTTTTCAGGTATATTAGATCAATTACTTCAATGGAAGAAAAAAAAGAGTACAAACCCCAGAATGTGTTAGGCTGACTGTAAAGAGCTGGAGGGAAGTGGTCACGCTAGTGTATATGTTCATGGTTATCAAGATATTTCTATCATACAGTACAAACAAAAAAATGACATAGAGGCTCACTACAAATCTTATGATGCATAGGACCAGTAAGGCTACAACTGGTAAACTCTTTTTGTATGGCCAACCCAATGTTTTGGCTCCAAATGATGATGGTTATGACTCTGACAGTGCACTATACAAAAACCCTCTTAAAACCTGACCTGAATATAAAGAACTGGTTAAACAACACTACTTGGAACATTTTATGAAATCATGTCTAGAGAAAGCACAGACCAAGGAATCGGAATTTAAATATTCAACAGTGTTATCAACAAGGAGCAGGGAGCCCTAACTAGAATGGATTATAAACCCCACTCAGCGTCATTATGTTACACTTTTTAGGTAATGCACACTCGCTTTCTGTTTGTCAGGGATTTGGCAACATGATTTTCCCCCATGCTGTTGTGACAATGTTTCTGCACACAGCATTAGTCAATCTATACTATTTTGCACCTCATACTTGGCTCCAAAGCTTTCCTTTTTGGCCCCCATTTTGGGGGAAACAAACTGAGGACATGGTGAGGATGGGCTTGACTTTTTGCAGTGTCTAGGATCCCCAGATTTGTTATGCATTGATACATTTTACGAAAGTGGCTGCTACGATTAGGAAACAAGATGAATCTTAACAACCTGCGATATATATGCACTACGATCTGTACATGAGCACTTTATCCCCTATTGATGGAGTCTATGCCTTTGCGAAATGTTAATATTTGTCTTTCCTTGCTTAATATGAAAACAATATGAATTGTAACAACCTGTGATAAGCATGCACTATGAACTACACATGAGTTCTGTATCTCCTATTGATAAAGTCAATGCCTTTGCTGAAATGATAATTCTTTGTAGTTTCTCGCTGATGGTGTGCTTCTATGGCTTTGGCCGAATAAAGATGATTTGATGATGATCATGGTGAGGATGAAGACTCTGACAGTGCACCACTCTATGCTGCCCAGGCCCCAATGCCTGTGCTCTCTTACAAAACTGTTATGTTTGATTTGATAATCCCAAATTATCAAATACTTAATCCCTTTATAAATCCCTAGTATATGGCACCAAGGGTACCCAGTGCAGAAATGGCAAAGGGGTCCCCAGGGCTGCAGCACGGTTGTGTGCCACCTTGGGTGACCCAGACAAACTGTTGAAAGTATGCCTGCCATTACATACTGCAGGTGCAGTGTAACCTGCTCAAACCCTACTGTGCCCCCACCATGTGTGGCATGGTCAAAGCACTTTCTTTAATATATGTCAGGCACCGCTAAGGAAGGCCTCCTTAAGCCATTGGAGGAGTGCATTATTATAAAGGTGCAGATACAGTTAAAAGCCTATATGTCCCTAATGTGGCGTTCCCCATTGGAAACTACTATAAGTGTTAGAGGTCTATAGGATAACATGGGCTGCAAACCAGGCACTCTTGAGATTGGCAGCTCCATTATGATACTGCTGAAATATGTCATGTTTGGTATCAAACAACATGCCTTCTCACTCCTGACATAATTCTTGTGTCCTGGGTGACGTGATATGCACCCAAGTGGCACCTTAGAGGTTGCCCACCTGGTTGCCTCAGCTTCACTGTGTTCTGGTTGACTAGCCTGTGTTTTCACACACCTGCTGTCTCCAAGACAGGATTCCGACCTCCTGCCAGGCAGTGTGAGCACTCCCAGGAGTCACGAAAAAAGGCTTGGGCAGGAAGGAGGTCACCCTTTCCTCCTCCCAAGCAGGCTTGTGAATTGGCACATCAAGGCGGTCAGCTTCAAAGGCTGCACCACCGCTGATACACATTTGGTCTGTCTCCTTGAGGGGGATACAGCCCTCTCCTTGCCCAGGCATGCTTGCACCTGGGCAAGGCAGGAAATTAGATATGCAGGAGGTGTACACCCCAGGAAGGCTGGCCACACCTCTAGCTTGGGTAGCCTGTTCTGTACACCTAAAATCAAATTCTACTATCTTTAGGAGGGCAGAAATAATGGGTTCTCGGTAGAAAAGGTGATCTACACCACAGGATGTGGTCACCTGAGGGGTGAATTACATGCAGGGACCAGCTGCCCATTGGCTATTAGCTCCTATAACTCTAAGCCCCTTAAATCTAGGATTTAAGGGACCTCCCTGACAACAGAACCTCAGATCTGAACAAGTTAGTTAAAGAACCAAGAGGAGTCCTGTGCCATCATCAACAGGACTTTCTCCACAGCACAAAGCAGAAGAGGAATACTTTTTCCATGAGGCAACAAACTTGGAACTGAGTGAATGACACTAATCCTTAGCTAAAACTCTACATTCCCAAAGAGAGGGACACTTGTGGAAGCCAAATGCACCCTCAGTCTCCCCTTGACTAGTGGAAATTGTTTCCTGCAAACTGCTGGTAAAAACACACACTGGATCCAAATAATCGCTGGCCATTGGGCCCCGAGGGATTGCCCAAATCCAGTTGGTCCAGTGAATTGAGGGAGTTGTAGTCTTGCCTGCCCCAAAGTTTCAGGCAGCTACGTTACACCCCCTGACCCAGAGAAGTTCCAGAAGCTTCTTGCTTTGATTAACGCTGCCAAAGCTTGTTTGTCACCAATCGTAACTGACTCCCACACATGACACTGCATCTACAGAGAACACCATGCGACCATCATCCATGTCGGCAGCTGTGTGCCTACTGTGTTTTTACATTTTGTTTCTTGCAGCACCATGTAGGCAGTAAAAACAGCACCACCTGCAGCTCCCATTCAGCATCAAGGACAGCTAGGACAACTTTGCACCCAGACTCCATGGGCTGGTAAAATGTTTCTGACTGTTGCGGCCTGGTCCTGGGGCCTGCATGACCTTAACCCTATAAGGTTTCTATGTATCTCGACCTGCAGGTGACCAATTGTCACTTGTGGTTTTTGCCATTGACACTGTTGCTCAAATATGAATTTTACCTTGAAAAAACTAAAGATAAGAGGCGTTTGGCAAAACAGTTGGTTTAACTAAATGCTGCAGCTGGGAGTACAGTTTACAGAAACGGGTCTGAGGACTGTCTCAAAGTACAATAAATCTGAGCAAATTTGATACAGTTTTTGGAACAATAAACGTACATCTGGTGATCCTTGTTTGGTAAAGGAATGTGGGCCTTGTCTGTGGAGTCATAAATAAAAGGGCCCTGATAGCAAATGTAGGTGGGCATCGACCTTCCATGGACACAATGTGGGCCAGTGGGTAGCGTGTCCACATGTCCAGCATGTGGGGTATATGATCAATGCATTACTGTGTGTGTTGTGTCCTGATTGGCTGTGTGTTCCAAACTCCATGTGGCATCGGACTTTATGGTGTTTTGGAAATGGGCGTACCGTTATGACGATATGTGCTTTATTGGGGCAAATTTCCCTGGACTATTGTGGGGCACTGCGCTTATCTGGGGGATGGACCTGAGTTTTCTTTTTGAGCGTTTGTCTGTCGGCTACGTGCTACCCCACCTATGACCTGTCAATAAGTTACCATGGGCCTGGGTTGCAGAACCTGCTTGACCACGTATTTTCAAGTCGGAGTTGATGGAGGGTTCATGGCAGGCGAATTCGACAATAGCAATGCGATTTTTTTCTTATATGAGTGTGTACAATCATAAGCATTAGCACTGTTTTTATCAATATCAACATTCATAATGCTATTTTGTCTACTTATTTTACTGCACTCATTTAATAATACTTAAAAAATCTATAACTCCGGGTATATGTATGCTATTCTGTTCATTTTGGTGACTAAATTAAGATGAAAATGCACTCTAGTTTTATAAATTGGCATTGGATTTCTTTCGAGTCATGTCGAATACTCATCATCGATATTGGTACTCTGAAATCCTTAACACATGTTTCGCTAGTAAAGCCTGACCGCTCTTTGCCACTCTACTAGGATTGAGCTAAGGATTTAATAGTGTGAATCCAAGGACCATCTTTCCGGTATTTTGATAATATTACTTGGTAAGGCTACCCAACCATACCATATAATATTCCACTTTCCTACACCTGGTACAGTATTGCTGCATAATTTCAAGTTCTGCACCACTGAATGGTAACTAATGCAAAAAGAGCATGTCTCAACCAGTTCAGAGGTGCAAAACTCAGAATGTTGCATTCTTCCCCAACACAAATTCTGCTGGATTTTAACATCTGTGGGTGTCAAAATGTATGTACAGTTTGAATGCTTATTAAGGTGCAAATCAATTTGCTCTCAATTCAGCATTCTTGTGGGATTATTTCATGATGAGTGCATGGAGGGGTAAATAGAGCCAAAAAGGGTATTTTATGCTTATTCATAGAAGCACATGTTGCCTATCATGGAGTTCTTACTCTTTGGGATAACCAGATCTTCTGTAGTGCTTACGATTAGAATGATTCAACTTTAGGGGTGACTTCTCTGTTGGAGCAGAGTAGCGTTGTCCCTCTTAAATGCCTGAGATGAAAAATAAAATGGTAATTCCCATCTGGAGGCGAGCATCAGAAAGGGGCGGGGCCTGCTGAGTGGCTGCAGGGATGAGGTATGGCTGCCTTTACACTGTTTCAAGTACGCATTTCTCTTTGACCAGCCATCTTGCGACGGCCAGTCATACATGTACACTTTAAACCTCTCAATCCAGCTGTTGTAAGACACCTGGGTTGAGAGTAAGTGCAGGCCTCCAGTGCACTGTGGAGCGCTGAGACAGGCTGCTGGTCTCATGCTGTGGGCAGCACCAGGATTGGTCAAGGGAGTTTGTAGGCCTACTTTGCAGTTGTGTCGAGGTCCGGAGTGAGTAGGTCCTGTCGTTCGCTAAGTGTTATTTTTATAGTTTGTAATTTTATGTTTGAGCGAGCGCGCCTACCTCCCATCTCCCTGTAGATGCCAGCCGCCACTGTCCAACTTCTTGAAAGAGATCGAATAAATATGAAATTAGGTGATTACGAACAACATACAGATGGAGGCTGGATGATGGTATTAGTGAGGGGTGCAACAAGAACAACGAAGGGTGAAATACTGAATATCAGATGTATTTATTTATTTTTTATTAAAGCAAGTAAACATGGTTAATTAACAGTTAATATTACACACTGCAATGTCATTCAATGTGATCTCCAGCGATTCTTTAATGAGATTCCATGAACTTTGAGCCTGACCAGTCGAAACCAATCACCTCGGCGTACAAACTCCTAAATCTAACAAAGCTTTGTTAAAACCAATCACGAATGAAGAAATCCAGCCAAACAATTCCTGCGAATCTTGCTCTTCTGATTCTCCAAACTTTATCTGCAGAAATACAAAGGACAAGATTATAGCAATGTCCGCGTATCCTACATCATCTTGGAATATAACTTTTATCTATAAACCAGACAACATCATTGGAATCGATACACGCTATTAACCATCTTGAATTAGTGATAATCTGTAATCAAGAAATGTTCCCACAGTTTTTAAAGTATTTCATCCTAAAATCATAACAGAGGATCAGAAGGTATATTTGATTAAAGAACTTTATTTTTTCTTTGGTTTGAACACACTATTCTGTCATATTGTTTATTTAAACGCAAATATGAACAATACGGGACAAATGTAAACATTTTGCACTTGAAGAAGCGCAGCAAACAACTTTGTTGCACTGTATTGAGTAAAAGGGAAAACTCAGTGCACAACCATATTTGCTAAGATTGGCCTGAATTTGCTGTCTTCCTCTGTGCTGACGCTCCTAAAGCCTGCCTTACGTGACGCATACTATCTCGCCGAGATGAGCATGTGGGGACAGATTTACAAGCCCCATGCGCCACATTTACACCACCGTTACGTCACTTCTGTGACGCAGCGGCGGAGTAAACCATGAGCCACGTTGTGCCTTATTTACAACGTGAGCATCTAGGGAGACGCGTCACATTGTAAAGCCCTGCGCCACATGAAACCTGCGTCAGGTTTCATGTGGGCGTTCCTGCGCAAGGTAGGCGTTCCGTCGCAGGAACACCTCGTAAAAGTCACTTTCCCGAGGCCGCTGCGACAAATCCTTACGCCTGCTTGAGGCAGGCGTAAGGAGTGGCGCACCACGTTAGGTATGGGTGGCCCCTGTGCATTGCTGGAGCCACGTCGCTCTTGCGACACGACTCCAGCATTGCGCTGCCCTAACACCACAGGATGCGACACGCATCGCCCTATCCTTGCACCAAATGCGACGCATTCCCGGTGGCGCAAGGAGATAGATGCATGTCGCATCTTTTCTGGCGCATCCGTGCTGATTTGCAGCGATGCGCCAGAACTTGTAAATCTGCCCCGTGCTGTCTAGTAGCATACTATTCCAGTACAAATTCATGTGTCTAGACCAGCATCGAAGGATTCAAATTGCGATTCTGAATGCTATGTATCTATGGTTACCTAATCAAAGAAGGTCGTAGCCCTTTAGTAAAGTTGAAGGGATCGTTTGAACACCTGCTTCATTGTGGAGAAGTGTGGCTCAATGATTAGAGCGGCAGACCCTGATGCTGAGGTCTAGCCCAGGACCAGGGTTCAATTCCCCGCCTCGGCGGGTCTTGGGCTCAAAAATTCCATGGACCTGATAATTCTCATATCGGTGCCATTCCAATCATGGAGTCCCACTCTGCAACTCTGGGCAATAGCTTGCTTAATCTCCACAACGGCCCTCACAACGCTAAAGATGTCTGGCCTCCACCTTGGGGGTGCCCAGGAGTGGATGCCTCACAGGGGAAAGCCAGGATGGGTTCCACAGCGGTATTTGTACAAGCGCCTTGAGACCCTTGCGGGTGAGTAGTGTGCTATACAAGTATCAATTTACATTGTGAATGTAAAGGAAAGGTTGTTTGTGAGTGGTCAGTGGTCCACCCTCAAAACTGTAGTCAGTGTTCGTCACCAGAACAAAGATTTCTAAATATTAGAAAACAAATTGGGGGTATCAAAATTGTTGAAAGCAATGGAGTTTGAAAAAGACATTAAAATAATAGATTTTATTTTCTAGTTTTATTGATCATGGTCCAAGGGCACTGGAGCTCTGAACAATGGATAGGAAATAGTAGAAGGTATCAAAAATCATTCTCTTTCCAGAACAATGTATAGTAATATATAGGTCAAAAGTAAGGTATAGGAGGAAACACATGGCAGAGAGCAGTGGCCTCATTACAGAGAAAGAGAAAGTGCTAAATGCTGGTAGAAGAACAGTTTTTATTAATTCGTTTTAATATAAATCCATCATCAACTGCAGAACACCATCAAAGTATTTATTCTTCCATAAATTAAACTTAGGTAATATGTACTTTTGTTTTTAAGGAGACGCTATCACACACTTTTTAATGTTCGAGTTTCCTGTTGTCTGGTTTACATAATGTATGAATCTGCTCCTATTGTCAATTATGTTTATGTCTGATATTTCGCCATTCTGCTACTTTATCATAGGAGTCATCAGGCGGATGTCAAGACCAGTTTGCAGATAGGTGCATACCGAATAGGTGTCTGTTTCTTATGACACTAAACCCTAGTACTTGTTTTACTGTATAGGTGATTGAGGTCTATTTACTACTATGACTGATTTGTAATATAGGCATAGCAAGTCATTCATAATGCTTTACTGGCGTTGTATGTCCTTTGCAATCCAAACTGTCTGCTGTAATACCTGCCACTTGTATTAGTAAAGTGATGTATGCATGAAAGTAAAAACTTTAATAAACAGATTCAAACAAAATAAATGATGGAAAAGCTATCCTGTTTCAATAATGTTTCCTGGGGCACGTGGCCAGGGTTTGCACAGGTATGCATTGTAGGTTGCCAGCTTTTAAGAGTGTATTTGGGAAATGTGAACAACAAGACTAAGCCCCAGCACGTGAAGTGTGTGCCACAATTTACACACAGAACAATGTATATAATAATGTAGGTGAGTATTTGGCATCTTTCAATGCATGATTGCTGGCCTCTCAGGTTAAGACAATAAAGTCCCCTGTTAGAGAAGCTACACTGGAAGCAGGCATTACAGGACGTTCTATAGCCTTGGTCAGCAGGCCTAGGAGATGACAAACTGAAGTGACATAACAATAATCAAGAACCCAGGGAACATATTACAGAAGTATTCCTGGGGCACACTGGGCATGTGTGTATATTTGTTGCAACCCCCGGGCACTCCCTTATTGCAATAATGGGCCACTCATATGTGGAGGCCTGTTTAGTGTTTGCAAATGTGTGGGAACACATTTTGCTTCCGTGCAATGGTAAATGAGTGTTTCTTCATTTGCATGGGGGTGTGGTTGCATGCATGTGAATGCATTTTCCCCTGCATCTGCGTCATATCACCAATGTGGGTGAAGGTGCAAACAGTCTTGTGAGAAGTACACTACCTGTGTGCTACCTACGAAGTGGCCCAAAGGTAATGCACTCCCCTTTGGGTGTCCTGGATACCCTCTTTTGTATCCACGCTGTTGAATGCAGTCACTCACTCTACCTGCCTGCAGCAGGATCCCTGCACCCATATTTATCTTTAGGACAGTTGTTCCACAGGAACAGAGAGCAGTGGTTTACCTTCACTTTCATGTTTTGTAGATGGTGGCTCTGGTCCCCTTCGGGACACCTCAAAAGTCTGTGGAAAGGTGACTGCAGTCAGAGATCACCCTCACACTCATATGGGCCTAGCGGGCCCCCACTTAACTGTCAATGTGCAGTGTCCACATGATCTGATACTGACAACACAGTCCCTTCGGGTCAGTATCTATGCATGAGCAACCATAGTATTAATTGGTTAGTGTGCCTCCAATGGGCATGGACTGTAACTGAATAACCCCGTGGGGGATGATCCCTGGGGGAATATAGTGAATCTTTTTTCCTCTGTCAAATAAACACTACCTATGGTTTGATGCAAATTCAGCAGCACAGGCATGTCTTAGTAAGTCATGGACGTGGGCAAAAAACCCTTATAGCATATGGCATATACCATTCGTTCGAATGTGGGAATATCTCTAACTTCACATCCATGAATGCCAATTAAAAAAAGGGCAACATAAATGCCTTCAACCCCTTTATTTATGTGAACGAGCCCCTGGGAAAGTAGGGGCAGGTGTAAACGTCTATTTTAGGAATACAGTCCTAAATTCTTAAAAGGGTTGGTTAGCATTGAAGGAAAATGACAACGTTTCCTAGAGTAATTGGTAGTCTGTTGCAATTAAAGAGACAGGTAAATAGGGCTATTCGGATTGAGGTGGATATGTATTTCAGCAGAGAGGCCAGGTGAGAGAAACCAAGATTTGACCAATGTGGTTGGCCCATTTATCATAAAACTTTTAATTTATTAATACTTTCTAAATGGTTCAAATGAAGATAACCACTCCTTCAGCTGACATGAACTTGAAGCTATGAATAAAAACACAGGATATGGAAGCATATGGGATAACAAATTTGCCTGTACTCCATGTAATGCTCCGTCTACTCAGCCCCCAATGAGTCTGTGTTTAGGTAGCTTGAAATGAGTGTCTGTAGTCCCTGGGACTCCGGGTGAGTTATATAGTCTAAGGTATAACAAGCTTCTTTTTTTTGCTGCCTGAACAAACATCCTTGATATAGAAGGGCAGTCAATGGAAAGGTAGCAGGTAAACTGTGATTTGTTCTTATGTGGGCGATTTTGGTCTTGGGGAAAACACTGTCTGAAGGTGTGAATAAACACTCCTCACAATTATTAAAAAAGTAACAGCTGAGGAACTCAGTACAAGTAGTGATGTCTTGAACACACAGTCTTCTCAAAAGGTGGGATAACTAGAATGAAACCTGGATCAGTTGTCAAACAAGTCAAGTCAATTAAAACTTTATTGGGCCACGTTCTGGCCATAAAAGTATTTTACAAAAAGGACACATTTATATTTTGGGTTAAAACTGCACCACAGATAAATTTAAAAGCTCAGTTAAAATACATTCACAATAAAAGAAACATATTTGAATAGCCAAAAACATTTTAGTTAGCACACCAGATTATTTATTTTACGGATTGCCCCTGATAAAACGCTTGCAAGTCCATAACTTACAAGTGGGGAAGAAAGCATTTGTAAATAGGTCAATGCTGGTCTTACCTGTGCAAAATTGCAATCTCTTAAAAGTGGTAGGATGTATTTAGCTCGCAACTCAGTATAAAAATCACAAAAAAACATAGGGGCAGATCTATGTCGGAGATGCGCCACTTTTACGCCGCCGTTGCGTCACTTTTGTGACGCAGCGGCGGTGTAAACCCTGCGCCACGTTGCGCCATATTTACATCGTGACGCATCTATGGAGATGCGTCACGATGTAAAGCCCTGCGCCACGTAAAACCTGCGTCAGGTTTCACGTGGGCGTGTCGACATAGGGGGAGGCGTTCCGTCGCAGGAACGCCCCTGAAAAGTGACTCAGTCAAATCTATAAGATTTGACTGAGTCACTTTCCCAACGCTGATGCGCCAAAACCCTGCGCCTGCTTGAAGCAGGCGTAAGGCTTGACGCACCATGTTAGGGATAGGGTTGGTTGGAACAGTGCTGGAGTTGCGTCGCGCTTGCGACGCAACTGAAGCACTGCGCCAACCTTACGCCATTGGATGCGTCACGCATCTGTTTATTCCTGCGCCATGATGCGCCGCATTATAAATGCGGCGCATCATGTGTGGCGCAAGGGTAAACTTGCGTGACGCATCATTCCTGGCGCATCCTTGCTGATTTGCAGGGATGCGCCAGGCAACATAAATCTGCCCCAAAAAGTGCAACAGGTCTTGATCAGAAAAATTATCACATGCACATGGTTGCAGGGTACCTGGCTGTGAAAAACCATTAGGGACAGTTAGGTGCCAGTGGATACAATTAAATCTAAATCTCGATAAAAGAAATCGATGATGCAGATTATTAACAAAAGACCAAAAAGGTTGAGTTAAAATTACGGGACTTATAATCATAAAATATCTACATGTAGGTTTCTTCAGTTCATTTGTTTCCCTATCCAATTGTCTCCTCATTAAAAATTGTGTTTTTATAGTTTTTACAGATTCAGGATGCAGCTTTCTTGGTCGAATAAATAGCTCCCGTTGCCTGAGAGCAGAAAGCTGCTTGGAGACATACTTTAACCAGGGAATATCTGCAACTCTGTCTAACATCATGCAGTCCCCCAAAATAGTTTGGTTTAGGTTTGGCTGATCTCTAGACCAAATTTTTAGTCACCATATCAGGGGTGCTACAGCAATTTTATCTGTTATGTAGCCCTGCCTTAATTCCTCATGTACCATAAAAGCTGGAGTGCTAGAAGGAGCAGCTAAGAGTTTACTTAGATGTTTATTTTCCACTCCTTGGAGTTCATTACAATCCTTGTAACCCCATAACACACTATCGTACACTGTCATAGCGACACATTTCTCATTGTAAATTTTCAGAAGTGGTTGTATGGGTTTACTCCCTAATCTTCTGGCAAAATCCAGTGAAGCTCCAGCTGCTCTTGCCAAAGTGTTTTTCTTTAGCACACGCTGTGCTACCCAAGTGACGTTTTCATCAAATAACACACCCAAATACGGGTATGTTGAAACATTGGTTAGCACTCCTCCTTTACATGGAAGGGATTTTTTTCTGTCGTTTTAAGTTACCAAGTGACATTATGTGAGATTTAGTCAAATTAACTGCAAGGTCAAGAGCTACCATAAAATCAATAAAAGAATTAACTGGAGATTTCAAAGCGATCGGGGTCCTGGCAAGTAAAACTGCATCATCTGCATATAAAAGTGCTGGACTCGATTTGGAACCTACTCTAGGGATGTCTAAACAGTAATTAGATAGCACTGATCCCAACTTATTTATATATAGTGTAAATAAAACCGGTACAAGAATACACCCCTGCCTCACTCCTCTTTTTACCTTCCACGCATTGGTTAGGGAGCCATTCTCGTTATACCTTACAGAGGCTGACAAATTAAGATGGGACCAGTGCAAGAAACATACTAGATTCCTATCCATCCCTATTTCCAGCAACAGTTGCCATAACTTAGTCCTATTTACCCTGTCAAAAGCGGACGTCAAATCCATAAAAGCCAAAACCATACGTCTTTTTTTGGCTAGGGTATATTTACTAGTAATCATGAGTAGGTTCATACATTGTTCCACGGTACCTCTGCCCCTACGAAAGCCAAATTGTATTCCTGACAATACATCCTTTTTTTCCAACCAGGTGCTTAGGCGATCTATGCTTACATTGCCCATTATTTTCACTGCAGATTTCAACAAAGAAATTGGACGATAACAGTCCGGATTGTCCCTAGCACCTTTTTTGTAAATTGGCAAAATTACCGCCGTTGACCATGAGTGGGGCTGGCCCATTCTTATAGCAGCATTGAACACCCCGGTTAAAAGTTTCGCCCATGTGCCTGAGTCTGACTTGTAGAGGTCCGCAGGTATTCCATCGGGCCCAGAGACGTTTCGTGCAGACATACCCTCAATCGCTTTTTGAACTTCTTTTACCTCAAACCTTAGAGCGAGTGAAAAGGCACTCGTTTCCCATGGGGCACCAGTTTGTTCAGTAACAACCTCAGCATAAATTTCTTCAAAGTGACTAACCCATCGGGCGGCTGTAATTACACACTCTATTCTAGTAGTGTTATTATCTTTAAAAAGAAAGGAGCTATTTACTACCCTCCAGAATTTCGCACTATCAGTTTGTGCTCTCGCCTGTGTAAGGTCCTCCCATGCCTGACCCCTTAAAGCAGCCTTCCTTAATTTTAAGGCTAAATCATATGCTTTCTTTCGGGTTTTAGTTAGGTCGGGATCTCTTGTGAGCTTTTTAATGCAACCATAAGGGCTTTGTGGGCTTTCGAGCAGTTGGCGTTAAACCACTTAACCTCTTTAGTGCCTGCCAAAATCTTTTTACTGGTTAACTTTTTACCAATTAGCTTAGTTTATCATAGTCCTCTAGTACTTCTGTGGGCTCACTATGTTCATTAAGGCATTGCTCAATGTTCTCTCTGCCCTCCGTGTATAGCTCTGCTAGAAAGAATTCGGGGACAATTTTCTCCCATCTTATTTTCCGATCCTGGTCCGAGGGTCGAAAATCCCCATTAACGAAGGTTTTTAACTCCGCACCCCGAAAGACCATAAGACCTTCAGATTCTGCAATAATGGGATTATGATCGATGAAACCGGTTCTGTCCGCCCTAACTTCCCGCACATATTGGTATAAAGGGGCTGATATTACAACATAATCTATAATAGAACTGCATCCTCTACCAAAGAAAGCTGGTATCACCTCTGCTTCTTCTCCAGACTCTAAACAGTGTAGATTAGTGATTGCTAATAAACTTTCTAGCCAGGCGCCTTGGGTAGAGTCTTCAAAATGGGCCATAGGTGGTAAATCTTAATTGAACTCTCCATCTGACAAGCATTTTAATTTGCAACGATGTATATTAAAATCCCCAATTTTAACTATGTCATATGGAGCATCTCTCTCCTGTGCAAAATCCTCTATAAAGCTTTCAAGAGCAGTTAGGTGTTTACTTTCGTGATCCCTACAAAATGAATTGTAAAAGTTTACTATCACCAAAGTAACACTGCCTGGAAATATTAATTCTACTGCTAATAAATGTGGAGAGAGGCTAAGCAGACCCTTAATGCTGCATGATAATGTTAACGAAATTGAGGTATTCAAGTCACCCTTTGCTCTTCCTTCAGTTGATGGGGACGCAGATTTAGAAAAAGAGGCAAACCCATCCATTACAAAAGAGTCAGAAGTGTCCCAGGTTTCTTGAAGTGCAATAATATGACCCACCTATATCACCGCTAGCCATTGTTCATCATCTTTTTTTGCCCTTAGACCTGAAATGTTCCATTTCATAAAGGTACAGACCAGAGGATCTATCACTTTGTCACAGGGAAGTTGGTTCAAACTAATCGGTTCTGCTCTAAGAATAGGACTGATACTAGCAACAAGAAGTACTTCATGAGCAGTGAGCTTTCTAAAAAAAAAAAACTGTGTGGGACGAAAGTAAATGTTGATTAGTGTAATCCATTGGGAAGCCAAATAATAAAATCATCAAACCTTCTATCAGTCACCACCCTGTGGCTGAAAACCTTTTTCTTAACTTTTATCATGGTACCAGGATCTCCTGTAAGCAGGATTTGTGTTTCCATCTAGACATCTGGCAACACATTTGAGGTTAACGTGTTGTTAAACTCCCTTTCTCTAACGGTAATGCATGAACAGAAAGGTTGATCAAGTAATTGACACAACTACAGTTCACTAAACAAGCTGTGCTTGTAATAATTGTGACATACAATCTAGTTGGTGCCCAGAAACATACCTTAAAGTTCCTTGTGGACTAATTTATGCTTTATTATCTTTTATAAGTTGTTAATATGCAATGTTAAACATGCACAACACAAATTTTTACTTCACTGTGTGTTCCTTCTTTTGAGGACACTACATTACTAACCATTACACACATTCAACATCAATAGACCACATCAGTCATTGTGCGCAGAATTAGTTATCCTCATAAATCGATTACATGAAGATGTTTTAATCTACAGACATAAATTCGCCATCTCAATAATTAACCCTACCATAGAGCACATCAATCTCATTCAGACAAGCACACCACTCCTTAGTACACACATGAACCATGCCATGTCATGACTCCTACACAGATGCCGATCATCTTATTACTCTAGTTACACCATCCCGCACTCAGGCCCATCAATCACTATCTCATTCGTCAAGCCACACATAGAAATGGACGAGCCACTGAAGGCTCATGCCATGCTCATGCCAGATGCCTGGCTCTGGCTTAACTTGATGTCCTCTGAGAACATAGATCCCAAACAAGACAAATTTTCCTGTGGCATAGGGGCTACAGCAGCCGACCACGTAACAAAGGGGACCGGGTTTGAATTCCGACCTTGGTTCAGGATCCTGTGAATACCGACAAATATCTGTGTGCTCGAAAAAAAAGTGTAATGTAGTCTTTGACTGTTGTGAAACACTCTTATGTCTCCAGACCAAAGTTCATGCTATTTAAAACTGCTAAAAATAAAATGTGGATTCTGCCTGTCACCCATGCTCTAATCTCATCCGTCAAGAATTAAGGACAAAGCATTAACTAATGGCTGTCAGAAAGAAATACACATCTAGTGGCTGAATTCTACAGTGTTTACTTCTCAGGAAATACTTTATTTCACTGAGCTTCCTTTATTTGTTCATTATTATAAGAGCACCGTCAAATAAGCATACTCAAGATTGCCCTCTACAAAAACATTTCGTGTTTAATAGCCTGTAATGTTGCTCCATCTAGAATAAAAATCTAGGCCAAATGCAGAGTAATCATGGCAAGTGATAGCATTGCCATCCAGGCGGGAACAAGAAAGTATCTCAGTTCATATTTAAAAACACTCACATTTAATGCATACTTCTCAAATAATGAATTTTCCCTCGTCATTGTCTGTCAAAATCCCCCAACCCCAACGGCCCCACCGCCTCACCACTTTTAGCTACAGTGGCTGCGGCGGGCTTGGGCGTATAGACGAAATGGAGTTTTGTGAAGTCTGAAGACATAATATCATATTCTAACATGATCTTTTTTTTTAATGAATTGCATGCAAAATGGGAAACATCGTTTACAACGCGGGGACTACATCGCGATGCCATTACATTGCGGTTTTTACAACGCAAGTCGTTACAACGACTTGCGCTAGATGGCGCTCTAGGACAAGGAATAGTATAATTTACTATCCAACACCTTCCCTACTGTACGTAGACTGGAGTTGGAATAGTAAATTATACTACTCCTAAGTCCTATTCCTTGTCCTAGAGCGCCATCTAACGCAAGTTGTTGTAACGACTTGCGTTGTCAAAACCGCGATGTAGTGTTCCGCGATATAAATGTATGCGTTATAACATCATACATCCATGCGAAATATTTTTATGGGCTGACTGGTGCATGGACTCTCAAACCCAGAGCCGAGCCAAGGGTTCTCTCTGCTCTCTCTGTTAACATGTTGGCTCACCAACCTCTGGCCAAGCACATCATGACCTCTCCAAACACAGAAATCAGGGTGAAGATCTTTAGCACTCTTCCAGGTGCAAATACAAATGTTGCGCTCTGCAACAGGGTTGATGACCTTTCTCTGATAATTAGCCTGTGTTCATTCCATAGAGCCCCTCCATCTTCACACCCCCACACTCCAAACTCTTAACTGTAAATATACAGTTTAAGACTGAGCGAAAACATACACTTTGATGTTCCTACCTGGAAAAAGGAAAGATAATGATCAGAAGATGGTTACAAGAGTTCCAGCTCATGACTTCGACAGGCAAGGCTCCTTTGCAGAAAAGTTCAGTAAATGCTTGGATCATGCAGGAAACTTTCACATGCTCAAAAGCAATAATATAGAGTTCCATTTTAGATCCCTTTCAGTGATACGTGTACAAAAACAGAGTAAATGATTGCTAATAGAAATCCGACTGATGTAAATGCATTCACTGTACTTTACACACCCTCACAGACAGACACTGCCATACTTACCAATACATCATTGTACAGTTTCTTCATCTCTTCACATCTTTTTGCTAGCTGTGCATATTTTTCTTCATATTTCTGGATGATATCCTGTGACATAAAACTCATGCCGTTAGTAGTAAATACTTGTGCACAAAATAAGCAGTAGCCCAAATGCTAAAAGCCAAGTCTATCTTAATTGGTGTTGGCTGGTTAAGAATGTATTCAGGCATCAATGTCATACAATCGGATGTATGATGTTACAACGCATGCTTTTACAACGCATGCTGTTACAACGAAATTTTTACAACGCAAATGCAGAGACAACGCAAGTCTTTACAACGCAAGTCTTTACATCGACTTGCACTAGATGGCGTGCTAACATTAAAAAAGTGTAATTTACTATTCTAACTCCAGTCCACGTAACAGTAGGGAAGGTGTTTGGATAGTAAACTACACTATTTTTAATGTTAGCACGCCATCTAGTGCAAGTCGATGTAAAGACTTGCGTTGTAATGGCATGCGTTGTCAATGCATTTGCGTTGTAACAGTTTCGTTGTAATGGTAGTGCGTTGTAAAAGTTGCATTGTAAAGGTTGTTCCCCCATACAATCACATGTTCCATCAACTTATCTACTCCACAATGTAGGAAAATGTATTGCGAGTGTACATCTTCATGAAGATAAACTGAGAGGTCTTGAAAAATGCTGGTTCCTTTGTCAACTTAAGGATACCTAACAAAAAATATGTATCATAGAAAATACATTAATATTGCTTCTTACACTTCCTCAACTGGTCCAGAGATTTGCTTACAAGAAGCTATGGGGTACCAATCACTATTGATGTGCATTTTAATGGTTCACATGGTTCAGAAGAGGATTGGAAGGTGGTAGTTGGTGGCTAGTGACGGAGCGGAGAAAGTATGAATAAAGTTTCTAGACCAGAAGCAGGTGTTGATCATCCTTCTAATAATTACCATGGTTAGGATTCAGCACCAAGTAGATAAGAAGGGTTCTCTAGAGTGTGGGTTTGCTTCATAAGGCAAAATAGGTAGAATCAATGCCAGATTTTTTTAGGATAACCACTGATATGTAAATCAGTTCCATTGATGATGGTTTGAAGGTATGCACCGTCTGAAAATCAGGGCTGGCTCTATCATTCATGGACCTAAGTTGAGCAGTACTGCTCTACCGAAATGGGTCTTCTGCGTAAGATTAGTTCTATTTTTAATTTGGAAACACAATTTAGCCTTTAACATCCTTGCTCTCTTAGGCATGGGACTCAATTGTCAAACAAAGGTGTTTTAGAACGGAAATGAATGAGTATGGCTGAAAATATCTTCATTAATCCCTTCCAGGAATTCACAACAGGACAGTAGTGGCTAGTGGAGGGAGTACTGCGGGGCGGCGGGGCAGGACGGGACGGGACGGGGGAGGGGCAGTGTGGGGGCTAGTAAACTCTGGCTCACGGCCGACCGGAGTAATGTAAATAAATAAATAAAAAGAATTTCATTGCGCGTGCTGCATCGCCATTTGGCATTTCAGCGCGCGCAACAAAATTTGTTTTATTTATTTATTTATTTACAATACTCCAGTCGGCCATGAGCCGGAGTTTACTACCCCCCACCCTTCCCCTCCCTCGTCCCCCCGCAGCACTCCCTCCACGAGTCGCTACTGTTGCAATCCTGGTGCATGCGGTTATACTACTGCAAATGTCTCCACCACACGTGCGAAAAAATCTGCAGCAATAAATCCCATGCAAGAGGTGGAAAGCATGTAAAATGTAAAAATGTAAATGTAAATTGATACTTGTATAGCGCACTACTCACCCGCAAGGGTCTCAAGGTGCTTGTACGAATACCGCTGTGGAACCCATCCTGACTTTCCCTGTGAGGCGTCCACTCCTGGGCACCCCCAAGGTGGAGGCCAGGCATCCTTAGCGTTGTGGGGGCCATTGTGGAGATTAAGCAAGCTATTGCCCAGAGTTGCAGAGTGGGACTCCATGATTGGAATAGGCACCGAGGCGAGAATTATCATGTCCGTGGAATTTATTGAGCCCAAGAACCGCCGAGGCGGGGAATTGAACCCTGGTCCTGGGCTAGACCACTGCATCAGGGTCTGCCGCTCGAATCATTGAGCCACACTAGAACAAGTGGTGTTTAGCCTTGTAAGTTTGCAAATGACCACAAACTTGTATGTTTATGGGTGTTTGCAAAAAGAGATCCCACACTTTCCCAAACTGCTAATGGTCGGAGTTTTAACTGCTGTTAGGATATTGAATGGAGAAAGGATTACCACAATATTTGGTGGCTGCATTGGGGAAAGGTTTTATTCATGGGCACAAATGTTTTCCTTGGGTAGAAAACTAAATGTACTTTTGCACATTTGAATATCCTTCACACAGCATGGAATTGTGAACGAGGGGAATATTCAGCTTTAAAAAGTCATGACAAACCCAATAGTACAGTTGGCTTCCGTGCTTGGCGTGATTGAACCTGTTTTCAGCTCGGTGCACTTTTCCTTATGAATCAGGCCATGACATAGAATGTAATAGATACTATGTCATCTGTAGGATAATTTCAGTCCAAAAGACTGACATCCTAAACCTCTAAGCCCTACACCCCAAATTCACACAGACGTTTTTTAGATACTTTGCATTAGGATGTTGGACTGCTAGGGACTAATGTTCTGTTTTGAACAAAAGTCTGTGAGACCAGCACAAGAAATGTATTGTGTTTCTAGGGCCGTATCATGCATTGTGATTGCTTGCGCCCAGTGCGCCGGGTGCAAACAATCACAATGTGCCCAATTATGATGAATGCACTGCCCCCAGGGCAGCCGCGAACTCGCGCTCCCCTGGGGGCAGCGCATTCATCTGAAAACACAGAGCAGCTGCTCCCTGTTTTCACAGTGCAGGTGGCACCCGCCTGCACTTTTACAGGGTAATAGAGATCCTCTTGCAGGCGGGTGCAGTCAGTGACTGCACCTGCCTGCAAGGGGATGTCTGGGGGGTCCATGACAGTGTGCCACCTTTTAAATGGCGCACTGTCTGTGCGCCTCCTGAGGGCTTCTTTGACTCTGCACCCATGTATGTAATATGGCGCGGGTGCAGAATCAAAGGAAGTCCAACATTTGCATAGGGCATGCCCCTATGCAAATGAGGGAACACCCTCTGAAGGTTGCGCTAGTGCTTTAAGTGCACCAGCGCTATCGATATTATAAAAGGGGACGCACACGCGTCTGCGCCCCCTTCTATAATACCAAAGTGGCCTGGGGGAGCGTAAAGAGGGCGCAGACGCCCATTGTGCCCCCAGTGCACTTATTGTAATACGGCCCCTAGTGTGACAACAATTCTACATTTAGCCATTATTTTTTAAATGTCTAGAGGATTTTTTGTTTATGTTTCATATGGGTGGTCATGTGACTCAAAGTGAAGTAAAGCATTACCATTATGAAAGCCTGAGGTCAAAGCACAAAATGTAACAGTACCACATGTACGCCTGCACAACCCTTGATAAATAAAGCTTTTATGTTTTTTATAAAGCCCAGTACCTGAGCATTTCTTCAGTTTGAAGGCCCTTCGAAAAATGTATGTGTCATCGTTGTAACACCATTGTAAATGCTAAGCAAGGAATAAGAGTAAATATAAACTGGAAATAATCAATTTTAAAATTGATAATCCACCATTATGACTGGTCTGGGAATACCAGTGCAAGCCTTTCTAATATTCCTGGCATGTCCCTTCCTGGAATTACGTGTCCCAGATTTTAGAGTGGAGCTGAGGGCTGCAGGCAGCTACCTGGCCCCTGCAAGCTGTAACAGCAGTTATGGGGAGTAGCAAATGCTCTCTTCTCACCTCCTCTAACCATCCCTGTCCAATGACCCGACCCCTCAGCCCTAAAAAAGTCTGCCTATTTGCTATCTGCTCCAACAGGTGGTCAATATGTGAGGAATTGGGCATGTAACTTTCCCTGGAAGACAGTCGCAGCTGGCATGACTTGCGGGTGGGGGGCAGAGGTCGCGTGTGGAGTGGGGGGGGGGTTAATTTTTAATAAAAAATACAAAAATAAAACTTGCCTTTGGCAGTCGGGTCCGCGTCACTTTATTCTGGCAGGAAGTAGCCGCAGGCAGCCTCCCTTCCCTCCCCTAAGCCAATCACAACACTGCAATGGCAGCATTGTGATTTGCTGGGACTCTGACCCCACAGGCGTCTATGGGGAGGCTGATTTCTCCATGCAGGCTGCATGCAGCCTACATGGAGAAAACGGGAGAGTGTCCATGACTGGTTTGGTCGCCCTGGGGCGGACCAAGCAGTCAGCGCCCAAAACATTGGGCTAGCCACTCCTCTCCGACCCGCCCACCTGCCCGTCCCCAACCAAACCTTTCTTCTGCTTTCTTGGAGTGCGAGAAGTAGAAACATAAACTGGTATTTATACCATTTTATGTGTCTGCTTCTCTCACTGCGAGAAAGCAGTGGGGTGGCACTCCTCTGCCCACATGGATGAGCTGCCCCTGCTGGATTAGTGAAGAACAAGCGCATTTTGACTCTTGACACTTTTGGTTTCCAATTAAAAAGAAGAGGCTGATGGCCCAAGTTTACCTTTAGCTGTTTGTGGAATGGTTCTTCTCGAGCAGGCGTCTTATCTTTCAGCTGTTTGCTGTATTCAATAAGCTTTTCCAGCTGCTTCCCTACAACTAATTAAGAAAAGTTGCTTAATTGTAGAAAACAATCAACATATAGCACTTACCTCCCAAACAATCATTATTTAATGATCTTGAAAAATATGTTTGGTCTAATTTTCTGGCAGCAGGTTCCAGAACCGAACTCATTACATCTCCTTCTCAGGCAAATTAAGGATTATCTGAAATCATTGAAGACAGAATGGGAAAGGGAAGAGGACTGGCACGTGAGGAATCATGTGGAGGCTTATAAATTCTACTGAATGATCACAGGCTCGGATACCTCAGTTGTTTTCTAATATTAAAGAACAAAAATGCTTACAATTTTATAAAAATCTACCTACATAATCTACAAAGCAGCAACAAGAGGGTTTGTTATTCCCTAGAAGAATGGAATGGCCAGTGATCATCATTCTTCCAGGGCTGGGTCACTTGCCTTGTATCCCTTGTCAAACAATCACTTACCACTGACTAAGGCGGTAAAGCACTGCTGCACATAAGACACCAGTCAGAAGTAAACAGAGGCAGACACCAATTGCAAACTAGCACTACCTGTTCTCTCTTCGCGTGATGTGTCCTTAAGCGGTCATTATATATAATAAGGCAGTTTAAATTTTGTCAGCAAATTGGTGCACAACTGATATTTTGATTTGAAGATTATTGTGGGGCAGAATGGTGCAGAAAAAAACATTCTCAAGGGTGAAATGTTGCTTTATTTAATATTGTTCTGAATAATATTGATTTGTAATGTTTTATTGTTTTTTGTGTTACAAGTTATTAATATGGTATTTTAAATCATTTCTTTATTTTTGTTGCAAATGCTGCATTGATATTATCAATGATGTCATACAAGATGTCATGAGTGATGTAATATGTGGGTAATTAGTAGGCCTGGGAGGAATTGTATTTATGACGCAGTAATTAGAGTAATTTTGGTAATTCTGTATTACTCTTGGGATGTCAATGTACCGAAATTACGCCTGCTCGAGTAATATGGGGAAACGATCCTACTGCAGGAGGACAGAAACAACAAACTTGAGCCCTTGAGCCGACAGTGCATCACAGTTTGTTTTGCTCCGGTGGCGCTGGAGCCTGTCCCATATTAACCAGGCAGCAATAAGCCACTTTTGTGGGCTGAATGCTGCCTTGTAAACAGTTATTCCCTTTAAGGCAGTTTTCTGTGTTAAAGCGCCATGCAATGGGTGTTGCTGGGGGAGTCCCAGCAACATCAATGGCTTTTTGACTCTGCCCCTGATTTATGAGAAATCCTAAATATTAAGCAGTGCCAAAAACTTATGTCTCCCCAGGGGAGGCATAGGGAGGCACTACGAAGAGAAATATCTTTATTTCTCCTAGTTTTTCCTTTTTTCATGTGTGCTGCATTCGAAAGGGTAAAAAGCCTCTTGTGATTGTGCTTATGCAGGAAGGTTTCACTTTCTGCACAAAAACAATCATCCCCGCAACGCAGACACCCTTGCACCAAGGTGCAAAGGTGCCTGTGTTGGCGGACGGCAGACCATTGTGCGACAGCGCAGGGGAAAAGGACAGGAATGCACTGTATCAGCTAGATACGGCGTGTGTCTGCCCTATGGCAAAAACTCCTAAATGAGGCCCACAGGGCCTTATTTATGAAGGCCTTATGCCGCCGTTGCGTCACTTTTTGTGACTCTTCAGCGGCATAAAGAAGCACTACATTGCACCATATTTACAAAGTGACGCATCTAGGCAGATGTAAACCCCTACGTGGACGTTTACCCGTAAATAAGGCTTGTAGAAGCGGCACAGTGAAATCTCTGAGATTTTACTGTGCCACTTCTAGGATTCACTGCGTCAAGGCCCTTTTACATGGGACTCACCCTTGTGTAATGACACTTTGCTGGAGCTGTGTCTATTTTGTGACACACTCCAGCAGTTTGTCATTACTGCGCCACCAGATACGACAGGATTCCTGACATAGCTGGTTAATCCTTGCGACATGGAATGCCATACTGTACATACGGCAAATCCAAGGTGTCGCAACAAGGGCTGAATGGAAAGTGTTGCTTCGCTGTTTTCAACCAGCGATGGGACACTTTTCATAAATGTGGCCCCTAGAGAGCACTACCTGTTGCGGGGTGTTGCTATTTATGTACTGTTGCATTTAGCTCCATTGTCTTAGGCCAAAATGCATCCTCTGGGCTATTTTGTGAAAAAAAAAATAGTGCCTTATGCTACATTGCACTGCTCATTTAATTACGCATAATTTTGTAGTAACCACGTGAAAGTAAGCTAGAGGCAATTACGCAAGTTACGCCCACCCGTAGTAATCAGCAGTGAATAGCGAGAACACGAGTTATAGTTACCCTGCCCCCTTATATCTTCTTTTAGCTTTTTTTAGGACTCGACAATGAGTCCAAACTGTTAAGATAGCAACCGTCACATCATTGTTGATGTGGTAGCAGCCTATCAGATCTCAACATGAGATCTGTTGTTTCTGCAGGTCCTCCATGGCATGAAATATACAAAGTCTTGAGCCGTAAATACTCAGAAACTACTGAACGGATTTACACCAAATCACAAAAGCTCGCTTCATGGACCAATATATTGCTTTCTGTCAAATTTGGTGTAAACCCATTCTGCGGTGTGGGATCGCTGTTCAATTTTCTGATGTAAAAACGAATGGCGAAAACAAGTTTTGGGACCAATTCCTTATTCTCAGACCCCCGCGCAACAGATCCCCCTGAAACTTTCCACGAAGGAGCTGAAGAGAAAGAACCTTTTTTGTGGGAAGTTTTGTGAAGATTTGTCAAATCGAGCCAAACTATTAGGAAAACAAAAAATGCTTTTAAAAAACACAGAACTAACTATGCCTTTTTGTTTTGCTTAGAACTTTTGCACCATTTGATGTTTCTTCACAGAACTTTCAAAAAAGTGCTTATGAACAGAAAGTTTCGGGGGGACCAAGAAGAAACGGGGGTAAAAAAATGCAAAATTCCCAATCATTTTCCACAGACTTATCTCGGATTTGCACCAAATTTGGCAGGAAGCTAGAGCTTGGTCCGCAAATTGTGCTTTTTGTGATTTCGTGTAAATCAGTTCAGTAATTTTTGAGAAACTACCGTACAAAACGATTTGTATATCCGGATGGTTGGGTCTGAGGGATTCTCTTAAGAGTTCATCAAACCCTATTTAAAAAAAACAGCCTTTTGTTTGTCCATAGTAACTTTTTTTTTACATTGGGCAAATAGGCTCTAATTGGCTGCAAGCAAGATGAGAAAATGTGGCTGGCTGGTCTTAGACTTTGAGACTTAATGCCCTGTCCTGAAGTTCTAAAAAAAAAAATGTAAGGGGGCAGGGTAGGGATACTAAGCACCCTCAGACCTGTGGGTGGGATCTAGAAAAACCACCCGTAGGGCCAAAACAATTTTTATGGTGATGCTGTGGGACTCCAGTGAGATTTCAGCAAAGAAATATATATTTTGGGGATGGGGGTATGAGTGGGCCTCACTACATGAGCCCATTTTTGGCCCTGGGGATCTCATCCCCCGGGCCTGAAATGTAGGAAAATTGGGAGCGGGCCAGACAGCACCCCACCGTGAGTATTTGTAGGCCCAGGTGACCCCATACCCCCATGGTTGATTTTCTTTTTTAAAAGGGAGGGTGCTGTGCGGCCTTCCCTTCCAAGCCTTTTAAGGAACTTGAGACTCTACCATCTGAGAGCCCATTTTCTTTTTTATTAAAGGGTTGGAGGTCCTGTGGCTCCCCTCCTGAGTATTTAAAGGCCGCAGGTACCGATAAGTAAAACAAGGGGGTGGTGCGTGTAGCTCCCCTTCCTGAGCCATTGTAGTTCCCAGGGACCCAAGCCCCAGGACCTAAGCTAGTTTAAATAGATACCTGATCCTTAATGGGGTCAGGGGACCCGAATCCCCCAGGGCTGGCTCAGTTACTGTGTTCCAGAGAGCCCACCCTTGGGGCTTAGTAGTCTCCCTGACTGAACTAGCGTGGGCAGGGAAACGTGTGTTTGCTCCCGCATGGCAGGAGCGTTTTTAAATCTCTCGCCAAACTGGAACAAACATGCCTTCCCTGCCTGCCCTCCTGAGGCCTACTTGCAGCCAGCGGGAAATTTAAACTTGTTCCCTCCGGCTGGGAGAAGACTCCTGTTTGGTTTCCATGACCGTACTCCTGCAGCTATTCCTCCTGCCTGGAGAGAGCATGTATAATTAGCTGCTCCCTCCGGAGGGAGCAATGCTGACTCCTGCACTGAGTGGGTAGCTGGCTGAGGCCATCGGGACCCTGAAACTCCCCTTGCAGCCCCCAACTTGAGCATTGTTGGTCGCTTGGGTTGGCACCAGGGCAACCACCTGTGAATGGGGTCCCTGGGGAACAAAAGGGATAGGGATGGGGTCACACTCCCTCCCCCTTAACTATGTACTTTGGCCCTTGGGGATGGGGTCCTGAGGGCCTAGTAAGGATCGGGGTGGGGGCCGAACACCCCCTCCCTTTAATATGAGTGTTGCTTGATGGGTGTCCCGGGCAGCCAACAGGGCCCCTACCTATCATTTAGAGAGGCCCAGGGGGATGGGGTCCCAGGGGGCCGAAGTAGGCTTGGGGAGGTGACCACAAACTCCCTCCCCTTTATTAATGGAATTTTTCCCCAGGAATTGGGGTCCCTGGGGCCTATTAAAGGATCAGGGAGGGGAGCCATGTGGCATCCCCTCCCCTTTTATTAAGGTTTGACCATGGTGATAGTGTCCCTCAGACCCCATGAAGACTCATAGGGGGAGGCTACATGCCACTTCCCTTAAATATCAAATTTGAACCTGGGAATGGGGTCCCAAGGGCTAAATAAGGCTCGAGGAAGGGGCCCATGTGGCCCCCTTCCTATTTTCATTACTTTTGGCACCAGGGAAGGGATTGGCTGCTTGTGGAGTGTTTGGGCACAGGGCCTGACTGCAGGCCAGGCCCTGTGGTTAACCACGCACTGCACACAACCAAAGGTAAAGTACAGCATGGGGGTGGCTTATTTTAGGGTGTGTTACAAACAACCCTATGCTTTATATGACCAAAGGCCATGAGCATAAGGGGTTGGCTTTACCTATGGTAACAATTTATTACTTCATGTAAAAAAAGCAAAAACAAATCACTGAAAAAAACAAAGGATAAAGTGATGTTATAGTTAGGAATTGTTAATATATATTTTTTAAAACTTAGAAAATCATTGAGAAAACCTAAGGTTAAAGTGATGTTGTAGTCAGTTTCAACATAACATTTTTGTTAGACCTGGCACCCTTGGTGTGGTTTCCCCTGACTTTTTGCCTCCAGACCTCTTGTTTTGCTGGCTTTACGACTCCTGGCACTAACCAGTGCTAAAGTTCGTGTGCTCTCTGCTTAAAACATGGTAACACTGGCCTATTCACAATTGGCAAATCAAATTTACCAGCAAGTCCCTAGTAAAGTGCACTGCATGTGCCCAGGGCCTGTAAAGTAAATGCTACTAGTGGGCCTGCAGCAGTGATTGCACAACCCACTTAAGTAGCCATTCAAACATATCTCAGGCCTGCCATTGCAGAGCCTGTGTGTGTAGTTTTAAACTGCCATGTTGACCTGATAAGATAAACCCCATACCAGGCTAAAAGCTTCCTTTTTAATACATATACATCACCTCTAAGATAGGCCCAGAAGAGCCCAAGGGCAGGGTGTAGTGTATTTGAAAAGTAGGACATGTACCTTTAAGTTTTACATGTCCTAGTAGTAAAAAAACTCTTACATTTGTTTTTCACTATTGCAAGGCCTCTCTCTCCCATAGGATTACCTTGTTACATAAGTGTAATTTCCAATTGGAAAGTGTAGGAAAGTGGAATATTATGTGGTATGGCTGGGTAGCCTTACCATGTAATATTATCACAATAACTCAACAATGGTCCTTGGATTCACCCTAATAAATTCTTAGCGCAGTCCCGGTAGTGTGGTAAAGAGCAGTCAGGCTTTATCAGAGGAACATGTTTAAAGTATTTTACAGTACCCTTATGGTTCATAAGTAATTGACTTGACTCAATGGATATCCAACGCCAATTTATAAAAATAGTGTGTTTTTGTATCTTAATTTAGATACCAAAATTAACATAATAGCATACATATAACCTGGGTTATGGATTTTCAAAGCAATATAAAATCAAGCAGTGTTATACAGTGAGCCTTTATGATTGTAATCAATGAGAAAAACTACTAGTGACAATTGGTCATGTAGGGGTTGAGTTCCCTTGTACCCTTGCAGGGTAAAGGTGGTGAGACTCCCAGGACCCAACAGTTCGATCAATTTTACCTAGCCCATGGAGCCTGAGTGCAGAGTGGTCCTGGCTGTCCTCGGTACTGCTGCTTTTAACACTGGGATGGTGTTGGTGAAAAGAAAATGCAAAATCACAAGAGTGGGGTCCCTTCTGACGATGGTCGCAGGTGTTGTGGAATTCCCTCTTATTGCAGCATCGAGTTAAGGGGTCAGTTACCTGGCTGGTGACCAACAAGACTCAGTAGTGGTAAGCGCAGTGAAAAGATTCTGGAACTTCACTGAGTCTGGGGGAGTGACATAGCAGCCTGAAACTTTGGGGCAGGTGAGCCTACAACTCCCACAGTGCACTGGGCCATCTAGATTTTGCCTATCCCACAGTGGGCCAATGGCCAGTGATTTGGTGAATGTTTTTGCCAGCACTTTGCAGGGGGCTAGTCCAAGGTGCGTCTGGCTTCCATAGGGGTCCCTCTGCCAGGGAGTGCCAAGTTTTAGCCAAGGACAACGGTTGTTCACACAGTTACAAGTCTGTTGCCTCAGAGACACTGTATCCCCCTTTTGCAGTGGGCAAAGTCATGTTGTCAGTGACACTGGTCTCCTTTTGGTCCTTCCTTTAAGATAGTTGTTCAGATCTTATGTACTGGTGTCAGGGGGGTCACTGAAATCTAGATTTAGGGAAGTTAGGGGTGTGTGAGCTAGTAGCCAATGGGAAGCTAATCCATGCAGATAGTCCACCCTGAGGTGACCACATTGGTTGGTGTAGGCCATCTTCTATACCCAGAACCCACTATTTCTGCCCTCCTTAAGATGGCAGAATTCTATTATAGTTGTACAGATCATGCTGCTCACGCTGGAGGTGTGGCCAGCCTTCCTGAGGTGTACACCTCCTGCATACCCAATTTCCCACTTTGCTCGGGTGAAAACGTGTCTGGGGCAAGAGGAGAGCTGTGTCCTCCTCAGGGGAAAAGCCCAAAAGCATATCAAAGACAGTGCTGCCTTTAAAGCTCACTGCTCTGATGTGTCACTTCACTAGCCTGCTGGGGAGAAGGGAGGTGTTACCTCCTTTCTGCCCAGCCTTTGTTCCTGACTTATAGGAGCAATGACACTGCCAGGCAGAAAGTCAGAATCCTGTCTTGGGGGCAGCAGGTGTGGGAAAATGTGGGATGGCCAATCAGAGGACAGTGAAGATAGGGCAACCATGTGTGCAAGCTCTAAGGTTCCACCTAGGTGCATGCCAGTCTTCCCTGGACACCAGATGTAAGGCAGTGGAGAGAAGGCACTTTGTTTGACACCAAACTCAACATATTTAAGGAGTACCATAATGAAGCTAGCAACTCGGGTCTGCCTGGGTGCAAGTCACATGTTAGCCTAAGGACAGCCTATCACTTATAATGTACTTTATTGGTAAAGACAAAATAGAGACATATAAGCATGCACGTACATACCTACTCTCTTAATATACTACACTTTGCCTCCTGGGTACAGGAGGCCTCTTCTCGGGGGTACTGACATATACCAAAAGCAGTGCATTTGACTCTGCCACACACAGTGGGGGCAGAGACAAGTTTAAGCAGTTTGCACTGTGCCTGCAGTCTGCAATGGCAGGCCTGCTGTCAGTAGTTTAATTGGGTCATCCAGGGTGGCACAACATTGTGCTGCCTCTCTGTAGACCCCTTTACTGGGCACCCCTGGTACCATATACTAGGGACTTATAAGGGAGGTAAGTATATACCATTTGGGATTGCCAATTCACCGATAACTGTTTTAGTGAAAGTGCATTGGCACTGGAGCCTGGTTAACAGGCTTCAGAGCACTGTCAAAGTTGGAAACCAGCATCTAGTAGTCCAAATGGGGGGCAAAAAGTGGGGGGACATCTGCAAAAAGCCCTGTTATCTTACAGGAAGAGATTGGACCCTTATGGTGAAGTCAGATTTTAAATTGTAATTCTGAAAATGCCACTTTTGTAAAGTTGGTATTTTCTTACTTTAGCCAGATGGTGCCTGCTGCCTGTCTCTGAGTGCATGTCTAGGTTTGGTGACAGCTGGGATTTGTGTATTCACTCGAGACAGCCACACACAAAGGGAGATTAAGTGTGACTTGAAGGGCCATCCACATCCTGCTGGACCATCCTGGGCAGCATGGGAAGTAGGACTTACCCCTGAACAGGTTGTGTACTGTCTCCACACAAAAGGCCTGATTATGACTTTGACATTGGGGAGCTCGGACTGCCCCGCCACCACAATGCCAAAGTCGTGGTCAGACCACCCGCCAGACTAGGAATTTCCTCCTATCTGGCATGTTTATTTTTCACGGTGAAAATGGACACTGCAGTGGAAACGGCAAAAACAGTTCCTGCATGGCATGGACTCAAAAGTCCATGCTGTGCAGGAACTGAGGTGCATGCACACAAGGGAACACAGTGTGCCCCCTGGATGCATCCCTATGCAAAGGAGGCACAGGGAGCCTGTTTCCTCTCCACCAGGGTGTTCATTGAGTCTGAACCTCCATGACACATAGGAAACTATGGGATCGTGTACATTGCATCGCCAGCTGCACATCACATCCATCTCCGATGTTATCTCTGACTTTGCAAGGCTCGGAGCTGACGTATCGCTTCCATCCTAAGGATCGACAACACATTGCTTCCTCTGCTCCTCGCATCTCCCTTGAAGTCAGGACTGGATTTGTAAAAAAAATATGTGCCAGGGCTCTAGTCAGGAGGCCACTCCAGCTTGCACCACACATTGCCCTTCCCAGCACTGCCAATGATAGTAACAACACAACCACTAACAATTCAAACTATTCCAGGGCCACAAAGCTATAAGAATGACCTGGGCGGCTAACATTAGTAATTTTTAATGTACATTGAATTCGTAATTAACTATTGTTGTGATCATCTCTAAATTAGCCAGCCAGAGCCATCTTGTGGAAGACTGTCCCAAGCCCCAGTAATGACAATTAAGTGCTGGTGCCGAGTACCGGAAACCACCAGCTCAAATTAGGCACTGCTTGTAATCGATGCAAACAAGGTTCAGAACTTTTTTATTTGACACAGTCGAGCATGATCAGATAGCCCCGGTTGGCTCTTTATGTTTTTTATCACTACATTTCAGTTATCTTTTAAAAATTCAGAACTCGGGTTCTACTTATTGGATTTCTTGACAATGGCCTGACCTGTACATCCTTGGTCTCATTAAGAGCAGAACGTTTGGTTTTGTGATGACACAGCCTCAAACAGTTCCCTTCCCTGCACTTAAAGAGAGCCCACTGCTAACCCATGCTGAGAAGCAGAACCAGAAGTCTGGACTTCTTTGGGAGTGTCCATCCCTAGCTTAGGAAAACATATTGCTTTTATATACTGTTACATACCAGTGAACTATCCTGCCTGAAGGGCCAAGAGCCACGAGGGACTACAATGGAGCGGCAGTTACAGGCAGTACTGTGAGCCCATGCTGCATCAACATACCGGGAATTGTCACTGGAACACAACGGGAGGCCCCCCATGCTGCACTGGAATGAGCTGGGCACGGTGGGCTCCTGGGAAGCTGTAGGGACCCAGGGCCTCTACGGCCCAAGACTCTATGCTTGTGGGGTACCCTCCTTCAAAGCGGGAGCATCTAGTGGAAAATCAAGACCTCCACACTAATTTACATCAGGATTTGATCCCCAGTCTCACATTCTTGGCTGATCCAGATTTAACTCACAACATATATTGGGTGCAGTTTTTACTAAACCTTCCTCCTACCAGAACTGCATCACAACATCAGATCCCTCATGGTACAATAAAGATTGTAGGGTGGCAAAAAGTCTCCTTATGGGATTTCTTAATGGGGGGGGATTGTTCAAGATGTTAAGACAGCTGCTTATAAATCTGTTAAAAAAAAACAAAATCTAGCTGGGTTACAGCCATCTCAAGGGATTTATTATCTGCTGTGCGATCAGGTAACCAAAAATATTTTTTGCACATAATTTCCCATGGGGGCTAAGTCTGTTATACAAAGCCAGAATCTTTCCTCCAGTTTGGGCGACTCATTTTATAACCCTACACCATTCCCTACCCAATCATATTAATTGTGAGCTTATGGACAAGTCTGGTCTCAGTTTTGCTCTAACTCTCTGCCCGTCCTCTTTTATTTCTGACACCCTACTTGCTGATGGGTTTTTCTGCCCCTTGGAAATAAAATCTACTTCAGAATCCTAAAAACCAAAAAAGGCCTCTGGCCTGGATCGAACCCCAGCCACTATTTTTATATCAGAACCATCTATTTGAGTACTGTATCTCACTAGCATTGCTAATGTCGTGAAGGCTGGAGGGGATATACCTAAGTCATTGAAGGGAGCAGAGATTATCCCTATTCATAAAAAAGGCTCAAAACTGGATCCGGCGAATTACCAACCTATTAGCTTAATTGACTCGACCTAAACAAAATTATGTGAGGCAATTCTATATTGGTTGCTTTCATTGACCGAAGAATATAAGGTTTTGACCCAATTTCAGGCAGGATTTCACCCTGAGACCAGTATGGTTGACCAGGTCTTTTGTTTGCAACTTTTGAGGTGGAAAGAGGTGGACCTGGGTAGGGGTAACCTCTATGCGACATTTATAGATCTCAAAGTAGCATTTGATATGGTCCCAAGAGATAGATTGTGGTGCACGCTTAGGAGTCTGGGCCTGCCAAGCCTCTTCTTTCTATTATTGTGTGGCTTCACTGTGAAAATGTTGCCCAAGTTCGCTGGGGTAAAAATGGAAGATCTACTGTCCCTTTTGGGGTTGTCAGAGGAACACAGCAAGGCTGCGTACTTGCCCCCACGCTGTTCCTGTTGTTTATTAATGGGTGTATTGACTAGCTAGGGACCTGTGACACCGACTCTCCTGTTCTTGGGAGAATTAAAATACCAGCATTGTTGTTCACAGATGACATGCTGTTAATATCCAAGATTCTTCAAGGACTTGAAACGCTCTTGCAAAGATTTTCTTTATTTTGCTTGGACCATGACATTACGATCAATGAAAGCAAAAACAAAATTATGGCTATTCATCCTCACAGGGGTTTTAGAGGGACTATATCCCTAGAAGGAGAGAAGCTTGAAAGATTTTATGAATTTTATTACCTTGGTGTCCGACTGTCTAGCACCAATTCTTGGAGAAATCAAGTCACTAAAAGCACTTTAATACTGAAAAACTGAGCAGCAGCTACACTAAAACGTGCTAATATGTCATCCCTTCACCCAGTTTCCCCAATACTTGAGGTTTGGAGGGCTCAAACTGTGGCTTCTGCTACTTATTGTTCAGAATTGTGAGGCAACAGAGGATACTCTGTAAGTGGTAGAGAATAATATCCTGAGGAGGATGATCTAAATTCCCCAAAGCTACCCTCTAGTTTTTTTTAAATGATTTAGGGAGTCAGTCTATAGCAAATTTAATTCAGCTGATACCAATATTGCATTGGTTTTGAATTTGGTGAACCCCAGAATTGGCCATTTACAGCGAGGGACTAAAAATTTTCCTGGTTAGGGTCCAGGGCGGGAGGAAATTACCATGACAAAACTTTGTAAAACAGACTTGCTATTCACTTGGTCTGCAAGAGCACTGACAGGATCTACATACTATCTCCCCAATCACTATAAAAAAGCTGAAGGCTACCTTCTAGGAACAGAAGAAGCTTGTACTGTTACATCAGTCAGATTTGGGGAAGCCAACAGAACTATTTATCAAATTCAAACCATTCCTGTTTTTTTAAAAAACTATCTAGATAAAATTGATTTCCCCTTTGCTAAAACATTATATATTAAGTTTAGGATGAGGATTTTGCCATTAGCTACAGTCACAGGAAAATGGAAAGATAATCATGAGGGTAATAAATCTGGTCCTATATGTAGAGGAGCTGATAAATTGATAGATTTATTATTCTCTTGCCTGAAATATGGTAAACAGCGAAGGTGCTGTATAGTCCCTTTATGTCGTTCTCTATGTGTCAGATGTTACAGGGTAACATTAGGAATTTGTACAGCTGCTATATCTTCAGTTATACTGTTCTCAATCATCAAATAACATGAGAGCATTTGGTCTATCTGGCGCAAAATTCTATCTCTCTCCCTTCCAACTCTGGTGTCGGCCTGCTCATTGACAGTGGGTACCTAATGTTGCTCTTTTTGTTAGGAAACTGTGTAGTATGACTGTATAGTTTTCAATTTGTGTTGATATTGATGTAGTTGTGTAAATTGTGGATTTTTAATGTTTTGTTTTAAAGCTTGAATTTTGATATTGAATTATTTACCTGTACTGTATATTGTTACTTTTATGGTCTATAATTTTTGTTGTTTTAAGCTTGTTTTGTTTATCAAATTAAGCTTTATTTTTCGAACCAGGTGTGGTATCTTTTTGTGTGCTGTTTTACTGCCTTACTGTTTGAAGTATTTCACAAATACTTTACACATTGCCTCTTAAGTTAAGCCTGACTGCTCTGTGCCAAGCTACCAGGGGGTAAGTACATATCAAATAAGGGTGTGTTTCTGACTTACTCTGACTAGGAATGTGGTTCCTGCTTGGAAAGGGTGCATACCTCTGCCACCCAGAAACTAAATTTCAAACAGTTTTGAACTAAAAAAAACACAGCTAACTATTACTTTCCCCCCGTCATGCGCTGCTTATGACCAAACATATGGCATCACTCGTGACATATTCAATGACATCATTTATGGCATTAATGATGACATCTCAAACAACAATATTTTATTACAATATATAAAGCCAAACGCCATGAGGCTGGGGGTTGGTTGCATTGCATGGCCTGCAGCTGGCTCCTCGCACTTAAGAAACCCCTTGCCATGCAAATCTTCTGCTAATGTGCAGTGTGAGGTTAGGCCAGGGCTTTGTCTAACTCCCCCACAAACTGTCAACTCAACACTGGGAAAGGGGGTCATGATTACCCTTCACCAAACAACTACTGGCTACAGGGACCCGGGACCCAGGTTTTTAAAAAGGAGGTGAAGTGTGTGCAGCCCTCCTTCCCCAGTCACTATTAATCCCAGGGACCCCATCCCCTGGTGTTGAAAAAAATATTATTTGGGTAGGGGGACACGCTGTCAGTGAGTGTCTGTGTTGGTGTCTATGTGGGTTCATGAGTACCTTAGTGAGTGCCTGAGTGGTTTGTGAGTGGGTATGGGAGTGCCTGAGTGGGTTTGGGAGTGGGTGTGTGAGTCTCTGAGAGGATCTATGAGTGGGTGTGTGAGTATCTGAGTGGGTCTGTGAGTCGGTTCATAAGTCACTGAGTAGTTCTTTGAGAGGGTATAAGAGAGTATGAGTGGTTCTATAAGTGAGTGCATGAGTGTCTGAGTTGGTCTGTGAGTGGATGTACATGTCTGAGTGGGTCTGTGAGTGGGGGCATGAGTGCCTGAGTGGGTCTATGAGAGCATGTGAGAGTAGCTGAGTGGGTCAGTGAGTGTGTACATCAGTGTCTGAGTGGGTCTGTCAGTGGGTGTGTGAGAGCCTGAGTGAGTGAATGGATATCTAACTGTCTGTGTGAGTGTGTCAGTAACTGTATCAGTAACTGTGCCACAACAGAACCACACCTTCCCCTTTATTCAAAAAGAGTCCACAGTTTTTCAAAAAATATCTACCAAAGTTGAGTACTTTCTACTTGTTAATTACTAATTGCTACCTTCTTGTGTAAATGCCCAGTGCGTATTCTACACTACAGCTGCATAATGGATCACAAGGAAATGTCACGAGTGACCTTGTGTGCATTTTAGCAATGTGATAGTTCCTCGTTCATCTTTATCCAAAAATTTAGATAACATGAATCTTCCTATAGAGGAGACAATGCGAGTACAAAGAGGTAAATCTCCACTAAACAAGGGTCCTTCTTCCTAACTATATGAAATAAGTGCTTCTTTCTTTGGTGAAAATGTCATAATTTTCCTCGGCATCAACAATGTGTTATTAAAGTCGGTGAAAAACGCACAAGGTGCTGCTTCTGTTCAGCATCCTGGGAAAAGGTAGGAAGATCTTTGCATACTTCCAAGGTGGGCGGAGGCACGTGGATGAACCTCCCAAGTGATTATGTACATTTGAATGGGCGTAGTAATTTAAAGGGAGAACCATGGACTCTGCTCTCACCATTTAAGGACAAGAAAGAACACACTTGTGACAGTCACTACAGATTGTGCTCGAATTGATCAATGATGCATTCACCTCCACAAAGCATTTCAGAACATCTTTCAATGTGGAATTTCTGAGAAAACCATGGCTGTCAAGTTTTCAGATTACATATGAGTGACATTTACATGGTTTCAGTGTAATTATGAGTGACACTCAACTGCCTAATGTGTGTCACTTACAGTGACACTTTCTTGCAAGTAAACTAAGCAATGAAGTCTACTGAAAGAGATACATATCAGACAATCCACCTTTTTGAGCAATAAGAAGTTAATAGCTGCCAAGCTTTTAGATTGCATATATGGGTCATTTCCATGGTTTTAGTATATGTATGAGTGACATTATAATACCTAATTGGCGAACTTTGTACAACATTTTCACACAAGTGAAACCAAGCAATGAAGACTATGTAAAGGACTAAATATCAGAAATTCTAACGTTTTGGAGCAATCAGATGCACTAGCCTAACTCTACATGGTGTACTTTAATCCCCATTCACAAGGAGCAGAATGAGCCTGACACAACATAGTCTATTCTAACCCATTAACAGGCACCATAAGTAGCCTGACCCAATCCAGTCCATTCTAGCTTAATTCACATTATCAGAACCATTCAGCCCTGCCCAGTGTATTCAGTCCTGATGTATATCGGTCAAATATAAATGTAATTCTTCTGAACACACTCTAACTGCATTTAAATCACTTAGAGTCATCCCAGCCAGTTGAAGAATGTTTACACTAGAACAAGTATGGCCCTGTCCAGTGCATTTTAGCCCCATTAACATACATGTGAACCAGCCTGGTTTTACCCAGTACCCTAGAGCTGCATTCCCAGTCTCGACCAGCCAGCCCCACCCAGTTCATTCAAACACCACATATCCATCAGAACTAACTTCATTCACACCCACAATCCTTGTTAACCCCATTCACATTCAGAGGGTTCAGATCACCTGTGACTCACTACCAAGTTGAGATGTGGCTGGGGTCCATCAGCCATGCTCTCCTAATTACTTCATAAGAAGAAGCTGGGCCTGGCCTGCCAGAGCTGGCCTCAGATTGAGCGCTGTTCCATTGCAGCTACCTTATAGAGCTTCTTAAAGTGTCTGGGTCAGGCAAAGAAAGAGAGAGAGACTGCTGCATCTGTGTCCTAAGCACCGTGCTGAGGAAGGCTGCAATGGCCACCACTTTATCTCACTTTGCTGTCACCAAGTGTCATTGGGACCCTTGTGCAGGTGAACAACTGATCAACAATCAGTAAAATGATCATGACCGGAAATCTGCAGGACCCTGGGCAAATGCACAGGACATACTTTAATTCATCATCATCATCTTCAACAAATCTTTATTCGATTGTTACATCATGAAAGATACAGTACAATAAGAATAAAAGAGAATTTACAATTAAAGGAAAACGAAAAAAAAAAAAAAGTATACATAAGACGCAAATACAACAAAGTCCTCCAAAAGGGACCAGCCCAAGAGGTCATACTTTAATTCAATTATTTGAGCTTGCCAGCTGATGATTAAATATAGGCTGGGATGCACAGCAGCCGTTCACTGCTTTGAGTTGCACTTTATAAATGACCACCGGAGTCCAGCATGGGCCCCAAGGTGCACCCAGTGCCACCCTATTTGGGCTTGGCGTGGCTGTGCAGAAAAAAAGCCTTTCGAATAGCCTGCAGCCCAGCTCTGCAAACATTTGTGGTCTTGGAAAGGTGCCGGTTCCACATGGCTGGGCCTGGAGACTGTCTGTTTATGCTTATGATGAATTTCCCTGCGACAATAACATCTCATGGCTACAAGTGAAGTGCAGGCTTAGCACGAAGGCTGCAGCCTTGTAAAATAATTAATTGTAAAAACAATATAGCTAGGCCTGGGACATTACCACAGCAACTGGTCATCCCTACACAACTTTGGCCCCTCTATTATTGTCTGAAGCAGCAGCTCAGGGCAAGAACTCTGGCTGAATGCCCAATATCCCATAGAGCTTTGGCAGTATCTCAGTGTTGCTATTAGGAGCTACTAATAGAGCATGGCTGAGCATTTCAGTGTGGTAATGCATACACCAGCACTGAAATACGTTAGTCTAAGCTCTAATGCTGGTACTTGGCAGAGCTGTTCGAAAACAAACTTGCTTTGCTTTCGTCAAGTCCAGGAGGTCCAAATCATTTGTCATTTACAGAAGTGGAGCGTCAACTGGGGCACCTGCTATGTTTATATTTGTAAGTGCTTCCCGTTTAAGTTTAATTTTGTGATATGAGCATCAGGCCCAAAACGGCCTGCCACATTTTAATAGGGAGGGAGGCTGATTTTGGACCCAGGGACCCCAAAGGCCAGAGGTTGGCCAATAGTTTATGGGGGAGGGGGCCACGCAGCCCCCCTCCCAGGCTGATTTTGGCCCCTGGACAACATCCCCTGGGGCGCGGGCTTGTGCTCCAGTGACCACTGTTGGAGACTGCAGGTAAAGCCTTAATGCCCCTGCAGTCCCTGTCAGCTCCCCACCTTCAGTGGGAGCTGGCAATGGTCCCATACGTAGGGAGCAGCCAAAAATGCTGCTCCTGCAAGTGGGAACAATCCTTTCCTCTGTGTCCCTTCCCACATGACATCAAGCAGGGAAACAGATGAAAACTCCGCTCCCAGAAAGCGGGATCAGTTTGACCGCTCCCACTTGCTGGGAGTGGAGTCAGTGTTTGCTCACACTTGGCAGGAGCTGTCAAAGCTCCTGCCAAGCACAAGGAGACAGCTATGTCCTGGGGGTGGGCACCCCAAGACATAGGGAGTGGCCCTGGAGGGTGATGGTCCAGAGTGCAATAATTGGCTCCAGGAAGGGATCTATGCAGCCCCCCTCCTTTACTTTGCATGAGCTGGCCACTCCTAGTTCAGTATCTAGCCCCGAGGAGCTGGTGCTCCCTGAGGCCCAAATTAAATAAGTTAAGCCTCCAGGGAGGTGGTGGTCCCCAGGGCATATTAAAGACCCAAGAGGGGTATCCATATTGCCCCTTCTCCTTTATTAAATGATGCCCCGGGGAGATGGTGGTCCGCCGGCACTTAATAAGCCGAATAGAGGGGTTCGCGTAGCCACTCCTCCTATATTAAATTAAAGCCTCGGGAGGTGGTGGTCCCAGGGCTAAAGAGACCCCTAGGAGTGGGGCCCGTGTGCCCCCTTTTTTTATTTAAATAAAAAATTCTCATGCCCCAGAACCTGGTCCACACGGGGCTAAAGTGAAAAGAAGCACGGGAGACAGTGCTTGTTTTTAAAAACATTTTTGCCATAAATTTGTAAATCTGTTGCGATTTTTGCCACAACATGTTTTTTAAAAATGTTTGGGCCCTGTCGGGTCCCTCGGGGTCCCCAGCACCAGGCCTAATGGTCAGGGAATTCCTACCCTGCCCCTCTCTCTGAGTCCGAGTCCCAAGATGGCTGCCAAAACTTCCTGGTTGAAGTGTTGGCAGCCAATCAGGTCTCTGCATGAAATTGTGAGGATTTGCGGAGGGTTAGCGTACGTACCTAGGTTTACAACTTTGGTTTTGTTTTATTAACTCTAAAACTACTTAACGAATTAACACCAAATAACAAAAAGCACTCTTTGTGGACCAAGAGCTAACTTTCTCCCAAATTTGGTGTAATTCCTTCCAGCAGTTCGTGCTATAGTCATATCTAAATTTTGGTAACATTTTGAGAAGATTCGTCAAACAACGCCAAAGATATAGGCAAGTAAAATCACTCTTTTCCTGTGGAAACTAGGTCCTCACTATGACTACATACTGGCAACCTCTAGTAGGTTACATATATATATATTATATATATATATATATATATATATATATATATATATATATATATATATATATATATATATATATATATATATATATATCCCAAATTCGTAAAACAGATGACACGCACACTCAGGAGATAACGCCAAGCGTTATCTCCTGAGTGTGCGTGTCATCTGTTTTACAAATTTGGGATTAATACGGCCGGAGGCTTCGCCGGCATCACGCACCAGCTGTCCATGGGCCTAGGTATCCAGTAAGAAGCAAAATTTTGGCGAACATATATATATATATATATATATATATATATATATATATATATATATATATCCATATATTCTCAAAACAGAGGTTAGAGAAGATATAGTTAGGAGACCTTAATTTATTCTTTCCATGCAAATCATACTTAAACTAAATAAATATTAGTATTTCTAAAGTTATCATTAGAAATTAAACTTAGAATTTACACACCACCTTAAAATTACTATAAATCACGTACATACGTACACAGTGTTACTGATAAATTACAGTTTAACTTAACAGACCACCTTCAAATCACTATAAGTCATGCACCTCTGTACACTGTGTTCTCACCTCACTCGCTATACTACATTAATTATAACTTGTGACTCTACCATTCCCTGTCTTCTAAGAAATCATCTCAATTAAGGTGTCATAAATGGTGTCATATGCAAGGTTATAACAAGTGCATTGAGAAGGTGCAAGTTATAATAAAGTCAGCTTTTTCATTGTGGTAAATTCAATTTACACATATTCACAAATGCATTTGTGCAGGTCGTTCACTCTAATCAATAAAACTATTCATTATTTCGCTCCATGAATTGAATCAATGCTTTTCAGGTCAATATAAAAACAATCAATCTGTGATTGGACTCAATAGTTGTACATACCGTCCACTTCAGCATTGAGGCCTTTAATGGAAGCTAGAAAGGAAGGGAATACAAGACAGAGTAAAGGCATGATTGAGAGAGACTGTGTGTTGAGTTATCTGTCTTATAAATGCATTGGCATTTTTTTTATATACACACCTCCAGGAACAGCTTCAAATTCTGTCAGCTCCAATGGAAATTGTGTCAGATCAGGCTCGTGTAAGAGGATCTGTTCTGCAAGGGCATGGAGCAAGGTGAACTTCCTCTCCTTCCCCCAGAGCTGAGGTAGCTACAGGAAGACAATGAGATGCTAAGAAAAACAATCTCGAAAAGCATGACCTTGAGAGCTGAGAGGTTAATGTACAAAACCTGTTAGAAACAGGGAGACAAACAAAATGTCTTTTGGTATTCAATCAATGAAAGGAATGATGTATTATGTTTATACTATATGGGGGCTATTTAAATGGCCTTTGGGATTACATAAATTAGTATCCCTGTAGTATTGTTTAACATATGCTTACAATCCTTGGTAAAATGATCCAAAAAGATGTAAAGGGGGAACAAAATAGGATTCTGAAAATATTCACATAGATTTAGTACAAATAGAGAGGACTGTGCTCTCTTTGCACTTTTATCACCTGGGTGTTGGAGGTTTCAAGCCGAATGACACAGACATGCTGGAGTATGCCAAAGAATACTCCTGTAGTGCAACTTCCTTTACTCGTAAATACTTTTGTGAATCAACCATCATGTCTTATCATGCTGATAAGGAAGTTCACATTCATATATCTATTATTTTTATAGCTATAAAGTTAAGGACAGGAGACACATTTTTCGTTGTAATATTTGTCTTAGTGCTTCAATTAAACCATACACCTTCCAGCCAGGCACAGGACTTTCATTTCTGCAGTTTCATACTTTATATGTACAGTGAAGTGCACAAAAGCACAATGGCCAGCACAGGTATGGAAAAATGAATGTGCACAGATGAATCCGCAGTCAAACTGCCTTCAGGACACTGAAGAATTGCAAAAGGGAGAACCAATCAAGCCTGGGCGCTCTGACAGCTATTTAAATCAAAGTCTGATTGTAGGAAATGTTCAGAATCTGTCATTGTACTTTTAACAAAAATATAGAGAATGAAATGAATGCTCCAAAGTCTGTGAACGACAAAGAATCAGTGAAATTTTTGCCGGAAACTTGTTTTAATGCAGGCACCCGCCCCTTTCCCTTATAATATCGGGCCCATCGTCCAAATAAATATATTCCATTGTGACCAGCCACAATTCTGAAAATTGAAGCTCTATACGAGCAGTGATGTAGAGCAAAGCACAGTGCCCTGTGCAGGCACTGCAAAAATTAATTTGCACAGCCTTGCCGACAGACCAAATAACTTCCGGAATTTGAAGTCTTACAAACCAAGATCCGCTCAACGCTGCCCACTCTAGCCTACTGATATGTAAAATAAATCTGAATTCTTAGACAATCGCTGGATCTGTCATTGTCCTTTTCAGCACAACGTGGAGAGGAGGAGAGCTATTTCAAAAACTGTAATCGATAGATAATATATATGATAATCATAGTGGTTTAATAAAATAAACAGACAAGTTGAGAAAAAACTGGAAAAGATGCCTGCGTCATGAGAATATGTTACAATAATTAAGGGAGCAAACAGTTATGTAAATAACAGCAATGCAGTGAAATGTTATATTTACAAAGTGAATTATATAAATGAGTTAATCGCAAAATTATATGGTGTAATCACGGAAGTTTGGTAACTTCCATAAATATACTTTTGGGCCGATTCACAATCTGCATTTTCTAGCATGTAAAGTGGTACTATGGTAGTCCTATTCATACACTACAAAATGTAATTCCAAAGCCTATGGCTAGGTACCTTTACCTATGATAGACTCTAAAACACATCCTTGCACAATGGTGTAAAGATGTGTGCGTGGGGCATGGCAGCAAAACTCTGCACCAGCGTTAGGGAGAGGGGAAGAGCATGCCACATCTCTGCAGATAAGGTGCTCTCCTGCTCACACAACACATTGCAGTGTTTTTGGCTGCTGCGGTGAGTTGGTTGTTAGTTTAGTAAATGTGCTGCAAAGTCTTTTGCCATTCCTACAGCAAAGTCTTTAAGCATAGGATTAACACAGTGCCCTCCACGGTGAGCTGTAAAATGACAAAAGCCTATTACCACCCTAGACACAGTATTACAGCTTTGGATTGGTAAAACACCATCCAAGCCAACCTGGAATGAATACACACAACCTCTGGCATGTATTTTACTATCATTATAGCTGTTCCAAGAGGTTTAGCTTTGTACAGGCACAAGGGAGCACCCAGTATAAGTCAAAACAATACCCATTTGAGCTTAGAGTGCTACATAAATTATGCAAAAAAGAAGCAGAAAATACTGGTTAGTTCCCTAGTTGGGTGGTGGACAGCTCCTGTAGTAGTAGTAGTAAACTTTGTTTCGGCAACCACATGCTATCAAAACTGTAGCATCCAAATAAATACAGATAAAAAATGTAGAACAGATAACAAATATGCATAATTACAGACAACCTAATAAATAAAACTATAATTGCTGCACATTTTGGGCATTTCACCCAGTACAAAGACAATTATCAAGTTAAAATTGGATTATCTTTACAAGGTTTAAATCATTCATTTGCAAGGAAATTCCTCCTAATACCCACACGTGCCCCAGAAATTTAACCACAGTACAAGCATGCTAGGGGCACGGATCAGACCTCAAAATCCTTAGGGCAACTTGATGGTTCTGTGTGCCCAGTCCCCTGCAGGCAGGTTTTAGCCATTTTTTCAGAGGAATTCTGCAGGCTGGGCATGCAAACATCCCAAGGGCAACAGTCTCTTTCATAACCACACAACAAGGGCAACAATTAGATACAGGGATAAAATTAGGCCATCTGCTTACAAACGTATTGAGAGCAAGAGTGCCCAACCTGAACTGTACACACAATATCCTTTCATTTGGGACCAGAATGGTATCAAGGTAGTCCTCAAATACAGAGTCAGATTTGGAGAGGTGTAGCTCACTAGTTAGAGGCGGCAGACCCGTAAGCAGAGAATCGGCCAGGGACCAGGGTTCAATTCCCGATGCGGCAGGGTCGTGGACCAAGGTCAAAACGGACTCGATAATTCTCGCCTCGGTACCTACTCTAACCAGGAACACACTCGGCAACTCTGGGCATTAAGCTTGCCTCATCTCTACAACGGCCCCCCACAGACGCTGGGGATGCCTGGTTTCACCTTGGAGATACCCAGAAAGGGACCATCTCACAGGGATAGCCAGGACGGGTTCCCCAGCGGTCTACAGCGCCGGGACGCCCCGTTGCTGGGGCAGCTGTGCGCTTTACAAGTCTACTACATTTACATTTACATTTACATTTGAAATCCCAAAATTAAATTGTCAGACAACCACCTGTCGTCAATTTGTACTAAAGTTGCCTGGCCCACTCCAGCCGCGGCCCGTGGAGGGAGTTCCGTGGGGCGGTAAGGCGGGGCGGGGGAGGGGCAGGGTTGGGGGTTCTAAAAACCGGAATATGGATAATTGCAGGTAAGTAAACAATTACATAAATAAAACGAATTTCGTAGCGCGCGCTGCATCGCATTTTGCGATGCAGCGCGCGCTACGAAATTCGTTTTATTTATGTAATTGTTTACTTACCTGCAATTATCCTCTAAAAACCGGAATATGGATAATTGCAGGTAAGTAAACAATTACATAAATAAAACGAATTTCGTAGCGCGCGCTGCATCGCATTTTGCGATGCAGCGCGCGCTACGAAATTCGTTTTATTTATGTAATTGTTTACTTACCTGCAATTATCCATATTCCGGTTTTTAGAACCCCCCACCCTGCCCCTCCCCCGCCCCGCCCCGCCTTACCGCCCCACTGAACTCCCTCCGCGGGCCGCGGCTGGCCCACTCCCAATATCAAACTTTTACCAAGGATTAAGAGGAAAGGTGCCAGAGGAACTGTAATCCCCGGTCTCTGGCAATCCAATGTCAGCCTGCAAAGATTTTATGCTCGAAAGCAATGCAAGGTGTTTGGATTTATCAAGAGTAACAACCTCTTGAAGTGCCAGGGGATAGGAAGATATTTCAGGCACAGTGTTACACCTTTGGATGGGTAGCATACCATCAAGCCAATCTAGAATGAATAAAAGGAATCCCTGACACGTGTTTCACTATTATAGGTCATCACAGAGAATTAGCATTATCAAGGCACAAGGGAGCACCCAGTATGAGTGAAAATAATGCCCTTTAAGACTTGGAGTGCAGCATAAATTATGCAAAGCAGAAGCTGAGAACTCTGAGTAGTTCCCAAATTTAGGTGGAGGACAGCTCCTGTATAGAGCACCTCACAACACCAGCGACGCTCTCAATGTGCTCATCTCAAATATCTGCTTTTCTAGTAATGTTTTTAAGCATAGGATTAGCACAGTCCCATTCACTCCGAGCTAGAAAGGGGCATAGCCTCTTGAAATTGCTACAAAAAAATCTTTAAGCATAGGAACAGCACAGTGCCATCCATGCCGACCTGTAAAATCACAAAAGCCTTTTACAACTCCAGGCTCAGCATTACATCATTGGATTGATAAAATACCATTGTAACCAATGTAGAATGAATACTATCAACTCCTGACACGTGATTTGCTATCATTATAATTCTTCAAAAAGGTTTAGCTTTGTCTAGACACACGGGTGGACCCAGTATAACTCAAAACAATACGCTTCCGGTAAATACTGGGAAAAACAAAGTTAAAGTGATGTTGTAGTTACAAATTTAAATATCTTACTTTGCATAAAAAATTCAGAAATTCACTAACAAAAACCAAAAATTAGAGCGGCATTGTACTTAGGAATTATAATTATATTGTACTTGCGCTGCCTTGCATTACTCCAGATTTACCAAGCCATGCAATGTTGGCTTTCTGTGGCTTAGTTAATGTCACTTAAGGGCATGTGCTGGCTAGCATTAACTTATGTGATGCAGATACAATGAAAGCCCTTACAAAATGTGGGCCTGTGTATCTACTACATTAAAACTTTGCCCTGTTGAAAAGCTTTTACCAAAACAAAACTACTTTGGGCCTACATTCGGGACACAATGTTATATGTTATAAACCTTAAATCCATTAATGGGAAGGTGCTATACAAAATTAGGGATCCCATTTACGAAGCCCTTGCATTGTCATGGTGTCAATCAAGGTGGTGCCTCAGTAGGATTTACCTTGTGTAGTTCTGCATGACTTAGTAAATCTGGGGCAACACAAGTCAGAGCAAATCACTGCTTTGAATTACACTGCCCTGGTAAGGCATTCCATGGGTGAAGCATGGGTGTTACCATGCAACCACCCATTGATTTTGGTGCATTCCCAGATTTACTAAGATTAGTAAACCTGTGAATCCGTCAAAATGCTACGCCTTCCCAACTGAGGGGTCAAGAGGAGATATGTTTAATTCTCCTCGTTTTTTCTCTTTCTAAGTGTGCTGTATTCTGCATCACACATAGAAAGATGAAAACGCCTCAAAAGATTGCTTTTGTGCAAAAATATATCCCTTCCTGCAATAAAATTATCCTGGCTGTAATGGAAGCACCCTTGGATCATGACGCAAGGGGGCCTGCATTGGCACTAGGCTGCATACTGTGCTCCAGAGCAGGGAGGGGGCAGACATGAGTCAAATCTAAATAGATATGGCACATTCCTTCCTTTTTACTGTCATGCAAAGCAGCGCAGCAAATTGTCTTGCTGCGTTGCAGTGTGTGGCTTGTTATTAAATCTGACCCTAGGTGTACAAGTAGCTTGATGCTTACCTGTCACTATGTAAAGTATAAAACAAACTAACACACTACCATATGTCCACACAGACCACTCCACAGAGCAACAGACGTGTGTTGTAGGGTATGGGGTATGTGGTTTCTCTGCACAGACCACACTACAGAGGCTGATGGGTGTGCACTGTAGTTTGTGGGTGTAGGAAGGTGGAATCTGACTTCATTGTTGCCCCCACATTTCTTCCTGTTGTTTGAATGGTTTTTGACTAGTCTGGCTGGGATCCTGCTATCCAGGACCCCAGCCTATCTGCTTACTCCCTTAAAATGACTTGGAGTGCATATTAGATGCACTAGTGATTGGATACTGTGGTACCTTATGAGCCCCTAGTATATGGTACCTTAGGTACCAAGGGCATAGGTACTTCACAGACCTACCAGGGGCTGAAGCATGTATTAGGCCACCCCTGGGAAGTAGACTAAATCTGACACCACAGGCCTGCTACTGCAGCCTGGGTGAGGTAGTGTTAGCACTCCTCACAGAGGTAAAGGTTCCTATATCTCACCATACACACACATATAAACCTACCAGTCACCCCTAAGGCAGGTCCTATCAATCCTGAGGGCAGGGTGCTTGGTTTACAATGTGAGGGGGTGCCTCTGCCTGAGCAGGGCCCCTCTGCAGCTGGCAAGGTCTATTCCCTGTGTCTGTTTGTGGATGCGGTTCAACCATATACTCTTAAGTGCATTATAACCTCCTGGTAAATGCTAACTTTGGAATGACTGCATCAAAACATGTCGTTTTTGGTGTCAAACAACTTGGAATCATACCCCCACACCAGTAACTGGAGTGGGAGTATGATCCCACACTTCTAGAGGGGACGACATCTGAAAGAGCCCTGGCATCACAAAATGGATGCCACCAGTACAGACACTGGGCTGTCCTCCTGCTGCTGACTGAAACTCACAGTGGAGGAGGCCCAACAATAGGCATCCTTTCACAGGGAGCTGTCACCACCTTCCAGACAGGATTTATTGTATTGGAGCTGGGTGGGTGCACTCTTAGAGTGCTTTGAAGTCCTGCACTGGGGGAGCAGTAGGCTCCTCTATGCATATGACAGCTCAAACTGGTTCAGGGGCTACCAGCCCCTGCTCTGGCACAAAACTGGACAAAGGGAAGTGGGTGTAAACACCCACCCCCCTGACCCTCCTAGAGGAGTGGTCATAGAGCTAGTACTTTCCTTTCTTTTACTATAAGATAGGTAAACCTTGCCATTACAAATCAGATATCCCTGGACGACGATCTACGAGAAGAATCCTGGCCCTTCGACGTTCCACTACCTTTGGAAGATGGAAGAATCTCCCTTGGAGTCAAGGAGTGACTTCCCTGCTTGGCAGGCACCAAAAACTTGAATCAACAGTCGCAAACTTTCCCGCTCCCACCAGAGTCCAAAGTCCCTGCAGCCCCAGACATGGATTTCCTGACTTCTCGATGGCCATTGTGAGTCCCCAGCAGAGCTGAGGCGAGTGGACCCCACGAGTGACGAGGAACCGCAATACCTGGGTACCGGGCACTATTGTCAAGTGCCACCCCTTCACGAAGTTCCACGAACTTGTGCCTTGGACCATTTGTGGCCCAAGCCTCCCGTAGATTGTGCTCCGAAAATCAGAGGCCTACCCCATCCTGAGTGACCGTAGGCTCCTGTAAAGCATTTCCTCATGAGGCATCTTTGCGATCCCTTGCCTGCTGGCCTGTGGGTCCCCTGAAGACTTCTTCATCAAACCAAAGGGCTCCCCTGGTTCCTCCAGGCCTGCCCTGACTTACCCTTGCTGGGTGAGTCCCTCAGACCTTGCTGGTCTGCACCGCTGACTTTCTTCGATTTCCACAAGACCTGCTGTTACCAAGGCTTGTTGGTTCCAATCTGGTTGCCGACACCTCAGTAAGCTGCAGACGTCATGGGACACTCCGAATCCAGCTGCTGGTCATCGTCGATGCCTTCTGGACCTCGTGGGCAAAGAGTCGAAACACCCATGATCACCTGAAATCTCCCGACTTCCGTGGGCGTCCATCTTCCTGGCCCCGGGTCACTGGCAAGTGACTGTGAACACTGTCCCTTCTGCTTTCAGGTCATCTTCATCTTGAATCCAGCCTTGGATTCCATCGGACACTTTTCCAGTCTTCGCAAGCAGCAAATCTTCTTTGGCTTCTATAGAAAACAGGGACGTGACCCGACACCAAAAGATACCTATGCACCCGGCTTCCCTGGGTGAGGTAACTCTTGCACTCCGGTGCCCTCGTGTGTGTTTGCCCTCGAATTACTTAACTTGTAAGTGGCTTGCTTGTAGACTTCCTCGAAGTACCCTAAAACTTTAAAATTCCAACCGCGACTTGCTTCATTGAAACCAATAGGGAACCCGCGGCTGTGTACTCACACTGCACGTGTCTCTCTTTATTTACCTGCCTTGGGTGGATTAGTGAAGCCCCAGCGATTCTACAGGCCCTAGGCATTGTCCCCTTGCAAGTCGACTTTCCTAAATCTCTTTTTTAGTATATGGTCTGGTGCACCCCTAGGGCCCCAGCCATATTTGTGCCTAACTTATTGTGAAATGCTGATATTTGAATGTGTTCCTGACTTCTAATCTCATAAAGAGATTAGTAGAGTGTGTCTAGAAATAAATACATATATATTTGATATATATACCTGTGTGGTGTCCTTTCATTTGGTAATTCAAGAGATTATAAGGTAAAACAGGCTGCTTTACATTAACCCTGGGCGTAGTTCGCGAAGTAGCACTTCGTGAAGCTACGCAAAGTGCACTTCGCACTACGCGAGCTACGCGTAGCACTTCGCGAACTGCGTAGTACCTTGTTCGCACTGTGCCAGATGTCGTTTTCAATAATTGCACAGTGCGGACAAGCAAACGGCACTGTGCAATCATTGAAAATGGCATCTTGCACAGTGCGAGCTGTAGTTTTCTGCTGCTCGAGTAGATTTTTACTCGAGCGGCAGCTTTCTCAACGCGAACTGGTAGTTTCTCATCTCGAGCGATCGCGAGCATACGCAACCACTTGCAATGAGAAACCTGACCTCCTCGCGTTGGGAATCTCACCGGGAGGTTTATTTTCCATGCTTGCGATCGCCAACTTGATGTTGCTGATCGCGAACAAGGAAAAAGTCTCGCCGGGATGTCATTTTGCTTGCTCGCGGTCGGCAACTTGATGTTGAGGACCGCGAGCAAGCAAAAAATGACCGTAGCACTACGCAACACTACGCTACGCGTGTTCGCATTGTGCTACGTGCAATTTGCGTAGTGCGAAGTAGCGCGAACTTCACAAACTACGTGAGCGTAGCGTAGTGCTTTGCCCAGGCTTACTTTACATTCATCTGAGACTTAGCCCGAAGGCTGCTCTCCACAGCTACCACTAGGATAGCTTTCTTTAAAAGGTTGTCTTAAACCTATCTACCATAAGAGTCGAATTGGCCTGGTGCAAGGTACTCACTATAACTAGGTGCCAGGTCAACTTCTCACAGTGTGAAAGTGTGGTTTCTCCACACAGACCACACTCCAGGGTGATAGGCGTGCACTGTAGGGTATGGCAAAGGTGTGGTTTCTCTGCACATACCACTCTCCAGGGTGACGGGTATGTGCTGTAGGGGAGGACCCTCTCCTTTTGTGTAAGCTTTTCTCCCAGGGTTAGGAAGGAGGCCCTGTGGCCCCACTCCCATTCAAAAAATAAAGGCCCTGGGGGATGGGGTCTTCAGGGCCATGGGGAGCCATATGCCACTCCTCCCCTTAAAAGAAAATAACCTGCCCTGGGGGTTGTGGCCCCAGGGCCTAAAAGGCTCAAAAAGGGGGGCCTTGTGGCTCCACTACTCTTTAAATAAACAAAAGACCCTGGGAATTGAGTCCCCAGGATCAACAGAGACTTAAGGAGAGGGCCACATTGCCCACCTCCCCTTTTTTGTAACTTTTGACCGTGAGCATCAGCTCCCCAGGGCCTATCATGGCTTAGGGAGGAAGACCTGTGACCTCCTTTCACATTGAAAAAAAGCCTGGTGGGTGGGCTTCCAGGGCCTAATAAGGCTTGGAGGAAGGGGCCACTTGACCCCACGCCCCTTAAAGAATCAAAGGGGTTGGGGGCTCCAGGGCCCAATGAGGCTCTGGGAGGGGCGGGTGTGTCGCCCTCCTTCCCTATAAAAAACAGCTCTGGGAGATGGGGATCCCAGGGCTTAATAAAACTCAAAAGGTGGGGCTCCTTTACAAATCATAAGTAGGCCTGGGCGAAAATTTCGTTCCGTTCGCGGAAATTGCGATAATTTGACATTTTCGCGTTCCGCGGAGAGCGCGAAAATGTCAAAAATTCCGGTTTCCGCAGCTTGGCGATAATTTGTTTCTTGCTCGCGCTGTAAAATAATACATTCTCGCGCGCGCGCGATCGCCTTACCTGAATCCCTGCGTTCGCCGACAAGTTTTCTTGATCCGGTCGCGTTCTCCATGAGATGTTGTATTGTTTTTAGCCATTTGCGCTGTCTCGCGACAGTTCGCGCCCGCAGTGACGTCATGCGTCGCGCGATCACGTCTTTCTTCTCGCGATCATGCACCGCGAGACAACTCAAAACAAGATGGCCGCGCCCGCAAGCAACCACTTGGGTAAGTTGGCAACCCGCAACCATGCAGAAAATCTCGCGAACATGCCGGAAAAAAACTTCCGCATCTTCGCGATATTTCCGCTTGTTTGCGATAATTTTAAACATTTTCACGATAATTTGCGAAAGTTAATTTCGCAAATTCCGCCCACCCCTAATCATAAGGCCCTGTGGGATGGGTTTCCCAGGGCTAAATAAGGGGCGTGGAGGGGGGCCACATGGCCCTTCTACACTTAAAAAAACATAAAGGCCCTTAAGTTAATAATTCCAAATGCTCTGTTTTGTGGTAGTGTGGGCAAGCAGTTTAGGCTTATCAGAGGAGAGTGTGAAACATTTGTTAAACACACAGAGTCAATAAATGAGACACACACACAAGAAGAAACTCGAGGCAAATTTAGAAAAATAACAGGCCAATTTGTATATATTTAAACACAAATGACTTTGTAATTGGGTTTGTAGTTTTCAAGTTATCCCTTTCTTACAGGTATGTAAAACTATCACACAAATGTGTTTCATTGGAGAAGGAAACATATACTGCATACAGGTCCCTGCAAACCTATTTCGTGGGTCCCATTTATAACTTAAGTAACTAGGGGGTGAAGGTCCAAAGAACCACCAGCATTTTAGGTTTACCTGCCATGGAGCACACAGTAGGCAAAGAGGGGAGGGGGGTGCATCTAGAAACAGGCCACAGAGAGGGACTTAGGGACAAGTCTATGACCTCCAAATGTGGGGCTCAGTTCATGAGAGTCTTGGGAGCAGGGAGGCACAGTCGGTTGTTGTGGACCTGAAACAGGGAGCGTGGGTGCAGGGGTTTTGATCTGCTAGTCCCATGCGTCAAAGGCACTCACGGATCAAGGTCTGACCTGCAAAGGGGGACAAACAGTACAGGTGGGACACTCTTGGTGGTACCCTCTATGGTGCTGATGTACCTCGTTGGCTGGCCAGTCATTGCGGCAGGGGAGCCCAGATTGTACTTCAAACAAGCATTGGTTGCTGCAAGGGGTTTGGTACTGCTGGTATTAATACAGGGTGGTTCCTAAGGGGTCCTGGCCTCTTCACACTTGATGGGGATACAGATAAGACCCCTGGGAGCATTGTGACCTCCCCCTGGGTGGCTGCTGCATTGGTAAACCCAGTGGTCAGCAAGAATTGGATGTTGCAATCGGTTCCTGCAGGTGGCAGGGAAGTGGCTCCTGAACTTCAAGGGTGATACTGATGGCTTGGTCAGTGCTGGAGGCCCTCCAAGGCTTTTTGGAGGATGCACAGCTGCAGGACAAGCCAGGATGTCGTGATTGTTGGGATAGGAGAAGGCAGGCAGGGTTTGTCACCGAAGTTCACCAGTAGTCTGAAGTTCTCCCTTCTTTGGCTTTTATTGGTCCTTCCTCTTTTTATGCCAGGTGAATCTGAGTTTTTAATGTCAGGGGGCCACCTAAATATTGAATTTAGGGGCTTCAAGGGGATTGAATTGTTGCAGCCAAAGGGCCACTTACCCTTGGGGTCACTACACCCCCTATATGACCACTTTCTGTGGGTAGTGGGTGTTCAAGAGTCCTAAATTCCACTAAACCCAAGATGGTGGAATCCTAATTTTTGCGTTCACTTCAGACAGCACACCTTAGGGATGTGACTACTCTGGGGGTAGCTGGGGTCATCTATCAAAGGAGGCAGAGACTTTGAAGCTTCTGGCCTTGAGATGCAGATGCACTAGCCATCTTGCTCCAGGAGGTGATACTATCTCCTGCCAGAGCAGGCATTGTTACTGACCTCCTGAGAGCATAGACTCTCACCTGCTGGGAATCAGAAATATGTCTGTGGTGGTAGACTAGAAGGTTTCAGCCAGCACAATAAAAGACTAGTAAGTATTGAGGGAGCACCTCTAAGGTGCCCTCTGGATGCATGTCACAATAAATCTACTAAAGATATGTTAAGACAAGGTGCTTGATACACAACACCATAGGTTTCAGTAAAGCCTTCATGTAGGTGGGAAACACGTAATGACCAGTGCCTGTACATACCTAAGAAGTCTTCCCTGTTCACTTGGACTTGCATTGTTAATGACCTCACATATTACATCACACATGATATGGTCAGTGAAATAACTGATAACATCACTGACAAAATCTCAAATGGCATCACTGATGCCATCACGGATGACATCATCCAGTTTTTGTAAGTGTTTGGTAAACCTTTCTGAGACTTAAAGATATATTCTAAGCTACTGCATAAGATAAATTACTATTCTTTTGTACAACTAATGAGTGATACTGTTTCTAACATTTGTCATCTGAGTGGCTGTGTGACTATCAATATGGGAGTGGGTGTGTGAATGGCTGTATGGGTGAGTGACCGGGTGTGCAAATGATTGTATGGGTAAATGAGTGGCTGAGTAGATGTATGGGTAAGTGAGTGGGTGTGTGAGTGACTGTTTTGCTCAGTGAGTATTTTCTTGAGTGGCTGTGTAAGTGAGTGATGGTTGTGTGAGTGCTTGTATTGATGTGTGAATGGATGTGTAAATAGTTTTGTGGATGAATGAATGGATATGTGAGTGGCTGTATGGGTGAGTGAGTAGCTCTGCTAGAAGCTGTATGGGTGAGTCAGTGGCAGTGTGAATGGCGGTATGGGTGAGTGGGCGGTGGTGTGAGTGGCTGTATGAGTGAGTGGCTGGGTGTTGTTCAGTAGTTTTATGGGTCTGTAAATACGTAAGTGAGTGCTTGTGTGGGCTTGTAAATGGGTGTATGAGAGGGTGTATGGGGGTGTGACAGGGTGTGTTGTGTGAGTGGTTAAGTGGGTGATGTCATCAGTGATGTCACTGTCCATACCATGAGGGACCTAATATGTGAGTTCATAAGCAGTGCATTGCGGGGGAGTGAGTTATAGTTAGCTCAGATAACTCTAACTGCTGAATTTCTATGGTTTTGTACAAGTTAAATCTAAGCCTAACCATAACGTCCCTGTAACCTTTAGTATTTTCATTGAATGTCAAGTTTTTCTTTATTCTTAACTATAATGTCTCTGTAGCTTTGATTTATTTCAGTGAATTTCAAAGGATTTTTAAATACTATTTCCTAACTATACTGTCCCTGTAATCTTTGTTTTTTAGTGAATTTCATAGGTGTTTCAGATGACATTTCTAATATATTATGTCTTTCTAATGTTTTTCTTTTTTAGTTAAAATTTAGTTAATTTGTGGGATTTCTTTTTAATACTAAGCGTATTACCAATTATTTCCAAATCTTTTAATTAATTATGGTTTGTTTTTATACTGTAGGTATTTTGTTATAAATAAACTTGTATATGTATTACAATTTAAAAATCTCATGAAGTTTTTTTAATGCAATTAAATAAATTGTATTTTGAATTATTTTTTTGAGGTACCGTGATTCCTTTGCAGGTCTTTAAATATAGATAGGCTGCCACACTATGGTTTTTACTCCCAATCACTTGATCAGAACTAATCCAAGTGTCTGCGGATTCATTTTCAATTTTTATAGATCATTGCACATATACACACCCTTCCTTTGTCATTAACATCAGTGCGAACATATTTACAGATATATATAAACTACCCTATATCTGTTTTAAAAAAACTGTACCCATTTTGCCAGTTTTGCGAATCTGCAAATTTACGTACCGAATTTGCTAATTCATGTGAAAACACACCCAAACCTTGCCTTCTGATTGGATACATGAGGACCCCAACCTTCCACATGGAAAACAACATCTAAAGGCAGTTACATCTCCAGTAAAGTCCCTAGAGGGAGGAGTGAGAAGCAGCAGTGCTGTGCTTTTAGACAATAGCTGAATCTACATCGTCCGTCCAGAATGAGGATCCACAACCTCTCGAGGATGAAGAAGAAGACACACCACCTTGCAGAAAAGTAAGTGATGTGAGGAAGCACTTTACTCTACCTTCTGGGGAAAAGTAGGTATCAGCAAAATATGTCAAGTACACAATTTGTGGCAAGCAGTCATCCAGAGGCACTGCAAGTAAATATTTGCATGGGTCAAGGTTTTGTGGAAGCACCTAATAACAATTCACAAGAGGGTGTACAACCAGATGATGCAAGAGAAAGCAGGTGCAACAGGACAGACAATCTCCACAGCAGTCTTGGGAGATCATCCTCAGCTGCACTCCTTAAAATACCAGCTGCCAGTGAGGAATTAACTGACATGGTTACTCTGTACATGAAATGCAACATGCTTGTCACTGTAAAAATGAGCAGAAATAGTACTTCCTGCACCAAATCCAGTAGAGACTTCTCTATCTGGGGGATCTCCTCTCTCCTCTGAAGACTTTACCCACTCATTTTTCCACTCCTCTCCCTCCCTCCAATTACCATATGAGGCCGTGATTCTGAGGCCAACTAAAATCAGGGTTCTTCCATTTCAAGAGTGCTGAAGTAATCCTCTTGAAACTCTTCTAGTGGTGCAGATTGCATTCTGTGCATGTCCTTGAGGGCTCTAAGAATGAACTAGTACTCAAACTTGGATGTATAGGTGAGTAAATTGGTGTGTGAATGGTTTATTGTTGTGTGACTGAGTGTTGCAGCCTTATTTTCTTTCTTTCTTTGATAACTTTATTTAGAAGCATAAAACATCCATAACAGCATTGCACAAAGGGAACAAACATCAATGTGAAATTCATGCCCTAACACAAGAGGTTATGCATACAAGAAAATGCAATATAAAACAAGGTAAAATGATTAGATCATAAAGCTGACAAATATCAGAGTGCATAGGCTTGAATAGTGTCCTACCCAAATAATAAAAAATCAGTCTACATCAATCAATGTTAGAAACATATAAAATCTAATACAGATTTCACTGAGTAGCAGTAATACAGGAGTTAATATACAACTATTAAGAAAAAAAACCAAGATAGGATTAATCAATTTCATCTTGTATTCGAAATAAGAAGACAAAGCAGCACAGATTCCTATGGCACTGTTGGCATACGCGTATGCAGAACCAGTGCAAGAGAGGAGGACAAAAGCCTTATTTTGGGCCCGCCATGACCTCCATCTTATCAGGTTCTAAGGTACATAGATCTAGTTCAATTAAAAGAGCACAAAGACGCAATGCATTATAAATTCAATACCAATTTTGTTTAAACACGTAAATCCCACTACCTAGATCCATAGAGTGTTTGCACCCTATGCCCTATTTTAAACAAGTGCTAATGGAATATTTTTCCTGGCATAAAAAACAGCCCATATAAAAGATGACATTATACAACAAATCTCCACGGTAGGAAGTGATTGCAAATATAAATATGCAGGGAGACATTGTACAAAACAGAGTGATCTAATTATCGGTAGGATGTAACATTTCCTAAGTTGACTATAGAATCTATAGAAAAGAACCGCATGCATAGTGTTCTGGGGCATCACGTCAGTGAAGGGGCAATAAGCCAAATTTGTGGACCATGCATTCATTTTTGGAAAGCTAATTAGTCGATGGAATATGTTGAGTCTTAGGCAGGTCAAAGCAAACCTATGCGTTGTGTTTAGTACAGTTTTAAGACAAGGTTACAGTCATTGTCAGGCTATAAGAGTAGTGCGAACATAAGTGCTTTTGTGGGTGTATAACTGGATATGTATGTGCCTGTCTGACTGTGGGAGCATGTTGAAAATTACTATTAAAATACATACTATAAGTAAACACCCAAATCTAATTTCAAACACATTCATTCATTCTGGCTTAACAAAATGACTATACTTTCAGTAAAACAATTTGTCTTTCTCCTTTCCTACTCACTGTATTTTTAGTTAATGTTCTCTTTGAAGCTCCATTCTATTATCCTTTTTGTATAGGGTCTAGAAGGTACACATTTTTTTTTTCAGCTCACACACACTTACAATGTTTTATGTATACATACTATTATATACTACAACCTAATTAACATACCTGTAAAAGTTCTTAGCTATTCTCCCAGTTTTATTTCTATGTCTGATAAAATCTGTTTTCATTAAAAATCTCCAGTCAGAACTCCTGCAAGCCACCTCCTCTCTGAATGGTAAAGCAGGTTATGTGGCTACACCTACCCATGTGCTCTTACTTATGCTGCACTATTTCACAAATCAAGCATTCGTTTTATTTTCCTTTTTTGTTAAACCACTTCTAAATGGTCAGTATTTCTTTAACCCTTTCTATGCTTCCTGTGAAGAAGCCAAATTTGGTTGGGTTTTTCCACGAATCTTCCGTGTAACTTCACAGCATGGTTGATGGATTTACACGTGGACCGCGCTGAGCCCTCTGCAGCACTGCAGATTTTGCGAGAGACCCAAAAATCATTTTTGGGTAGTAACTGCCCATGAAAGATGCTTTCAACCCTTTTTTAAGGCACCCATAGGATCAGGGGACCTCAACCCTGACCCCTTCATCGGTTTTACATGCTTCTTTTCAGCCCCAGGGACCATTTCACGACACATAAAATGGTGGCTGCAACTGATCTGTCAGGTTGTGGCAAGCCAATTAGGGCCCTGCTGTGCCAAGTGGGGCCAAAAAGCCACCACAAGTGGATCCGCGGAAGGTCCATGCCCCTAGATATACAAATTTAGATTTTGGTTATTATCTCTAAAACTACTGAACTTATTTACACCAAATCACAAAAGGCCTCTTTCTAGACCAAAAGCTAGCTTTCTGTCACATTTGGTGAAATTCCATCCTGTTGTTCAGGCTGTAATCAAGTTCAAAATTCCTATGGGATTTGACATGGGTAAAACGTGTTTTGGGACTCTCCGTTTTCTCGGCCTCCGCTTGACAGATCACCCTGAAACTTTCCAGGCAGCAACTGGACTTAAATATCACTATGTTTAAATGTCACCATATCATGTATCTCTGCACCTACTGCAGTCAGTCCTAGCTCTGAAACATGGGCCTGGACCCTTACTGCCTCTTCTGCTGTCTTCTGTCTTGTCACCCTCTGCTCCACCAGGCGCCATTACACTGCTGCCTTAGGTTTCGCCCCCTCCTTCAATTTTCTTGTAATTGCCACCAAGGCTCCCATCAGCTCCTTGTACCTTCTCCTTGTACCCTCTCTTATCACTGCTTTGGGCCCTCTCAGCTTGTTTGCACTGGATCCCTCACCAGTGTTCTCATCTGATAACTCCTTCCTCAACTGAGGTTAAATAAAGTCCTGCATATTTGTCCTTCTTCTCTGTCATTGTAATTTTGCAAGTGGTGCAACTGAGTCAACAGTGGCACCTATTAAAGGAGCTTAACTCTGCCACTCAGATTATGGGGAGAGTTAATCCCTAAATCTGTGCTCCACTAGCAGGCTTTCCGGGTCAGGTTTACCCAGGCCAGTCTCAGTTATCTATGGGCTTCTGCTGTATGTCACCTGAAGATCCGAATCCACCTTCTAATACTGCAATTATTCATGAGAGCCCCCACCCTGTTCCCTAGGCCAGGAGCACATACATTTATCAACAATCCCCTCTGTCAGTTCCTTCCAGTTACTCCAGTTGCCATATTATCACTGAAACTGCACAAGTGAGAGGTCATTCTGTTCCCAATATAGGTCCTTCCTCAGAGTCAGAGCACCATGAACTGCTCTTAATGCTCTTTTGTTCTATGGATTTTCTCTCTGCGAGCTGCCAGGACCTGCAGTCTGTTCCTGCTGAGGTATTAAACAAGGCGGATCAAGAAGTTATAATGGCATAGTCATCATGTTTGCTGTGTCACAAATATCCTTGCTTCTGGTGCCTCTTATATGCATTTAAACTAAATGTATACTGTTGCTTCTGCCTGTTTACTAGTATGGCAGAGAACTGACATTAGTGGAATACTAGTACTGTATATATTAAATCTTTATTGCTTGATTATTAAAATCATACAATGGAAATTCATCAATTATGCAGCCAAATTAAAACAGTCCTCAATTCCAAGAACCACATAAAACCGAAAGCAAACACATTACCAACTCTGGGGAAAGAAACACAAAGTATTGGCAAATCAAATTCCTCCATATTACAAGTCAACAACTCATAACTCATTATAAAAAAGAGGCAAGTTACACTTTCTACAACCAAGTTTACTATACTTAAGTCAATGGCTTCTAGTTTCTTTTTTGTTAAAATAAGAAACTTTGCAAAGTTTGCATTCATGAATATATCCGTTGGTTTAAAACAGACTACCAGAGCTTGTCTACATGATCGTACTCCTCGCTTATTAAAATAATTTTTTTAATACATCCCTCTTTCTTCCTTCATTGCTGTACATATATAAATCAAATAAATAATGTTTTCTTCCCATTGGTTGCATAGTCTGCAGGGGATCGACTTATATGGTCGCAACCATGGCAATGCCTACACCAATCCTGGAAGATGGCCAAATCTCGCTTTAATAAATATTTTTTCATTTGCGCAGTCCAAGGTGTTTCAAGATAGGGCTGGACTTTAAGGACCTTGTACTCATTCACAATCATCCATGCATGTGCTTGTTTAGTAAATTGCTCTTTATCTTTCAGGAGTGACAGACATTATATGATTCCAAAAATTGTCTTTTTAAAAGATATTATTGTTACAGTCATTTCCCAAATATCATGTGCCGAAAGCTCTTTTAGTGCTGTTTGCAGATATTTCAAAAAATGTGAGCTTTGGTTTAGCTGTATTTCTTGCCGGAGGAAGCAACTCATTGGATTAGAAGTATTAGTTTTTATTTGTTTCCATACTTATATAAATATTGACCCATCCTTGCAATTTGCTGATTGCATACTCCAATTTCTAATCTATTTTGTGCAGGCGATGCTTTAACAGGTAGCCAAAACAAATACTTGAAAATTTTGGCAAGAGTACGGAGTCCTTACCACAATGTGCTTCGCTACTGTAGGTGATACAGGGCAGCAATTTTGCTTTTATTACTTTTAGTAGTGGAAGATAGGTAGGCCCACCTAAAGAACGATTCAATGATCCAAAAGCCATAAGTAGGGAGTTACTTCTTTTTGTCAGCTCTGTTTTGTGTTGTAAAAATGAGCCATTGTCATCAAACAGTACTCCTAGGTATTTATAAGTTTTCGCTTTTTCCAATTGTCGACTTTGCAAATACCAATTGTATTTACTATGTTTTTCATGCTTGTTTATTAACTTCCATTACTTTTGTTTTTGCTTCATTTATTACCATCTTGTTCTCAATTGAGTATTTTGTTATTTAATTTATAAGACGCTGTAAGCCTATCTTTGTTTGACTTTGCAAGACAACATCATCAGCATATAATAGATTTGAAATACATTTATCTGCCAATTTGGATGGATGAGCCAACTCGTTATCTAAAATTTCTGTTACTGGTACTGCAACTGGCCAACCGTAATGGAGTGTATACGAGGATATGCAGAGAGCGGGTGATCTTAGCAATAAATGAGGGTCTCAATACACAATTATTCATAGAGCTGATCAGTGGTACATTGGGTGAGACTTTGTGGCAAAAACTCTGTCAGGCATATTTTAAAGTGCAAAAGGTTGCTTTAATAGAAGAGATCTACACACAATCATCATAGCCTAGGTGTAAGCCTTAAAGACTAAGTAAAACTACTCACTTATACAACACAACCCTAGAATTCCACCACCCTAAAACCTCTCCAGAAACATCCTTGAACCATGGAAACACAATCTTCCTTCCATAAAGCCTTCTCTGTCACTCTGTCCCTTTTTCCACCTCACACCATATTCGCCTAACAGCTGACAGTAGATGAAAGCCCACATCTGGACTGGACTTATGTGCCCCTTGTAAGAAATGCAACCAACCTCCATTTCTCTTACCTCAAGCAACCTCCTGTCACTTAGGAAAACCCTAGCAAGGAATGTTCCTGCACCCACCTTACATTCCACTGCTAAGGTAAATTTGAATTCCATGAGATAAAATTAATTTCCAAGAAGTCATAAATGAACACCATCCTGATGAAACATGATATGATCCTTCTGTACAAGGCAACCTGTTTCAACACAACAGTACCCTGCGACTTGCATAAAGTCTTAATTTCCCTTTTGACTTCTCACCTCCCCTTCCCAAACACACTTGGTTTCCATGTTTTCCTCTACAGGTGCTTCTGAACAAACTCCATCCAAATGATATGAGTACCAGACCACAAGCATGTTATAGTCGCCAAAAATCTCATGTCCTTCAGCAATGAAATACCGGACAATAGGACCAGATTGTTCTCACCTAGCTGAACAACCAAAAGCTCAGAGTACCCTCTCCACACAAAGTATTTCACCAAGTATGGTTGCAATCAGACCCAAAGCATGCTACTTCTACCCTTCAATGAAATTAGCACCCATACAGTGGTCCTGTTTTTACTTGCTTTCCAACCCATTTCATCAATCAGTGACAAACAATCCACACCATTGTCAAGCCAGATGACGGCCACATAATGCAACCACTGGTGACAAAATAAAATGAGAGGACGCTAACAACCACACATGCTGAAACAAAACCCGCTGATTACTAAACCTCAGGCTAAGATTTCCTTCTCCCTTATGTATCTCTCACAACAGCTTGATCACTACATGCGTAACCTCAATATTACTCAAGCATTCAACAGAGAAACCCAATCATGACGATTCCAATGCAGTGCCAATCTGAAAGGAATGTGTCCCATATTGTAAAGGCAGGAGACTCAAAATACACAATGCTCCATGGACAATTTACAGCACTTGAAACTGCATAAGCATGGAACCTGGCACTAAAAGACATTGCCATGAAGTTCCCCTCTCAAAAACAGATATCAATGCCAAATAGCATAGGTGCACCTCAGACCATCACCCGACCCAAACAGCATGAACTTTTGCCCGTTTCCCAAGTGATCCAATTCTCCTGAACCTCCGCCCTGTTCAAACCTCGTAAACCCCCCCATCCCAATAACTCTGGCATTCGAAGGGTGTCAAAGAACAGCGACAATACACACAGTCAACATAGAAAATTCCCATCCCGCAAAAGAAATTGCAGCTAAAATCCACCCTAATTTGGACTCTGTAATTGGCCTCTATTTATCCAAACCACGGCCCCTTTCCCTGGCCGAACCTGCTGGTATACCTCCTATCCATGGCTCATAACCCCAAAAAGACTTACCATACAATGTAGACTTCACCACCTTGATTTACACAGTTGTTAACCAATTCTCAGTTTGCGCCATGATAAATTGGAAATCAACCTTCCTCACTGTAATGTTTTGCCAGAGATGCCTCTCTTGGCCACCCTACCATCCATAAACTCCTGCCACGCTTCCTTCTAAGCTTTTGTTGTAGACAAAGCTACTGACTTTTTAATGATCTCCCATACTCTTAATCCCCTAATTCCCATAATTCCAGGGGACTTGTGGTCTTTGTGGAGAGGTGTAGAGTAGAGTAGCTTAGAGTCAAGTGGCATAGAGTGGAATTGTGTAGAGTGCTGTAGAGTTGAATAGCATATATTAGAGGGGCATAGAGTGGAGTGGCTTGCAGTGGAGTAGTATAAAGTGGGGTAGCATGGTGGACTTTGAGTTTTCAGTGGACATATAGTGTGCTACCATGTTATAAATTCCTTCATAGGAAGGAATTAAGCAGTTTGGGTCGGTTTGTAAAGTGAGGAAAATTAGTTTTATTACTTAATTTTGTAAAGGCAGTTATTAGCCCATCATTTACTGACTTTTTATCCATGTACAGCAGTATACCATAGTATTACCCAGTATACCATGGACCAATGCATTTTGTGCATTAAAGCAAGGATTGACTTCCAATAAAGTGGCATAGAAGGGAGTAGCAAAAAGTGAAATAGCATAGAGTGGAGTGGCGTAGAGTGGAATTGCTTAATGTGGAGTCGTGTAGGGTGGAATATTGTATAGTGGAGTGGTATAGAGTGAAGCAGCGTAGAGTGAAATATCTGAGAGTGGAGTGTTACAGAGTGGAGTGCTATAGAGTGGAATAGAGTACAGTGGAGTGGCGTATAGTGGCTTAGAGTGCAATAGCATACAGTGGAAAAGCGTACAGTATAGTTGTGTAAAGTGGAGTGGTCTACGGTACAGTTGAGTAGAGTTGAATGCTGAAAGTGGAATAGCATATAGTCGAGTGACATAGAGTCAGGTGCCAAAATTGGAGCAGTGTGGAGAGGCATAAAGTGGAGTGGCGCGGAGTGGAATAACATGGAGTGGAATGGAATGGAGTGGCGTAGAGTTGCACAGAGTGGAGTGGCATATTGTGAAGTGGCACAGAGTGGAGCGGCGTAGAGTAGAGTGGCATAGAGTGGAATAGCATAGAGTAAAGTGGCATAAAGTGGAGTGGCATAGTGTGGCATAGGGTGCAGTATCGTAGAGTGGAGTGGCTTACAGTGGAATAGCATAGAGGAGAGTGGCGATAGTATAGAGTAAAGTGGCATAGAGTAGAGTAATGTAGAGTGGCATGGCATAGAGTGCAGCTGCATAGAGTGAAATAGCACAGAGTGGAATGACAGAGTTTGCATGGCATAGACTGGAGTAGTGTAGAGTGGACAAGTGTAGAGTGGAGTGGCATAGAGTGGCATAGAATCGAATGGCATGGAGTTGAATGGTACAGAGCGGAGTGACGTAGAGTGGAATAGCGAAGAGTGAAATGGCATGGAGTGGAGTGGTGTACACTGTAATAGCATAGAGTGGAGTAGCATAGAGTTGGTTAGACCACACATAAACCTTTTTTTTAATTAAATATGTAAACATGTCTAAACACACTGCAGTAAGGTATATTTGTGAAATATAGTGTAGTATTTACTGTGGTACTTTCCAAGTAGCATCACTGTCTTCTGTAAACTTTATTAAAATATATAAAGTAATAAAACTCATTTTCCCTACCCATACATACATGTAAAGTACCTCAATCCTTCCTATGCACTTTTAAACCAATATAACACTATATTTCTACTTCTAACCCACAGAGCAGACTAAGGGCCTAATTACTACTAAGGTGGTCTGCAGTGGCAGTCTGTGGACCGCCAGACTGGCGGCAAACCTGCCGTATTTTGAGTACGGCGGTTAAACTGCCACTAGACCTCTGAAACTGCTGGGATCCTTGATCCCACAGCGGATGTGCAGTGGTATGTGGCTGCAATATGCTGGCAGTGCCTCAGCGGCACTGCCAAGCAGATTACGAGTTTCTTAACTGCCATCCTTTTCACGGCAGTGAGCCCGCTATGAAAAGGGTGGTGGTGACGAAACTCAGAGTGCCCTAAGAGGGTCTCCTTTTGCCTCTGTGCACAGGGGTGTATAAAGGGGGGCACATGTTGTGCCTCCTGTGGTATTGAACCCCCTGTTCATGCATGGAAAGAAATGCACAACATTGTGCATTTATTTCCGTGCAGGAGCAGGTTGCAGAAATCTCATGGTAGTGCATGTCTAAGGCACATCTATGTGTCTTAGATACACACCGCCGTGGGACCTCCGTAGAAAGAATGCCCACCTGGATTCTAGTCGGAATCCGGTGGGCGGTCTGACTATGGGTTTAGCAGTCTTGCGACAGGGAGCTTGCATGGAAGCCCGCTGCAAGACCGCCAAACTTGTAATCAGGCCCTAAGTGCGGGCTAAAATACATGGCTGCCTTTTACCTTTGTAAAGGCAGTAATTAGTTCAATCATATACTGCCTTGTCATTGGCATGTATGCTGTATACCATGGTATTTCCACAGTACACTACCACCCAACTCATTACAAAGTCGTTGTGCCTTATAACAGAAACACGGCTGAACAGAAAATGTAATGGCATAAAACGTGTTTCATGCCCCCGTTTTTTCCATGCACCTCATTAACGAATCACCACAAAACGTTGCATCATCAACAAATGTAGAAAAAGTAATTGGTCTGCAAAACTTTGTGGAGATTTTTCCAATGGTGTAAATGTATTACTAAGCAAAAATTAAAAGAAATCTCTAGGAATCCTAACTACAACTACAGAGTGGCTCAGATATACGTCTATACATAAGTTGTTCAGATTTCGAGTATCCAATAGCCCTAGCGCTTCATTCTCTTTCACTCCTCTCCTCATTCCTTTCACCTGGAGCCACATTGTAGTCAGATATATTAGACAGATTATCCCTCAAATATTTCTTACATTTACAAGACGTTTAAATTTTGTAGATTAGGTTAGGGTACTGGTGTAGTTTGGCTGTACAAATAAAACAACAAAGAAAAGCAAATGTTATGAACAAGATACTGGAAATATTTCATCAACTGCAAGCATTGGCCTCCTTTCACTATCAAGAAAGTTTTGACATACCCTTCCCAAAGTTGATAATCGAAATCCTTTTGCTTTTTCTTTTCCGGCATTCTCGTTCAAATAGTTCCCGATTGCCAGAATGTACCCCAGCACTCCTACAAATGATTGACTTGCCAGAAGCTGCTGGCAGACTTTCACGATCTGAGATATTAACTGAAAAAAACATGTTTAGATTAAAATATCTACATAAAAAAAAAGTCCTTTGCTGACCAACAAAACAAATGGGCATGCAATCTCCTTACAACTGCTATATTAAACTGACCCACAATTGCTTTCATAATTTTGTACTCTACACATTACGATGGCATGCCTCTATGGGCAAAAATTTTATTTTCTGTGACTGAGGACTAGTGTGTGCTCTTTTTTTTAAGTTTCCTGTTTATAATGTTTGCTCAACATTGGGAATTCATTTTATTTCACAATCCTCTGTAATGGTTTGTATCAATAATAAAAGTACATTTTTTGAAGTTCAGTTTGAATGTAGTGCTCTACGTCTTAAAGGTTATGAAAAAACATTCTTGCAAACTATCTATAGGGTCCACTGTGTGTACCGTCTCACAGCAAAATACCTCTAAATTTACTGTCACTTGGTAGATGTAAACATCCTAACTCCAGCCGCGGCCCATGCAGGTAAGAGCGGTGAGGCCAGGTGGGGAGGGGGAATTTCAACGGATGATGACCACCAAATGATGATGAACAACAAAATATTTTTCCCTCTGCATCATCCGTCAAATTCCCCCCCCCCCACTTGGCCCCACCGCTGTTACCTGCACAGGCCGCGGCTGCTTAACTCTCAAAACGAGCAACATCATTTCATAGGCAGCAATGGGCTTAACACCGCACAGCATATCGTAATCGACACTAATCCTCTATGTAAACTGAGTCTCTAGAAAACTATATCAAGTTGGCATTGAAGACAAGATCAACATATTTGCCTTTACTTACAGGATAGAGGTCCTTCATGCAGACCGGAAGCTCTCTTACGTTTAGTAAAAGATCCAGCCAAATGCTTAAGTGGGGTATTTTACACATCTGCAAATAGAAAGGAAGGCTGCTGAAATCAGAATACACCAACAAACACCATGTATTACTCTGTGGCACTCTCACCTAGGGCAATGCAAGCCTTAACTGGGATTTATGTAGCCACACAAAGCCATATTGCATAAGTCTGCATGGTTTAGTAAATCCAAGGTAACATAAGGCAGTGCATATCGCTGACTTGCATTACCTTGCAGCAGGGAGGCGTTCTCATGGGAGGAATGTGGCCATTCGCACACATCCATCCATGGATTTTGGAGCATTCCCAGATTTGCAAATAGTTGTAAACCTGGTTATACTTCAAAATGGTACTCCTCCCAGACTCAGGTATAATGAGGAGAAATATCTTTACTTCTCCTGGCTACTTTCTTTTTCTCTGTGTGATGCATTCTGCATCACACAGAAGTGCACAGAACTTGTGTTCAAGTGTGCAAAGTTCAAAACTGAAATATGAGCTTAAACTAGGTATTTTCATCACTTACTTTTAAAACAATACCATTTGTTTCAAATGTAATTTGTGTACAGGATGCAGAGGTCCTTAATTAAAAAGAAAATGACCTAAAGGCAATTTTTGGAAGGAAATGGCACAAACTCTAAATATGTAATCATAGGTAAACAAATCTGATAACAATGGATACATTTGATGTAGTCATTGGAGAAAGATTGCATAGAGTTGTGCATTGATAACAAAAGGGTGAATTCTGACTTACTGGCAGCACCTTATGCCTCAATCCTTATGTTCCCACTTCCATCTCTTAGAGGCACTGTGGTTAACTGCTAACTTCAAAGGCTTAGAGTATAGCGGAATTCAGAAAAACCCCACCTAATACCAGGAAGGGATTCCTGGCAGACACCAGCACTCAGGATAGCAGTGAATGTGTGGTAAGTTGACCAGCAGGAGAGGAGAAGACAAAAAAACAACCTTTCCTGCAGACATTCAGATTTCCAAGAAAGTGTACATCTTCACTGGAAGCACATTCATAGGTGCTTCTTCCAAGCCTTATAAACTAGTCAGTTTGAATTGGACTGCAAATTATTTGTTTGCTGCTTTAAAGGCACCAATCTACATCTTTTCAGTACGGTTCAATAAATGAATAGAAGCTCCTGGAAGATAATTGAAAATCTTCTTGGCAGTATTCTCCAGACTTTTACCTCATGAGATACAATTTAATATTTACATTTGCTTTCTGGAGGAAATCTGATGCCATGTTCACAGGTATACTGAAGGATTGCATTTTAACAAACTTTTTATTGGTTTTTTCATAACACAAAGAACAATCTGTGACATTGCATACCTTGAGAATCATTACATCAGTATCTGTATTATCATTCCACATCAAAAACAGCATTACAATCATCGTCGAGTTCAGTATCTCTGCTTTACGTGGCAGTACTCTAGCCAGGACCACAGCAACGCCCACCCATCTCCCAGCCCGTCCCTCGGTATGCCTATTCACTAAGTTCTGGATCCGAGTTCTCCCTCGGGGGCTCGCATATGTCTCCTCGGTAACTGTTCCACGTCCCCCATATCTGTGTCCATTTCTTGGGGCACCTTCTATGGATATATACTGCCTTTTCAGCAACTATGATGGAGTCCATGTCTCTACACCACTGGGGGAGGGTAAGGGACTGTCTGGACCCCCACTTCTGAGCTATGTTTCATTTTGCAACCATCATGCCTATTGTTACCCATGTTTGCATTGCGCGGTTAAGGTCGGTGGGTTCCCATATATTGAGGAGACAAATCCTAGGTTCCGGGAGCGTTGTGATGTGTGTCGCCTGCGAAAGTGTACGCATGACCGCCCTCCAGTATTGGCTCACTATAGGGCATGTCCACAGGGTATGAAAGAGGGTCCCCTCCTGCCCACACTGTCGAAGACAGAGGGGTGAGTCCGTCTGCTTGAGTTTATAAAGGAGAGTTCGTGTATAGTATGTGCGATGTAGTATTTTCAACTGTATGAGCTTGAGTTTGGATGGTATCGCTACCTCCCTGGGGGAAGATATGCCCTCCTGCCATTCCTTCTCGTCAAAGTCACCGAGCTCTCCCTCCCACTTCGCTTTTAGGGCCATCAAAGGGTCTGGCTGATTGTTAATGATTTTACGATATGTCTCAGATATGGCTCGTTTGGTAAGGTGATCCGTGTGGAGTCTGTCCTCCAATGGCGAGGCTTCGGCCAGCTGCGTGCCTGGCGCAATCTGTGCCATGAGCGCATGCCTGACTTGAATGAATCGGAATCTCTCGGCAACGTCCATGTTGTATTCAGTCTGCAACTGCTCAAATGGTATCACCCCTCCCTTCCTCCAGAGGTCTCCCACCCGCGAGATCCCTATCAGGTCCCACTGTCGAAATCCTTTAGTATTACGCAGTCTACCCAGCCTCGACACGTCCCACAGCGGCATAGCCTGTGTTATCTTTCCGTCCCAACCCAGGTGTTTCTGCGCCTCATGCCACACCTGCACAGTGTGTGCCGTCGGGCCCGTAAGAGTGTGCCTCTTACTCTTGTTATATAATGCCCCATGATGCCGCCCTCGCCCAGCAGCTGCCGGTCCATGCGGTACGCTGGATCATTACCTGGTGCGTGGAGCCACTGGTTGACAACCGCAAGTTGCGAGGCCCAGTAGTAAATTTTTATGTCAGGGAGGCCAATGCCGCCATCATAGCAGCCTTTTGTCAATTTACGCATCGCTATCCGTGGTGCCTTCCCCTCCCATAACAAGCTGGTAACCTCAGCGTTTATTGTTGCAAAATACGTGTGGGAGACCGGAAAAGGCGTGTTTTGTAGTACATACAAGAAACGGGGGAGAGCCATCATTTTGAAGAGGGCCGCTCTGCCCAGCAGCATCAGCGGCAAGGATCGCCAATGCTTGACATCACGGTGAAGCCGCATAAGGGGCTGCGCAAGGTTCTTTGCGATGAATTGTACCCTGTCAGTGGTAACATATATTCCCAGATATTTGAAACCCTCCTCCGTTATCTGCATCCCACAGCCCCGTGGAAGCCGGGGTGGGGGGTCCCGGAGGACAAAGAGACATGATTTCTCCCAATTAATGGTATATCCGGACACCCGGCCATAGGACGTGCAAATGTCCAGGAGAAAATTAATGGAGCTCGCCGGCGATGCCAGGTAGAGCAGGATATCGTCTGCATATAGGGATATGCGATCCTCCCATCCCCTTGCCCATTTGAGACCCCGGATAACCTGATCCTGGTGAATCCAGGCCGCCAACGGCTCCAGCACCAGCGCGAAAAGAAGCGGCGAGAGGGGGCCGCGTTCCACGTCTCAGCGGAAAAGTGGTCGATACGTGGCCGTTCACCACCACCTGGGCTAGGGGGCGTGTGTAGAGTAATTGGACCCATGCACAGAACTTGGAACCGAACCCCACATGCCGAAGAACAGCAAAAAGAAAGGGCCACTCCACCAGGTCAAATGCCATTTTGGCGTCAAGGGACAGGATAACAGCCTCTTCCTCAATAGTGGGTTGACGTGCAAGGACCCCATGGAGACGCCGTAGATTCAGGGCGGTGTTCCTGTTAGGCATGAAGCCAGATTGGTCCGGATGTATTATGGTGGCTAGATATGCCTGCAACCTGGCGGCCAACACTTTTGCCAAAATCTTTGCCTCCGCATTGATCAGGGAGATCGGTCTATAAGAGGCACACTCCCACTGTGGTTTATGGGGTTTGTGGATAGTCACTATCGTGGCCAACCTCTGGTCCCGAGGCAGGGCACCCCTCTCCAGACTGTCTGTGTACATATTCAACAAGTGAGGCACAATCTGCGCCGTCGCCTTTTTATAAAATTCGACCGGTAGGCCATTCGGTCCCAGTGCTTTCCCCGTGTGTAGTGCAGCTATCGCCGCCGTGAGCTCCTCAGGAGTCAGGTCGTTTTCGAGGGCATCCACCGCCGAAGGGGCCAGGGCCGGCATATTCATGTCTCGGAGGAAGGCTAAGTTGTCGTCCACGGTATTCGTGGCTTTCGGGGTATAAATTCCGCGATAATGAAATGCAAACGCCTCTGCAATCTGCTGCGGCTCCGTCGTAGACGTGCCATCATCTAGCTGGATCTGTGCCACCCATCTATTGGCTCGTTCCCTGCGGTCTAGCCACGCTAACAATTTACCCGCTTTATCACCCACTTCTTATATAGTGTGCCGTGTTTCGGTGATCTTAGTGTTCGCCATCCCCTAGGCATACGATTTATATTCCTGCTGTGCCAGTTGCATCTGATGTGTCGTGTGCTCATCGACCTGCAGCGCATGCGCTGCTTCTGCCCGGGACACCTTCTCTTCCAGCCCCTCAACCTCCTTTTTCTGGGACGCTTTGTGATCTGCTACAAGCGAGATAGCCTGCCCACGAAGGACTGTTTTATAGGCCTCCCACAACGTTTTCGGGGATGGAAACGTGTTTTTATTTTCCGCAAAGTATTGTTTTATCGTCAAGAGAAGTCCCTTGGCGATTTTCGGGACTTTGAGATACCCGGGAGACAGTGGGAAGACCCTACGTCTCCGAGGGGCCATTGCTGTGTACATGATGAGGACTGAAGAGTGGTCAGATATGCCTCTACGGAGGTGCGTCACCTCTGCAACCCCCCTCGTCCCGGTCGCTAGTGTAAAAATATAGTCCAGTCTAGAAAGGCTGTTGTGTGCCCCGGAATGGAATGTATACTGTCTTTCAGTAGGGTATCAAAGTCTCCATACATCTATGAGCCCAAGAGCCTCCGTGAAGTCAAGCAACTGAAGACTGGCCGCAGTGGGCCCCCTAGAGGGCTGCCTATCTAGGGACACGTCCATGGTAGCGTTGAAGTCTCCCCCTATTATTAAGTCGCCATGCGGAAGGGAGAGGAGAAACTCCCCCAGCGCCCGTAGAGCGGTTTGATGCAATGTGGGAGGGATGTAGACTGCCACTATGTTGTATATCTTCCCTTCCCATTGGCAGGTTACTGCCGCAAAACATCACTGGTCGTCTTTCCGGGAGTCAGTGACTATCAGCGGGAAGCGCTTGTTCACCAATATCCCCACTCCCCGCGAGCCCGAGGTGAAATCGGAATGTATCATCATTTTGTAGCCCCATCTATCTAGGGCCTTACAGGTCAAGCCCGTCAAATGCGATTCCTAGAGCAGTGCAACCGCCGGACCTCTGCGCCTGATATATTGCAGTACTAGTCCTCGCTTAATTTTATCGCCCAACCCATTGACATTCCAGGACAGCACTGTGAGGTGCGAGGCGGGCGCGTGGGGAGTCTGCACATTTACCCCCATGTCAGCCATTGGGGTCTACACTCGCAACCTGTCTGCCTCCCACCGCCCCGAATCCACCCAAGGTGTTTGTCGCCCCCATCGCTGCAGCGCCGTGAGTGCAATCTGTGAGAATCCTATGCGTCACAACAACACTTCCAAGCAAACCAATAGTAACTATTAGAAATTGTGCCCTCCCCTCCACCCCCCTCCCTGCTCCCCTGCCCGGTGGATTTCGAACTATCCGCCACCCCAACTCAGCAGAGTGCTTGATTCCCATAACTGTATACTTGCGTAGGGGGGAAAGAGTCACTTCATGCCGCTCCGCCATCGCCGAGTTGTAGCACGATTCGTTGCAAGAGCCTGAGAGTTCAAAAAACATCCATGAGTATGACACGGCCCAGCGTACGCTGAGCCACACACCGGTCCAGTTGCGGCATCGTCCGTAGCCGGTGCTCGCACACCAGCCGTACCCCATCAGTCCGCCGCGTGGATTTCCTCCGTCAGTGCCGCGTCTTCTATTTCTGGACTGTTGTCACCTGCGGGCAACGATGTCTGTGGCCGCAACACGCGTGCCGGACCTGCACGCTGGACATCATGTGCGGGTCGCCAGCCCTCCAACCAGTCAGAGGCCTCTTCGGGCGTGTTGAAGAACCACGTCTTCCCCTCCGCTTCAACACGTAATTTTGCGGGATAGAGCATTGCATATTTGAGTTCACAACTGCGTAGTTCCTTTTTCACGTTCAGGAAGTCGCTCGCTGTTTGGTCACCGCCGCTGTATAGTCTGGGTATAGTGTGATGGTACAGTTATCCAGCCTTAGTGGGGGGGCGGCGCGTGCCTGCTGCAGGATGGCGTCCCGGTCTCGAAAGTTAAATATTCTGGCCAGGATCGGCCGCGGCGGGGCGCCTGGTCGGGGCCTGCCCCCAGGTACTCGGTGCGTCCGTTCCACGGAAAAGAAATTGGATAGTCCACGAGGCAGCAATTGATCCAAAATCAGCTTCTCGACGAAGAGATCTAAGGCTGGGCCCCGGACGCTCTCCGGTACACCCACAAGGCGTATGTTGTTCCGTCTCGACCATCCCTCCTGATCCTCCAGCTTGTCCAGCAAGTGTTTCTGCATCTTTTCCAGTGCATGGATCTGGCTTTTGAAAACTGCAGCGTCCTTGGTCAAAGTCTCTGTGGTTGCTTCTACCTCCTTGACTCGCTCATTCATTTTGGAGATGTCCGCACGAAGCAGCCCCACATCAGTCGAGATCGTCCCCATAGTGCCATTCATCTGCGCTAGTGCAGCCATCATGTCTTTGAGGGTAATCTCCGGTGGCGTCTCAGATGACGGGCCCGGGCCCGAAGCGTCTCGCGGAGGCGATGTCTCGGTGCGCCCTCTATGATACGCGTATTTTTCCAGCTTATTGTGGGATGATGAATACTGCCCCTTGCTCCCCATCTTATCCAAGAGGCGGGGGCGGGGTCCAACCCCTCCAAAAGTCCCCAATATGGATGAGACCTGGCTGTTGCCGCTGCCTGCCACGGGGGTGTTCCCACGCACGGCCTGTCGGTTTCACCAGTCCTCAGTAAGCAAGTTGTGTGGGGGGTCAGACCGCCCCAGCCCCCTCTAACTGCCACGTGCCTCCAGGTATGTAGCCAGTCCCTTCCTGGGGCGCCCGCTCGCCTCACCCATCCATTGCACGGGTTGTCACTCTGGCGCCCACGCACTGCGAAGCTTCGCCCCGGCGCTTCGTATGTCCCCAGAGTAGCGCCTGTTCTGAGCACCCTGGAGCCTCCCGGGAGGCGTCTACTCCTTCGCAGGCCCAGGCAACGCTCTCCCGGGTGCCACGTATTCAGCGGCATCTATCGGGGCCCATGCGCGTAGTCCTTTGCTGGCGTTCCGGGTGGTGTCTCAGGCCACGGCCCCGGTCTATAGAGCAGGCCCAGGGATCGGCCTTCCCGCAACGCTATGGGCCCCCAGCCGGGCCCAGCGCGTCAGGCCCCAGCGCGGCACTTCACCCCCCGCTCCGGGGCTCGTCTCACCTTCGTCGCACCTCTCCAGGGGGAGTATCAGGCCCCACAGGCAATCGTCCTCCTACACTGGCGAGTGCAGGCTCCACGGGCCCAGGACAACTTCCACTCGCCGCCGCTAATCCCGGGCTGTCGCTCCTCCGTTCAGTCGGACAGCCGGGGGGATCTACTGCGCCCCCCACCTCATACCTCTGGTCTCGTGTCTCTCCGGTGCAGCCCGGTCACTCGGGGCGCTGCAGCGGCTCCCGTCGCACGCCGCAAGGTGCCTCCGCCGGGAAAGGCGAAATCGAGGCCCTGGCTGCCACGCGGCCACCGGGCCGGAGTCCGCAGGTCTCGCTGCGTCGCGTCTGGAAGCCTGCCCGGGGCACAAACTTCTCCCAAATCTTCACCTCGGTCTCTTAGAGCGCCACCGCCATAGGAACTCTCAGATTTCAGCGGATTAGTGCCAGGATTATGCGGCAGGCAGAGTGCAGGCACGGAGCTCTCCTAAGCCGCGGCCATCTTCGTTGGTTGCTGGCCACGCCCCCACTGCTTCAGTTTTTTAACAGGGTTGCTGACCTGCTCCTACCAGCACAAATGTCTTGACAATATTATGTGCAGATATGGGAATAAGCAAACTTTCTCCTGTTTCAAAACTCTTAAATAGAAACTGAGGGCCATATTTATCATTCGTACACGCAACACAACACAGCAATGCAACTTGCTGCACTGCCTGAAATGCAGGCGGCAGGAATGCGACATCAAGATATGACTCATTCCTGCTCTCTCCTTGTGCTGGCGCACTTTTGGCTGCCTAGCGCCAACTAAGGCACTATTGCACCATGACACAAGGGTGCCTGGATTGAAGCAAGGATTGTTTTTATACAGGAAGGGTCACCTTCCTGTATTACAAACTCCTTTGAGGGTGTTTACTCTTTCTACGTGTGTGCTGCAGAATGCAACACACGTAGAAGGAAGAAAAAAGGGAGAAATAAAGATATTGCTTCACATTACGCCTCTCCTGGGAAGATGTAACATTTAGACGCATTCCTAGGTCTACCACTCATGGCACATCGGGCAATGCGTCAAATTCCATGGGTGGATGCATGGAAAAATCCATGCTCCTCCCATGGAATGCCTCCCTTATGCATAGTAGCGCCAGGTAACGACTTGCACTGGCTTGCATTACTCAGGATTTACAAAGGACAACAGGGCCATGCAAAGATATTCCTCCTCGTTACACCTCCCCAGGGAAGGCATAGTATTTTGACACATTCCTAGGTCTACCACTCATGGTAAATCCGGGAATGCGCCAAAATCCATGGGTGGATGCATGGGAAAATCCCTCCGCCACTCATGGAATGCCTCCCTGGGGAAGACTTGCACTGCCTTTCATTACACCAGATTTATTAAGGACCATAGGGCCATGCAAAGTGGCTTTCCATTGCTTGGTAAATCTCATCTAGGTTTTGCCTCTCCATTGCAATACCTTGAGCAGTGTAAGGGCAATGCAAAACCTTTGATAAATATGCCCCTCAATGTCCAAAGTTGGTGTTATCCAAAAACCCCTATCCTTGACCTTTTCATGGTAATCTTCTAGCCATTTGACTCACAATATATGATGCTGTTAACTGAGTTTTCAATCCTTTTGGAGTTAAGGAAATCAGAAAAGACTCATCAGAGAACAGCAATGTTGATACCTTGAAGCCCAATTTAAAGGAAAATCTTTAAAGAAAGCAAAACCTCCTGTGCAGATTGTTAAAGTTCACTGAGGAAAGTGGAGGAGTTAGTAAGCTGCCCTGCTGAGCTCCTCTCATAATTGGAAACGGTAGCTCAGCATTCCATTTTGACTCACTACAAATGTTCGAGTAGTTCCTATGCACAGCTTAAGACCCTTCATCCCTTATCACGAGTTGGCTGACATGGAGCGTGGGGATACCAGGGCCAGAATTCAAGATTCCAGTCAGTGTCTCAACCTCTTAAACTGACCATAAAGAGTTACATTTACCAGAATGTGGAATAACATGCAGGATCAGGAGTTAGAGAATACTTTACCGTAATCTTCACTAATTCCAGGGACTTTACCAGATACATTTCCTACCCCCTCTAACAAGGTCAGAAATGTCCACAGACCAGCAAGCGGAGTCACTTGTACAGAAATGCGCCAAATAAAACCAGCTATGGGGTTACAGCATGCTTTACATTCTGGTGCTGGAGCACCAAGCCACCCAGCAATCAACATGAATGGTATCCCTTCCGGATACCTCTGGAGCCAACTTGCAGTGAAGGCTTTAGAGTCATCATCTTCCTTCTAGTTTGGCAAATTAATGAGATGCTATATGGAGCATCGGCCGCTGGCCAGTGGAGCATCGGTTCCGGATTCTTGGTTCGGGGCAGAGATATTGCCGATCTATAAGAAAGGTGATCGCTCTGCCCCGGCCAACTATCGCCCGATTAGCCTTATCGATGCAGTTCAAAATATTATAGCTCGTTTGCTATTGGGTCGTATTCAGAGTTGGATGTCCGAAACTGATATACTAACGCCTTTACAGGCGGGTTTTCGGACGCATTTCGGAACCCTCGACCAAGCTTTCAGGTTCATTCTCTTATATTGGAAGGAAGTATATCTTGGGGGTGGCATGCTTTTTGCAGCTTTTGTGGACCTAAGGTCTGCATTCGATTTTGTGCCAAGGCCCAAACTGTGGGAAGTCCTCCGGGAGATGGCTATGCCGCCAGAACTGTTGAGGCTGTTGAGTAACCTGCATGAACATACATACGCCCAGGTTCGCTGGGGAAAACCAGGGGAGGTGACAACAAGATTTGAGGTGTCCAAAGGGGTAAGACACCTTGTTTTCCTTGTTCATTAACGGGGTTATAAATTATTTTTTAAACTTACCGACAGATGCACCCTCCATAGCTGGTATGAAAGTCCCCTTGCTCATGTTCGCGGATGACACTCTTTTAATTTCTAAGACGCGACAGGGGCTACAGTTATCACTGTCCCGTTTTGAGTTGTTTTGCCGCGAACATGAGCTTGAGGTAAACGTGGGGAAGACCAAGTTTATGGTCCTTCGTGGTGCTAGACCAGTAAAAAGCAAGGGTTGAAATGGGAGGAGCCACTCTGGAACAGACATCTACTTTCACCTATCTGGGGGTCACTTTTAGTGACAATCTAAGCTGGAAGTCCCAGATTGACCTCTCCACCCTAAAGCATATACAACTAGGTGGAGCCTTGCTCAAAGAACATAGCCATTCCATAACCAAACCTATGGCCCCCCTGATTAAAATGTATGGGTCTAAAATTCTTCCAGCGGTAATGTATGGTGCTGAACTATGGGGGTTTAGCAATTTGGATTCCCTGAGGGTGGCACAAAACAAATTTCTTAGGTCTGCAGTAGGATTACCACAATCTTCCCCACGCATACCTCTCTTATATGACCTAGGTTGTCAGCCTGTTGAGGACATGGTGCGGTATAGGCCGCTAGCGTTTTGGCGGCGCCTGTGGATTACCCCAGAACTGTCCCTATATGCCAAGGCATTACTAGAAGTGAAAGCTCTAGGGGGTTCTCATAGGATCAGTTGGCTGTCTGAAATTAAAACCATCTTGATTGATATGGGGATGGGTGAGTTATTGACCAACCCCGAGACGGCTGTTTCCCCCCCCGAAAAAGATCTTTAGGGACACTTATTGGCAATGGATTAAAGTTAAGCGTCATGCATCCCTGACTGGTAGTTCTTTGACTATAACATATCTGGCTGTCAAGGATGACTCCTTTCTTGAAGAGTACTGTGCCATAATAACAAAGCTGCAGGATCGAAAACTTTACGACCAGTTTAGACTCGGCTCCCTACCGCTACGTTGTTTTACAAAAAACTGGTATACATCTGGTAGTGATAAATGTCCCCTATGTGAGGATAAGATCGAAACAGTCGATCATTTTCTCTTTGTCTGCCCAGAGTATCACCAACCAAGACGGTTGTGGTTACGCCCTGTATGTCGTGAACTGGGCGTTAGATCTGCGCAGGCAGCTAGCAGAATATTGAAGTCTGATACATCAAAACTTGTGGTTATTGGTGTGGCTAAATTTATTAGTTGGGCCTGGCTCCTACGGTACCGGAGGATTAGTTCCTAATTATCTGGCCCCTAAATAATGCTGAGACAAACGTGGTATAGGCTTTACTTGATTTTAAGGTCAAGGCAGGAGGATTTCTACTATTTCTTATATTATAACCAATTTTATCAACTGTCAAGTCGTTTGCAAAATTGTATATTTAATATTTTCTTATTACTGATTTTAGTATGTTACTTATTTATTTGTTTTATTAAGCTTATTGTGTTAAACTATATTCTTATTATTTTTAATTAATTGCATATTATGAAATGTTAGTATGTCTTTTATGATGAAATATTCGCAATAAAGACTTTTTTTGACTTGACTTTGACTTGAGATGCTATATGTTAATTAACTTACAACTGTATGTAATTAAAATATCTAAAATGTACTCAAGGCCATATGATGGCATATATTAGCAGGTAATGACAAAATGAACAATGTCAAATAGTGATCATATATTTTGAATGTAAACTTGGGAAATTATTAATGGCATGCGCTACCTCCCCATAATCTGAAAGGGAAGCCTTCCTGTGAGGAAAAAAACACTATAAATGTTAGAAAGTGCAATTTTTAGATTGAAAATGACACCTGAACGAGGATTTAGGTAAATTATGGTTGACAGAGTCTGAGAAGTTTAATTATGTGTGTACAAGATAAAATCTGTTAATTGCATAGTTTGATGAAAAACTGAAATTAATTCATGTTTTTCTAGATGCAAGCTGTGATACAAATATGTAACCTTTTACACTCAGAAAAACAAATGGTATATATATTTGAATGGCTTGGCCACCGGTACTGAAGTATGTATGCAACTTGTAATTCTTAGCATGAATCCAATTAGAATGACAGAATTACCTCATCATTTGTTCAAATACAAGTGCTACCATTACAAAATGTATTGACACCCTTTGAATGTGGGGTGTAAGAATAAGTCATCACTTGTGGAATAAAAAAATGAGCCCTTAAGGTTCATGGATGTTATTAAAACATAGCACAATGATACAGCTGCTATTGTTTGCCAAAATGTTGTTCTAAGAAATTGCGTAATTAGTGGTGCAGGATATGAGGCCTGCACAAACACTAAAAATCCTCATAACTTGGGTCTGAGACTTTAACACTCTCAGGCCACATACAATGCAGCTATAGGACGAGTAACTAGGAGTTCCTCCTCTCTCAAGTTGTACAGGAATGGCTCCATCCAAGAGGAGTAGAAAATGATGAAAACGTCTCCACAGGTCATGAATCCTCTGACCCGGGAGATATAGGGTTGATTTTTTAAAGTTATTCAAGAGGGGGCTGCTACGCTCCTGCAGCCCCTAGGCACTGCCTTACAAATGTTGAGGTGCCCCTACACCTCCTTAGGGCACCACACGAAAGAGAAATAATTAACTAAAAGACCTTGCAGGGCATTGCGGGGTGTCTCCTCGCTAGAGCAGTGAATTTTAATTGAGCAGCCCCTGACACTTTCATTTTCATTTGAGCCACCTCACCACTATCCTTCATTCGGTGTTCTTAAATTTTAGTTTGGGTGTCCCGGTTCCACCAGCGGTATTCACAGCCATCCTTATCATTGGTGATTAGTGGGGCGCCCACTCCCGCCCTTCCCAGCGGGCTCCCAGGGAACCATCCACTGTTGATGCGAGAGCCAGCAGCAGTTCCCTCTGCTCCTCTGGACAGGAAGAGCATTTATTCCTGGCTCCACCCTGTGGCAGTAGTTATCTTGGTTCTCCTAGGTCCCAGGGAAGGGGTCCTGGACCCAGTCTTGCTCTTTCAGGGTCCACAACGGGGTCTCAAGCCCTGTTTTGGATTGCGCTGACCTTGTAACCTTGGCACCAGTAGGAGTCTGGGGACAGGCCCTTCCAGTGCGGCCCTGGGCATAAATAATTAATGGAGCTTGTGCCAACCCTGGACACTGGCCCACACTGGAGCTATCTTGAAAAATCACTACAAACCTGCACACACTTTGTACTCTGCCCAGTCTCCCTGCAGCACTGGGCTTTAATCAGTCATTGGGCTGATTAACTTAATTCTGGGCTTATTTTACTCCTGGTGGCAAGCTCTTGCCACCATGGACAGTTTCAGCAGGGGTGTTATTTTTGCGGAGAGCTGATTTTACTTTGGTCCCGAAAGAGATGGGGTAAGATGATGGCAATATTCACAAGCAGTTTATTGAACACGTTTGAGTGGGCTAGGAACCCGCATGTCCTAAAGGGCCTGAGTTGATTGAGGGTTGATCTGTTTTAGTGGATTGTCTCTTTACACACAAAGAGGGAGAGATGTGACCCTTTGAGAATACATATTTGGTGGATCTTTGTTGTGGGCAGCACATTAGGAATTGAAATAGGGTCCCAACTCATGCAGATTAGATTTTTATGGTCCTGATAAATTGCCATAGATCTGTATAGGCTAAAAAGGGCAAGAAACAATGACCAATTAAGAGGAAAGAAAGGAACATAATTTCCCAGTATATTCCTAGTTGTTTTTATTCTGTAACAGGGACCCCCATAATAAAGTACTTTCAGTGTGGTACCTTAATTAATTTTATCTTCAACCTCACCAGTCTACATACTCAGTTGGCATCAGCTCATGAATTACGCACACTCCCACTCACGGCAAAGTGAGAAAAGGATATCTTGCAAAGAGCACTTTTTAGAGGTCTATTGGGTATTGCAACGCTGGCCTAATGAGCTCTTACTATGATGAAGCATGCCCCCCTTTTGGGCCGTTGAGGGCCCCTTCTCCGATAAGCAAAAGACTGTCACTGCCTGCTTACCTACCAAATTATGTCACCCTAGTTTGGGATAGTAACAGCACACTGTATTTGATTATAGTTTTATTGTCTCCCTTGCCAGCTTACTCTTTTGCCTGGCTCTTGATGCTCCTCTCCTTCTGCCGGTCCTCAGATGTTCAGGTCTTCCCCAACAAGTCCTCAGTAGGTGTAGGGTGGCCAGTGTCACCAGCACTGGAGAGATCCATTCAGTCCTGGAGATCAGCTGCAGAGTCCTTAGTCCATTAGGGCATCATGTTTCTTATTCTTTTAACTGTCCGTGGTGTTATCAACATCCAAGTTCAGGGTCTGGCTTACTGTCTCTCCCTTGTGCAGGGGTTTTAAGCATGGGTGGAAACAACTAGATGCTTGGCGCCCTGTACCATTTCTAGGATGTCTCATCATCCTTCCACCTCTGTCCCAATTCTGCTGCACATGGTTCTGGGACATTCCATATGATTCCATTAGGTTCTCTCATTGCAGAGCACATCTGAGGGCTTCAGCTCCCACTTAGTTAACATCACTGCCAGATGCATTCCCACCAAAACTTGAAATGGGAGCCCCTCCTGTGCTGGCTGCTAAATGTCTGGGACTCCTCCTTTGTTTAGTGGACTTGGGTTGTCCAACCCCAGGTGCAGTGTGACAAAGAATTTCCAGACAAAGAATTTCCTTCCCACCCCTTCCATTTAAGAAAACTGAGTCATGCACTGCTAAGTGTTCCTTTTATGTGGGAAGACCTTTGTTCCCTCTACAGGAGAGCCGATTAATTAACTTGGCCCAGCAGGGGGACAGAAAGCCTGAAATCAGTGCATATAGTTTCATGGGACCAGCATATCCAGACTCTGTGCATTGTTCACTGAATTTTGACACCTCACTGGAAACTGTGTAGGCCTAAGTGGAGTGAAACTACACTTTAAAACAGATTGTGTAATACAGTGACACTACATATACTCCAGTAAACCCTACTGACCTGTCTATGAATGCCTACTCTTATTATAAGACCTACCCCAGGTCAACAATTATCCTTGCAGAGTCCCTTCTATGCCAGGATGCATGTGTGCAATTGCCAGGCTGTGCATGACGGTAGTCTGACACTCAAAGCACACACACGTGTCCACAAGTCTGTATACACATGTTCATGTGTAACCAGCCCAGTGCTCCTCAACCTATCTGCATGGCAGATGCCTTATCTTAAAAGGTGGACACAGGAGGTAAACATGTGCAGTTCAATTGTCATGTAAATACTATGAGTGATACTTGAGAAGTAAGACTCACCCACAGTAAAGGTAAAAAAAATAGATGATCAAAAAGCAAATAAATTCAGTTCACTTAATGGGTGGAACCCTTTTCAGTAGACCTGTAAAAGCCTGTTTGAATTTAAATACTGATACTGCTTGGTTATCAGTTCTTTTTAGATATGCATATGTTTTCAACACATATTCAAGCATTTTAGGAGTATATATTTATCACAATAATGGGCCTAAAACAACAGGATCATTGTGTCAAATTATTTTTGGGAATTAAAAAAGTCAGTATTGATTGTAAAATAATTAGACTAGTTAACTTCATAAATGACTTAATCAGCCTGGAACAGTCTAGTTTGGTTAAAAATAGGAACATAGTCGATAATTCTCATGCATTGTTTAAATATTATTAACAAAGCTTCTAAAATGGCAGTCCCTATTGATGCAATCTGCACTTACTCTCCAAACAGAGAAAGCTTTTGACAGAGTTAACTGGGCGTTTCTTATGGAAGCAGTGTTTTAAAATCTTATTTCACTACTGTATTCTTCTACTAAGCCATTAGTAATAGTGATTGGAGTTCAATCCCCATATTTTCCCCTAAACAGGGTTACTAGACCAGGATGTTCTCTGTCTCCATTACTCTTTAAGTTGGCTTTAGAACCATTGCTCCTTCAAATAAAACAGTCAGAGTTTTTCTGACTTTAAAGTTAAAGATCAACCCATTACATTTACTGCTTATGCAGAGGATATTCTTTTGTTTGTGTCAAAACTGGAATTGTCTATATCAACTTTCTCCACAGAACTAAAACTCTATTCCGAGCTTTCAGGCTTTAAACGTATAAATGTGGATAAATCAGAGGTTATGTCTCTTAACAAATATTGCATGAAAGAGACGTGTTGCTGCTGGTTTATCCTGGAATATGACTAAGATCAAATTCTTGGGGATCTGGCGTTGTCATTCAATTATGGATACTCCTAAAATCAAAACAGACAAAAGTCCATAACCTTACACAAAAATGGTCTCCTTTATTTTTATCTTTGTGGTGTAGCATTGGCACAATCAAGATAATGATCTCCCAACTGTAAACTTTTCTCTATACTGATGCTGGTTAAAATTTCTAATAGTTTTTTTTTGCTACCTTAGATAGCATATTCTCTAAGTGTCTTTGGAATGGGACAATACCTAGAATGTTGTGTCTGGAGGTGTTAGTTTTCTGAATTTCTCCTCTTATCACAGGGTATTTGGTATTAAACATATTCAGGCTCATTTAGTGGATCCTGACTGCAACATTTGAATGTCATTGTTCTATCTAGAGAGGGCTTTGGTTTTCCCTTTTCATCACATAAATATTTTTTTATAACTAATCCGCCTAATTTTTTGACACTGTCTCCTGTTTCACACTCTTGTTCCTTATTGAATTCATTTATGGTTTCAAATGTATCATCTTTTAGTCAGTTTGTTTGCAGTCCCATATGGTATAATGAATTGATTAAGATAAATGGTAAAGCCATATTGTGGATAAAGTGGACGGATATGGGCATTTTCACCACTTCACAATTAATAAAGGATAACTCTATTCTCAGAACCATCCACCAAATGCAATCTTTCAAATAATATATTTACACAATATATAATGAGATTTAAGGTCTCCTCCACATTGCACTTGGGTCACTCAACTCTTCTAGCTTTACAGCTCCTCATGTGCAAAATAGTCCTATTTCTAAGAACTTGCACTCAAAATCTGATGTCATGTACAAATTGCTCCAAACACCAAATATGGACTGACCTAAATTCCCTAACAAAGCTTTTTTTTTCTATTTTTATTTTTTTAGTCCTCATTCGCCACCTACCTCACTTCAGATCGCACTCAAGTTGTCTATATCCACACTCAGCAAGCTGAGAGGCATAGGCGACTGGAGGAGGAGACCCCACCTACCGGTACCAGAACTTGCCTGGGTGCTAATGAAGAACCAGCTGAAATAGCTCTTCTGCCAAGCTCCAAGTGTTAAATGGCCCTCGTCATAAAACTGCCAGTAACAAGCTTTGTGGGAGTTGGAGCTGCATTGCACTTGGCCATTTTCTACTTTGGACAAACTCTGGGCCAAATTGCATTCTACAGGTCACATCGCTACTTTAACACAAACTCTGGGGCATATTTGCAAGCTCCTATTAACACCAGTGTCACTTTTTTTGATGCTCCAGTGGCATAGCGCCATCTTCCATATTTATAAGGTGGCACTAAGCCACTGAGCATGGCTTAATGCCACCTTGTAAATATGCCCTTTTCCGCTCACAGCAGGGGCGGGCAATGCGTATTGCTCCGGGTGTTCCACTGCAACACCGATTGCTTTTTCACGCTGCTCCAGATTTACAAGGCTGAGGTAGCGCCAAAAACTAATGCCATGGAAAACCAGGCATTAGAATGGCGATACAAGGAGAAATTATTAATTTCTCCTCATTTCTGCTCTTTCCATGTGTGCTGCAATAGAAAAAGCAAATCACCATTATTGATGTGGGCGAAAGTGTCCCTTCCTGTACATAAACAATCATCGCTGGGGCGCAGGCACCCTTGCAACATGGCGGCAGGGTACCTGCGCTAGCAGCTTTTTTTGTGCTCGGGGAAACACTGGGATGCACGGTATTCTTGTGAATATGGCACATCCCTGCGTCTTAAAAATGTTGGAGCGCAGCACAGCCAAATTTTGCACAGCTCGGCACTCTGACACTTTCTTGTAAATATGCCCCTCTGTTTTTTCTATAAAATGTTATAATATACTCCAGTTTTTCTTAAACTAAACTCATTCAACAAGATACTTGTTGGGCTTGTGATGCACTGGCTGGTTCATACTTTCATATATTTTTTCTATGCACTGTTGTTTTTGAATTTCTGACTCATGTTTGGCAAATGGTTTATGTTATTACCAATGTTTCCTCACTTTTTCATTAGCTACATTATTTATTCCTATTTCTTATTTCTTATTATATTACAGGTCACCACTTATAACTGGAAATCTAAAGAAAATATTTGTATTAACTCTTGGTGGAATTTAGTGTGTCACAGCATTTTATTATGAACTCCTTATAGTTAGCATTTAAACATGACGACCTGTGGTTACCAATTACCAATTATTTTCCAAATTGGGCTATTGCGAATGCTACAATGTCTTCACAAGACTAACGATCTTTTTGATGAATTTCATCTATGTTATGAGTTATTATTCATATTATATTTCACTTGGATTTTACCTATATTGTAACTTTGTCTCAATATGCTTGATATCCTTCTTACTTTCATCTTTCCTTTCTTCTCTTTTTTCTCCTTCTAGCTATCTTTCCTCTTTTCTATTATAATATTACTCTGTGTATTGCCTTTCTGCTACCCTGCTATGTTGTTGACTATATGACATACCAGTTTATGTTATGATTTATTTTTTTGTTTCTTCAATAAAAAAAACTAAAAAAGCCGGTATTTATAAATAAATATTGACATTATGCATAACGTTCTATTTTTAAAAACCTAACCTTTTTAATGGTATTAGAATTTTGCCAGATGGTTTTTAGAGCCCTGAATAAATTTAACTCTGCCTGGCTCTGAAGCATGATTTTTCCTTTAAGTTAAATTTTTTGCCATTTGAACAAGATTTTCCTAGTGTTAGTCTGATGAAGGTTTTCATCTTTTGGTTTAAAAGTTCTTTCAGTTAGAATCAGTGCTGGTATAGGTTAGGAATTAGACATCTTGTAGAGGCCTGGCCTTTCAAGGATTTGTCCTCACTTGGGAAAAATAATGACTGTTAGATATTTTTGAAAACTACTTCAAGCCAGTAACTCAATACATTCAAATGTACTGAGTTTGTATTGCTTTCAAATATTCAAACCATAAAATGATTATCAATGCCAATGTATTTACATTGATGGACTAATACTGAAAAATTGGAGGTGTTTTATGTAAAATGTTACAAATGTTAGTTCAGGAAAAAGGGCACATTTAGAAAATGAAGTTCTATATTAAGACCTATTACAAAGACTGCCAGAAAAAAATTAAAACAAGAGAAAGAGTGAATCAATTAATAATAACATTTCCATGTAGGTTTAATTTTTTTCTTTCTGAATACTAAAAGACAACATCCATCTTACCGTGAAACAGAATGTCTATCAAGAATCAAGTAGGTAATATCCTTACCTCAAACATAAAGTGGTCTACGATATGTAGGTCTGATATCTGGCCATTATATGACTGGTACATTTTAATGTCATTTTCTGTTGGGACATACCTGCAGAACAAATGATCAATGAGAGTGTTATATAGTCCAAACAAATAGTCTTTATTGGAAAACATTGTAAAAAATCATAACTTTAGTGGCTAGCTGAGATTTTGCTAGCAGTAAAAATTATGTTACTGCATGGATATTTTTTCTGATTAGGCATTGCTAATTTATCGGTGGAATCCCCCCACACAATGAAATTGAGGAGCTATCAATTTATTGAGGAACATATTCGTTCTGCTCTTATTTTCTTTAACGTGAATAATTGATATAGTATTATTTGTCTGGCTCACAGTTTATTAAACCTTGAAAAAGAATTCAAAGAAAATTAAGTGATTCTAAGCAAACAATTATATTATGAGCAAGGGCTTTCCTTTTTTAATCTTTTTTTAAAATATTTTACAGCCTGATTATCAAATAACTTTGTTCTCCTACATGGAATTTACAGGAATTAATGAATTTAAATGTTCAACTTTGATTTACAGAACAAACAAAACAAGATATTTTGCATTTTCATGGGGTACTTATAAATGTAAAAAATTGATTAAATTGCTCGAGCCTGAAGTGTATCTTTGTCATCCCGGATGCGCACTCCTGCCAAACTCATTAGTACAATTGTTTCCAGAGAGGAAGTAGGGAAAGAGAACACACATAGGTGCCAATTACGATCCGGTAAAAAAATTGCCCGTACGACTCGTATCCGGTCTTTTTACCGTACGAATCGTACAAGTGCCGTACAAACTGCCAATTACGATTCGCATGGGAAAAAGTCCATACGAATCGCATTGGGAATTATTCCCCACACGTCCTCGGGTCGGAAAATGTGTCCGACACGTCCTCGGACGATTTACCGTACAAATGTGAAAAGTGAAGTCCGACCGAGGAATCACGACCCATCCCGTGCGTCCGATGTTACAACCGTATGGAAAAAACACCGTCCGCACCGAACTCACATAGCAACCATGGACACATGTGCCCGCATACGCGCCCAACACTCCCCCCAGCCGACGTACATCCGAGACGTACCCCCAGCCGTGTACGTGTCCTACCCCCGTGTATGTACACCCCTGTACGTTGGAGTCGTACCCCCACCCCTGTACGTGTCGTACCCCCGTGTATGTACACCCCTGTACGTTCAAGTCGTACCCCCACCCCTGTACGTGTCGTACCCCCGTGTATGTACACCCCTGTACGTTCGAGTCATACCCCCAGCCGTGTACGTGTCCTCCCCCCGTGTATGTACACCCCTGTACGTTCGAGTCGTACCCCCACCCCTGTACGTGTCGTACCCCCGTGTATGTACACCCCTGTACGTTCGAGTCAGACCCCCAGCCGTGTACGTGTCCTCCCCCGTGTATGTACACCCCTGTACGTTCGAGTCGTACCCCCACCCCTGTACGTGTCGTACCCCCGTGTATGTACACCCCTGTACGTTCGAGTCGTACCCCCAGCCGTGTACGTGTCCTACCCCCGTGTATGTACACCCGTGTACGTCAGAGTCGCACCCCCACCACAACCTCCTAAGTATGGAGCGCACCCCAGGCCCCAACATCACAACGGCATGTACGAGTCGTACCAAGCCACACACAAGGACAGCACTGTACAACCAAAAGGCCCATGTAAACACCGTACACACGCTAAAAACGCACGTACACAACCAGGACAAACCAAAACAACACAAGAATACACCATTCGAATGGCACAAAGCCACTAAACATGTCCAACAACCACTAAAACAACACATTCACTGACCTGCAACTGCCAAAAACAAACAGAGGCCCAAAACACCACCACTCCTTATAACACACCCACCCAAACTTCAAACACAGCCACACCCACCAATGGACCAATAAAAAGGGCCCACACACACAAACCATGAGCCTTTGCAACAGACTCACTGCTGCCAGACCCCACAGACAACCTACAGCATCATACTACAAGCTTCACCACACCTTACACTTGCACACCTTCACACAACCACCTTCACAAACACCCCCTCATCACATTCACACACACACCTGCACAACCACACACACACACCCACAACCATCCACACACACCCCCCACCATCCACACCCACACCCCTCACCATGCCCACTAACAAGAATCCAAAGTTCAGTAACCGAGAGTTGGAGGTCCTTGTCGATGAAATCCTCAGAGTCGAGCCACACCTCTTTGGAACATTGGTCAGGCAGAAAAAACAGCCATGTGGCAGACCATCGTCGATGCTGTGAATGCTGTTGCGGACACCAGAAGGACCAGGCATGAATGCCAAGTCAGGTGGTACGATCTGCGGAGGAGGGTCCGAGCCAAGATGCTGGATGAACACAACCAGGCCAACGTCACTGGAGGAGGGCCGTCCCGCAGACCCGTACACTACCATCCCTGGGAGGAGGGGGTGATGGCCATACTGCCGGTGGAGGCAGTCGAAGGATTAGGAGGACTCCGAGACCCGGGTGAGTACACAAACAACGCACCTCACATGGGGGGAACGTCATCCACAACCAAACCCACAAACAGGCACGCAACCACCCCAAGCTATCGCATGACTCAACCACACTCCATGAACACGCACATGCCACTGGCGCCACCATGCCCCATGCACCCAGCTGGACAATGTCAAGTCACAGGCCACAGAAGACACCAACACATGACACGGTAAGCCGGATGGCGGGAGGGTGGGCCCCAAAAATCACATAGTGCAACTCAGAAGCAGACAACAATGCCCTCTGCCCATATGGCCTAGGTCACAGCCAGACTAACACTGTGTCCCCACACAGGAAAGACTCGCCAGCAAATGGCGGACGCCTTGCATTAACACATGGGGGTGAAGGCACGTTTTTGCACATGACAGCAGCTAATGAACAGCCAACACTGTGAAAGAGTGGCAGCACACACCACCACAGCAGCAGCTTAGACACACACACTACACCCAATGGGTGTCTGGAGATCAGAAACAGACTCACAGCAACAAGCCAAGGGCCATTCAAAGATCTGCTAACAGTGTGTGCCCAGGAAGCTGGCCTTAGGTGACAGAGGGTGACACACAGAGGGAGGGAGAGGGGGACAGAGAGGGAGGAAGACACAGGGAGACGGACAGAGGGAGGAGGCTGACACACAGAGGGAGGGAGAGGGGGACAGAGAGGGAGGGAGACACAGGGAGACGGACAGAGGGAGGAGGCTGACACACAGAGGGAGGGAGAGGGGGACAGAGAGGGAGGGAGACACAGGGAGACGGACAGAGGGAGGAGGCTGACACACAGAGGGAGGGAAAGGGGGACAGAGAGGGAGGGAGAGGGGGACAGAGAGGGAGGGAGACACAGGAAGACGGACAGAGGGAGGAGGCTGACACACAGAGGGAGGGAGAGGGGAACAGAGAGGGAGGGAGACACAGGGAGACGGACAGAGGGAGGAGGCTGACACACAGAGGGAGGGAGAGGGGGACAGAGAGGGAGGGAGACACAGGGAGACAGACAGAGGGAGGAGGCTGACACACAGAGGGAGGGAAAGGGGGACAGAGAGGGAGGGAGAGGGGGACAGAGAGGGAGGGAGACACAGGAAGACGGACAGAGGGAGGAGGCTGACACACAGAGGGAGGGAGAGGGGGACAGAGAGGGAGGGAGACACAGGGAGACGGACAGAGGGAGGAGGCTGACACACAGAGGGAGGGAAAGGGGGACAGAGAGGGAGGGAGTGGGGGACAGAGAGGGAGGGAGACACAGGAAGACGGACAGAGGGAGGAGGCTGACACACAGAGGGAGGGAAAGGGGGACAGAGAGGGAGGGAGAGGGGGACAGAGAGGGAGGGAGAGGGAGACAGAGAGGGAGGGAGACACAGGGAGAGCAAATCAGCCTTGTGGTGTGCGGGAATGTCTGCACGTCAGCAGGTGGACTGCGTGCATGTAGCCAAGGGTGGCCAGTGCCAGAACCCCCCCCTCTTCTCCATGGCAAAACACAGGGCCATGTCACAACCTGTGCACAAGCACAACAACAGCTACCTGCATCATATAAGTGTGTGGATCCACTCCATGTGCACATGTACAGTGCTACACGGAAGGCGCCAATGCATGGCTCGCCACACCTGCCCACTCCACTGCTGACTGCAGTCACACTTGACGCAGCAAGTAAGACTGTGCCACACATAGTTAAAGGCGCCAAAGTGGTGCACAAGGGACACACCCATGCACAAGTGCACTGTGAGTGGAATGCAAGACAGATTCTAATTCCAAGAGGAAATGTGCCAATTTTGAAACTGATGAAACATGGATGTTGCATGGACCAAAATTAACAGTGTCTCTCTCACACACAGGTCAACCTCGTGGTTCACCCCCCCAACACTGGGGGGAAGACTCACAGGACCCGGCTCTGCGGGAGGCCGATCCCACCGGCAGTGACGACTCTCACCACTCTGTGGACGACCCCGACCAACCTGGCCCCTCTGGTGTCCAACCACCTGCAGCACCTGCGTCAGGTACAACGGGGCCAACCACCACCCCCACTCTTGCCACATCCCAGGAGACACCCAGGATCCCTGCCCCACCACCACAAAGCAGCCAGGCTGGCCAGGAGGGACACGGTGTCCCGGGCACCCAGGAGGAGGCAGGCGACAACGCCAATGCCACCCCTCAGGGGTCCTGGAGACCCGATGTGCCCACAAGGGCAGGCCAGGTGCAAGTGGGCAGGGGTGGTGGGAGTGGAGGACAGCGGAGGCGCCAGCCTGACCAGTTGGCTGGGGAACCGGTATATGCCCATGTCCGAAACATCCTGGACACATACCGGCAGGACACCACGGGCATGGCCCAGGTTGTGTCCACCCTCAATGAGATGAAGGGGACCCTCGATGAGATAAAGACCCAGCAGGCCCAGCAACATGCCTGTCTACTGCAACACCAATGGAGGATGGAGGACAGACAGGCTGAGCTCGTGACGGTGTTCCAGGGGATTCACAATACACTCCGTCGGATGGCCGACAACATGGGCAACCCTCCCTGTGCCAGAAGGCGTAGAACATCACCACCCACAGGGAGGGATCAGGAGGAGGAGGAAACATCCGATGGAGCATCCCAAACATCATCACGGCCTGCTTCTGAGGGTCCCCGCAGGAGGCCGGGTCGTCCACGGAAAGGACCGTGAGGGTCGGCGCTACATCACCATCTCCCAGGACACCTGGCCTGGCACCTGGCCCACTGGAGCAACAGCATCACAGCATCAAGAGACATTCTCTGCCACATGGACTTGCTGGTCACTGTCTGACCAATGTTGACAAAGACTGTGGCATGGACTCTGAGGATTTCCAATGGCAAGGACACCAACTCCCCTACTGAACTTTGGATTCCAAACTCCCGGAAAGCCCCTCACGTCATACCCCCCCCCCCCACCCCCACACAAAAATAAATATTCACACCATGAAGAGAAGATGCCTGCTGGTTGCATTATTACCTTACATGTGTCTTGTAAAGTCTAAACATGCCTGACTTCTCTTTTGACTTCAACCATCCACACCCTGGGGCCTGAGTCTGGCACAGGACACACGGGTCACAGTGTATTAGGCAAGACAGACATGGAGCACCATACACACCCGTGATGGGCCCAACCAGCTGAGGGGGTGGCTGCACAACCATGCTGACAGACACATTGAGTACAGCAACAGTCATGCGCAGAGGTCAGGGATCCAGTCCAGTGTCCTGGGGGGCACCCAGGTATGTGTAGACAGGTGGCAGAACCATGTCCTGCAAGTTTGAGTCCGGTGGATGCAGAGAATGGGGGCCTGGCCAACGTTGGATGCATGGGGATGGCACATGTCACAATACCCACACAGTCATGGACATCATGCACAATACACAGTCTCATCCCACACACACAGCTTGCATCTTGCTACTCGACACATAGACACATAGCCACTATCAGGGAAAACCATGCCAGACATGCTGGATGCACCGTGGCAACACACCAGCATTGACTGAGAAGAGGCACCTTGGAGGCATAGGGACACCTTTATTAGTCATGTTTTCGGGATTGCAGAGGCAACTTGAAGTACACATGAACACTTCATGTGGAGTAACATGTGGGTCCAACACTGGCACCCCCCTTCTGCAGCACAAATGCGTGATAGCCATGGAACTGGCACACAATTGTCGGCTAACAGCTAAACACCCACAGCCGCTCACGGAGAGACTGCCATACACCATTGATCCGCTGATGTAGAAGTCCCACACCATGTCAAGCCAATGCAAACCGTATGTGTCCGAGGGCAGTGTTACACACATTGATGCCATCATCACAATCCACTATCCCATCACTGATGACTGTCAACAAGTCAGACCATCTATTCAGGTGTACACAGCTGCATGTCGTGTCCCATGGTGATGCTACATGGCTGCAGAGGAACCAAACATCGACAGGGGCAGTGTGCATACATCGTGAACAACTGCCACACCCAATACACCCCTGATGCATCCCTTACCCTAAGGAGACTTCCAAGCTTGTCCGTGCGTGTAACGCTGAGTCAGCACACGATGACGTGTCCATGAGGAATAGCAGTGCCACAACAATGCAACCAGCAGACGGCATGCGCAAGTACCTGGGGAAGAGAGACACACAAGAAGTCAGCCACAAAAAGCACAGCCACTTGCATGTGCATGTACTCGACACATGTATGGATGACAACATGCCAGGTCACAATTATGACTGGGGAAATACTACCATCACTGCCACCATCACTCCAGTGACACACCCACACACACCTCTGACTCACGTGCCATACATGCAGGTGGAGACACACATCACAACACATGCCACACGTGGAGCAATGTGTGCACACTCAGACACTGGTACTCACCACTAAGCAAATAAGTCGCGTATGAGCCGAGTCCGGATGTCCTCTTGCGGCTCCACATCCTCCACATCACTAGCCCCATTGCCAAGCCCTTCGTCCTCCACGGGTGGATGGTCCTCATCATCTTGATCCAGGATGAGTGGCACAGCTTTCTCAACTGCCATGTTGTGCACCATGCAGCACACCATGAAGATTTTGCAGACCTTCGCAGGGGCATATGGGAGCGCGCTGCCGGTCTTGTGTAGGCACCTGAATCGGCTCTTCAGCAGGCCAAACGTCCTCTCTATCACTCGCCTTGTCCGGCCATGGGCGGTGTTGTAGCGGAGCTGGGCCGGCGTGATGGGGTTGCGGAGAGGTGTGATCAGCCATGGCATGTTGGGATAGCCAGCGTCCCCTACATGGGAAGCACATGGACATCGTTAGAACTGGAGAAGTGGTCGTGCCGGTAGGCTACGCAAAATACAGGACAGACAGAGTGTACCCACCAACAACACATGCTCGTTCGTTGCGCAGCTGCGTCATCATTTCAGGCACGCTGCTACGCCTCATGATGTAGGCATCATGTGCTGATCCTGGAAAACGAGCACAGACATGTGAAATCACCATGTTGGACAGACACACCACAAGGGCATTGATGGAGTGGTAGTGCTTCCGATTGCGGTACGCTACCTCCTGTGCGTGTGGTGGTACCAAAGCAACATGTGTCCCATCTATGGACCCAATGACATGGGGCATCCCTCCCAGGGCATAGAATCCACGCTTGACCCCAGTCAACTGTTCAGGGGTTGGGAACTTGATGAAGTCATCCAGGTGAATCAACATGGCCTCTAAGAAATCATGCAGCACACGGCAGAACATGCTCTGGAACATGCCACCAACATGAGCTATGGTATTTTGAAAGGTACCCGTGGCTAGAAAATGTAGGGCTGCCATTACCTTCAGCTTGGGTGTAAGTGCCGTAGGATACCTGTGCAGCGGTTGCAGGTGTGGTGCCAGTCTCGCCGTCAACTCCAGAATCAACCGTTGTGGGAAGCGGTAGCACCGGATACGATCATTCTCCCGCATGGCAGCCAAGTCCGGAATTGCTCGGGGAAGAGGCGGCGCTCTGCAGTAATTTGGAAGTGGCAAGGAAGAGTGAGTGCACCACAACAACAAATAATTTGTACTGAGCACATGTTAATCTGTCTATACACATATGCTACATACGCAGTCAGGTATGTGCCACATGCCCTGGACACGTATGGCTGCCAGGTGACACTCCTACCAAGACCCAGCTACACACGGAGATTGAGAACCTCCACACGCCATGCAATGGGATTAGCTGTGTCCCAGTGCAAGTGAACAGCCAGACGCAAGACAGGAGTGACATACACCCACACATCAGCAGAAGTAGGATGCCGATTGCAGAGACTGGTAGCGGAACACTAGAGCCACAGGTCACATGACATTACACTAGGACAGCCCACACACCTTGCCAGGAAGGTGCACATGTCATGACTCACCACACATTCATTGAGAGGATGCAGACATGTCCTTGTTACGCTACTCCGTGTCCCATGCATACATACGCACCTCACATCCGATACCACATGTGGCATGGTGTGCGGAACAGTGTGCAATGTCAATCTACACACAGACACATGTTGGTTGCTGCAACAGCTGCAGCTTTTGAGGGTGCTCCAACATCAACCTAATGGGAAGCCCCCACACATACATGACATAGTCACATCGTGCACCGTGGGTAGTGACAAGTCAGGTGTGGTAACCCCTGTACCGGGCATCAGGGGACACTTCCGTGTGTTGGTGTCCGTGCCATGCCAGTGTCGGTCATCCCAAGTGTGCAGTACGACATGCACACATGTCCAAGGAGTCAAGGGCATGCCTGGCACACATTGCACCGTCACACATCACATCTGCACACATCTCATCATACATCTGGTGCCTTCTCGACTCAGGAGTAATGTTCCACATCACAGCCTGTCACACCTGTGCCCCACACATGTAGTAATGAACAGACAATGCCTTGATGTCCATCCATGGACAAGTATGTCCGCCCTTTTCCTTCCTGTGTGCTGCCTGTCACCACTGTGATGTGTGAAAACCGCCGTACTGCTGCTAAGAGGGCCTGTGTACGTTCCCATATCACTATGGGAGTGCTGCCGTATGTGTACCCATCGTGATGGTGAGCGTACAGGCATGTGTACGGTCCGTACCACTACGAGTACGCATACGCAAGAACACCCATTGTGGTAGGGCCGTACACGCGCCTGTACGCTCCCTATCACCATGGGTGTCCTCGCGTATGCGTACACGTAGTGGTACGGGCCGTACATGCGCCTGTACACTCCCTATCACCATGGGTGTCCTCGCGTATGCGTACACGTAGTGGTACGGGCCGTACACGCGCCTGTACGCTCCCTATCACTACGTGTACGCATATGCGAGGACACCCATGGTGATAGGGAGCGTACAGGCGCGTGTACGGCCCGTACCACTACGTGTACGCATACGCGAGGGCACCCATGGTGATAGGGAGCGTACAGGCGCGTGTACGGCCCGTACCACTACGTGTACGCATACGCGAGCACACCCATGGTGATCGGGAGCGTACAGGCGCGTGTACGGTCCGTACCACTACGTGTACGTATACGCGAGGACACCCATAGTGATAGTGAACGTAGGCACGCATGTACGGGCCGTTGCTATGCATTTCGGGTGCCCTAGGGCCCCGGAACGCACCGTACCTGTGTGTGAAGCTCCAAATTACATAGGGGACACATGAGGGACAAGTATTAAGGCCTACATGCATGCTGGTTGTCATGGAGACCAAGTTCACATTTTGAATTTGTTCAGGAAGGTGCACAGCAGAAGTCAGTTGGAATGAATCTACTTTGTTGCAATGTGTTTGTGGGGCTGACATCATGCAGGAGAAAAAAACAGATTGAGAACCCACAGACTGCTAGGTTTGAAGGGATTGGAGGAAACATAGGATGCAAATGTGAGTGACCAATCACTCTGTACTCCTGTGCATGAGATGGGCCAGCAAGGCAGATATAAGGCAGCCAGGTCCCATGAGGGAGCACTTGCCTGCACATCTCTGTATTCCACGACCCAGCTGCTGCTACTGATTCCCTGGAACCATGTCAAGGGCTGTGGAGAGGTCACAGCCATTCACCCTGGAGGAGAACATGGCTTTGGTGGATGTGATCCTTCCACGGTACCCCATGCTGTATGGGCGACCAGGTTATCAGGTGAGTGCAGTGTCCACTGGCACAGACTGTGTCCCTTTTTTGTGACTGTGACTTCTGCCATTGTGTCCAGGTGTGACACACATGCTATGTACTGTAGGGGGGTCCCAGGGGGGGGAATGCCTGATGTCTCCCAGCAGTGCCCTGAGACAGGAGGGGTGGGTGCCTATCACTCCCAGCAGTGCCCTGAGACAGGAGGGGTGGGTGCAGAGTCCTCCCAGCAGTGCCCTGAGACAGGAGGGGTGGGTGCCTATCACTCCCAGCAGTGCCCTGAGACAGGAGGGGTGGGTGCAGAGTCCTCCCAGCAGTGCCCTGAGACAGGAGGGGTGGGTGCCTATCACTCCCAGCAGTGCCCTGGGACAGGAGGGGTGGGTGTAGAGTCCTCCCAGCAGTGCCCTGAGACAGGAGGGGTGGGTGCAGAGTCCTCCCAGCAGTGCCCTGAGACAGGAGGGGTGGGTGCAGAGTCCTCCCAGCAGTGCCCAGAGACAGGAGGAGTGGGTGCCTATCACTCCCAGCAGTGCCCTGAGACAGGAGGGGTGGGTGCAGAGTCCTCCCAGCAGTGCCCTGAGACAGGAGGGGTGGGTGCAGAGTCCTCCCAGCAGTGCCCTGAGACAGGAGGGGTGGGTGCCTATCACTCCCAGCAGTGCCCTGAGACAGGAGGGGTGGGTGCAGAGTCCTCCCAGCAGTGCCCTGAGACAGGAGGGGTGGGTGCCTATCACTCCCAGCAGTGCCCAGAGACAGGAGGGGTGGGTGTGATGCACAGTGTGAGCCTGGATCATTGATTGTGTAGTTGCCCTCATTCCACCTGTGTCCTTTCAATGGCACGTACTGCTTTTGGCCTTCCCCCAGAGGATCATGTCCCTATGACAAAGGTGCAATGCGTTGGATGCATACTATGCCTTGTTGTAAACAGCAAATGTGTTCTAATGTGTGTCCCTGTGACATGTGCCAGGTGTATTGATGTAGTGTCACTTGTTCATCCTCACAGGTAGACGCCTCTGCCAAGGAGAAGATATGGCTGGACGCCGTCAGCGCCGTGAGGAGTGCGGATGGTCGGAAGCGGCGCCTGTCCCAGGTGAGGAAACGCTGGCAGGATATCTGGTGCTGGACGCGGAGGATCGCACGGGTCCTGCTGGGGGACTCACCTGAGAGATATAAGAACCGCGGGCGCCGCCGTCTCTCCCACATCCAGAAACGTGTGCTGGCGGTGGTCTTTCCAGACTTCGACAGGCGCCTACAGGAGATGCAGCAGCCGGAAGGGGGTAGGTACATGTGTGTTTGTTGTGTTTCACCAGCATTTGTAAGTGCACTGTTCCATGGATACACTTCCAGGGTTTATGGTGCTGTGCAGATCCTGTTACCCACAGTATTGCAGTGCTCTCCTGCCTCCCTTCCCCTCCTTGCAATGTGTTCCCTGGTCTGTGTGTAGTCACTCCATCACAAGGTTATGTAGCATGACACCTTCTCCAAGTGTACAATGCCTGCAGCATCATGTGTGGGGGTGGTGTGTAACAGGTTTTGTGACCTTGCCTGTGCCCTGACCAGTTCTGGACTTGTGGGTTCCATGTCAGTTGGCACTAATGCTGATTCCAGACATGGGAGTTGATCTCTCGAGTGCGAGGCCTTCCAGCAGGCATGTCCCATGTGGTGGCCTGTGACATGATGTGCATGAGTGTGCGTTACGCATAGTGCAGGGATGTTAGCGTGTGTTGCAGTCATTCCCATTCAGGAGCATGGAGTTGTGTGGCCACTACTGTCCCCAGGGGCATCTTTTCCTAGGTATCATGTGTGTAATCCGAGAATGTCGACAATCTCTGTGTGTACAGCATAGGTTGTGCTCTGTGCCATTGTCCCCTGGCACCATGTATATTGACGTGAGATGTATTACAAGTTTCCACTGTCCAGCCTGACCTGATTTTCCAAGTACATACTCACGGTGGCCATTGCCTGTGTGTCTTGTTGCAATCATCTGATGATGCCCATTTGTACATGATTATTTGGACAGGCGCACCTTGGGTATTTTGTGTGCAATATTGAATTTTTGCATCCCATGTGTATTTCACCCAGACTAAGAGATGTAAGTGCTTCCTGTGTCTCCACAGATTTGTCTCATGTAGGGGGTGGGTGGTGAGGGCATGGCCTACATGTCAAGACCTGTAATCTCCTTGCTAGGACTGGCCAGTGTGTGATGTTTGTCTGGACATACACTCAAGGTGCAGTGTGCCAGTCAGGGTGGGCATGTTATCAGTATTACCTATGCTGCATGTGACTCTAGTTCCTGGATGTGGTCCCTGCTCATCCCTATTGCCTGCCACGCTGTGTGGTGCAGATGCAGTGCTGGATTGTCCCCAGGGCCTTGCTCCTCAGTCAAAATTCCATGTCATCTCATTTGCTATTGTGTCATGCTCTCCATAGTTTTTCCATGGCATGGTGGGTCACACAACTGTGTCTTGCAGGGCCTACATATGTACCTTGTTTTGTAGTTGTAACTCTTCCTTTGTTTCAGGCTATGCACTGTAACCTAAGTAGATTGGACTCATGTGACATATGTATACAGGTGTATGATTAATTTCTGTCTCTTCACCCTGCCCACAGCATCGTCGGGGGACACGGAGGGAGAAATGAACACAGACGGCGCGGAGGGACCGAGCACCAGTGCCAGCGGTGACATCGTGCCTGGCACATCGAGTGGGACTGAGGCGGAGGAGAGTGAACCCGGGGACCTGTCGACTGGCACAACAGAGTATGAAGCTGACGGGTCCGAGGATGATTTCTCCGAGTGGGCGGTGGCTGCACCACCATCTGACAGCAGCCCTACATCTCGCACCGCCCCCTCCATTGGCATTAGCCGCCTCCCACGTGCTTGTGTCCCTTCCCAACGTGCCCGGTCACCACATGTCTCCTTCCTGCCAGGCACCGCACCCCCTGCCCCTGTCTCCACTGCTGCCGCCAATGCTGAGTCTGTGGACATCCAGCGGCAGTTGCAGATTGGTCAGAATGCGATCCTTAATGTCCTGCATGGCCACAGCCAGGTCCTCAACAACATGGAGGCATACTTGGAGGGCATTCATTCATCGCAGGCTGACCAACGCAACTTGCTGAGGTCCATAGACTTCACACTGACTGCAGCAGTGGGTCTCCTGCAGCGCTACGTCCCACCCCCTACCCCTGCCCCTTCCAAACTTCCCACTCCCATGCCTGTCCCACATACACCCAGATGTAAGCATGCACCCACCACAACAGACACAGGCACCACACCAGCAGGGAAGGTCCGCCGCACACCTCCTGACACGCACACACAGGGTGAAGTAGGCACACCCACTGGGTCGGGGGGCAAATGTGTGACATGCAGCCAGAGTGGGAGTCCGCATTCCACCCAATCCACTCCCTCCAAATCCCCTCCCCTCAGCTCTCCTGGCCACATCTCCCCCAAAGACTCCTTCATGGCCACTCTGTCCCTGAGCCCCACAGTGACACCACCCCGCAAGCGGTCAAGGAAGTCCACGGTCAGGGTGCTTGAGTCCCCCCCTGTCCACACCCTCCCCCAGTGGCGCTGCGACCCATCCCTCTGACCCACCCCCCTTCTTGGGGCCTGTGGTTCCTTCGGGTGCAGGGGAGTCCCTGGAGGACCTTGCCGAGGTGTGCAGCGCGCTCCTAGAATCCACCTTTGGCCCTGCCCCACCCCCTGTGGTGGAGTCCTCCCTCCCTGCACCCACGTCGCCTACCCTTCGCCCTCCTGTCCCTGCGGTGCCTGTTCCTTCCCCCCCACATGATGCCCTCACCCCTGTGGAAGACAACGGCTTGTAACTGTGCAGACAAGCTAGGGGACACGCATCCCACTGTGTCCCCCATCCAGCTGTGACTCCTGGACTGCCCTATGGGCTTTGTAAATATTGAACTTACTACATACCAGTTTTTGGATCATGCTGAATAAAGCTATTTATTTTTTGCCCTTGGAACACTCCTGCTTTGCTGGTATTGCTGTTGGTGGGGCTGCTACATGGTTGTGGGTGGTGTTCATGTGTTGGGTGTGTGGGAAATGTAGTAGTGTGCTGCTCATAGGGGGACCCTGGGATCTGTGTGCCATCACACGGTGTTAGCTAGCTTTCTCCATTCATGTAAGCAGTTGCTGCATGGTGCAATTGTCCCAAGGTGTATTCCTTCCTCTGTGTACCCTGACTTCTTCCCTGCAGGGTGTCCCCTGACTTTAGCGCAGAGCTGTGTGTACATTAGCTGGGTGTGTGACGGAGTCCTTCAACTTTGCACATGCATGCTAAGCCATTCTCCACCTGCATCATTTGTGGCATCCTTGGTAGTCATTGTACTTGTGTATGTGGACTATTGACATGACTTCATGTGGACATGTTTTCTTTTTGGCCCTATGCATGCGTATACTCCCAGCCTCGCACACATGTGGTACATGTACTGCAGGGTCTTTGTGCACCTGACTGACATTTGTGGGCATGGTATCTGTGGCTACTCCACCCTTTGCGTTCCATGGGCACTGCTGGGGGTGTTAGGCACCCACCCCTCCTGTCTCAGGGCACTGCTGGGAGGACTCTGCACCCACCCCTCCTGTCTCAGGGCACTGCTGGGAGTGATAGGCACCCACCCCTCCTGTCTCAGGGCACTGCTGGGAGGACTCTGCACCCACCCCTCCTGTCTCTGGGCACTGCTGGGAGGACTCTGCACCCACCCCTCCTGTCTCAGGGCACTGCTGGGAGTGATAGGCACCCACCCCTCCTGTCTCAGGGCACTGCTGGGAGTGATAGGCACCCACCCCTCCTGTCTCAGGGCACTGCTGGGAGGACTCTGCACCCGCCCCTCCTGTCTCAGGGCACTGCTGGGAGGACTCTGCACCCACCCCTCCTGTCTCAGGGCACTGCTGGGAGGACTCTGCACCCACCCCTCCTGTCTCAGGGCACTGCTGGGAGTGATAGGCACCCACCCCTCCTGTCTCAGGGCACTGCTGGGAGGACTCTGCACCCACCCCTCCTGTCTCAGGGCACTGCTGGGAGTGATAGGCACCCACCCCTCCTGTCTCTGGGCACTGCTGGGCAGACTCTGCACACACCCCACCTGTCTCAAGGCACTGCTGGGAGTGATAGGCACCCACCCCTCCTGTCTCAGGGCACTGCTGGGAGTGATAGGCACCCACCCCTCCTGTCTCAGGGCACTGCTGGGAGTGATAGGCACCCACCCCTCCTGTCTCAGGGCACTGCTGGGAGGACTCTGCACCCACCCCTCCTGTCTCAGGGCACTGCTGGGAGGACTCTGCACCCACCCCTCCTGTCTCAGGGCACTGCTGGGAGTGATAGGCACCCACCCCTCCTGTCTCAGGGCACTGCTGGGAGGACTCTGCACCCACCCCTCCTGTCTCAGGGCACTGCTGGGAGGACTCTGCACCCACCCCTCCTGTCTCAGGGCACTGCTGGGAGTGATAGGCCCCCACCCCTCCTGTCTCAGGGCACTGCTGGGAGGACTCTGCACCCACCCCTCCTGTCTCAGGGCACTGCTGGGAGTGATAGGCACCCACCCCTTCTGTCTCTGGGCACTGCTGGGAGGACTCTGCACACACCCCTCCTGTCTCAGGGCACTGCTGGGAGTGATAGGCACCCACCCCTCCTGTCTCAGGGCACTGCTGGGAATGATAGGCACCCACCCCTCCTGTCTCAGGGCACTGCTGGGAGGACTCTGCACCCACCCCTCCTGTCTCAGGGCACTGCTGGGAGGACTCTGCACCCACCCCTCCTGTCTCAGGGCACTGCTGGGAGTGATAGGCACCCACCCCTCCTGTCTCAGGGCACTGCTGGGAGTGATAGGCACCCACCCCTCCTGTCTCAGGGCACTGCTGGGAGGACTCTGCACCCACCCCTCCTGTCTCAGGGCACTGCTGGGAGGACTCTGCACCCACCCCTCCTGTCTCAGGGCACTGCTGGGAGTGATAGGCACCCACCCCTCCTTTCTCAGGGCACTGCTGGGAGTGATAGGCACCCACCCCTCCTGTCTCAGGGCACTGCTGGGAGGACTCTGCACCCACCCCTCTCATGTCTGGGCACTGCTGGGAGGACTCTGCACCAACCCCTCCTGCGTCTGGGCACTGCTGGGTGGACTCTGCACCCACCTCTCCTATTTCACAATATGTACGCTCATAACATACACGGATGTGGGTACGCTCCATGCATTGAAGGTGGGGGTACGTGTCGTACTTTCACTGTTGGGGTGGGGGGTACGCTCCATACGTACGCGGGTGGGGGTACGTGTCGTACTTATACTGTTGGCATGGGGCGTACGCTCCTTGCATACGCGGGTGGGGGTACGTGTCGTACTTGCTCTGTTGGCATGGGGGGTACGCTCCATGCATACGCGGGTGGGGGTACGTGTCGTACTTACACTGTTGGGGTGAGGGGTACGCTCCATACGTACGCGGGTGGGGGTACGTGTCGTACTTACACTGTTGGCATGGGGCGTACGCTCCTTGCATACGCGGGTGGGGGTACGTGTCGTACTTGCTCTGTTGGCATGGGGGGTACGCTCCATGCATACGCGGGTGGGGGTACGTGTCGTACTTACACTGTTGGCATGGGGCGTACGCTCCTTGCATACGCGGGTGGGGGTACGTGTCGTACTTACACTGTTGGGGTGGGGGGTACGCTCCATGCATACGCGGGTGGGGGTATGTGTCGTACATATCCGTCCCCACGCTATGTGATGCTTGTGCGGCCCGTCCCCAGGCCTTTGCCACGTGGGTACGGGCCGTCCCGCCATTGTTGGGGTGACGTAGGTGTGGGCGTGGTACGACTCGTACCCACGCTCTTCAGCCGTGGGTACGGGACGTACCTGTCTGGTTGTGTTGCCGGTTCGCGTCGTCAAGAACTTCGTTGTGGCGGTCGCTGGCTTAGCTGGACACGCCCCCACCCCCTCGTAGTGACCAGGGCCTGAGGGTCAGGTATGTCCAGGGCATGTGTGCTGTGTGACTATGGTGGTGGTTTTGTGGCCTGCCCCTGGTCCTGCCCCCCCCCCTTTCCCCCCTCCCTTTGTTGTTCTGTCCTTCTGCGGCGTCTGCGTCGCAACCTGTAGAGGAGGTCGACTGCTATGAGGGCCGGGATGACACGTAGGTTCGGGTCCATGTCTGTCCGTTGCGTACTGGTACTCCTTGTTCGCGTCGTCCTGATTTCCCGGCAGTTTTTGGCTGCCGGAAAATATTCACCGTGCGGGATGACGTCGGTGCGAATCGTAATTCCTGGTTCGTGAATGGCAGGCTGCGTGCGTCCCGACGTCAGGTCGGCGCTTTCCCGGATCGCATTTGTAGGTTTATTTTCGTCGGTCGGGGTTTTGTACGATTCGTACGGAAATGGTGTCTCCGTGCGAATCGTAATTCAATGTTGGTATATTTTGACGACCGGGTACGCGTCTGACGGAGAATATGCTCCGTCCGACGGTTCGTACCCGGTTTTTACAGGATCGTGATCGGCGCCATATTATTGGAGGGTGCACTAGTAGTGGTTTCACCAAGGAGATGTAGAAATGTACACTTGTGTTCTATTCACTCACTTCAGAATTGTACACCATAGTGCCATATGAACACGTATTATGCTTTTCAGAATACAAAGATATCAACAACTCTTTTAAAATACCTTGATGTGCCTTAATTTTGAAAGCTATTGAAATTCAGACATTTTCTATCAATGTATCAGCAATTCTACAACAACACATTTTTTTTATTTCAAATGTTTTTATTAAACATTTGTAGTGCAAAACAAGCATTTGGCATTCCTTCATGAGCTGAGCACATTTTTAATCTTTTTTTCTCTGCTCTATGAAAATTGAGCCCTTCCTTGGTTTAGATATTTAGCACTGAACTTCTTTACTAGGCTCACTTTACCCTTCCCGACAATTTATATTCTACCATAATTTTGACAGTACCTTTGCCTTTACTGCACTTGCAACATTTACAGAGCAAACCCATCACTTCAGCCAAAGCACTAGGAAAACCACTTGTAAGGTAAATTTAAGTTAGTGTTTTTGTTTAATAAGGAGATTCCTTACGAGTAATGCAGTATTACAGCCTTTTGTTGAGGGCTCAACTTAACATTTACCTCTAAGCTTACATTTTTTTGCAAATATGAATGTCTTGGTGCTTTGTTTCAAACATATTTTAAAAATTTCTTTTTGCACATTTAGCTCAACTGCACACAGGGTGCTCTCCTACCAAATATCTGTGCAGCCAGTGGCGAAGCTAGCCGCTGTGCCGCCCGTGGTGGTCCCTATGTCTGCCGCCCAGCGGCCGCATGTAAGAGCGGCAGGCATGGTGCCAGCTTTTTCAGTGATGCATGTAAGAGTGAGCGGGGAGGCCGTTGCCCCAAAACTGATTATACCCAGGATGGACTGGCCCCCTTGCTATGCCACTGTGTGCTGCCCCAAAGCAGAAGATCATCCACATAGCAAAATGCACCAATTGTTTGTGAAACTAGAGTAGGGGCAACATTGAATGGTTACTGAAGTTATTGTCTAAATCAGTGGTTCTTAACATTTGACTTCTGTGGACCTCCACCTAATCATTACTGGAACCCGGGGAACCTCACTGAATCATTATTGGAATACGGTGACCCACAAAAAGTCTGGCCCATCTCCCTGCTTCCGTTCCCAGCTAAGGTCATCGAGAAGATAGTCAACATCCAACTCACCCGCTACCTCGAAGACAACAGCATCCTGGACCCCTCCCATTCAGGATTCCGCAGAAACCACAGCACCGAAACCGCCCTCATCGTCGCCACAGATGACATCAAGATCCTACTGGACAACAGCGAGACGGCGGCCCTTATCCTTCTGGACCTCTCCGCCGCCTTCGACACCGTCTACCACCGCACACTACGCACACGACTCCACGACACAGAGATCCGAGACAAGGCCCTGGACTGGACCTCCTCCTTCCTCTCCGGCAGAACCCAGAGAGTCCGCCTCCCTCGCTCCGATCCAAAGCCTCCGAGATCATCTGCGGCGTCCCGCAGGGATCCTCCCTCAGCCCGACGCTGTTCAACGTCTACATGGCGCCTCTCACACGCATCACCCGACATCACGACCTCAACATAATCTCCTATGCCGATGACACGCAACAGATCCTCTCCCTCACCAAGGACCCCCTCACCGCCAAATCCAACCTCCACCAGGGAATGAAGGACGTCGCCGACTGGATGGAGGATAGCCGCCTTAATCTGAACACAGACAAGACGGAGATCCTCATCCTCGGGCCCAACCCCTCAGCATGGGATGAATCCTGGTGGCCCGCATCGCTGGGGACACCCCCCGCACCTACCAACCACGCACGCAACCTGGGAGTCATCCTCGACTCGAAACTCACCATGACCAGACAAGTCAATGCTGTCTCCTCCACCTGCTTCAACACCCTCCGTATGCTCCGCAAGATCTACAGATGAATCCCGACTAACACAAGGAAAACAGTCACCCAGGCCCTAGTCATCAGCAGACTCAACTGAAACGCCCTCTACGCCGGAGCCCCGACCAACCTCATCAACAGACTGCAAAGAATCCAGAATGCCTCTGCATGCCTGATCCTCGACGTCCTGTGCCGTGACCACATCACCCCCCACCTGAGGAAAATGCACTGGCTCCCCGTCGACAAAAGAATCTCCTTCAAGCTCCTGATCCACGCACACAAAGCACTCCACAAGACCGGCCCAGCCTATCTCAAGAGTCAACTCTCCTTCTACGTACCCAACAGGAAACTCCGCTCCGCAGACTTCTCCCTGGCTACCGTCCCACACATCCGTAGAACCACAGCCGGAGGCAGATCCTTCTCCCACCGTGCTGCCAAGACCTGGAACACCCTCCCCCTCAACCTACGACAAACGAAGACCTTCTAACCTTCAGGAGATGACTCAAGACCTGGCTGTTCGACCAGTAGCAACAGCACCCCCCCCCCCACTCCCCACCCTCAGCGCATTGAAGCCCTTGCGGGTAAGTAGTAAGCTTTACAAATTATTTGATTGATTGATTGATTGATTGTTTGATTGGTTGATTGATTGATTGATTGATTGATGCTAGGGACCACAACCTAAAATTTTCGATAATTTGAACTGAAAAACAATACATGAAAAATATAAAAACAAGCATTCATCTAACAAATATACAAATGATAAATTATCCAATTTAATTCCCAAACAAATATATTAAAAACTAAATTTTAATGTGAAGAATGGAGCTTTTCTAAATTCAATTGAGGCCATTCATCATCCATACTATATTCAGTTTGATGCACTTGCAGGGCTCCCATTAATCAATCTGAGGATACTAACTTCATTTTTAGCCTCCAATTTCAAACTTCTCCATGTATACATTCAGTTTAAACATTTTCAAATTCACATTTCGCTTCTTTATTCATATGCACTTAATTTGTTAATATTACTTAATTTTCTAAGTAATCATGGACACCCTAATTAGGCGTCATGAACCTCCATGTGTTGTGTGCCTGGACCACAGGCTAAGAATCACTGGTATAGATTACTTGCTTTCAAATTAAAGCAATTTAGTGCAAGTCCTAATATACTGGGGCACCCATAATAAGCATGGACTTTTCTGTACATTTTTCAGATAGCCATGAAGTAATTTTTAACACAAGAGTTAACAGTAAAACTGCTTAATAAGTCAGTTGGTAAACACAGGGCACCCAGAGCCCACTATTTCACCTATCCTACAGGTTCGACCAGGTAATACAATCAAAAGCCTTGGAAAAGTTCACAAATGATCAGTCCTGTGGCGCTAAACCTTTCAAGAGTGCAAATGATCACTATAGCAGCTGGCCACATGACATTTTGCACAGGTGGAGAAACTTTCCTAAAGCCAGTATCTAGACAAATGTTAAAATGTGAACCATTAACATTCTAAAACAAAACTTTGGGGCTTATTTACGAGCCCCTTCCACCACTGGTGCGTGTAGGAAAGTAGGACCTGCGTCTTATGGTTACCTCGAATTTTTTGCTTGATGTCTCACTGTTTTTGACTAGTCTGGCTGGGATCCTGCTAATCAGGACACCAGCCTATCTGCTTTCTTCCTTAAATTGACATACATGTACTTTGGTACAATCCAGATTGGATACTGGGGTACCCTCATCAGTCCCTAGTATATGGTACACCATGTACGCTGGGCATAGGTACCCCAGAGGCCTCCCATGGGCTGAAGCATGTATTATGCCACCCAGGAGAGGAACTCTAGGTCTGCTACTGCAGCCTGTGTAAGATGATGCTTGCATCACTTACATTAGATATAGGTTCACTATATCTAATAGTCACTACACTTAAAAAGTATGTCATCCCTATAGCAGGCCTTAACAATCCTGAAGGCAGGGTGCGTGCTGTTATGTGAGAGGGTGCCTCTGCATGAGCAGAGCCTCTCTGCAGCCTTTGGAGACCATGCTCCCAGTTTGTCCGTGACTCAGCCGGACATATAGGTAGAGGTGCATTATAATTTCGTGGTAAATGCTATCTCGAAAATGCCTACACAGAAATCGAGTTTGGTGTAAAAAACCTTGGAATCATGTCTCCACACCAGTAACTGGTGTGGGAGGTATGATTCCACCCTTCTGAAGCAAGCGTCTTGGGGTCACTAGTCTTACCAGTGCCAGCCTTCTCGACCTGGACAGCACAAAATGGATGCTGCCGACCAGAGACACTTTTCTGCCCTTCTGCAGAAAAGTGGCAGCACAATAGGCATCCTGTCACAGGGAAGTGTGACCACCTCCCAGACAGGATTTAGTGTATTGGGGCTGGGTGGGTGCTCTCTGAGAGTGCCTGAAAGTCTGCACTTGGGCCACATTTGGTGTCCCTGTGCATAGTCCAGCTCAAACCAGTTCTGGGAGCCATTGGCTCCTGCTTTGGCACAAAACTGGACAAAGGACATGGGTGTAGCCACCCCTCTGTCCTGCCCCTCCCCTAGGAGGGTCCCCTGAATCTGTCCAACCCTCTCCCGTGGGTATAAAATGGGCTACCTGGTTACAGGATATTGGATTTAACGTGGAAAATACTCTACAAAGAAGAAACCACTGACCTTTGACTGTCTGAACACTTGGACTTCGCTGGACCTTGACTGGGCTGACTTCGTCCCCCTTTCCGTCCGAGATTTAGTTTGTGCCGTGGCTCCGTGCAGGACCTGTGCGGCAATTAAGACAACTGAAGAATCTCCCTTGGAGTGAATGAGTCACTCCCCTACTTCGCAGGCACATAAAGCACAACTGACCGGTAGCTGCTCCTGAGCTCCTACAGACTCTGAAGATTTCAGCTACACAGGAGGTGGGTCCCTGAAGGTCGCTGAGGTCGATCTGCCCTCTCATCGGGTTTGAGGCCAGTATCCCTTGTAGGGGCTGCATAACCTGAACCCTGTGCACTAGTCCATTTGCAAGTGCATTGCTTGTTGGCGATTCTTGAGCTTGTGCATTGGACCCCGTGTGGTTCTGACCCTGAGCAGTATTTACACCAAAGAATTCCGGCCTCCTCACACCGTGTTCTCCGTGGGCTGGTACTTTGCAGACTTGCTTGAGGTCCCCTCGCGACTCATGGTCCTTGGGCCTGTGGGTCCCCCGAGGGTCATCTTGATTGTTCTTGGGCTTTCCTGGTTGTTCCAGATGTGCCCTGGCTCTCCATTGCTTGGAGAGTCCCCTGGACCTTGCTGGTCCACACCGTAACCTGTTTGACCTTCCTGCATAGGTTGCTTTTGCCAAGGCTTGTTGGTGCTCCTGCCGGACACTAACCCCTCAGCACTCAACATCCTTTGTGGGACAGCTCACCGCCGGCTCCTGGTTATCCTCGACATCTCCTGGTCCTCGTGGCTGCAGAGTCAAGCATCCCTTCTTTGCACCTGAAGCACCCGACATCGGTGGGCATTTTTCTCCCAAGCCCCTGGCCACTCTGAAGTGACCCAGACTCTGTGCCCTCTGCATTCAGGTTCCTTCCATCCAGAATCCAGGCTTGTATTCCACTGTACCCTTTTCACCTTCACGGCAGCAGTACTTCTTCACTCCCTTCCATAGAGAACGACAAGAGTTTCCAACCCCACTTCAGACCTATGCACCCGGCTTCCCTGAGTTAGGTAACTCTAGTACTATGGTATCCACAGGTGGGGTGACTCTTTAAACTCTTAAGTTCTGAAGGGTTTACTGGACGTCCTCCTAGAAGGGTCATTAAACTTTAACTTTGCAATCGTGACTTTTCCATAGAGTTGTACAGAGCACGCGGTCGTGTTTCCTCACTGCACCCGTCCTCCGTGGGTCTCATGTGTTATCACCTGGGGTGGTTCCTTGGGGTCCCAGTGATTCTACGTGTTCTAGGAACTGTGTCTAGCCAAGTCGTGGTTGTTATACCACTATTTTAGTATATAGTTCGGTCTCCCCCTGGAGCCCGCTGTGTATTGTGCTACTTACTACTGTTCTATTGATCCAGTATTGTGTGCTTTATGTTCTATCCTCATGTAGAGGATAGTAGGGAGTGTTATATTAATAAATACATATTTTTATATAACTACTGTGTGGTTCTCCTTCATTTAGTCACTAAGGAGGTGATATTCTGGTAAAACAAGCTGCTTTACATTCCTTCAAGATTAAGCCTGAAGGGTGCTCTCCATAGCTACCACTAGGATAGCTTTCATAAAGGTTATCCTTGACCTCATACATCATAAGGGTCATGTGGATTGGTACAGGGTGCCCACTTTAACTAGTGGACAGCATATACCAAGCCACCTTCTCACATTTCGTCACTTTTAATATGGGAAAAGGTGGCATACCAGGGGTGCAAGGGCCTTGTAATTAAGCCTCATTGTTTTTCAGGTAATCGGGGGAACTTTTACTTGTACTTTGATTGGGTCGCCCCCATGTCCAATAAACAATCAGTGAGACTAATATTGAGATTTATTTTTAGTAGTACAAGATATGAGAGTCTGTAAAGCAGAAATATAAAGTCTTTGCAAAGTACAGCAAAAAGATTGTCATTATTATTTCATAATTCATAAAAGTGTCCTTGTTTACAACATACATGCACAACTTTAGTTTTCAATTGCACCTGATTCCTTTTGTTTGTCTCATCTGTTTCAAAGGTTGCATTTGGATAAGAGATGTGTCATTTTGCCCATAATGAAAATTAGGTAACTGACATGGAGGCTGGGAGGTAGCTGTACATAGAATTATAACAATATAGAGAAAAAGGTAGTCTTGTTTTGCCTCCAGCCCAAACTAGCTCTAGGGATATGTGAACCGCCTTGTCAACAAAACAACCAGCACAGTGAATGCTGTCTCAGCGGAACAATGGTTTAGTCATGTTACATCATTGTCCACAGGTCCTGAACCATCTCCCATTTCCTGGGATGTGCAAGCAGGACATGAATCGGGCACACAAGTCAAGGAACCGATCCATTTAGCTGTGAAGGGAACACAAACCATACTTCAAACAATACGCGCAGGTGGTGCCCCTGGACCCAGTTGACTACTTGGGGTCATCTTCAGGAATGACACAAATTTCTAGGCCCCACGAACTCATGAGCTCTCTTAAGCTTAAGTCATGCTGCGAAGTACAATATGTACAGAGTTAGCAGTAAGATAAAATAATACTGCAATAGCATGGTTTGCAGCTATGACATATATTTATAAAATACATACATAAATAACACAGGCTAAAAATGTGAATACTCATCTGATGCTTCTATATAGTTCTACCCCAGTGTACCTAACCTAAGTGTAGTACGAGGTAAGAAGTAGGTGCTGTTGTCTAAAGTATAGCTAGCTATAGCTATAGTTTTGCCAAGCGTTGCCAAAAGTTTCTCTAAGTTCTAGTCTGCTCCATACCTTAGAATGTGCGAGGTTGGAATCTCTTTCCGGGACTCGATATCTAACACCCCGCAAGGGGAGTCAGAAACACTGGAGCTGGATTCTCTGCGAGAAGGATGACAGCGTCTGGTCAGTGCATCAGGCTGGGACTTGATCTCCTTCCGAACTTGCTGTGGCGAACCGCAGGTAGGCAGTCGAGCTGGACCATACCTGAACCATGGTTTGCCACGGCAAGTGAGGGTATATTTATACCTTGAAGGTGTTTAGGAATGCCTGTATTGACGTAAAAGTCATGCATCAGAACGTCATGAATGAAGCCCGAAGGAATAGATGTTCATGCATACTAAATGAGTTCTTGGAGAAATCAATATCCAAGCAAGGGAAATCCTAAAGGCTTAAGAGTCTGGTTTTCCAAGAACTCGTTGTGACGTGGATGGACGGATGTAGGAGACCATGCCTGTATTTGGTTAGCATGGACAATGCCTAAATAAGGGCTGGATTTTCTATGCCTAAATAAGGGCAATATGAATCGTACCTATATAAGGGCATAAATCGGGAAACCTATATACGGAATCTAAATCTACACAGAACACAACTTCTCAGAGTTTCTCATTTTAAAAGGCAATGATGCAGAGGTCAACATTTCTCTGTTCTTCTTCTCTACATTTGCAAACCTCTTCCCCTACCTCACCATTTTATACATAATTTTTTTCTTTTTTCACAAGGCTCGCAAATTGGAAACATGGTTATTTTCTGCTTACCTATAATCTGAGCACGTTGAGGATCTTAAATTATGGGCATTACATATCATGATACTTTTTTTGCCATTTACGTCATTTTCTTTATTTATAGATATTTTCCTACCATTTCCTCCATTGCTTAAAGTTACCCTTCACGCCAAATCTAGAATAGTCTCAGAGAAGTGATTTGACCACCCCAGTCTGTAGAAATCTTAAATGTTAATCTATTGGAGTCAAGGAGTGCATTTAATATGGCCTCCAAAAGGTACAAAGCCATACAAATTGAAAACCCAAAATGTCTTCCACAGAAACTGATAACCTAAAGGGAGTCCTGAACACTAGTGGGTGCAGAAAGCTTGCTCCTGGAATTGGCAGGTCAGAATACAAAAGATTGGCCAAACATTTATTGGAAGAACCCCAAGAATCTGGACTTTCAATTCCTCCTGCGAGCCACACATACCCCTTTTTGGAGACATTCTAAAAGTAACAAACTACTACTGCTTCACAAATATCTGTGAAGTTAACAATGGTCTGCATGACAAATATCCTCTAGCATTTTGGGGTTTAACTACCTTAAATTCTGTATTTTTTATATATATTTTTTATGATATCCTTACATGCAAATTTATACCGATTCAGGATAGAAAGAGAAAATGCATTTATAACACCAACCAGATGTAGAATACAGAATATCAGTTCGTCATCTATCCTTGGAGAATCTAACATAGGTCCAATGACATCTTTAGAATTGTAGAACCTCATCCCATAAGTATTTTATACTTACCTTTTGTTGTATCTATTACTATGACCCTAACCCAAGTTAGATTGCAAGTAGGCTATGTAGATGTAACTCCAAATGAATGTGAATTACCCAAGCTCCTCACAGCTGACCTAGAGCCATGAAGACTCTGATTCTGGGCAGCCTGAAGCGGAGCCGCCAACATCCACCCAAATCCTGCGTGTCAAGCAGGTAAGCAAAAAGGGCATGCTCTGTGTAGGTTGTAAATTATATTATTATAACGATGGTGGGCATAGATTCTCTTGATGGATAAGGAGAAGGATACATTTAAGTGAATGTAGGTGGTGTGAGATAGGAGCCCTTTGAAAGCTTTTCCTATCTGACAGCTATCTTTTCATACACAAAATTCTTACAGGGCACATTGTTGTTTGTGGCATCAAAGGAGAGAATATGGTGCTCAAAAATGTTGTGCAAGACTACACTATTTACCTTAGAAATTAAATGGATTTGCCTGTGTACATAGACCAAATGTGGTTGAAAGTGGTGAGAAACAGAAAAGTTGTTGAATGCTATTAACAGAATTGCATACAAAACTTTATATTACTTAACAAGGATCACAAATAAAGTAGTTACACATTTACATATGCATTAGTATCATGCACACATTTCCACTGCATGGTTAAGTCAATGTGAGATTATTAACTTTTGTTGATTTATTTTATGATGTGATGATTGTCCAGAGCACTTAATCTCTGTAGGTAGGGACCAGCTCTCATGAGTTTAGAAGTGAGTTCTACTTTAAAGGTTCTAGACATGGAAGTAGCAGAATTTGAATATTTTATAATGAAGCTTGGGTGAATGTAGATGGTTCTCGTTGACAAATCGTAAGTTCCAGGTGGTTGTGTTTTAAGTTAGGATTTTAGAGGGGTATCCAGAGGATAATATGCCATTGAGAGCTTTGCAAACCATTGTCAGGAACTTGGAGAGAAAACCTACTTTTGGTGGAAATCCAGTTTGCCTGTGAATAAGAATGAGAGGTAGGGGTATGCCTAAAGTGATGATATATGAATCTGGTGGTTATCTGTCCAGCGGAGACAAAACTTAATGGCAGATGTCTAACAGTAGGTTGTTACATTAAGCCAATGTCCTGAATATTAGTAAGTAGATCAGTGCCATTATACTGATAAACGACAAAGAGCAGGAAGCACACTGGACCGAGCATTTCAAAGAAGACTTGAACAGACCAGTACCAAGAAGCAAAGCAGACATCCCAGAAGCAAAGTCAGACTTGGATATAAGCAGTGCCCCACCACAGAAAGAAGAAATTGTGACTCCCATCCAATCTCTCAAGAGCTTAAAAATTCCTGGCCAAGACAACCAGAATGCAGAAAAATTCTAATCAGATCTAGAAAGCTTTGCCACGATCCTCCAACTAATGTTTACAATGATTTGGTAGGAAAAGAAAGATGAGTAAAACCAAGGCATTATCATTAAGGTTCTAAATAAGTGAGCATTAACCTAATGTAACAACTGATGTGGAATTACTTCCTTCTGTCAAATCCGGGTGAAATCCAGCAAAATTCTGTACATAAGCATCAGATGGACCTTATTCTCTACCCTGGAGGACCGAGACTATGCAGACAGCCTATACGTCCTCATGTCCCTTATGAGCTGCAACGTTTACACAGTGACTCAGCAGGTAGTTTTCTAGTCCTGGAAGGGCTACTTTATAACATTTCGCTTCCATTAGTCAATACAGACATGCCAAGCACTCATGACCATCTGTTTTTTATTGAAATCTCTACCAATTACCTAACTCCCTTTGTGACATTGTCATCTGGAGGGCATCTTCAACCTAGTCCTGAACACAATGCTGGACTCCTAAGAGTCACAGCGTTCTCAACACACTCTTGCAGCACGCAACCTGGGCGACATCATTGAAATTTTCTGGCTGTTGGACCTGGGGCGCCATCATTGAAATCTTCTGGCCAGAGACTTTATCTTTCATTTTGCACTACACAACTCCTTTCCCAAAATGGACTATTGGTTTGCATCCTCTGACCTTCTCACTGCAGTCACAGATATCCAACACTTACTGCATATGCTATCTGATCACTTACCTGTCTGCTTGTCCTGTCCTTTCACTGCTCCCAATTTCACTGTGCATACTAGCACTTCCCAGCTTTCTCGTTCGTAGACCCGGTTTTCAGGGATAAACTGTGGGGTGTAATCCTAGAATATTTTTAGATCCATACTTGCTCTGTCTCTCAGTATGCCACTCCACTCTTCGGGAGGTCTTTCAATTATATGTTTGTGGACAAGTAATATCAAAACATGCAGGTATATGAGGCTACCTTGCTCGGTTAGAAACTGCACCGTAGACACTAGAGACTAGAAAACACGCATTCCAAAGCATTCCTGAGAGAAAGGAATCAAACCTCCCCCCACCACCACCAATTTAGGGACCTTGCCTATAGCGAGGTACATACATCACCTCAGGATACATCTCCTGGCTAATCACTATGGCGTGTGAGACAGGCCTGATAGAACACTGGCCTGGCTTCTCAGGTGGGAAAGAGCTAAATCACACAGTCGATCTTGAGGTCCACAATGGGATGACACTGACCATAGACAAGGATATTCTCCCTGAGTTTGTTCACTAATATTTTCAGCTTTACAACATGGCGAATGGCAAATCTAAGGTGAAGCTCTCCTGTTAGCTCATCTAGGTGGGTTGGTGTGGCTGGATGGTGGCCATCACAAATTCTCACGCCAGCCAATATCTCTAGAGGAAGTAATTGTTGGCAAAGATGCTTTGGCCGGCTCCAAAGCCCTAGGTATCGATGGGCTTACCACTGACTTTTGTAAAGCTTACAAACATATTCTGGCTCCCCACCTCATTGAGGTATATGCGGCGGCTTTACAAGATGAGGAATTGCCCTCATATATTCGAGAGGCACTCAGCTCTCTCCTCCCCAAACCCAGCCCAGGAAAGTCTGGATAACTGTGCATCCAATTTTCCTCTTTCACTGCTTAATTGTGACAACAAGATCCTAGCAAAAATCCTTACTATAAGATAATCACAACTCCTTGAATGTATGATTGCCCCTGTGCATTCTGGCTTTGTACATCACAGATCTACGGCAATCTGTGCACAATCTTTGTGGTACTTGACCAAATCAGCCCGAAGTCTAGGCCATTGTCATACTTTAGGATGCCAAAAAGGCATTCAACTCCCTTGAAGGGCCTTTGACCATATGGCCCCCTAATAACATTTTATCTCTTATACAACTTTTATACATGTACCTAGTTGCCTGGGTTTCTGTCAATGGTCTCACATCAGACACCTTTACAATAACTTGAGCGACATGGAAGGTCTCTCCAATATCTTCCCTGCTGTTAATAATGGCTATGGATCCCTTGGTGGTCAAGCAGTTGCAGGAAAGACATAGCCATAGAAGCCTTACTTTTCAGCATGGGCCACTGTTGCGGTCCTTTGACACTGATGATATGCTGCTTTTTTTGAAAGACCCCCTGACTAACCTCAACCCATTGATCCACAAGATTATTAGATTCAGTGACAATTCAGGGATTTCCATCAAGTGGTCAATATCAGAACTTTTCCTAATTACCGATAACACTGTACCCATCTCCCTGGACTACTCTGTTAGCTGGGCTATGGACTCGGTTAAACTCCTAGGCATTTTTTTCTACAGAAAACCAGAGCAAGTGGTCTGGTTTAACTATGGCCCAGTGATAGATGACCTCTTGTGTCAGATAAACCGGTGGTTGCGGCATCCTCACTGTCTGGTCAGATACATTATTATTATACCTTTTTACAAACATTCGTATACCCCTTAATCCCCTTAAGAAACAGTTTTTAATTATGCTTCGCTCCCTTCTGATCATTCTCCTCTAGGTGAATAAACCTGCTTAGATTGCCTGAGACAGGTTGTTCCTACTCTATGAACAGGGGTTGGGGTATTCGAGATTCCTGACCCCAACTATTACTATGTAATGCAAAGTCACTTCACTATATCCTGGTATCATCCCGATGTACATATTCCCTACCTTGTTCTGGAACACACCCAGACTAACGGGATGCTGTTGGCCTCTCTCCTATTTACAGGACTACCTAAGCCACACAGCAAAATCTATACCGTTGCTACCACTTTTGGGATCTGGAGAATATTATATCATAGAGCTAGTGGGGATTATTTATTCTCTCCAGCAATAAAATTGCTCCCTAATCCCTCCCTAAATCTTGCTCGAGTGCTCGGTGCAGAATACAGTGTCCAAGATGGAAATGTCAGAGATGGTTCATTCATACATTGATGGCACTTTTATGTCCCTGGACCAGTTCCGTTCTTGGGCTACTAACATTATCCTTGATATTTTTATATATGACCATCTGCGTGATGTGGTGAAAAAGAACCTTCCAGGATTCCCACAGGAACCTGCAGAATCTTTAACATAAACCCAATTTATTAAATCAGACAATACAGTCTTTTGGGTTTCGAAGCTCTATTATAGCTGAGGGTCAAAGCTCCAGACAGCCCAGACTGATTCAGCTAGAGAGGCGTGGGAGTTGGAGTCAGGAGTACCTATACCTGCTGGCTGTTGGAAATATGGCTGTACACTAACCGGGAACATATCCATGAATTACATGCACAAGTTATGACACTATAAATTCCTGCACCAGGCCTACGTCACCCCACAGAGGCAGTACAGAATTGACCTCTTGTCCCCCCCACGGCTGTCGGCGCTGCAGGAATGATGATGCTGGCTTCCTTCACCTTGCTTAGGAATGTCTCCACATTCAGAAGTATTGGCAGGAGATCCTTTTTGTGATAACCAATATCACACAACCTTCCTTGCAATCCGATCCGCTCATAACCCTTCTTATTTATGTTGAGGATGTTCCATCCAGAGTGCAACAACTCACTGCAATTGGACTCCTACTGGACAAATGAAGGGTTGCACTGACCTGGGGGCAAGCCAAAGTGTTGTAATGGAATTGTCATCAGGTTCCAGGCTTGGGTGACCAGAATTGGAAGAATGAACAGCAGTGCTTAATTTGAGCCGGTGCTTTCCGGTGCTGAGCACCGGCCCTTAATTGATTTCCGGTGCTCGGCACAGGCACCTTATTGTCAACACCACACTTAGGGCAGTCTGCCACAAGGTGGCGCTGCTCATGTAATTTAGAGATGAGCAGTATAACAGTTGTTCAGGAAAACAATGTACATTAAAAAATTGCTCAGACCGGCCTCCCCAGCCATTCCTTTAGCTTTGGGACCGGGAATAATCTGAACTGTCGCATTAACATGCGAGAGAGGGTTAGTAGTTTTTTGGCAGCGATGACAAGGGCGATGGGGTGTGCAAGGTGCAGTGGCCTTCTGGCCAGAGCCCTGGCACTTCATATTTTACAAATTAAGCACTGATGAATGGGCTGAAAACAGAGGTGCATGCATGCCGTTTTACCTCCAGGCACGAAATAGATTAAAGTACCTTTTAATACTGACCGGTTTGGCTTACTTTGCACAAGTGGCGATGCGTTGCCTGGAGGCAAAACCACAGCGGACTGCAGTATTTTAGACACGAGACTTTCTGTAGATTCACTTGTAAAAGAACTTTACAGGACTTGTACAGCATGTCAATAGGTGGCGTTTTAACTACTGGAGCATTGATTGTGTTATACCGCCTCATTATCAGCTTTGGGACTTCTATGGTGAGAATTACATTGGAAGTGTTTGCATACTAGAGACCTTTAACGGAAGAGTGTCTCATGCGTTCTAGTTTTGCATGTTGGTATTGCTTATCTGTGAAACAGCATCTTGTGAATTCACATGAGAAAAGGCTTGCGGCTGGAATTCCGTGCAGTCCTTGAGTGAGGAGAGGCTTGGGCCATCCATGATAAGCCATTGACTGTTACATTATGCGTGGTTGCTTCACACATGAAGGCCGGAAGTTCACAGTATCGGAATGGACCTTGCACATAGGCAATTGGGGGCATATTATCAAGGGGCTGCGGTAATCATAGTGCGATTTGCATTATCGCCGTCTATCGCCGGTTCACATTGCCATGTTAGCGGCGTATTTGCAACACTTTGCTCACAGGCGATATGAAACCCGGCGATAGATGGCGATTCACATCAATAGCGGCGCAATACAGCGAAATAAGAACAGCGCTAATGAGAATGTTGTAAATAGGGAGATGTGGACTTAGCCATGCAATCTACCTCTCATTTAACTTGTAGCTAAGTCAGGATTTTTTCAGAGGTAGGATCCGGCAAAAACCGCGGTTAGCGCAGCTTTAATTATCGCTTTGCGTGTTTGGGGTCGGGTTGTAAATACCGCTGTGTTTTGTTAGCGACTTTTTTCGTGTTGGTTTTTGAGGGAACACCTATTTTGCATCTGATTAGAGATGTATATCGCTAAGATGCGAGGTGCCTTGTAAACGGCAGCTAACATGCGCTAATGCATGTTAGCGCCGCCTTGACGATTGTGGGATGAGTAAATTGCCGCTTTTCCGGTGCTATGTGCTGGGAAAGCAGCGATATGGTCCTTGTTAATATGCCCCTTGGTTGTTCCTGAGTCGCGGTATTACTTCAGATATCACCCCTGCCATATTACTTTGGGGCCGTTTGGGCACTGTGTTGTCATATTTCAATGTGTTCTTACTTTTGATACTGCATCAGAGTAGAACGGTTAATAGTCACTCTGCACACATTCGGAGCGTCGGCAACTGTGTCACAGTACTGACGTATGGAGCTAACCAATTTGCCCAGCAGTGCTTATAACGCTGGGGCACACAGCTCATTACTTTGTGGTTACATTTTTTGGGGGGGGCAAAGTGCATTTCCTCAAAGCTGCTGTGCACAAGGAAAGGTACAGTTGATTAGTGTTTGGTAGATAGTCAACACTGAGACACCTTTAAGGACTAGGTCTTGTTGTGGTATTTACAACTTTAGCAAACCTAATTTTGCACTATTCCTTGAATTTTCTGAACAATTCTTTTTACAAGTGTGAGCACACCAGAATCTACAGCTTCCAATATCACTGTTGCTGCCCAGAAATTTACTATCAGCCCACCAGCCACTTTTTGGACATGTGGAAGTGAACCACTTTTGAAATTGCCGGAATGAAAGGATTACTTTTTAAACTAACTTGCAGCAGTCAATGAAAAGAATACTATGTTTGCAGAACAGAAAAAGATAATTGTATTGCTTTTTTTGGGTCCTTTAGGGCTCAAGGTGTATTCTCAAGTACTTCGAAAGGTAGTGTTGGGGGATGTAAATGTGTTTGATACAACTGTTTCGGACTTGGATAATTATTATCCGCCAAAGGTTTGTATTGGTATAACCAGGTACATGTTTTTTCAAAGAAAACAGGCAAAGATAGAGACATTGGATAACTATGTTGCTAAATTGTAGAAATTGCCTTTAGATTGTAAATTTGGAGTTTTACATGATGACCTTATAAGGGATTACGTTGCTATGTCTGAACTAATCTTTAGAGCCAAGCTCAAAACTACACTATTCGAACAGTAAAGTATTCCACTTCTGTAGGTTCCAGTTAGCAGCCGCTCCTTAGCGCGGGGACACGCCGCTGTGCGTCACCAAGCGCTTTACAAAACTCCCTAAATAGAAATAGAAATATGTATATCAATAATCCTGCCATACAAGAGCATTTATGGGTTAATGGGGATTACGAGCTGAGTGATGTCTTAGCTCTTGTTCGCAAGGCTGAGCTATCCAGTAGGTGTGCTGGTACATTAATGCAGGAAGTGAAGGAGAATGAAATAGTGAGTAAAATCCAATGTAAGAACAAAACGACTAAATACATGAATAAGGACACAAAAACCAGGTTGCAAAATAGGTCTTACAGGTGTGGCAGTAAGGAGCATTTGGCGTATAGCAAAAATTGTCCAGCTACCAAACAATGCTGCAGTAAATGTGGTATTGAAGGACACTTAGCAAAAATATCTTGAAGGAAGAAGAAACTAATTAGGTGTGTGAATAAAACAGCATTTAAGGAAGAGGGCAAGAGTTCAGAGGATGATGAAGAATGCTGTAACAAGGTCACCAGTCTGAGCAGTAATTTTGTTCTGAACATTAACAACAAAAAAGCGCAATCAAAACCTAAATGTTGGATGATTTTTGGTGGGGTGTTGTTAAAAAATCTACGTGGATTCTGGATCCTAAAAACAATCATCAATGAGGATCTTTTGAAAGACAAATTTGTAGATAAAGTGGTGGTCAAACTTCTGAAATCAGACATCAACCCTGAAGGCTATAGCAGAGAACGTATCAATATTATTGGGTTCTGATGGTTTACCTTCAAATGTAAGAAGAGATATGCTAGAGGCAAATTGTATGTGGTTTGACAAGGTTAATTTGCACATAGTCCTCGATTCTAACAGTCAGGAATAGGTGTTGGTAATAGCTGAAGGTGCACAAATGGGAAAAGAGTTGACCAAAAAGTTTCCTATGGTTTTTGAGGGAAAATTTGGGAAATTGAAAGGGTTCGGGTACAATATTGTCCTAAAGGACAACGCGATTCCCAAAGTGGCCCAGGTACAAAACATTTCTTTCATGTTAAGGGATGAGGTTTCCATGGAACTTGAGAAGTTAGGGGCATATGTATCAAGCTATTTCAGTGTTTGCGATCGCAAACTAGCTTCCTCCCATGTATAACTGAGTCTCGCAGTGCAAAATAGGTATTCGCAAAAATTGCTAATACCTATTTTGCAAGGAACACAATCTACGAATTATTTTTGCGACTTCACAAATACCGACACACTATTTGCAATAATTGCAAAAATCGTTATCACAAATTGCGAATTTGCAAACATATGTATAAAAAATTTGCAAATTGCGAATCATTGAAATTCGCAAATTTGCACCTGATTATTAACACCAACTCAAAGCAGGTGGTAACCAGGTGCAGCCTATTCAAACAGGCCCACAATGCCACAGGGCTTTCCACAATGGCATTGCTGTATGTGATAGCCAGGAGGATGCGGATTCAAGAAGCAGCACAGAGAAGGAGGTGACAGAAACGGGTCTTCAGAGTGCGCATCACTCTGTTCCAGCAGACAGAGGAAGAGATACATGAGAAGTATAGGCTGGACCCAGCTACTATACTGGACTTGATTGCTGAGCTGAAACCTATGCTTGAACACCCAAATTGCAGGACGAAACCATACCACCACATGTGCAGGTCCTGTGTTCACTGCACTTACTGGCATCAGGAAGCTTCCAGGAGGTGATAGCGACAGCAGGAGGGGTCTCACAGAGTTGCCTGTTGCGCTTCTTCTTGCATTCTTGGATGCAATGTTACAGAGGCAACATCATCACACACATTCCCCGCCACACAACAGGCACTGCAGCAAACTAAACTGGACCTCTACCAGATTGCCCAATTTCACATGTCATTGGTAGCATAGATGGCACCCATGTAGCCCTTTCACCACCATCAAACAATGAGTACATTTTCTAAAACTGCAAATCATACCATTCACTCAACAGACAGGTTATGGACAATGCAAAATATATCATAACTGATATAGTGGCAAAATACCCTGGCAGTGCACACAATTCTTTCATTTTTAGAAACAGTGGGATATACACACATCTTACTGGGGGCGAATTTGGCAATGGATAACTGCTAGGTAAATGCATTTCAAGCACACTTACATACAGTTAAGGGCTGAAGTGAGAGAACAGTGATTAACATTATGTCTTTCATCCTGTAGGTGACAGTGCATATGCAGTCTGCGAATTCATCCTCACACCGTACCTCAATCCGGCTAATCCAAGAGAGCACAGATACAATTACGCACACAAGTCAACGTACTGTGTAATGGAGTGGACATTTGGTATACTGAAGAGCAGGTTCCGCTGCCTGTATAAAAGTGGAGGAGCACTACAATACAGCCCAGGGACCTGCTGCAAGACTGTGGCTACTTGTGCCTTGACTAGAAAAGGCATACCAGTGGAACTCATAGAGACAGAATCCGATGAGGATGAGGTACTAGGTCCACGTTGCAGACCAGCAGGTGGTGTAGGGACAGCTGCCGGCCGACAGAGATGTGATGAGATAACACACAACTATTTCTAGGTGAGTAATGATGACACAATGCAAATAATGATTTGAGAATGACTGTGTATTAATGTACCTTAGCTTTAGGTAAATAGCAGTCACACAGCCTACAAACACACACTTTATGTGTGGCACATTCTGTTGCACATGTCATGTCCTCAGTGCATGGGTAATGGGTTAACAAATGTCCATATGCCATGGGTTACTTCATCCATTAGCATTCTGCTGTGGTGACAGTTCATTTCTTGTGTGCACGCCCTGCAGATGCACGCTCAGGGTGCTGACTGCTCTCCCTTGAGGCATCTGATGGTGTTCCCTGCCTCCCACTATGCCGTCTGGGTTCTGCAATTGGTGGGGTGATGCTGCTTCAACTGGAGAGCTCCTCACTGTCCCCTGAGCCCAGGAGGCCTGTGCCACCTATGGTAGCTGTCTGCAGCTGGTCAACTGCATTTGTGACCTGCACCAACTCTTTGGCCACATCCTGGCTGCAGTGTGCCATTTCGACCTGCATGGTCACTGTGCGGCGTGACAGGATCGAAGTGGCATTTGACAAGTGGTTGACCGCCTTGCTATATGTGTCCAGACGGGTGAGCAGACGTTGTTTTTCCCTGCATCTGGATGCCTTTTCTCTTTTTATTGTGACACGGAGTTCTTTTATTGCTGCTGTCATTTCCCTGATGCTGTCTGCACAGGTCTTATGTCTCTCATCGATTTTCAGATTGAGCTCTCTGATGCCCTGTAAGGTTATGGTTCACAGACACCAGCTGCCTGTGTATTGATTTCATACTTCTGGCATGCAGGTGCTGGACCTTCACCATGGTGCCTTCCAGGCTGGAAAATACCCCAGGATCCTCTACAGCGTCTGCGCTGCTTTGTGCCCTTGGCCTGTGTCACATGCGACTCTCATCCCTACGGTGCATTGGGGCTGATCATGGGGCTGATGTGCACGCTGTTCCTGCTCTGGCTGTGCCTCATCCTATATTGATTCTGGTTCTCCCTCCAACTCCGGGAGTATAGGCACAATGTGACAGTGTCTCCGTGGGACAGTGCTGTCTGCTCTCTGTCCTCTCCCCCTGCCTGGTCCTGTGTCTATGCTGCCTCCTCAGCTTGTGTTGTCACCCTGTGTTTCAGGTTCAACTGTAAATAAAAAAGGACTTTTTATTGTGTGTTCTGCTTCCCATTGTTCACTGAATACAATTTTCTGGATTTAAGTTACCTAAGTACTGTCTTGCATTTTTGCCTTTACTAGTTTGCTGCAACTGCTTATACATTGCTGTTTATACATTGCTGTGTGTCATTGTTCAACTGTATTATGTGTGTGACTACATCTCGAATGATTTATTGCTGGGTGGGCTGGAAAATGGTCTGGAAAGTGGGCTGGAAAATGTGCCTAAGGCTAAGTCATACTTTCAGCTTGTTTGAGAGAAGCACAAGACAAACTCTTTATATAATCCTGCTGGGAACAAAATGGTGGAAAGGCTCATCCGTGTAATCAAGGGTGTATTCAATTGGCTATGGAGGGCAAGGGGAGCTGGGTAGTTCAATTGGGCAAGATGGTTTGGGCTTATCGGGTCACCAGAGATGAAACTATTGGGGAATCACCATTTGTCATGATGAGAGGTGGAACCCCAGAACTAAATTCACCCCTGGATGGTTATTTAATAGGGGAGTGCAACAGTGGCCAGTTGAAAAAGTGCAAAGGAATTTATTGTATAACCACGAGAGGAGCAAGGAATTCTATGACATGAAAAAGGGGGCTAAGCTAAGCCAGTTAACATTAAAGTATGTTATTGGGTCCGGATAAACAAAGCTTGTTTAGTGCCTAAGGGGGAGTCTACATTTTATGAACCTAAAGAAGTTGTTTAAGTTTTGTGTGACTCAGTTAGACTGAGTGATGGCAAGTTTTGGAATCTGAAAACAGTGGCTATTTGTTTTTGTGATGCTTGATGCTTGGAGGGAAGGAGGTGGTGAGAGAATGTGTCAGAATCTGGTGGTAAGTCATAAGTGTCAGCATCCTGTTGGAGGGATGACAATGTTGGTGAGAATATCAATATACAGGAATGTGGAAGTGAGGCCCAAGAGTGTTACGGCATTCAAGAGGTCTTTAAAGAACCTGGGGTTGAGATTTGAAGAGTAATGGAGTTAGTGCAAAATGAGGAGGAGAGTGGTGAGTGAGTTGAAGTTACTAATGAATAAGTAGTTGATGGAAGTGTAGTGGTAAAAAGGAACATGAAACCACCTAAATGACTGCACAATTATGTGCATAGTAATGTTTAAGATTATACCATTTAGGGTATAACCATGTAATTAGTTACAGTTTATTGCATTTGTATTTTCCAGTCATAAATATGTGGTACAGTTTTTATAGCAAATGTAGTTTCTGCTTGTATATAAAAAGTGGGATGTGTTGTAATGGAATTGCAATGTCATCAGGTTCCAGGTGTGGAACCTGAGGGCATTGGGTATGCAGGGGGGTCGTGGCTCGGGTGACCAGAATAGGAAGAGTGAATGAGCTGAGAACAGAGGTGCATGCTTGCCCTTTTACCGCCAGGCAAGAAATGGAATAAAGTACCTTTTAATCCTAACCGGTTTGGCATACTTTGTACACAAATTCCTGACTGTCACTGACTGGCTACCGAGACATGCGGTCTGTAAGGACTGGGTTGAAATCCATAGCTTCTGCAATCACACACATCCCAACCACAGAATATATGGGGACAGTTCCGAGCCTATCAACTCCGCACTGAACCTGATGATCCCACGATCGACTTGCTGAGAGGCTCGAGTGAGTACCTGGCTTCACTCTCTTCTTCTTCAGGGTTAGGGCATACCCTGGGCACCCTCTATCCCTTATACCCCCCCCTTCGATCCACGCCATTTAACCGACCACCCCATCAGTTCGTTTTGTTTATATGATATTATGTCTATGCTACAGCCATTCCGGGTATTAACTCATGTTTAATACTTACTGTGCTGTTATTGTATGCCTGTAATGTGGCAGCAATGGGAACTCCTTTATTCATGATCATATCTTTTTTTTTAATGCTATTAACTTACAACTGCCAATCAAAAAAATCGCAAATTCAGAGAGGTGTGAAAAGGATCTTCCTGTTATTACTTCACCAAAGAAAAAACACCCTCACAAAGTTGGGTTTTTCAGAGTTCTTAACCTGGAAAACCTAATTCTCTACCGGAATATTTAAAAAAAAAAAGAAAAAAAATCTTTGCCATTGTTTTGGAATTGGAAAAGTTGAAAGTTTAAAAAAAAACACGAAGTAAGCTGAAGATACCTTTAGAACTTTCACACACTTGTCAGTTAAACACGCAAATGCTTAAACCAGAAACAATTTTCTTTGAATTGTGCAGCCCTCGACCAAACATTATTACAAAATCATGCATAGAAAAAGGATTTAGCTGTGAACGAGTTGTAACGGCAAAGACAACATATTGTTAAGTTACATTTGTTTAACCACACATGCCTACAAGTAGAAACAGGAGTCCTCTGCTGACTTATCTCACACCCAGCAATCCTGAATTGCTTCGCCAAGCTGCATAAACATTTTTAACAATTATTCTAATTTCTTGGCTTTTACTCAGGGTAGCAGTTGGCACCAGAGCCGGCTGTCAAGTTTCCTCTCTGCATTGTGGACTGTGGGACACCGCTGTCACGCTTTGACACCATGAATATTGCCAACCTATCTCAGATGGGATTTGCCTAGTCAAAGCATTGTATTTATGCCAACACAAACACTTTTTTGGGGATGCAAATTTTCCACAGCTTTTGCTGGCAAGTTGATGTAGCTAAAATGTGCACCTGTTAATACTTTTCTTTATTTAGATTACACTTTGTGCTGCTGTTCTTTTAGTGCATAGCTCAAGTAATAAATCTTGATCAGATTTTCTAAACGCATTAGAATGTGTATAATGTATGATGATCTAATAAATGAACAGCTTTAAGATTTTTTTTTGAGAATATCATAAGCTATGTACTTTCGGCTCTGCTGAAATTACTTTTTTCTGTCTTAGAGTCTGGCGTACTAAGACGCATTTTCAAACCAGGGTTTGCAATTTGCGTACCGACTGGTTTGCCAATGGGTATGCAATTTGCAATGCAACCTATTTACTAATAGGTCAGATAGTAAATTGCACATTAGGAAGGGATCACAAATGGCTACTCTCATGAATATTAGCTGGGCAGCATCCAATGAAGGGATGGAAGCCACCATCCCTGAATTTGTTTTTCGGGACCGTAAACATTTTTTAGAAGATGAACCTGTCCCTTAATTCAATTAAATTACAAATGGCTGTTTAAGGTTATATGAAACCAAATCCACTCACAAGGGTCTCAGGAATATTGAGTTACTGTTTTTTCTGTAATCAATTCACAATGTGACAAATGATTTACATTAAAACTATGGCTTTTTAAAGGGTCAACAATTTTCTTTTTGCAACCCGTGGTGTAATTTCACAGCTGCATTTCAAAATTGAAGATCAATGTAGGGCTCCTTTGGGAAAGATTACCAAACGAATGCAAGGAACAATAGACTATGGTACAGAATTTACAACGGGTTTGCGCCGACGTTTGCATGATTCAAAACAGTGCATGTTAGTTACTATCCAAAGCAAAGGGTGTTTTGTGCTGTAAAGGTGTGCTTTTCACAGAGAAGTTACTTTATTTGATTTAATTTAAATCATTAAAAGAGCGGCTTAACCGCTAAAACACATAAAATTTATAAGCAAGATACAGGTTCATTGATAAATTCTATTTAAAATTTGTGATAAAAGAATTTGTGATTAAAGCTTTTCAAACATAGTGCAATTGATTCCTTCAGTCTTGTAATAGTGAGTCAAGCTATAAGGTACATAGTTCTTATATAAGCTGCAGGCAGATTGACTACACTTTATCACTTTACATGCTTTACCGGTTCAAGTTCTCTTTCTCTCTTTTCTAGTTCGTTTGCAGCTAGACTCAGAAACTTTATTGCTTTACATGCCAGTTGTACTGTCAAGCCTCCCAAACATTTTATTACGGCGGATCTACAGGTCCTTATTTGCTCTCTTATCATTGTTGGCCGCAAAAGTTCTTTCCGTATGGTTGATAATGCTGGACAAATACAAAGTAGGTGGAGCAATGATTCGTCTCCTTGTCCAAAGAGGCGGCAGTCCATTGAGGGCCAAGTCTGTTTCCATTTTGGGGTTAGGTCTTTAGTTGAATAAACTCCCAGTCTCAATAATGTCAGTTGCTGCTTCATGTGAATTGCAAAATATTCCGACAGATATGATTGAGGCTTTAACATTTTGTATGTTGGCAACACAATCCATGCAATGTTTTTTGTGGTCAATGATGCTTTGTCCTTTTCTTGAGATGTTTAATTGATCGTTATGTTGACTATTCGTTTAAACTCCGTGTAGGATGGTATTGTGTGCGTAGCTTCCTCTAACTTTAAAGCTTCGTTCGATTGCTTTAAAGACGAATAAACTGAGTTACTCAATCTGGATTGTCTTTCAACCTCCAGCCAGCAGTAGTGTGCCAGAGACTCTTCCTCTGCTGCCCGCATTCTCCAGTAGTATTTTACCAGAGCTCCTCGTCTTGACGGGATCTGATTTTTTAATACGAATTCTAATCTAATCCGGGCTTGAGAGATGTGGAATTTTAAATTGATTTTTGAAGAGACTGGTTTGAGCGATGTTCAGACTTATTGCGTCCTTTGTGTTTAAGAGTTCTGAACCGTACGTGATTGAAGGTAAATATTTTGCTGCCACAACCTTTAATAAATGGGTCGTCGAACAGTCACTGAGTTTTTTTTGTAAGATTTTGAATGCAAATAATAACTGTTTTGTTTTTGTTTTCTGCTGTTCTAGATATTGCTTGTAAATGAGGTGGTGATCCAAAGTTACCAAAGATATTTATATGTTCCCACTTGTTCCAGGCAGTTGCTGTTCATCGTCCAAGTGAATTTTGGTATCTTTTTGTGTGGACTCGAAAAACACATAACCTTTGTTTTATTGAAGTTTATGTCTAATTGATTTAAAACTGTGTATTCTGTTAGTTGGTTTATTAGTCGTTGGAGGCCGCGGGCGTTTGAGATAGCAGCACAATGTCGTTGGTGTATTGCAGACTTACTATTCACACATTCCCCAGTTTTGGTGGGTCCCCTATGGTCGAGCGTAAGTTATTATCTAAGTCAGCTGTATATATATTAAATAGACAGGGGGCTAAAACGCACCCCTGTTTTAAGCCATTGGTGGTGGTGATTTTGTTTGTTAAAGTTCGACCGTTTCCCATTTATATTTGAACCCATGTTTTTGAATAGAGATTAATTATCGCGTTCAGTAGGTTTGTAGGAACTCCCCAGGATTCAATGTTTGCCCACAGGGCTCGCCTGGGAACCTTGTCAAAGGCTGCCTTGAGGTCCACAAAACATGCGTACAGAACTTTGGAGTTGGCAATGGATTGGTTGGCCAAAAGCATGACAGCAGATATATTAGTTAAGGTGCCCATTCCAGCTTGGAAGCCTGTTTGTGTATTGGGGATCAGTTTAATGCTTTTCACAGAGTAAAAACTACTCTACACAGCTTTGTGTGAAGTCTCTGTGTCAATGTCTGTGTATGAGGGACACATTCATAGAGAATAATGTGAACACAACTCACATTTGAACACATAACTTACATTGTCAGATGAAGTCTCTATCAAATAGCACTTCTATATCCCAGTCAGTTTCAACTAAGGGCCCAGTTATGACCTCGGCAGTGCGGCGCAGTGCCCGCCCCGCCACTGCATCACCAAAGCCATGATCAGACTGCCCTTCAGATTAGGAGTTTCCTCCTGTCTAGCGAACTAGTTTTTGGTGTTCCCATTGCACTGTCTCTAAAAATGGGCACCGCAATGGGAATGCCATACACAGTTACTGCACAGCATGGACTGACACATGTTGTGCCCCTCTGCATGCATCCCCATGTGGAGCAGGCACTGGCCCCCTTTGTTTCCTCTCCACCACAGTGTTCATGGACGAGGAACCTCCATGACACCGCAGGCAGAGAGGAAATGCGTAATATGCGTGGTCGGACCGAGGCGGTCCTGCCGAGCATATTGCGGCCCCCTGACTGCAGCCACACTGCCAGGGAATGGCAGTCCCTTGGCGGCTGCAGTGGAACTGTGGCAGTCAGAATAGGGCAGTCGGAAAACCGCCACGCCCGGCGAGTCTAGCCGTCCGTAGACCGCTAGACTCATTAACAAGGTCTAAGAGTGGAGGGAGGGCCTAGAGACTTTAGGCCAAGTCAAAGAAACAGGAGTTGTTTTGATGGTCCCATGAGTGGGATTTCTGTTTCCTCCCCATTCAGGCTAGTTCATATTTACAACATTTAATGATAGTCAGTGAAACACTTTTCGAAGGACCCTTAGCAGTCATCCAGCTCAAGATGCTTCTAAGAATCAGCTGTACTCATATGACAGTCAGTTCTGTACGTGTCCTGAATGTTGGTAAGTGGGGCCATGTAAGAAATGAAAAGTGCTGTTGAAAAGGCCAGGCCTTGAACAACCTCACACATGATGTTGGCAGATCAGATTAGTAATAAGCCTATTTTGCTTTGGTTGGTATGGGGTTTTAAAAAGGGGACGAGGCTAGATAAAACTATTCCAGTTGTGCCTACTGATAATGGCAGCCTTTAAAGTCACAACGGATTGTCGGTAGACATAAACACAGTTGAGGGGTCTTATCTGACTAAAATAAACAAATTGCCCTTGTCAGATGTGCTAAGTCGCTATCCCATGATATTTTTAGCATTGTCTTGAGGGTCACAATAGTCATTTCGCAGCTCATATGATTTCAAGTTTCAGGAAAATTTTGAGGGCTATCACAGTTTCAAGTGTCAGTGAAACTGGCTAGGTCATGAACTGCTGTGTAATTGGACAGATTGTCAGGAATGGATGTCTTTAGGACAAGAATAATAGCAAAGTAGAGTGTTTAATGTATGCTCTTATTCAGCAGTATGTGTGGCTTAATGTAGTGATTAGTGGTAAATGTGCTGTGAGACCTCAGTTAATGACCTAATTGTTACAAAGATACCACTAGTTAGGTTATATCTGACTAAGGGTCTCATTGTGGGTTTCCCTTTTGACCGCCGCATTACGATGCAGGTGGTTGAAGGTAACACCGGCCGGTCATTCCAGCTGGATTCTGATGGGCTCAAGGAGACCATTGGCCAGTCGGAGGCCTCCCCATAATCCCTATGGACGGCGTTTCCGTCATAGGGATTAAGATGTTTGTTTCCGACAGGCTTTCTATATCAGGCTTCCTGACAAGGCTCCCCTGTTTATCTCTGCACTGTGTGGCAGGCACTCTGAAGTGCCTGCCACGTGGTGCAAGAATAAACAGATTCTCCAATTTCTCCATGGGAGCTTGTGCTATGGCCTGTTTACGGTCGCAGGACAAGCTCTCATAGAGAAATGGGAGCATGCGACGGCACTATGTGCAGTTGCAGTGTAATGGTTACTGCCAACCAGAGGTCGGTCGGTCGGTCCCAGTTTTGCAATGGTGCCACCCGACTTCGTAATAAGGGCCTAAGTGGCAGGTACAGAGATTTTCCAGTCACTTGCTAAGAGAGAAGATTCCTTCAGACAGTATCTTCTTAAATTTCTACATGATATGTGTTGCCCAAGGCCATCATAGTGTTTAGACATTTAGCAGAACACTTTTGTTTGTTAATAAAGATAATGGCTAAACTGTAGTCTTATTAGGACATTTCTTGAAAAACAGTGACGTTGAGTTAGAGCCAGGTGGGGTTCAGAAGAGCAGCAGGTCATAGCAATGCGCTTATGAGTGTGCCCAATATTTTGCAAGATGGGAAATCCCGAGAGTGTCTGTAAATTCAATAATGCTCTTGCTATACATGTTGGATGAGACATCGGCTCAGATGTTCAAAGTCCAAAGAATATTTTCTCATTTGGAGGAAGTTCAAGTAGGCCAGATGAGAATGTGGTGTGGAATTTTTTAGTGCATGACTCTGACTGGCTTAGAATCTTTTCATGGGTACTCTGAAAACGATAACTCAAGTAACACATGAACATTCTGTATAGGAGAGCAAACCTTGCTTAGGTTTTCTTCAAAAGATACTCAACACAAATTGCAATTGTCACAACAATACAGAGGGTACTTTGGGTGGTTTTTGTAATAGTTACCCATGCCTCACAAGGAAGTAAATATGGACTTTGCCATCTATTATTTCGAATTTCATTTTATCCTGTTTCTGATTATTTGTGAGCTAGATTATACCTGACTTTTCTCTATTTCTTAGGGTACTCCTCAGTGAAATTAGAGGGTAGACTGTACATGCCATGGTTTTTGGTAGTAAGATGCATTTATGTCTCCTACTAACACAGTGTTGCAAAAACCTGTTACATCATCCTATCAGTCTTCTATTACATTAAAGCCGAACTTCATAGATTAAAGACTAACTGGATTTAATGATCAAGAGTTTATTTTATACATGACACTTAAAGCCACTTCAGAACTCACTCTTTCCTTTGAGTCCAACAGTCAAAACTCTCATGGAATGTACCAACACATAATACTCTGCAGGAGAAACTGCAATTGAGAATGGGAATAAGGGAGGATTCATTGTAATTAAATGAAACGAATATTGATCAAGTTTACAACACATCTCCTTCCCAGTAATTTAAGATAGCACATAGTCCCTGTGCCATACTGGCATTCTTATGTTCCTTAGAGTACAGCATATTCCTCTCAGTTTAACCCCTTGTGGAGCCTCATGCAAGCACAAGGACTGCTGTATTCTGAAAAAGTCTCACACATTGATAGTTTGTCCATGCTCCATGTCCTTCCATCATTCAATGTTACCACATTACCCACCTCGGTTAACCCCCATTCAACCACCAGGGCGAAACCTGTAAGGAAGACCTGGCCTGGCAGTTCGGGCTGGACTGTTTCCATGGGGGACAGGGTCAAGACTGATTTGCATATGGCTGGGTCCACACTGGAATGGCGTGGTGAGCAAAATAACAATGGATTAAACCAGATCTGTTACTGGGGTCAATGTTTGACAATGTTCAACATTCCATCCATCATCTTTTTGTGTTGAATTTTCACCCTAAGTGAGAAGGGCATGCCCAGACATGAGTCCTGTGCTCACTACGCCACCGGTTTCAAGCTAGCCTTGCTGATATGGGGTAATGCCCCGAAAACGGTCCCAGGATGCTTGTTTTCCCATCCAAGGAGGACCTGGCCTGGCAGTTCGGGCTAGACTGTTCACATGGGAAACAGGGTGAAGGCTGATTTGCATATGGCTGGGCCCAAACTGGAATGGTGTTGTGAGCAAAATAACGATGGATTAAACCCAGATGCGTGACTGGGGGTGAATGTTTGACAATGTTCAACATTCCATCCATCATCTTTTTGTGTTGCATTTTCACCCTAAGTGGTAAGGGTATGCCCAGATGTGGGTTCTGTGCTCACTATGCTACTGGTTTCAAGCTAGCCTGGTTGATATGGGATGATGCCCCAAAACTGGCCCCAGGATACTTGTTTTCTGGTCCAGAGAGGACCTGGCCAGGCAGTTCAGGTTGGACTGTTCTCATGGGAAACAGGGTCAAGGCTGATGTGCATATGGCTGGGTCCAAACTGGAATGGCGTGGTGAGCAAAATAACGATGGATTAAACCCAGTTTTGTGACTGGGGGTGAATGTTTGACAATATTCAACATACTATCCATCATTTTTTTGTGTTGCACAAAACCAAGACATTGGGAGCAGTATGGTAGGACCATAGGATATTTAGTAGGGCTTTATCTGCAGGATCATCTGAGATATGAGCAAGCTGAAGACACTCTTTGATCATTCTGTTTACATGTTTCACCAACCCATTTGCCCTTGGAAAATACCAGGCTGTTGTATGATGTTGAATGAACAACTTAGCAAGGAACTCCTGCTTTTCCTCTGAGGTAAACGGCACCCAATTATTCATTATGATACTGCCTTCCATCATAAATGTGTCTGAAAGGAAATCAATGAGCTCATGAATGGTGATGTGACTCACCGCTTTGTTAACTATCCAATGAGAGTGGTAATCCACCAGGACCAGCATACATTTTCCTGCCCAGATAGTGTATTTGATGGTACCTAATATATCTAAAGCAAGTTTATCACTGTTTTAATGGGGAACCTGTACTAGGGACAAAGGTACCATTCTGGTTCTATTGATTTCATAACTCATTGCACACTTCATACATTCCCAAATTGTGTTTTCTAGGAATGTGTCCATACTCAGGAACCAATAGTTTTCCCTAGCCTTGGATATCGTGATGCTTCCCCCCAAGTGACCCTCATGGACTAAATCAGAAATAATATATCATAGTCCTTCGTTGGTACTATTTTGTCTCCTCTCATCACATTAACATCATTTATGCTCAATTCATGTTGTACTTCCCAAAACATTTTGTTTTTCCCCTGCAACTCATTAGATGTTGCTGGCCAACCCAGGGAAATATTTTCTTTCACCAATCTCAATGTCTTGACCTTACTCTCTTCTCTTTCTTCTCCCTTCCTCTGTAGCCTGAATAAGCAGTCTGCAGCCCAGTTCCAGTTACCAGTTATGCATTCTATTCTATGTTTTACCCTTCTAATACCAATACCCATTTGGCTTTTTGTGCGGGTGGTCTGATCTTTCCTTTTTGAGGAGATGAATGTGAGGGGTTCGTGGTCAGTGTATAGAATGAAGGGTAGCTCCCAAAAATGGAAATGTAATCTGGCCCAGTAACAGGCCAACGCCTCTCTTTCTATAGTGGATCGATTGCATTCTGAGTCATTTACAGCCCTGGTTGAAAAGGCCACAGTCTTTTCCATACCATCTACCGCTTGTGCTAGGGTGGCACCCATATACATTTTTACTGGCATGGTTTTACATCTTGCATCAAAGTTTTGTAAAGAGGGTACCCTTATGATGGTCCGCTTAATTAAATCAAATGGTTTTTGACAGTTCCTGTCCCATCAAAGTGACCCCCTTTTTTTTTTAGTAAAACCCTTACAGGTAAGGTATGGTCTGCAAAGTTAATTTTAAAAATTTTGCCATGCACTCCAAAAGTCCTAGGACGGACTTCAGTTCCTTCTTAGATGTTGGTGGTGGTGCTTCTTTGACCACTACTATTAGGTCCTACTTGGGTTTAAAACCATTTTTGGAGATGGTGTACTCCACAGGCCAGACACCTACTTGGCATTTCTACAACTTAATGTCAAACCTGCTTCTTTTAGACCAGCACACACATTTCTCATGTAGCTATTGTGTATTTCCTCTGATGCCACATACTGAAGGGTATGCCCAGACGTGTGTCCCTTGCTCACTTTGCCACTGGATTCAAGCTAGCCTGGCTGATGAGATCTGTTAGCCTGAAACCAGTCCCAGGATGCTTGTTTCCGGTCCAGGGAAGACTGGCTTGGCAGTTCGGACTGGACTGTTCCCATGAGGCACAGGTTCAAGACTGATTTGCATATACCTGTGTCTGAAATGGGGGTGGCGAAGTGAGCTAAAGAAGGATGATGGATTCAACCCAGATCTGTGACTGGGGGTGAGTGTCTGAAAAGTTTCAGTGCTCCGTCCATCATCTCCTTTTGTTTGCTTTGTTCGCCCTAAGTTGGCAGGGTATGCACAGACGTGGGTCCCTTGCTCACTTTGCCACTGGATTTAAGCTAGCCTGGCTGATGAGAGCTATTAGCCCGAAACCGGTCCCAGTATGCTTGTTTCTGGTCCAGGGAAGACGTGGCTTGGCAGTTCAGGCTGGACTGTTCCCATGAGGCACAGGGTCAAGACTGATTTGCATGTAGCTGTGTCTGAACTGGGGTGGCGAAGTGAGCTAAAGAATGATGATGGATTCAACCCAGATCTGTGACTGGGGGTGAGTGTCTGAAAAGTTTCAGCTCTCCGTCCATCATCTCCTTGTGTTTACATACAGAAGTATGTCATTCTGGAAACATAATACATTTTCTTGGACTTCCAGGATTTGCTGCAATAGTATTTGAAAAACAGCTGCTATGGAGGCCAGGCCGAATGGCATTGTACAGAATCTGAAGGCACCTAGGGCCATATGTAGGTGGGCTAATACCGGTCGGTAACCGCCGAAAATCGGTAAACTTCCCGTTACCGACCAGTATTTAGCCCTTTGCGATGTAGGAGGCTGGATTTAAGGATTCGGTAATTTACCGATTCGTTATTTTAACCCCTTCAGTGCCCGCCCCTTTCCCCGCCCTGTGCCGGCTGTTGCATTAGCGGGCGGGGTCTATGACGAGCTGGACTCGTCATGGGCACAGCGCAACCGCGGCCCACGACGAGTCCAGCTCGTCATGGGCACTGAAGGGGTTAAGGAATCTGTAAATTATCAAATCCTTAAGTCCTATGTAGGGTGCACTCAAGTGAGTGCATTTTTGGTTTAAGGATTCGTTATTTACCACCAACTACAAGTTGGTGGTAAATACCGAATCACTTTCCAAAAGCAATTTTGTGCTTTGTTAAAAGTGCCATGTGGCAGACATATATGCCCTTAGGGCATGTATGTGCGCCACATGTGCACACATGCACAATTCAGGGGTGCAACAGGGTGTCAATGTGACACCCTGCCACCCTTGAATATGCTCCCTTTATTACCGAATCGGTATTTACTGAATCGGTAATAGTGAATGGCTTCCCATTCATACCTATGGGCCTCCAGGCCCATAGGAATGAATGGGAAGGTATACCTTATTTACGATTCAGTAAATACCGAATCGGTAATAACGAATATTACCGAATCGGTAAAATTTACCGATTGTTTACCTACATTCTATTTACCGATTCTTAAATACCGAATCGGTAAAATTCGGTATTTAGGAATCAGTAACTAGAAATTACCTACATATGGCCCCTAGTGAAGTAATGAAGGAAGTGAGGGACTTGGAATCAGTATAACATCCCCAATTAAACTTATCATTTAACTTATTCTGGGTATGGAAAATCTATTGACCCATATATTTTATTCAGATCTCTGAAGTGTAACACATAAGGGAGTTCCTCTTTCTCCCGAAGTACTAGTAACCACAATAGGGGCAACCCATAATGAGTTTTCAATTAGTTCTATAATCCCTTGCAAGACTAATTTGTTGATCTCTTCCTTTAGGACATTTTTCATTAAGTGGGGAATGGGTCTTGCTTCATGAACTACCAGCACCGCTTTATCCTTTAATTTGATCTTGTGCTGGAAATTTCCAAGACAACCTAACATTTCCTCAAACAATTCCGGGAGCTCTCTGCACACTTCTTTGCTATTAAAAGATTTCTCTAACACTTGTACAATGTTATTGGGATATAGTTTGATACCCAATTTCTTTTGATGCCTCCATCCCAACAGATTGGATACCTGTTTAGCCACATATATGTTTCCCTCTTTAGCCCGATCATTGAAGTTCACGCATATGACTAGCATGCCCATCAGGGGAATAGGTTCTTTATTATACCCACCGGGCTTGGCATCTGCTTATTGTAACAAATAACCTTTATCCTTGAATTTTTCTTGGAAATGTATTAGATCAATAAATAGATATGGTGAACATAGATTCGCTAATTATGTAAACTTCTCTCCATCTAGCAATATTTCACATGTGGGATAATTGTTTTGATTACCCCTTTCATTAGAATCCATCTGAAATACACATTGTCTTGTAGCATCATCACTTTCTACTACATGTACGTGTTTAGACTCCCATTGAGATATTCTACAAACCCTAGCAAAATGGTCCCTCCTGTTACCTTTCGAAAACAAACCAAAGTGATCTGGACATTCGGGACGGTTTGCTACGTTGTTGAGCTCCCCACATCTGCAACACTTGTTTTTAGAATCCTTCCCATCATTATCCTGTTTTCTTCTGTGCTGCACATCAGAGACTTGTTGCTCAGCTTCTTTCCTTTTACCCTGTTCCTGTTGCGTTTTCTGGTCCGTAACCACGTGTACCAATTCTGATGGCCTGCCCAGCTTAATTTCTTTGATGCAATCTGCTGTATCAATTCCTTCCTTTACATTGGGGCATGTTGCTAATCATTTCTCTTTGGGTTGTTGGTTTATCTAACCAATTGATCTTGAAGCAATAAGTCACATAACGTTCCAAGCTCACAGATGTTGGACAAACCACTTAGGAATGCAATATACCTGGTCACTTTTTCACTCTTTCCTTGCACCCTACTAAAGAATTAGTGCCTCCCAAGAACCACATTGACCTTTTTTTCCAAACTTTTCGCCCTAAGTGGGATGGGTATTCCCAGACGTGGGACCCGTGCTCACTACGCCTCTGGAGTCAAGCTATCCTGGCTGATGACGGCTGATAGCCAGAAACCGGTCCGGGGATGCTTGATTCTGGTCCAGGGAAGACATGGCTTGGCAGTTCGGGCTCGACTGTTCCCATGAGGCACAGGGTCAAGACTGATTTGCATATGGCCATGTCTAAACTGGGGTGGCGTAGTGGGCAAAAGAACGATGGATTTAACCCAGATCTCTTGACTGGGGGAGAATGTCTGCATTGTCAGCATTCCGTCCATCATTTGTTTGTTGTAACGCTTTTCGCCCAAAGTGGGATGGGTATTCCCAGACGTGGGACCCGTGCTCACTACGCCTCTGGAGTCAAGCTATCCTGGCTGATGACGGCTGATAGCCAGAAACCGGTCCGAGGATGCTTGATTCTGGTCCAGGGAAGACATGGCTTGGCAGTTCGGGCTGGACTGTTCCCATGAGGCACAGGGTCAAGACTGATTTGCATATGGCCATGTCTAAACTGGGGTGGCGTAGTGGGCAAAAGAACGATGGATTTAACCCAGATCTCTTGACTGGGGGAGAATGTCTGCATTGTCAGCATTCCGTCCATCATTTGTTTGTTGTAACGCTTTTCGCCCTAAGTGGGATGGGTATTCCCAGACGTGGGACCCGTGCTCACTACGCCTCTGGAGTCAAGCTATCCTGGCTGATGGCGGCTGATAGCCAGAAACCGGTCCGAGGATGCTTGATTCTGGTCCAGGGAAGACATGACTTGGCAGTTCGGGCTGGACTGTTCCCATGAGGCACAGGGTCAAGACTGATTTGCATATGGCCATGTCTAAACTGGGGTGGCGTAGTGGGCAAAAGAACGATGGATTTAACCCAGATCTCTTGACTGGGGGAGAATGTCTGCATTGTCAGCATTCCGTCCATCATTTGTTTGTTGTAACGCTTTTCGCCCTAAGTGGGATGGGTATTCCCAGACGTGGGACCCGTGCTCACTACGCCTCTGGAGTCAAGCTATCCTGGCTGATGACGGCTGATAGCCAGAAACCGGTCCGAGGATGCTTGATTCTGGTCCAGGGAAGACATGGCTTGGCAGTTCGGGCTGGACTGTTCCCATGAGGCACAGGGTCAAGACTGATTTGCATATGGCCATGTCTAAACTGGGGTGGCGTAGTGGGCAAAAGAACGATGGATTTAACCCAGATCTCTTGACTGGGGGAGAATGTCTGCATTGTCAGCATTCCGTCCATCATTTGTTTGTTGTAACGCTTTTCGCCCTAAGTGGGATGGGTATTCCCAGACGTGGGACCCGTGCTCACTACGCCTCTGGAGTCAATCTATCCTGGCTGATGACGGCTGATAGCCAGAAACCGGTCCGAGGATGCTTGATTCTGGTCCAGGGAAGACATGGCTTGGCAGTTCGGGCTGGACTGTTCCCATGAGGCACAGGGTCAAGACTGATTTGCATATGGCCATGTCTAAACTGGGGTGGCGTAGTGGGCAAAAGAACGATGGATTTAACCCAGATCTCTTGACTGGGGGAGAATGTCTGCATTGTCAGCATTCCGTCCATCATTTGTTTGTTGTAACGCTTTTCGCCTTAAGTGGGATGGGTATTCCCAGACGTGGGACCCGTGCTCACTACGCCTCTGGAGTCAAGCTATCCTGGCTGATGACGGCTGATAGCCAGAAACCGGTCCGAGGATGCTTGATTCTGGTCCAGGGAAGACATGGCTTGGCAGTTCGGGCTGGACTGTTCCCATGAGGCACAGGGTCAAGACTGATTTGCATATGGCCATGTCTAAACTGGGGTGGCGTAGTGGGCAAAAGAACGATGGATTTAACCCAGATCTCTTGACTGGGGGAGAATGTCTGCATTGTCAGCATTCCGTCCATCATTTGTTTGTTGTAACGCTTTTCGCCTTAAGTGGGATGGGTATTCCCAGACGTGGGACCCGTGCTCACTACGCCTCTGGAGTCAAGCTATCCTGGCTGATGACGGCTGATAGCCAGAAACCGGTCCGAGGATGCTTGATTCTGGTCCAGGGAAGACATGGCTTGGCAGTTCGGGCTGGACTGTTCCCATGAGGCACAGGGTCAAGACTGATTTGCATATGGCCATGTCTAAACTGGGGTGGCGTAGTGGGCAAAAGAACGATGGATTTAACCCAGATCTCTTGACTGGGGGAGAATGTCTGCATTGTCAGCATTCCGTCCATCATTTGTTTGTTGTAACGCTTTTCGCCCTAAGTGGGATGGGTATTCCCAGACGTGGGACCCGTGCTCACTACGCCTCTGGAGTCAAGCTATCCTGGCTGATGACGGCTGATAGCCAGAAACCGGTCCGAGGATGCTTGATTCTTGTCCAGGGAAGACATGGCTTGGCAGTTCGGGCTGGACTGTTCCCATGAGGCACAGGGTCAAGACTGATTTGCATATGGCCATGTCTAAACTGGGGTGGCGTAGTGGGCAAAAGAACGATGGATTTAACCCAGATCTCTTGACTGGGGGAGAATGTCTGCATTGTCAGCATTCCGTCCATCATTTGTTTGTTGTAACGCTTTTCGCCCTAAGTGGGATGGGTATTCCCAGACGTGGGACCCGTGCTCACTACGCCTCTGGAGTCAAGCTATCCTGGCTGATGACGGCTGATAGCCAGAAACCGGTCCGAGGATGCTTGATTCTGGTCCAGGGAAGACATGGCTTGGCAGTTCGGGCTGGACTGTTCCCATGAGGCACAGGGTCAAGACTGATTTGCATATGGCCATGTCTAAACTGGGGTGGCGTAGTGGGCAAAAGAACGATGGATTTAACCCAGATCTCTTGACTGGGGGAGAATGTCTGCATTGTCAGCATTCCGTCCATCATTTGTTTGTTGTAACGCTTTTCGCCCTAAGTGGGATGGGTATTCCCAGACGTGGGACCCGTGCTCACTACGCCTCTGGAGTCAAGCTATCCTGGCTGATGACGGCTGATAGCCAGAAACCGGTCCGAGGATGCTTGATTCTGGTCCAGGGAAGACATGGCTTGGCAGTTCGGGCTGGACTGTTCCCATGAGGCACAGGGTCAAGACTGATTTGCATATGGCCATGTCTAAACTGGGGTGGCGTAGTGGGCAAAAGAACGATGGATTTAACCCAGATCTCTTGACAAGGGGAGAATGTCTGCATTGTCAGCATTCCGTCCATCATTTGTTTGTTGTAATCCTTTACATTGGGGCATGTTGCTAATAATTTGGGTTGTTGGTTTATCTAACCAATTGATCTTGAAGCAATAAGTCACATAACGTTCCAAGCTCACAGATGTTGGACAAACCACTTAGGAATGCAATATACCTGGTCACTTTTTCACTCTTTCCTTGCACCCTACTAAAGAATTAGTGCCTCCCAAGAACCACATTGACCTTTTGTCCAAACTGTTCCTCCAATTTGCTATAAGTTAGTTGGTACACATTTATTTGCACTTTCACATATTTCCCAATATATGGCTCAGGATCAGACAAGTTTTAAAAGACTTCTGCATTTTTTAATTGTACAACAGGATTTTTTGTTTCCTCAGTGGGGAAAATGTTCCCATTCCTATTGATATCAGATAGGATTCAAACAATTTCACACTCCAGTGATAAAATGTGATCCCCTATTACATTAAAAAATCGTGGAGGTTGAGACATGCTTTCTGCTGCCATCCTATAGAATGTACTTGAATATGACTGTTAAATGTTAAACTTTGTGAAGGCTGCCAAGACACAAAGCTGACTGGGAAATTCTTCTGCATATGCTCATGCAGCAGCAAAATTTCCACTATGGTTGGTACAGACTGACAACAGTTGTAATGCCAAAGATTGTCTATGTAGACCTGGAGCAGGCTATGATGCTCACAGACAGCTTGCTAGAATTTACTCAGTACGAAATTAACAATGAAAGGTAGCTCTGTAAAGCCTACAAATGGTTAGCACTGTTATACACACACATTTAATTTCATACCAGTGTTTCTGAATGGATCTGAATCGTGCAATTACACTCACCCGAAAACTTGCTAGAGTTACATTTACAGAATGAAGAATGGCTTAGTTATTCTGCATTCTCCGCTCACAGGTCCAGGTGGAACCCCAATTTGTCCATGGGGTATTTCCTTCCTTAAGTCTCACCCCAAAACACACCCTGCTTCTGTAGGGGATGGGCTAAGAGAAATGGCTATAAGGAAACAGCTAGAAAGTGTTGTTTCCACCCTGAGTAATACAGCAGTCGCCACTACAGCCCCTCAGCTACACTGTTATTAATAACTGGCGATATAAGTGTCCTTCAATAAGTTTATATTTATTAATTTTATTTCTTTGCATATCCTGATCCCCTTGAGAGTGGTGTAGTGTGGCTCACAGCAGGTCCTGTGTGAGAGCTCCCAAAGAAGAACTTACTACTGAATCACTTTGGTTTTGCGATGGCAACTTCTTTGCCATTCATTCTGCCGTCAACACTACCTCACTTCATGGTGGCCTCAGGAACTTTTCTGAATCCTCCAAGGCCCCTGATATAGTTCCTGGTCATGGTTCTTCAGGTGTTGGGAGTGCAATGAATCGAGCTGGGCTCTGACTTAGGACCCCCGGGATCAGGAAGCAATGGCAGTGTCTTTCGTTCAATGCCAAAAACTATATAATCTCATTTTTGTTTATCAGACTGACCTCAAACCTGCTAAAAAAATATAAGAGAGTGGGTCCACAGGTTTCTCTTTCACCACAGCACTTTCCAGCAGGTTGGCAATACCGGCTCCCCTCTACTCTGTAACATGTGTGTCAGACAGCACTTCACCACCTTTCTGATGGAAAGATGACTTGCTATACTTCATGTCCACCGCTGATCTTACTTTTCTCGTCAATTTAAAGTGGCATGAATATCTACCAGGGGTGTGCCCCAGCACAGCTCATCCCACTTTTATTGCTGGTGTTAAAACCAAACTTCATAGATTGAAGATTACAGATTAACTGAATTTAATGATCAATACTTCCTTCAAACATGACACTCCAAGTCTAAGTCTGAGTCAAATTATCAAATTTCTCATGTAATGTACCAACACTTAATAGGGTGTAGGGCAAAGTGGAATAGGAAATGGGGATAAGGGAGGATTAATTGTAATTGAATGAAGCAAATATTGATTTAGGTTACAATATACTCATTCTCTGTTCTTTATTTCCCCACTGATTGATGTCATCGAAGTTCAGATGCTAGCAACCTTTGCGTCAATCAGACAGTGTCCCCTAACAATAAGACTGGAGACCTATGGTTTAAAGGTCAAGTCACATGGTGTTAATAGATCATTTATTTGTAGGTTTTACTCTACTGAAAATAAGATTACCTGAGTGGTTTAAGGGATGCAACATGCTTAGTTTTAGCAATGATTTCTAAGATGATAATTGACAAGATTAATGTTCTCACCTTTTAGGGTAACTGCATCAAGCTATCTGAAAATTAGCCATTTGCATTCCGTAAAGCTAACAATACGGATTGTAATTCAAAGCAAATGCCACTTTGTTATTATGCAATAATGTCGCCAGAGATTGGACTTGCTGGAGTAAGAGGTCTGCGGTATGCAAGTGCCTAGAACAATCATTGCTAATCTACCTTCTGTATTGCTGATAGCTAGCATCATGAGACTTTGGAAACATGATGAGTGGGGTATGAGAAAGGTGAAGTGTGCTCAAGATGTTTGAGCTAAAGGTGGGCAAAGTACCTTAATTCTTTCACACAACGTTATGTGAAATTACATTAAAAAATGTGAGATTATGCTTTCAGTGTGAAAAGTGGCTTGCCAGTATCTCACATGACGTTTTCATGCAAGTGTGCACTTTGGATAAACATATCTTGTGAGATAGAAGCATGAGCTGGTTTCAAGCAACAAGTATTTCTTTACGAGATATTTACTGCACAAATAAGTCTGGCGATATAAGAGTCCTTCAATAAGTTTATATTTATTCATATTATTTCATTGTATATCCTGATCCCCTTGAGGGTGGTGTAGTGTGGCTCACAGCAGGTCCTGTGTGAGAACTCCCAAAGGAGAACTTACTAATGAATCACTATGGTTTTGCGATGGCAACTTCTTTGCCATTTATTCTGCCGTCAACACTACCTCACTTCGTGGTGGCCTCAGGAACTTTTCTGAATCCTCCAAGGCCCCTGATATAGTTCCTGGTCATGGTTCTTCAGGTGTTGGGAGTGCAATGAATCGAGCTGGGCTCTGTCTTAGGACCCCCGGGATCAGGCAATGGCAGTGTCTTTCGTTCAATGCCAAAAGCTATATAATCTCATCTTTGTTTATCAGACTGACCTCAAACCTACTAAACAAATATAAGGGAGTGGGTCCACAGGTTTCTTTTTCACCACAGCACTTCCCAGCAGGTTGGCAATATGGGCTCCCCTCTACTCTGTAACATGTATGTCAGGCAGCACTTCACCACCTTTCTGATGGAAAGATGACCTGATATACTTCATGTCCACCGCTGATCTTACTTTTCTTGTCAATTTAAAGTGGCATGAATATCTACCAGGGGTGTGCCCCAGCACAGCTCATCCCATCTTTATTGTTGGTGTTAAAACCAAACTTCATAGATTGAAGATTATAGATTAACTGAATTTAATGATCAATACTTCCTTCAAACATGACACTCCAAGTCTAAGTCTGAGTCAAATTATCAAATTTCTCATGTAATGTACCAACACTTAATAGGGTGTGGGGCAAACTGGAATAGGAAATGGGGATAAGGGAGGATTAATTGTAATTGAATGAAACAAATATTGATTTAGGTTACAATATACTCATTCTCTTTTCTTTATTTCCCCACTGATTGATGTCATCGAAGTTCAGATGCTAGCAACCTTTGCGTCAATCAGACAGTGTCCCCTAACAATAAGACTGGAGACCTATGGTTTAAAGGTCAAGTCACATGGTGTTAATAGATCATTTATTTGTAGGTTTTACTCTACTGAAAATAAGATTACCTGAGTGGTTTAAGGGATGCAACATGATTAGTTTTAGCAATGGTTTCTAAGATGATAATTGACAATGTTCTCACCTTTTAGGGTAACTGCATCAAGATATCTGAAAATTAGCCATATGCATCCCGTAAAGCTAACAATACCAAATGTAATTCAAAGCAAATGCCACTTTGTTATTATGCAATATTGTCGCCAGAGATTGGATTTAGCCACATAGAGGACTCTCTTGAACTTGGAAGATGATGAATTAATATTTTGTGGGTGCCTTCTTGATAACTGCTGTTCGCGCACATAACACGATGTGCACTGTATAAATAACATTTCAATTGGATTGGTTTTATAAAACGGTTTCATGATCAATATGAATTTGCGTATGTTATTTATTTCAGTGTGAACTGCTCTTTTATGGATATGTTTTATCCGAATAAAAGTAATTGAAATTGAACTGAATTGAATTGATTGAAAAATCATATCTGATGCTGCATTTTAAGGAACCATCAGGTCACAACAAATATCAAAATCACAGCTAGGATCAAAAAACAAATAAATATGCTAGAATGCAAGTTTTATAGAGATTGTTAGAGATGCAGGGCTTGGCAAAGAGAACAGTTTTTTTCTACACTGGCTGGACCTTGTAAGACCCTTAAATAATATATGGGGAACTGTTCAAAATTACAGAAGTATATTATTAACATGATGTTAAATGTTAAACTTTGTCAACAAATCTTTGTGAGGAGAGACTGCAAAAAATATTGAATCCATATTTCAGTATGAACCTCTGACAATGAAGAGCAGAGTCAGATGCTGAAATGTTAAAGAAGTAGGTCAAAATCTGGTTTTTCATAACAACTGCATTAGTACATACTATTCTCTGATCCAACTATAAACAGTGCCCCACAGCCAAGTGTGATTCATACCTATGGGTTTACTTGTTGAATAAAAAGTAAACAAACAATTGGTTAACTTAACCATGCCCCAAATATTAGATTTTACTTTCAACTTTTTAGCGAAGCTAACGTTGGGGCTATAGTTTCATCACCTGGAGCCCACAAAACAAAAAATACTGCTGCAAAAGTGTTGGACAATATTAAGGATTTTTGCGGTTTTATTCTACAAAATATCAAGAAAAGTTGCAGCAAAGGGCCAGATTTACTAATGTTTCATGTAATGCAGTGTAGCAGGGAAAAATGTTGAGCTGCACTGCAAAAGGGGAAAACACTGCTCATAGTCATATCCACTAAGATATGCTCCTGCTGGTATCTTCCCCTCTGCTGATTAACGAAGAGGCTGCACTGTGTGGCTCACTTCCCCGCACTGCTGCACACATGGAATGCATATTTTATTACAAAAAAACACATTTCCCCATGTTATTGCCTGTTTCCAGGAGACTTTAGTTTTGATGCAAAGCTTGGTCTGGCTTTCTTACTAGATTGTTTTTAGCGATAAAAAGCAGCAATGAGGTATTTTTGCATGACGAAACAAGCATCTTTTGCAGTGGATAGTACACAATCTTTCAAGACATAGAGCCAGATTTATGAAAGGTTTTGTGTCGCCCTTGCGCCACCAATGGGATGCAGGACGATGCAAAACCTAGAATGAGATTTATCAAGGCATGCAAGACCACCTTGAGTTGCCCTGTAATGGAAGGCAGTGCAAGCCTCTGCCTTGGGTTATTCTGCCCCAGAGAGGTGTTCCATGCTCATAAGATGAGTAGTCACATGCATCTACCCATTGCTTTGGTGCATTCCTAGAGTTACCATGAGTGCTAGACATGGGAATGCATCAAAACGGCATGCCTTCCTGGGGAGGCATAACAAGAAGAAATATCTTTATTTCTCCTCTTTTTTTAATCAAATAATTGTTTTTGTTCAGGAATGTGTCCTTTCCGTCACATAAACAATCCTGCCTGCCGCTCAGACACCCTTGCACCATGTGCAAGAGTGCCTGTGTTGGCGCAAAAAAGCCAAAAGTGTGCCAGAGCAAGGACGGAGCAGGAGTGAGTCATATCGTGATAGATGTGGCACATTCCTCCCCTTCCATGCAGCGCTGCACAGCGAGGTGTCTTGCTACATTGCATTGCATGAGAAAATTATAAATATGACCCTTAAAGTCTTTTTGCACCAGCACAAAGACTTAGTAAACCTAGGATCAAATGTTCATCCTGCTCTTCAAATATTTCACCTCTACTGACTCGTAATAGTGGTTCCATGTGATATGCTTACCAGCAGCAGCTCCTCTGCTAAGGTGGAGAAGCGTCGTCCCACTGCGTTTCAGCAGTGTAAAAATGGAAAAATAAAAGGATAATAACACAATGTTATTATCATTTAGTTTTTCTGTGCAAAACAGGTTAGGGCGTGCTGGGCTGTCAGAGCAGAGGGGAGGAGGAAATATGTGCACTTAAGTGGGCAGGATGGTTTGGCCGTTCATCTTGGGCCGGTCAAATAGTCATGTGAACATACCATGTTCTCCACCTGGCTGTATTGCACAGACTTGGTGGAGAACATGCACAGGCTCTCACTCCCTGTGTGAGCGCCGAATCAGCTTGCTCTGGCCAATCATGATGCTGTTGGCATGCTGGTGGCAGCAGCATCATGATTGGCTTCGGGGAGCTTGTGTGCTTCCTGCTTCTGGGAATCAGCAAGAGAAGCAGAGGAGAGACGACGGAGGAGAGACGGCGGCCGTGCATAGGTAAGTGTAATTTATTTTTCACCCGCCACCTCCGTTCCGTACCAGCCACCACTGATGCTTACCTACGTAATGTTGTAATCTGCTCATTCGAAAGTCCACCATCTTGCTCGCACATGATCAATAATTTATCTCTCAGTTGACTTGGCTCTATGTGGAAACTTTTTAGTACAATATCTGTGGGAAAATCAAACACACAATAGTTGAAAACATAAACAGTCATACAAAAACAGACACGTCTTCCACCAATTAACACATTTTACCATTATGTGGACATTGTCTACCACTTACCACTAAGGGGTATATTAATACTTGTCTTATGTTTTCATATCAGCTGATATTGTTTATCATTAAATCATAATGTGAAATAGGCTTAATTTCTGAGGGTTGCTGGAAGTGACGGTCACCTGCACTTATATTTTGGGACCAAGACTTATTTTTCTTTATCAGACTTTGACCCAGAGCAAGAGAGACAAATGACGAAAAGGGATAATGAAGGTTAAGAAAATGATAGAAAGACCCTTAGAAATGGCACATGAATAGATGTAACAGAACCTCCATGAGTGAAATAAAAAGCTAGAAAGTGCAAAGTGGTGAAAGAAAGAAGTATGAGTTGGACTCAAGACAAGGCATCCTTAGTAGTTGGAAACCTGACCTTTGACAGTGGGGGTGACAGGCACCTCAGTAAAGCTTTGGACCAGTGCACCTATTTTGTTTGCAAATTAAGAACATATTCTGACATATATCAAGCCTGCATGTTGTGATATTGATGCACACCTTTAGGATATGAACATATTTCTAGTTAACGATAGTAGACAATCCATGCATAAGACCTACTTGGAGAAGGTCTTTAAGTTAGTGTGTTTTGATCATCTGCCATCATAGCACCTTTCTAGGTCAATTAAGCAAACAGTGCAATATTTTTCACATGTTAAGTATCTTATCTTAAAATAGTCATTTGTTTACAGATTGCAAGCCAGCTCCAGATCCTCAATTCGCATTAAAACTGCATAAAATGGGTGAACTGCAAAGTGTCTGGAAACATACAAAGGAAGGTGATCATGAATGCTTGTCACACCACCCCTCTGAAACTCCCAAACTGTGTTTTCGCCTTTAAAACGTATCTGCCAATGGAGCACATTACAAGGAAGGTCACAAGAACAGCATCCACTGTTCATTGCATAAACATAAGCTCCAAATGTGAGAAGGTGCAAGAAAAAAAACAGCTCAGCGACTGAGATAACACAGTTATTGATGTGAAGGCAGATTTTGCAAATGGCATTTCCATTTTTTGCAAATTCATCTAAGAAAAATCTATCTGCTGTGGCAGCTATTAACAGGGCCGGACTGGCTGCTGTGGAAACCGGGCATTTTCCCGGTGGGCTATAAGGGTGCCCCCCCCCTTTTGTAGTGGTGGGGCTGCTTTTGTGACAGGGGGCTGGTTTTGCAGCAGTGCTGCAATATCGGCCCCCTGTAACAAAAGCGGCAGCAGTGCTTCACACTAACAACACTCCTGCCCCTCCCTCCCGGACCCCGCCCCAGCCGGTCCAGCTGAATTGCCACAGCTGGTTTGTGTTCCCAGTCCGGCCCTGGTTATTAACTTAAAATGGAAATCTAAACGTGGAAAAATGAACACATTCAGATATGCAGTTTACCATGCATCGCAGGAAAGTATAATGGTTTTTGTTGTCTCTCTGTGCTTGCAGTGTCACACATATTTACCTCCTCTGCTTTGCTTGACATGTTTTGCTGTCAGCACGGCATTACTGATTGAGCTTGTACACCAGGCAGTGAGAGATGGTCTCAGAAAAAAGGTGATCGTTACTGCAATGAATTCGACTCTGGGCCCATCTTGGTACAATTTATATGTGTGACTTCTTTGCATCCAGTCTCTCTGTGCTAAGGTTGGGTTTCCTGGTGCTTTGAAGGAAGTCATGTCCATTCTCTGTGGTGGACAGACAGGATGGTCTTGTGTGACCCCAGAAATATTACAATGGCTCACATTGACAACTAGGCGACCACTGTATTTCATAGATACACAGCTGGCACTCTTAGCAGTATGCAGCTCTCAGAGAGCCAGCTTTTGAGGTGCACCCTGCAAACTGAGACCATTGCCCAGACAACTACCCAGCACTATTAGACTAAGCAAGATGAGGGAACTTATAGCACTTGTTAGAAACTGGGTTTCTGGTTGGCAAAGGCATGCACCTTGTCCAAGCAGAAGCCACAATCCTAGTCACGGTAAGCTAGATACACGCTAAAAGATAACCTGTGCTCACCTTCTGGCAATTTGGCACAGAGCAGTTAGGCTTATATGAAAAGGCAATGTGTAAAGTATTTCTGAAACAGACACACACGCAGAAACACAATTAATACACCACAAAACGACTCCACACAGGTTTCTAAAAACAGATTATTATATTATTCAAAAAATACAAGACCAAAACAGCTGACTCGGATTAAAATCTCCATTAGGGCCGTTTTCCACTGTGAATACAGTAGTAGTACGCAGAGGGATAGCCTTTGGGTACCGAGTGACATGATCCACCAGAACCAGGATGAACCTGTTGCCTTAAGCAGTCTGGGGGACCATAGGCCGTACAATGTCAATGCACAACTTCTTAAAGGGTGTGGCAATAACTGGCAGTGGGTTAAGGGGGGCTTTAAGCCTCTTTCCTGTCTTCCAACAAGCCTGGTGGGTCACACAAGTCCTACGGAACGTAGCTGTGGAAGTCTTGATCCTGGGCCAAAGAAGAGTGTTGAACAAACCTTGCAAAGGTCTTGACTTGGCCCAGGTTTCCTGCCAGGGGAGTTTGGTGAGTCAGCTCCAGTACAAATGCCCTGTAGCATTGGGGGACCACCAGGGCCCTTGTTGTTCCATGCTCAGGAACGTTAGGCTCACTGTAAAGGAGGTTGCCCTCCTAGTAAATATGAGGACTAACAGAGGCATAACTTGCTGCTTGGGCTTCAGCATATTGTCTCAATCCCTCAATGGTTGGACACCCTCTCTGTGCTCTACAGAACTCCTCCTTGGTAGGACCCCTTCTACATGCCTTCCAGCAATGACAGGCAGGCTATCAAGGGGAGCAATGTACTCTCCTGTGGACTCTGGGGCGGCCACCACAGGTGCTCCATCCATCTCACTAGAGGTGCATTCAGTGGCTGGTTTACCAGACCCCTTGACTTACCCCTTTTTAGCAGCTGGCTAGGCCATCAGTCCAGACTCCCGCCTTTTTTGACTCCCCTCCTGCGCAGCCATGGACCTTGCCATAGTACAGATCCCATCAGGTTATCCTAACATCTCCACCTGAGCCTTGAGCTCCACCTCCTTTAAGGTAATGTGCTCAGGTCATTACCTAGCAAACAGTCCACAGGCATCGCAGGGCTCACAGCAACGTTCAGAGGACCTGACCTTCCCCACCCTCAGATGAAACCAGAGCCACAGGATAGTGACCCTTTCTGTTCTCAGCTATCCCAAACTGGTGGATTGCATTTGGCATTACCTGATCTGAGGAAACCAGCTGACTCCTTACCATAGTCATACTGGCTCTTGTATCCCTCACAACCACCACACCTTGCCCATTAATGGTGACCCATTGCCTATAATGTGTAGTATTTGCTAGCACATGGATGTTAGAAACCATCTCACTGTCACCCTGGGGCACTAGGGTAACCTGACTAAAGTCTCCCACATTAACTGGGACAAACTCCTCCCCCAGCACTACAATCACCATCCCTGGAATCTTTCCTCTAGTAGGAAGTTTTGCTCTTTTTGTACATGTGGGGTCCCCCTTGTAGTGTCTATACTCGCAGCACTCATAGCACTTAATGGGATTAGGCTGCTGACTTTTGTCACAGTAGTTTTTCCTCTGGTGATCAGATTGGGAATGAGAGCCAGACCCTTTCCCCTGTGAGTTGATTTGGGAGCCTGAAGGGAACTCTTTCTTTTTATCTCCTCCTTCCTTTTTCTGGTGGGAACCCTGACTACTCTCTTAGGAGTCCCTCCCAGATGCTTTTTTGGGCTTCTTGGTGCTGCTCCAGGTGTCCGCCTCCTCAGCATGATTCATGGGATCAGGAAACTTACTATTAACAAGGTGTTGGCGCAGCTCTGTAAATCAAATATCAAGCCTGTGCTCCTTTAAAATTAAGTTCCTCAGCCCTGAATAATGTACTTTGCTGCCCCGCAACCTTCTGTTCATTGCCTTACCATCATAGTCTATGCAGTTAGCCCAGCTCTGTGTGGATAGCTTGTGAATGGGCCTGAACCTCTGTCGGTATTTCTCAGGTGTCAACCGAAACTTACTGGTCAAGATGGCCTTCATACCAGTGTAGCATGTCTGGTTCCCCCCCTCTAGTGTAACAAGAGTGTCCCTCCCCAATGTGGGAATGTACCTCCATAGCTACTACCACCTCAGGACTCCTCTTGGACCTTGTGCACTCTTAAAGTCATTTCATAGGCTGCAAAGCACTTGTCCAGATCATCCCCCACCACATAAGTAGGCACCAAATCCTTGGGTATTCTGACCCTTGACTCGTGCAAACGCTGCAGGTATGCTGCCACCATTACTGTTGCTGTACCCTACTTAAAGGGCTCTGATATCCAGCCCTCTGCGGTTGAGCTCATGGGTAAGTTTCCTCTCCTCTATGACCAGACTCATTTCCTTATGAGCCGGCTCCAACTTGGCAAGCTTTAAATTTGACTGCTTCCTTGCAGTCCCAGAGCCATTTCAGACTCCAAAATTAGTTCACTGTGCTCCTCAGGAGTTTCCTGCTCCTCATTCAGATTGTCATCCCCTGAAACCTGGGAGTCAGCCCAGGCCCTCAAGGCATTCTTCAGCCTCACCTTCTGCATGAAGCCTATCATGGAGACCTGAAAATCTTTGCAAAATCTCTTCATTCGAGGCACAGTGCAAGGCTCTAACCAGGAGAGATCAAAGTCCAAAACGTCAGGTGAAAGTGCAGGTGTAGTTTCTCCAGAATGAGACATAATCCAGTATGAAAAACCAAAAGGCCAATCAAGGAGAATTGAAAAAAATTGAAATGGTCTAAGTATAGAGTGCTAATAAACAGTGAGGAGTTATATGGTATTGCACAAACACACATCCTATCCTCACTGCTGATCACCAATGTTAGAAATTGGGTTTCTGGTTGGCAAAGGTATGCACCCTGTTGAAGCAGAAGACAAAATCCAAGGCAGGGTAAGCTAAATACGCACTAAAAGATAACCTGTGCTCACTCTCTGGTAGGTTGGCACAGAGCAGTCAGACTTATCTAAAGAGGCAACGTGTAAAGTATTTGTGAAACACACACACTAACATGGTGAATACACCACAAATAGACTCCGTACAGGTTTATGAAAATAGATTATTATATTATAAACAAAACAAGAAAAAAAAATTAATGTATAAAAGTTGTGATATGGGATTTTGAATGAAGAATGCAAAAAAGTGCTTAGAAGCAAGTAGCACTAAAAAGGTTACTTTAGGCCACACTGGACCGGGGCAAAGTCAAAGTCCGAGCTGACCACAATGTAGCACTGACTGTGTCCAGCTGGCCATTCCCTGAAGGACCATCTTGCTGCCCACGCCAGCGCCGCCTACCTTGTTGTGCTGCAGTCCCCCGCCGCCGCTATCTCCATCAGCGGCCGCAGTGTGGGGACAGGGGCGGACTACACTCCCCAGCATCCTGTGCGCCACCGGACCCGCTGACGCTGTGTTCGCGCCACGAGGCGATTCAAAAGAGCGCCGTTGCCTCGACGGAGCGGGTTCCTGTGTCCAGCTGGCCATTCCCTGAAGGACCATCTTGCTGCCCACGCCAGCGCCGCCTACCTTGTTGTGCTGCAGTCCCCCGCCGCCGCTATCTCCATCAGCGGCCGCAGTGTGGGGACAGGGGCGGACTACACTCCCCAGCATCCTGTGCGCCACCGGACCCGCTGACGCTGTGTTCGCGCCACGAGGCGATTCAAAAGAGCGCCGTTGCCTCGACGGAGCGGGTTCCTGTGTCCAGCTGGCCATTCCCTGAAGGACCATCTTGCTGCCCACGCCAGCGCCGCCTACCTTGTTGTGCTGCAGTCCCCCGCCGCCGCTATCTCCATCAGCGGCCGCAGTGTGGGGACAGGGGCGGACTACACTCCCCAGCATCCTGTGCGCCACCGACCCGCTGACGCTGTGTTCGCGCCACGAGGCGATTCAAAAGAGCGCCGTTGCCTCGACGGAGCGGGTTCCTGTGTCCAGCTGGCCATTCCCTGAAGGACCATCTTGCTGCCCACGCCAGCGCCGCCTACCTTGTTGTGCTGCAGTCCCCCGCCGCCGCTATCTCCATCAGCGGCCGCAGTGTGGGGACAGGGGCGGACTACACTCCCCAGCATCCTGTGCGCCACCGGACCCGCTGACGCTGTGTTCGCGCCACGAGGCGATTCAAAAGAGCGCCGTTGCCTCGACGGAGCGGGTTCCCGTGTCCAGCTGGCCATTCCCTGAAGGACCATCTTGCTGCCCACGCCAGCGCCGCCTACCTTGTTGTGCTGCAGTCCCCCGCCGCCGCTATCTCCATCAGCGGCCGCAGTGTGGGGACAGGGGCGGACTACACTCCCCAGCATCCTGTGCGCCACCGGACCCGCTGACGCTGTGTTCGCGCCACGAGGCGATTCAAAAGAGCGCCGTTGCCTCCGCGTCGCGGGACGCGCGCGGGCGGCGCCGGGCTGAGCCCGGGCAGAGGGCGGGCCGTCTGTGGCCGTCAGGGGCCAGAGGAGGCCGGGTCGGGTCACCCCCCTTGCGTCGTCCCCCTGATGTACTGTTAAAATCATCCTGACTGGTCATTGGAAACTATTCACTGTCGGACTGCCCTACTCGGACCAGCTGAAGACATCAGACGGTATCGTGCACTTTAACTTTTCTTCATAGCTCATTAATATGGAACCACGTAAAAGTACAGTGGGCACTTTAGATGCGTATCTACTGAGAGCTGAATCCCTACTCATTCAGGAAATACAATCCACCGAAAAAAGACTTTCAATAGAACCATCATTAAGATCAATCAGACTCTCTGACGCTTCCAGCCCACCCTCACCGACTAGATCCCCCATCAGGTCAATGGCCACTACGGACCCCCTAGTCCATCTCCCCTCTGCGTCACCGGGCTCAAAAGGAATACAGCAGAAAGCCACCTCTCCACTACCAAAAGGGCCCTTAACTCGGGGGAAAGCTAACATTAAACCAAGTATTGGGAGGGGGGCGCACAGAAAGGGCCAATCTGTTAAACCTGGGAGGACACCAACTCATTTAATTACTCACGACATAGGTACTCAAACAGATGAACCAATTCCACTTACCCATGCTCGACTAGATACCCTCGAAGAAATGATTAAAATGACAGCACAAAATAGTATGAAGGAAATTCAAACAGCTGTTAGCCATGATATAGAAGAAAAACTGAGTGAAATGATATCTTTACTCTCCTCGGTTTTTGAGGATAAATTTGTCCAACTTACGAAAACTTTACTCGATGGCAGAACACAATCACACTTCTCAAACACCGCGTCAGCATTAAGTCAATCCAATCCCCAGCAAGCACAAAATCCATCTCTACCAACAGAACACCAAATTAATCCCACTTCAATGACTTCCACCACTGTCTCAACAGCAAGACCGCCGAGCAAACAGAGCACACACAGGGAATTTCTACACCACACACAGCAATGGAACAATCTGTGACACCTTGCACAATTTTAAATCATGAGAGCAGGGCAGACTTGACCACCACCACAAACCCAAACAAAGAAAGTTTACATCTACCGCCAGCCGCACGACCATATGTTTTGGTCCTAACAAACGTTCCGCCCCTACAAAAAGATTCTAAAGAAACATGGGTTTCACTAAGGAACAAGGTTGCCAACTGGCTCACTAACAACACCTATTTCCACCCCAGGCACATAAATCAGATCCTGATGGTGAGAAGAGTGGGCTGGATTGGGGACCTTAATAAACAAAACCCTGGAGACTGCATAGTCATAAATTTTAGGTCTCCAGGTCTAGTTCGCTCCCTTCTTAGGATCAATAGGGGAATAATACATGAAACCACTATTCTATCGCATCGAGCAAACGAAACCCCCCAGAGGGAACGGGTGCATCCTCACTCAAAACAGGTACGAACAACTTTCCATGTTAGAGGAGGTGGAATGACAACTAATACCATCGGATATCCCTACTCCCTCAATTTCCATTTTGTCCCCTCCCACATCAAACGAGCATCCTAGTTTACATCCTGACACAAATAAGACCTCGATCATATCTCGCCTTAATTACCCACTACCAACAGTTCAACTAGGGACCCTTTTAAACCCCGATCATACCAGTGTCCCTGAAAACATCTCGTTCCAAACAGCTAGATCCTGCAGGGTGGACGTCACCACTCCCACAGAGTACACTCTCGTGGGCAAACAAATTACATCCAGGACCCCTAACAGAAGTAACGGAGAAAGCTCCGTATTAACTATAACATTTTGGAACATTTCGGGCCTTCTCTCAAAGATCCAGAACGAAGAATGGATCAAATTTATGAAAGCAACCGAAATAATTGCTCTTCAGGAGACATGGGTAACCACTCCTATCCACATAAATGGTTTCAAGACTTTCTTTAGTCCAGCACTCCCCTAAACATCCGGTAGAGCAAAAGGAGGACTAACCATCTACGTCTCAAATTTAACACCCACTCTGGAAGCTTACCCCCTTAAAAACGAATCACAGTATCAGATCCTACGAGTTACCATAAACAGAATGCCACCAATTTTAATAGTTAACATCTATAATAACCTCACTGACTCTAGCTTTATGGAGGTTATTAAAGAAATTCGTGAATTCTTACAAAAACAACTCACCGAAAGGAAAGGAAATGACCCTATAATAATCTGGGGGGGGGATTTTAACTTGACACAATGTAAAAGTACCTTAAACGGAAACTGTGGCTATACGGACCATCAACAAAATCATATCCCCCACTTCGTGCACTCCCACAAGGGGTCAATCCTGAACGAGACTATGATTCTTTTGCAATTAGCATTTGCAAACGAACATACTGTACCTCTAACTCCCTTTGCTCCAACTTTCAATGGCAGAGGCCTATCTTCCTGCATTGACTACATTTTAGTGGGAAACATTCGCCCAAAGCAGATCCTTGATGTTACTACACACGATTGTGTTTTTAGTGACCATTTCCCACTATCTGTTGCCATTCAAATTACCACATTGCGAGCAAATGCTCAAACAATACTTCATGATGATTTCATTTCCATGTCCCGCTTAAACGGTTATGCACTTAAATGGTCAAACATCGACCCCGCAGACATTTTAAAAACTGTCATCACCACAGCTCGCCCAGCTTTTGAAGTCTGCCTAACAGAAACTTCTTCTCCCGCTGAGATAGTGACCAACTACGAAGAAATAATCTCAGCGGTAAGAAACGCCCTGATAGTGCACCCCAGGGGACAAAAACTGACAAAGGACAAACCTAAGTTCAGATGGTTTAACCCAGCATGTTCCAAAGCTTATAAACATCTTAAAAGATCTTTAAAAAAAATCCCCAGAAACATGCTCGAGGTCAAAATGGCCAGGCAAACTTACAATAAAACAATAGCATCCAGAAAAAAGGAATTAAAAGAGGAACACTGGACTGCTTTGCATAATAGCTGCCTAAGCAAAGACTCGGTTACTTTCTGGGAGATTGTAAATTCTCCCTTCCTGACGGGCCCAAAAGGCAGTGGAACGCTTGAGTCGACCATCTCTGAACAAGAATGGGTCACCCACTTCTCAAAAATATTTTCAGCCCCAACAGATCAATCCCCACAGATGTCAATTTTACCACCGGCCAAAACTAACCTTGTAGCGATGAATTTCAATCTTGCCGAGGTAGAGCAAGCACTGAATGGTAGTAGATCAGGAAAGGCCCCAGGACCAGACTCGGTTCCTATGGACCTCTACAAATCAAACATCGACTTATGGGCCCCCCTGCTACTAAACGTTCTAGTGGCTCTGGGACAGGTAGGACTGCCAACATCCTGGTCAGACTCGATTCTAGTCCCTATTTTCAAAAAAGGAAACAGGAACTGCCCTACGTGCTACAGACCTATATCCCTACTGGACTCCTTTGGTAAAGCAGTAGGTAGAATTCTTTTAGTACGACTACAAACTTGGGCAGAGACAAATAATATTTTATCCGACATCCAGTTTGGTTTCAGAGCAGGAAGAGGCACCACAGAACAGGTTCTTAACCTCACTCTCCTGAGAGGGAAGTATGTCCATGCAAAGGGTGGCAGCCTTTACATGGCATACGTTGACCTATCGGCAGCCTTCGACTGCGTAGACCATAACAAGCTCTGGGCCATAATGACTAATTTGGGAACTGATATAAACCTAGTCAATTACATCAGAGAAATCTACTCGAATACCACAACAAGAGTTAGATTTGGCACAGGGGGCCAGCTTACTTCATCTTTCGACATTGAACGGGGAGTCAGGCAGGGCTGTGTCCTGGCGCCTTTTCTTTTTAACATTTACACCAATGGTTTAGAAGCAGCATTGCTAAAAGGTAGCCAGGACCACCCACATATTCAACTGCGCCCAATCCCCGCCCTTCTTTATGCGGACGACGCAGTTATAATAGCCCGCACCCCTCTGGAACTTCAAAGGACCTTGGACAGATACACAAATTTTATGCACTCATTGGGTTTAAACATCAACGCCAAGAAAACCTTTACAATGACTTCAGGTAAACAACTGCGTAATAGGAAAAACATCTACTCAAATGACTCTAAAATAGAATACACTACTACCTATCCCTACCTGGGAGTCATAATAGATAACAAATCCACCTGGAATAGTGCCGTAGAGAATAGAAATCTACAATTCTTAAAAACAACAACGGCACTGAAAATGTTTGCTTGGAGACTGGGAAAAAGAGCATCCAAAGAAATGCTTGACATTTACAACTCAAAATGTCTTAGTGTGGCGATCTACGGGGCAGGGATTTGGGGCAGCGCACGAGTCACTTCAATTCAAAAAACAGAGAACTCCTTCCTGAAATTTTTGCTGGCAGCCCCGCGATCCACTTCAACTTTTAACATTCACAGTGAACTGGGCCTCCCATTTATCACAGACGTAATACGAATGCAGCCAATTCTCTTATGGCATCGCATCTGGTCCACACCGGAACTAAAATTTACACAGTCACTTATTTTAGATTGTATGAAATTGGAATACGGATCACGCATTACTTGGCTCACCTATGTCAAAAACTTTCTTACTGACTTAGGACTCGAACACTTTTTTACCAATCCCCTAAATACTAAACAAATCTCCAGAAAGAAAATACGTGACATATGCTCAACCCACCTAACAGACCTACGTCTGGCACTTGAATTAAACAAAACTACTGTGCAACCGTTTCTTCACACCCAGACAACAGATCAAATAGAGCCTTATCTGAACTCCGTCTTAACCTACTACGAGAAATTCTTATTGACCAGATTGCGCTTGAACATATTCCACCGCTTAATTACATTCCCTGTGACAAATGATTGGTCAGCCCAATTGGCTCTATGCCCTTGTGACGACTCCTCTGTTCAGTCGACCCTGCACACAATTATGTTTTGTAGATTTTATATCGAGGCAAGAAAGCTATACCTGATTCCTGTTTTGAAGCATCTGGGCTTAACCCAATGTAGACCAGCCTTCATGACTCTTCAAATGTTAGAAACAGAAATGTTGGCAACTAACATGGCGAAGTTCCTAAAATTTTGCGTGCGACACAGAGCAAATCTCTAAATGAAATTTCATCCAGACGGCCCCTCGAATCACTTAATTATACCCTACGATGAACTGGGATTAGCCCCCCTTGCACCCTAAACCTGCAACAGGGGGGTTCTGTTTTTCGAGCACCGTCTGTACATTTTTACATTTTTAATGTTTTAAAAATTTGTAAGGAATTGTGATCAATTATTTTATATGTATATTTGTATGTGTTTTTATGGTATGCAATTTCCTTACCGAATAAAGCTTTTCATTCATTCACTGACTGGCTACAGGACCGACGCAGGCCACAGTAAACAAAGTACCTTTCCTGATCACAAACTGTGAGATGTGTCGATTTTCACACAGTGAAGGCAATGAGTCAGTTCCTAAGATGGGTGCAGAGTCAAGAGGCATTGAGCGATGCACTGGATTCTGCCACATAATTGAGGAAATGCGTCAACCTCAGCAAGCTGCAGAGACGGTGATGCCCTCTCTGATGCATCAATCTGGGGGAGGCAAAGCGCTGGTTCTGTTTTAATGCAATGCTTTTACTCCTGCAACCGAGTCCATATGCTGGTTCTGCTACACACAGACAGGAGATGCGTCTAAATTCATGTTGCAAAAATCTTGGCCACTTCCAGTGAGTCAGGCACAGAACCAGGGGCAGAGAACTTAATCTCCCTGAAACTCAAGCATCAGGAGGCGAGCTAAGAAGCCCTTTGAGATCACTTGGAGTAAAGGCAGGGTCCAACTCTCCATCAGCTGACTCAGAGAGCAACAGGTAGCCGGGCAACACAAGAGAAAAGCAGTCTTTACAAGTCTGCTGTCCAAAAAAGAGTCCTTTAAGTAGCACAGCAGTCCTTCTGACAGAGGTTTAGTTCAAGATCCTGACGTGTCTGCTCTTAGGGGGTCAGAGACCCAGTACTTATACCCAAAAGTGAATTTGATGTGGTAATTTGGGGGGTGACTTCGAAGCAGCTCTCTGAAGTGCACAGGGCCCCTTTTCAGTCCGGTCCTGTCTGTCAGGCTATCTATGGGGGGTGATTCAGTCCTTTGCGTGGGGGCAGGCCACTGCCTTTTCAAGTGAAGTGCTAGCCCCTCCCTTCCATCCTATCCAGGCAAGGCCATCAGAGTGCAGTTGTATGTAGATGGGTAATCAGACACACCTATCCTTCCTCTGTTGTGGCTGTTTAGAGAGAATACAAAACGTGTAGCTGTCACCAGAGCTGGACTGGGAACCACAATCGGCCCTGGCAAAGTGCTCGGCCAGCCCCCCCCGGCGAGCTCTCAGCCAGGGCCAGTTTTCAGGCGATTTTGTTACAGGGCTGTAAATCGGCCCTATAACAAAAACGGCCCCCAGGGGCCCAAAACCGGCCCCCACCCATGCGACCCACCGGGCGATTGTCTGGTGTCCGCTATGGCCAGTCTGGCCCTGGCTGTCACCCACCACAAACATATATTGGCGACAGGCTGTCAGGCCAACAGAGCAGTAGGTGCAAAGAAATGTCCAATTTCTAAGAGTGGTAGTTCTACAATAGTAATGTGTCAGCCAACTTCACTAGTAAGGGGGATTTATCATTACCATCCGAAACCTATGAAACATGAAAAAGCTACTTCTCTGATCAGAAATCAAAGCTTAAAAGCGTATTAAGAATATTTCCAATGCTAGCCTACGAGAGGAGTAAGCCTCAGAGCAGTGAAAATTGAAATAAGCTGTTTGTCACTACCAGGACATGCAAAACATAAGTGTACATGTCCTATTTTTTACTTACATATAACCCTGCCCTTAGGGCTACCTAGGGCCTACTTTGGGAGTGGCTTATATGGCAGAAAACAGGAGTATAAGGTTTGAGAAGTAGTTTTAAATGTCACGTCGATGTTGCAGTAAACTGCACACACAGGCACTGCAGTGTCAGGCCTGAGACAGACTTGAAAGGCTCCTTCTATATGTGCCACAATCAGTGCAGCAGCCCACTATAAACATTTAATTTACAAGCCCTGGGTAAATGGTATACCACTTTATAAAAAGGACAAGTAAATCAAATATGCCAACCAGGTGTAAACCAATTGTTCCATGTTTAGAGGAGAAAGCACATGTACTTTAGCACTAGTCAGCAGATGTAAAGTGCCCGGAGCCCTACAATCCATATAAGCAAGATGAGAAAAAAAGAAGGAAGGCAAAAAATTTGGGGTGACACTTCAGAGAGGGGCCTTTTCCGAAACACATTTTGTCTCTAATCTGTGCATTCTTAGACTTACATTCTCATACTTTTAAAAACACCAGAAGAAAAGAACTAACATACTTTAACTGTTTAACTGGAAGCAGACATTATGATTATAACTGGGCATGACTACATAATATATAATAAAAATCAATCAGATTGAAGTCTATGACACCACCTTTGATACCGGCCCAGTCTAGGAGTGTCCAACTTTTGCATAATTTGTTTTTGTTATGCAAAATAGCCATAATTACACAAAATGAAAGTCCATCATTTAGCACTATTTTAGCACGCAGTGCATCCTTGTGGAATTTTTGATGGGCGTATGCGATTCCCAAATAAAAATAATAGCACAAGAAACACAATTTATGAGAGCTACAGCCGCTCATGTTCTGCCTTTGCCTTGCTCTGGACAGCTCATCGTAAATTTTCTCCGCAAATGGCATGTAAATTACAAAATTTGATGTAATGGTATCATTTTAGGAATTTTACATAGTATGAAATTCCAGAAAATATGTCACGTAATTTAAATTTCACCCTGTCCTAGAAAAGGACTGATCAAGCCAAAATTCCGGCTACTAAATTATATTATCAGCCTGTACTCTGGCCCTCACTTATCATGTTGACAGCTGTCTCCTTAATCCATGGTTCAGCATTCATGGCCTCCTCCCCTACATGTCAACAGCATTCGGATACTATGTTAGCTGAGCTCGGTTGCATGCCACTGTTTTGTCCAAATATTTGGACATGAGGAGAGACTCACTCTTGGATCAGTTAATGCAGTATCCAAAAAGAAACAGTAATCATCAGCCAGAGATATGAAAGTCAGAGTATGTCACAAGCCTATAGCATGATCTTGTGGGGGCCCACAGGACCGCTAAGCTCTGAACAATGAGTGCTTGATGTATTTTGGCTTCATGAGGCTCAAGATAGAGTATAAATATGGGTGAGGACAGTGATCATGCTTGGCTGATTCCTCTGTAATGGAAAACAGTTCAGTGAGAAAGACATTGCAAGATATTAGAGCTGACTGGGCCTGTTTGTTGATGAAGGTCGTGCTCATTCCCGTTCACCACAGTGTCTCGACAATTTAACTACCTGCCACCCGCTCAAAAGTCCTCTTGGCATCTGAAGATGGGGAAACCTTCTCATCACCTGTCATTGAGAAATTGCCACGTCAAAATAATTATATTGCCACCTGAAGCCCAACCGGCACAAAGCCATCCTGGGAAGGGTGTGTGAGAGCAGGGATAATGGGGCCAAAACTTGCCAAGATTTTCATATCCATGTTTATTATGTAAATGAGCCTATAGCACACACATGCTTGGGAACCTTTTTCCAAGTTTCTAAATGAGAGTTATTATTGCATCATTAAATTCCAGACACAAGCTCTTAGTTTGCTTTGAAACCCTAAATGTGGATACAATACCTGTGAGAGTCTGGTTTTATTGATCTTAAAAGACCTCATTGGGAATCCATCTTTCCCAGGGGTTTTACCGGTACACACATCATAAACAACTTTCATTATTTCTTCGACCAAAATGATGCCCTCAAGCAAGTTGGAAACATCAAGAGAAATTGATCCTCCAAATTCAAAGGCTGTGCATGATCTAGGTCATACAGTTAGGCCAAAACAGCAGTGAATTCTTTAACTATATGTGTCGGGTGGATGAGATGCACTCTATCATCAGAAAGGATCATTGGGTTAGCAGATTGGGATTCCAATTTGCACAGCTATAACACCAATGTTTTTTCTTCCTTTTTTCATGATCATAATGTCTCCTGTTGAATCAGAATAGGGCCTTGTCTGTCTGGAACGTGGAATTAAGAGCACTGTTATAGCAGGCTGTGATGTCCCTAATGATAGATTCTAGAGACGTTTTGGTATCACAAAATTTCTTCACTCACCATCTGGTCTCTCATGCATATTTTACTGGCTGAACCCAAGGTTTTGTTGGAGACTATAATGTCCTTGTTATCTAAGAGAATTTCAACTAAGTGTGACTGCAGTCTAATCTTCTTCTCAAGTAACTCTATTTAAAGGTATTCATTACAGCCAGACTGGGAACAGAAACCATCTCTGGCAATTCTGCATGACTGGCCCCAGGGGTTGGGGGTGCTGGTGTTAAGCACTGCTGCACCACTGCCGCTTTTGTGAAATGAGGCCGATATTGCAGCACTGCTGCAAAACCGGCCCCCACTAACAAAACCGTCCCCCAAGGGTCAAAAACTGACCTCCACCCTCCGTCTCACCAGGAAACTGCCAGGTTACCGCTATGGCAGGCCTGGCCCTGGAATTCATCCAACAGCATCAAGAGGGTGGAGGTACTATGTCCAGACCCTGGGGTATCTAAATTGTGGCATAATAAAAAAATACCATCTTGTAATATGATGTATTTCCCCAAAAATGCACAATTGTGAATGTGTAGGTAAAAATTGCATATACGTTCTGCCACAATTATCTACAATACAATCAGGTTAGAAAGGAAAAAAGGGTTAGTCAACTTCTATTTCATGGGTTTTGCAGAAACTTCAAGGGTTTTTTCAAGAACTTCCTTTGCCAAAAGGGGCAATTTCTGATATTTATTTAATTGATTTAGTCATGAAAATGTGTGAATAGAAGAGTTGCACATTTGGCAGTGGAATGTCACTCATATGCACACTGAAATCATAGAAAAAATACAAAAAGCTATCTGAACACTTGTTAGCTATGTTGGCTGTGAACTTTTGTTTGATTCACAAAACCACTTTGTTTGCCTACCGTAATGAAATTTCATCTCTTGTCTTCACGTTGAGTCATCTTGCCTGGTCAATATCCCATTACTTATGTTGTCCTTTCATCAGACTTTATAGATATAGCCTATAGAACCCTTCCTGAAAAAAATATTGACTACATGCACTGTCTAACAAGAATTCAATGTTTATCAACTAAGTGGTTTACAGTGTACAAGATTCACTTCATGCATCAGAAAGTACACAATGTTGTACAGGATTGTAACGTTCAGCAATATGTCCACAAAGCCATCCATTTGACTGGGTTTTGCCATCATTAGGTTACCAGATTTGGACCGGCTACCTTGGAGGGCATCAATCTGTTCTCTATTTATGAATGATGTATGAGACTGCCATGGTGCAGCTACAACCTCCGTGGCTGCCTCACAGAGATAGCTCATCCATGGGTTAAAGAATTTCAGATTCGGTTGGGCTTCCCTGTATGGAATGCTGAAATGATGGATGATTGAGATGAATGATAGAGATAAAGCAATAAGACAAGACCAATTTGACGTTTAAAAAAAACTAGAATAAAGTTTGTTATCTAAGAAGTCTCTACATTTTAAATCATACATTATGTAATAACTCTTAAGAATTAGCCAAAGCATTCAAAACTGTTATTTAATCCTTTGTGTATCGACTGTTTCCTGGCACAATATAGCTGATCAACTTAGATTTAATATGATCAAGATTGACAACGCTTTAGAAAAATATTAAAACTCTCACATTTCATGGGTTTTTGCCACTTAATAATCAATCTCTACTAATTTGCTCAATATTAACTTCCGATATTACAGAAACACATATTATGAAGTGATCAACTACACAGAGTTGTGTTGGGCCTGGACTTTGTAGCAATCATTGTGATGTATGAAATCTGAGGCCAGAAATAACGTCATAACATGCCACAATACCATAGCATAGCATAATATAACATGACATAACATAGCATAGCATCACTCCACAACACAAACTACCACATAACACAAAATGCCACAGGGTTCATCTATGCTCACTTATAAATTTACAATTGGGTCAATTACAATTACAAATGTGATTAATTAGATCAGAAAATCCAAGTCTCCCCTTCTCATCAGTGCAGTCACTGCTTATATCTGCTACCGTATCATTGATGCTTATCTCAATGGTAAATTATATCTGCAATATTGGGAAGAAATTCAACAACCTCAAGTTCCACTTGCTTAGAGCACTCTCTCAGCTAGCTCCTGATTGGCAGACAAAGACAGAGATGGTGTGACTCTGCAAACCGCATGCTGAAAACTGCTCATGTTGCAATAGATGCGTACTAAAAATTTACTCTGTGTTCCAAACAATAGTTTGGGATCTTTAAAATTTAATATGTACCTGCTTTATAGTTTTTTTCCATAATGATATCCCAAGGAGGTAACACACTTTGACATTTTGGAATCTTGGAATCCACAGAGGGTAAACAAATGTTTATTTTGTTTTTCATTAAAGAAATGTGGTTGCATCATTCAACTTTCTTAACACATGCCAGCTTTAGTATACATTGTCAATATTGAGGTTTAAGGACAAAATGATGGTTCTATAAGCTAAATTCTTCAAATTATCCTACAAAGTCAATTCAACATATGCAGGACCAGGAGAAAGACTTTGAATGTGTCTTGGAAAAATGTCTCTCTGTGTTGTACTAGATGTGGCACTTACTAGATTTAAGGACTAAAAAACATTCTTAACTTTTGAAACATTTAAATTGATACCCTTTATAATATGCCCCAATGCTGCTGATTTGCATGCCAAGTTCAAAGGAAATGTTGGGTAGTTGGAAAGTAAGGAAGAGTGCAAAAATAGCCCACCTAAATCATTGTAAGTTGACAACTGGCTTTTCTTTTAGATGCTTCCACCATATATTCAGTCTCAGCCTAGCTGTGCAGCAGTCAACGTAAAATTAATTCTGCACACTTGTTCCTCTGCTAAATGTTGACCCATACATTTTGTGCTCAAATAAGTCAGTGCTTGGGCCATGTCCATACTAAATAAGCTGAAGTGTAATGCGGGGGAAATCTCTAGAGGACCTGGCACCATGCCTAAAGTAGAGACAGGATAATTTTAATTTTCACTTCCCCACCATCAGATTTCAAAGCTGAACCAAGATTGCCACTCCTGTGTGCGTAATGTGTTGTTTTAATGTAGGGGGTTGTGAACTGGAGTGACTTGGTAATACATAACTTAGTAATTTACACAATACACACCTATTGCTAGTTGTGAGAAATGATCTAATTTTTGTTGTGCTCCGTCCATTTTTGCTGGTCTGATTTTGCTGGCTTTAGGTCTCTGAGAGCTTTAACACTTCTAAGCAGTAGTGAAGTACCCGTGCTTCTCCCCAAAATATGTGCTGTATGTTGGAACTTATTGTTTGGCTTATTTAACTATCCAATAAGTCCATTTTAAAAGGTGAATAAAATGCATCTATGGCATGGAAGGTAAAGTGTTATATGTGGGCTGGAGGGTTTAATTATACCACCCACATAAATGCAAAAATATGTCTGCCAGGAGCCCCACTAGACTCTGGCAGGGTAGCTTCTTAAAAGTACTTCAGAGACATATGACAGGAAAAGTGCCTTTATCATGTAAGAAAAGCATTTCTGTATATAATTAATAGAGACCCATAATGTTTACCTTGCAAGCCCACAGTACAGTGTGCTAATATATTTAAATAGGGCATAGTACATATTAGGGGTTAGTGTGTGCTCACAGTGAAATAAAACCTAAAAGTGATTTAATTGTGCAGGCTTTGCTAGGCTTGTTCTCTGAGTAGGCCTAGATGGGAATGCAATCATATTTCCTATCTTCACCTGTAAAATGTAAAAACGTGGCACAATGCTTCAAAAATATTTACTTAATTTTCAAATTTTAATGTAATGGTGAAATCAGATATCTGATAAGTCAAGTGGAAGATTAGCTTCATAGAAATGTACATTGTGCTGCTTAACACAAAACTAGCCTATAACCGGTTATGCCACTCAGGCTTCGCAGAACTAGAATACACATTGTTGACTGAGAGTTAATGACTCAGTGGCTAAAAGCATACTTCTGAGCACGGGAGACGCAGATGGGTATTAATTGCTGACCACTTTGCTGTGATTAGCTATCTGGAAGGGGATAGGACCAGTTGACAGAAGGAAGGGAAGCTTTAGCACTACCTCATTTGAATTGGAGATGCCAGAGAGAACTTTTTCTATTTTTTTCTTAGTTTTGTGTAGTGCAAACAGAGCCCCAGAACTAGACTACATTACATATTATTATGTTTATTCATTCAGATTCTGCTGGTAAGAAGGTTCCTGATTCATATTAGAATATGAAGACTCACTTTAATATTAAAGGATTGAAAGGCGTCTGAATGCTGCCAGCCCTCTGGAACTGCTCTCCAAGGGTCAAGTGGTTGGTCTCCTGTTTGCCTGCTTCAGGCACAGAAAGTCAGAAGTACTCCTGACTCCATCCGACCACTAAAAACCAGAAACTGCAGGAGACCTAGCTACAGAGAAACCTGAAAGCCAGCACTGAGTAGCAATGGGCTACAGGATGGACCAGAAGGAACTTTCCCAGCGGTTTGAGAAAAACAGAACTTAGGCATTTTTCCACCTCTGGAAGAGGCTAACACAGGATGGTTGCAACCTAAACCAGGAAAAACAGGTTTGTTTCACTTCAAGTTTTTGCTGTGCTGGAAACTGGTTCGGCTGGACCTTACAGTGATAGTTACTGGTCTTGTTGGGCACAGGAAGCTATAGTTTCCAGCCTTGCCCCGATGCAGGATTCTCAAGTATTATCACAGCCCGATTCGGAAAAATGTATTTTATAGTATATAAAATAGTACTGTAGTACTACTAGTCATGTGCTACAAACTGCAATTCACAAACTATAATCCAAGGAGGCACAGTTTACTTGGATTACACCAATAATTATTATGTAAAATGCTCTGGAAATATCAAACTTTGGCTAAGGTATGCTATCTCCTCACATTTACATGCTGTCAATGTATGGAATTTGCTGCTGAGGCCAATAGTGGTAACATATCCATTGCCGCACTTCTCTCAATGAAAATGATGCCCTATAAGCTTACGTGGTCATTACATAATAGAAAGGAACATGTTATTAACAAGATGATGTCATCCTTTGACTTGCTCTGGTCAAAGTTTTGGCACCCCCCTACACTGTATGGTATGCCCTTTTTAATCCACCAACAGCCCTCAAGAGAAATGGGCGTCTCTACATGGGAGACCTGTACCCATCTCTTTTTTAGCATTTACACTTTGAATAGATGCTTGTCAAGGTATGGCTATGTCCAGGGCCAAATACAACACTAATAAAAATGCCAAAGCAAACCCTCTCCTTATGTCTCCTCTGAAAATCTCTCTATTTCTGTCCATGCATTCTCAATCTCCCCTTTCCTCACTTCTCCATCTCTAATAGCATTCTCTTCACCGTCCTCCTTCCCTCTCTCTCTCTCTCTTGAAACCTTTCCTTGCCTGCTGCAATTACCCTTGGGGAGTGGGGGACGATATAAAGATGCCAGGCGCTGCCGCCCTGTGCGTTCAAAACCGGCCTCTAAGGGCTCCTGTGTACCAGACAAATGCCTGGTGGACAAAAAAAAAGACCTGTCCAGTCCTGGCTTTATGAAATATTTTTTCTGACTTTGGTTCAAGGTATGGGGTCTGATAACAAAAGGCGCCATGCATGACTCAATGTTTTGAATTTATCATATGTTCCAGTGCTAGCGTGCAGAGCAATTTTAAAGGGAGAGGAGTTGGCCTAACGGCTAGGGCGGTTGACCTTGAATTTAGGGAACTGGGTTCAAGTCTCGGCAATGACGCTGAACATCCTGTGATTCTGGGCAAACCGCTTAATCTCCCCGTGCCTAGCAAAAAATGAACTTGTCCTCATTTAACGCAAGTGGTGCTGTGAAATAAATGGTTTGGAGTTGTATTTTTGTGACTTGGCCGCCCAATGATAGATATCTATTGTTACAATTTTCCTTTAGATAGAATTTCTGGAACACAGAAATGATTCTTTTGGAACCTTAATTTAGAAAAAATACATTCTATTAGCTGCGGTGCTTTTGCTGTGAGAGTAAAGTACAGCTTTACAGCAAGGAGCAACATACAATTTTACTACCCACTGAGGGTTTCCATTAGGTCACCTTCACTCACAAATTGTCTTGCAAAAAAGGAAAAGTGATCTTCTGAGAATCCTTACTTATGATAAAACTATATTGTTGCTACCATTAATTTTTAGTTTATATTCTTGCGTCCAAATCAAAATGTCAGGATGAAATAAAAACAGAAATAAACCAAACTGTACTAATTTGTGCCTCAATAAGCTGCCTGTAGCCCGGTTACTGTTGAGATGCTACAAGTATCTTTCAAGTTTGACGACACCTCCCGATAGCAGGAGTATACAGGAATAATTAAAAAGGTGAGAAGAAAGTCATCTACTAATACTCAGACCTGTGACTCTTTTGGGGCATCTGATATTTAAATGGTGATAACGAGGTAAAATAAGCATTGACAAGGTCAATAGGTCTCGCCTATTGATGGGTTAGTGGCTTTGGCAATGGGTAGGGGTGGGTTATGGGGGTGGGTAATTGTAGATAATTGTATGATCAAAAAGCTCTATAAAGCCACCAGTGCTGGTCACTTTCTTACTGTCTGGACGGGCAGAAGAAACAGGGATTTCTAGAGAAGAAACAGGAAAGGAATACCTTTAAAAAAGTGCTAAAGCGGCCACCGTAGACCGTGTCATAGCACAGAAATAGTACCTAAATCACAGCCTGAGCAGTGGATGGCCAGAAGAGGGTCACTAATCAAACCTGATTAATCTGTATTTGGTCCGTGTGCCTAGACAATAAAAGGAAGTGATGCATGGCAAGCGCAGCCCAATGAGAAGACAGCAAAGAAGAGCGACAATTATGGAAATTAATGGTAAGCAATGGGCGGGTCCCAAGCCCATTATTAAACACAAGAGTCTTGAATGCTCATGAGGGCGAGACCTAAAAAGAAGCATATTTCATTTACACCTAAGTTATAGGCAATGTTGGATGAGTTGTACGACTTAGACACACTCTTCCTTTTTAAAGGATGACCCAGAAAGTGATGGCCTCAAATGTTCGGATTTCAATATAAATGAAAAGTAAACTATTGTTTCTCTTCTCCTTTCGTAAACACCTTTATACTAGTCAGATGACTCTGTTAAAACATGGACTCTAGTTTTCCGGGAATTTTGAAACAAGAAACCCATAATGTTAGGTGCTTGAAATTTCTAAAAACATATTATATTGCTCTTAGTCTTTTCAGGTGGAATATTTTCCTGTTGTGTGATGCAGGTACAATGTTTTAAAAAAAAACTGGGGCTCCATAGTCCAACACTTCTTGAAAGTAGGAAGGGAAAGGAGGTAAGTGATCCGAATAAAGTTGCTTAGGGTATATTTTGAAAGGAAGTCATGAACATCTGGCTCCAGTGGCTCCTACATGCTGTAATATCAAGACTATTGCATGGCATTAACCAGCACACCTCTTAGGATCACTAAACTGCTAAGGGTCATTTAGTGTCCCAGCTCCATTTCAGCACTACCTCACCTGTGACTTTGAGTGTAGCCTGCAGGACAAGCAGGAGAAGATGGGGTGCATAAGTCAATATTCTGCAGCGGTGTTCCTGTACAGAGAGAATATTCTATGCTCTTCTAATTTTATTTTTATTCATGTATTTGTTTTGTATTCCATTGTTTGTCTTACAGCATGTTATGAATAGGGTTTCAGGTTAGCTAAGGTATGCACACAAGCCAGGCAGAACCCATCTTTCTAGTCAGGGTAAGTCAGATACACACCAAAGACGACCTGTGTTCACCCTCTGCTAGCTTGGTGCAGAGCAGGCAGGATTATCTACAGAGGCAATATGTAAATCATTTGTGCAACACACCCACTCAGTTAATCAAGGAATACACCACAAAAAGTGGGTCCACACAGGGTTATAAAAATAGATTGCTATATTTGAATAACACAAGACCAAAACGGCATGAATCACATAAGTACTTTACAAATAATGGAGGATTAGAGAAAATATTACAATGATACTCTTTGTTTGGCAGAGCAAAAGTCACATGAGTACCTTTCCAGCCCTTTTAGTACTTGTACCCAGTACACTGAGTCTCCTAATTCACCCTGGGCAAGCTCTCTACTGTGGATCATTCTCTGATGGCCGTCCCTCCTGCCAGTCTCATGGCCCAAAACAGCGGTGTAAACAAGTTTAGGGTAAGTCCAGCCACCCGCTACACCCAGTACAGCTGTGGTGGCCATGGAGGTCGAAATGACCTAAAATATCAGGCCAGAAATGCCTTCAATCGTGTGGTGTTTCTGCAGCCCTCCAGGACCTTGTACGATTCACTAGAGCCACCAGTACTCCACGTGGCGGCCACCCTCAAATGGTGCTGGAGGAAGACAGCTCCAGGAGTGTTGGTGGGCCTTGGAAACAGGGTCAACTTCCAAAAATTCCAGCCTTCTCGAGCTGGTTGCACACAGTGCTGCTCTAGGGGCAGAGCTGAGCTGCAGAAACTGGTGTGCCTGGCCCGTCCTGGTTTCTGGGCAACACGTTCTAGAAGGGCAGCGCTGAGAGGCATTGAGGCAGCTCTCTCTCACAACTGAATTCGAAATCTGCACACACTGCATTGCGCACCAGAGGTGCAGCACGAGGCAGGGAATGCAGCACAAGGCAGGAGGGGAAGCTCTGATTTGGGATACCGACTCAGTGCTCAGTCTCTCCTCTCGGTCATCGCAGCTTCTGGCCAAAACACAGTGCTTTAAACTGCAACAGGGTTAATCGCTGTTCTCCTCGCACTGGCACTGGCGATAAGAAGCTGTCCTGATCCTTGTCACCTTAGCAGCCGGACACGCGACCCACAAAGTCCCACAGCAGGACAAAGGGATGGAGGTCTTTGCTAATCCTGAGACCTCTTGAACAGGGAGCAAGCCAACAAGCCCTTGGAAACACTTCCTGAGGGGCATAAAGGAAGGTAGCAGGCAGCAGGCCAGCACATTAAGGCAAGTTGCAAAGTGGTAGTCTCTCCTGCAGCCTAGCAGTAAACAGGCAGCAGGCCAACACAAAGCAGTTAGCAAAATGGCGGTCCCTCCTGGCAGCACAGCAGTCCTCTGCCAATGTGAAGATGTATAGCCAGTAGCATCTGGTTACAAGTCCCATGCAGTGTCTGATTAGATGGGATCAGAGCCCCAGTACTTATGCCCAGCTTGACTTTGATGTAAGGGGTGGCTTCAAAGAAACTCTCTGAAGTGCACGAGGATCCCTTTCAGCCCAGCCCTGGCTCCAGACTACCAGTAGGGGCCTTTCTTGTGAGGGCAGCACACAACCTATTCAGATTTAAGTGAGAGCCACCTTTCCACCTTCCTGCCCAGGACAGCTAACAGTATGCAGATTAATGTGGATGTATCCCCTATCACACCCAGCTCTTCATGTGATGTTGCTGTCTAGAGAGAATGCACAACTTGTAGCTGTCACCCAGACCCGATGTGTATTAGAGACAGGCTGCACAACACAAATAGTTGTAAGCACATTAAAAAACCACTTCTAAAAGTAGTATTTCGAAAATAGTAATGTGAAATCTAACAGGAATTACCACTTAAAAGTGTATAAGGGGGTTCCCAATGCTAGCCTATGAGAGGAGTTAGCCTCACCAATTGAAAAATGAAAATTTGCATCACTATCACGACATGCAAAACATGAAATTAAATGTCCTACCTTTTACTTACACAGCACCCTGCCCATAGGGCTACCGTGGGCCTACCTTAGGGGTGACCTATATGTAAAGGGGAGTTTAAGGCTTGGCAAATAGTTTTAAATGTCAAGTTGAAATGGCAGTAAACGGTGCACACAGGCTCTACAGTGACAGGCCTGAGACAGGTTTGAAAGGCTACTTCTGTGGGTGGCACAATCAGTGCTGCTGTCCACTATTAGCATTCAATTTACAGGCCCACGGCTTTATAAGGGGCTTATAAGTAAATCAAATATGCCAAACAGATGTAAACCAAACTATGCTTAGAGTAGAGAGCATTTGCACTATTGTGCTTATTAGCAGTGGTAAAGTGCCCAGAGTCCTGAAGCCAACAAAAAGAAAGTAAAAAAATAGGCGGAGGAAAGAAAAGATTTGGGGATAACCCTGCAGAAAGGACAATTTGCAATATAGCGTATATGAATGCTTCTTTCAATGTCATGATTACTCACAAAACATTGATCTGGTAGCACGTTGTCTGCATTATCACTGCCAAGGGGAAATCTTAGAGTTAAATGAAATATGTGTTTTCACTCAGAACAAATCATTCGCTTCAATCTAAGCGAAATGATCAAAATAACCTGACATGTTTATGACGCATTTAAGTGTTCTAAAATTCCAGTTTCCACTCAGCGCAAGCAATTATTAATTTAATTTGTGACCAACTTGAAAAAGTTGAGATATTTTATTTGTTGTCTCCTTTTAGGGTGAAAACTGCGAACCTTAAAAGTAGTCCAAAAATCACATGCCTTTCTGCTAGTTACTTTGCAAAGATGTATAGCAATATAACAGGGTTAGCATCAGTTATGCCATATGTAATTTCCCCACAGAGACCTCGTAGCATGGGCATAGGAAGTTTTAGGAGGGTGGGGATATATCCCGAGATTTTTGGGGTGGAGGATTATATGGGGGGCAAGAGTGGGATGAAAAGGGGGACAAAATAATTTTCCCATTCATCTCCACCATTCGCAGGTCGATTAGAGTGCGAAGCTCTACCTATAATTACCCTGCTATTGACCTGCTGACCAGCCTCCAGTACTTGTAACCAATCAGATAGTCACAGTGACCACCCACTCCCTGTGCTCTCTGCCCTTTTATTCGGATTAAAAGCTCCTAGAATTGGACTTTCTTTGCTGCCTACGGAGCACATTCATAGACAAAGTGCCCTGTTACAGCTGCCTGCAGCCTCAACCCGTGAGGACAAAGGGAGAGGAGGAGAACCCTATGTTTGCCTTCTGCATGTTTCCCCCAGCTAGTGAGTAGGACCGGGACCTTCATGTGCCACCGGCTGGGCTCAGGATCATCTAACACCCTTGCTCCTTCTCAGCACTATCCCACCTGCTAATTTAACTGGTGCCTGCAGGGTAATGAGGAAGCTGCAGTCCTGGTGGTCCATGTCTGTAGGAGAAAATTGGATGCATTAGTCCAGAACAGCAGGCTAGATGTTGGGGATAGCTTTATGAATAACTCAAGCCTCATTTTATTAAAAAAGAGCTCTGAAAAAGGCGGTGTGAGACATGCAATGCGGAATCAGGCATCAATGCCCTGTAGTGCAATGACCAAAGCACCTGTCTCTGACAAGATGGGACACCAAGTTAAGTGCTTCCTGCCAACATCTATTGTTCCTTTTTTCATTTTTTTTTCTGTCCGGTGATAACTTCTCCAAATGCTGTTTTATTATAAACCCCGAACCCCTTTACCTCTTCCTTCCCCTGAACTCTACAATCCCTTACCTCTTTTTATATATACCCACAGATAACCCCTAAATAGCCCTTGCCCCCTTCAACTATACCTTCTCTGAAAACTAGAAAACGCTTAATCCCTTTATCTCTATCCACCCGTGAACACTAAAAACCCCTTACCTACCTTTACATCTACCCACTGCTAAAGCCTCAAACCTCTTTACTTCCTTTTACCTCTACCTGCCGCTGAACCCTAAAAATGCTTTACCACCACTTTACTTCTACCTGCCCCTGCCCCAGAACTCAAACAACCTCTTATTTCCCTTTACCTCTTCCAGCCCTTGAACCAAAAAACCCTTACCTCCTTCTACCTCTAGCCACCCCTGAATCCTAAAATAAACCCTCACATCTCTTTACTTCTGCGTGCCCCTGAGCCCTAATAACCCTTACTTATCTTTACCTATATCTACGCCTGCACCCTAGAATCCTCTTACCTCCCCTTACTCCCTTTACCTCTGCCCTCACCTGAACCCTCAAACCCTTATCGCTCTTTACCTATACCCACACCTGAACGCTAAAAACTCCTCATCTCTACATGCCCTTGAAGCCTTTACCTCTACTGTTCCTTGAATCCAAAAAGTCCATTCCTCTCTTTAGCTCTACTCGCCCCAGATGCCTAAAACCCTTACTCACATTTACCACTACCAACTCCTAAACCCTAAACACTCCCTACCTCCCTTTACCTCCTTTTACCTCTACCTGCCCTTCGAGATCTAAAAACATTTTACCAGCTCTTACCAATACCAAACCCTAAACCATAATAACAGTTTTAAATCTCTTACAACCCTTAGCCACACCCACCCCTGCATCCTAAAAACCACCTTTAGTGCTCTTATGATCATGGTCGGAGTGGCCTATAGGGCAATAAGCTAGTCCCTGATGGTCTGGTCTGACAGGTCACTGTATGGGCCGTCGTTTTGCGACTGCTTGTGGGACAGATTTATAGTCTGCCAGGCTGTGTTTTTCCTGCTGATTTCTTGATATTAAAACAAACATTGCCTCAAGCAAGCTCAAATCCATGCAATCTTCCATACCTTGCAAAACACTTATTTAATGTCTTTACAACTTCAAACATGCCCCAACTTGCCAAGATGGACCACATTTTTACCGATCTAATTCACTGATGAGAACCACTTTTATCTTGGTTCACGGCCTGCTTTCAGGCCCAATTGACCCGTCTTACTACCCACTTGCTTACACTACATATGAAAGCTAAAGCCTTTTGAAACCCTTGCCACCATGAATTCTTATAAACATAAACCTGTATTTTTTCACATTTTAACGAATTACTTTGCAGAATGTAGTTAACACATACCTGCACACTGTTGCTACATTTCAGCCTTTCTACTTCACTTCCAAACTATGTGATTGCATAGGTTTATCTGCAGCTCGCAGACTAACGGCAATTGGTATAGGTTCAGTCGAAAGTCCCAAAAGCGGTTCCTGCCTCCTCTCACCCTATCTCAAGAAATGTAGGGCCAGATTTAGAGTCACAAAGCCAAATGAAATCCCATCTGTTTTATTGCAAGTGCATTATATCCAATGGTACTTGTAATACAGAACATGGGATATCTGTCCTGTTTGTGACTGAGTTACCCTCCGCTGCATTCTAAATCAGGCCGTTAAAGTCTCCTGTGTCCCTTGGTGCACCAACCACAAGCCATGTCAGTACTATGGCCATTTACTAGGACAGGGTTGCAAACATTTATTTAACTTTATTAACATTTAACAATAACATCGATGCTTCATAAAACAACACTCCCATTCTGCCCTGAACCATTCACGTCTCACACCAGCTTTCATCTCAAAGCCCTCATGCCTTGCTTCATTCTTCCTCCTACTCACTGACCTCCTTCAATGTACCCAGTCACTCCTTCCCTTGCCTTACCAAACATCCTCCAATGAAAACTCTCTGCCCCGATTGGTGTATTGTGATCATCGTCTTCTATCATCTGTGCTCCCTTCCTCCCCCCGAGAGGGGTGGATGCACGTGCATGTGACCCTCCACCCACCCAAAATACCACCAACCAGTACAACCCCATAGGGTGTCTTACGGTCCCCCCTACATGTGAGAGTAATGGAGGTAGTCTGACTCCCTGTGTTCCCCCGGTGAGGAAGGAGTGGATCCTGTTCATGGTCTTGTCACGGATGCAGGCGTCATGGAGTCTCTTGATTAGGGTGCTATGGGAGACGGTGTCAAAGGTGGCAGAGAGGTCCAGGAAGATTAGGGCTGCAGTTTTGCCTCAGTCGAGGAGGGAGCGGATGTTGTTGGTGGCGGTGAGGAGTGCGGTCTTGGTGCTGTAGTTGCTCCTGAAGCCGGATTGGGAGATGTCCAGGACGTTTTTTGCTTCAATGAACTCAGAGAGTTGGGCCCTGATGGCCTTCTTGATGATCTTGGCTGGGAAGAGGAGCAGGGAGATTCTTGAGGTCTGTCTGGTCGATGAATCGTCTCTTTAACAGAGGGCTTATCTTGGCGTGTTTCCAGTAATCAGGGAAGGTGGCGGTCTCGATGGAGCTGTTGATGGTGTGGGGGAGCTTGGGCGATGGCTGCTCAGTGGAGGATGTGGTGCGGACATGGGCCTAAGGGGGCTCCGGAGTGGATGCTCTTCATGGCCTTGAGAGTGTTGTCAGTGGTTAGCGGGGTCCATTTGAGCAGGGTCTGTTGGGGTCCGGGATGGTCGGTGCAGTGGTATCGGGCTTAGTGGAAGGGTCTTGGGTGTCAAAGCTGTTGTAGATTTGCCTGATCTTGAGGTGGAAGAAGGTGCTGGGTTGTATGTCCGAACAATGAGTTCCTCTATAACGCCTTTACAATGCGGTCTCTACAACGACCGCGTCTCAACCACAAATTGCTTTACCACACATTCCTTTACCAAAAATTTTCATGATGAAGGCATGCATGGTAAATGGCTATCTGTGGCTAATGTTACTCCCACCACCCTCTCCCCCTCAGCCCTAAATACACCCCCCACTCCACCTACTCTCTAAAAACTACCCTGATCCCCCACCCTCTAAAAATTACCCGAACACCCCAAACCCCCTCTAAAAACTACCCTAAACCCCCAACCCCTAAAAACTACCCCCACCCCCACCCCTATAAACTACCGAAACCCCCACCCACTAAAAACTACCCCGAACCCTCCACCCCCTAAAATCTGCCCCAAAACCCCCCACCCCTAAAAACTACCAGGAACCCCTCCACCCCCTATAAACTACCCTAACCACCAACCCCCTAAAAACTACTCCAAAACCCTTTTACCTATCCTGTTCGCTTTCCGACCCCCCTCTGTCCGGGCCCATCCCGAACACTAGACAGACTTTGCTTTGACCACACACATGCCTGGTTAATGTAAAGTTGTTGTTCGGGCAAGTTGTTGTTCGGGTTGCGGGCTTCCAGAACTTGTGGCTCTGGCCTTTTTCCGGATGTTTGCCAGGTGCTGAGTTTGTCACAGAGGTCTTGGGAGGGTGGGACATCCATGATCTCGCTGTTGGACCTAGTGAACTACTTGACGATGGTGAAGAGTTCTTACTGTTGTGTGTGTTGGTGTTTATGCTCTCCGGGAGGGACATGTCAAATTTTCTTGGTGATTTTGAGAAGAAGGTGTTGTGTGGTGATTCAGGCTTTGAAGGCTGTGAGGATTCCCAGGGTTTTGTTGTTCCTCAATATATTCTCTAGTCATCTGCAGGTGCGTCTGGGCTCGTGGAGGGATGGGTGTGAACCAGCTGGATTTCTTGGAGTGTTGCAAGCCGGGTGCCTTCTTGAGGGGTGTCAGCACAGTTGGAGATCCAGTGGTGGAGGTTTCGTGCTGCGGTATTGGTGTTTGCATTTGTCTGCGGTTTGGTAGTGCTGAGGGAGGCAGCAAACTGTTGTTCAGAGACCTTGTTCGAGCTGCGGCCGTGGGGGGCAGTGAGGGCGCTGGTGTACGGTGTATTTGATGAAAGCAATGTGCACACAGTGATGGTCAGTCCAGAGGAGTTCGGTGGTGTGGCTGTAGGTGACGTGTCAGCAGGTGGAGTAGATGGGGTCGAGCATGTGTCCTGCTGCGAGGGTTAGAGTAGTGACTAGCTTCTTGAGTCCTATTTGGCAAGGTTCTCTAGAAGAGATGCGGTGTTCTGGTCATTGGGGTTGTCCTGGTGAAAGTTGAGGTCGCCGAGTAGGATGTAATTGGTAGATGCAAGATCCTGGGGGGGCAATGATGTCGAAGATGGCTTCAGTGAAGGGCGGTTAGGGGTCAGGTGGTCTGTAGAGGACGGTGCCACGGAGGGTGGGGTTGGGTTTGGTCTGGATATGGAAGTGGAGGTGTTCTATAGTTGTCGCTGGGTAGTCCGAGTGGGTGGTCAGGCGAAGGGTGTTTTTGTGGGCTATGGTGATGCCGCCTCTAGGTCGGTTGGCGTGGTCTTTGCTGGTGATTTTATAACCTTCGAGGATGGCGGTGGCAATGTCCGAGCCAGAGCTGGGGTTCATCCAGGTTTCTGTGAGGAAGGTGACATCAGGAGAGACAGAGTCTAGGAGGTTCCACAGTTCGGTGGCTTGTTTGTGGAGGGAGCGCACTTTAAGGAGGATGCAGCTGATCTGGTCAGGTCTGCTTTTGGTCGATTGGGTGGCGGGGTTGCTGAAGTGCAGAGGTGGGTCAGTGTGTAGCTGCAGTTGCTGCAGTAGATGGGTCCTTGGGTGTCCTTCAGAAATGCAAGTTTGCAGGGTGAGTGGCATTAGGTGTTGAGGGTGAGGAGGATGCTGGCGTCGTATCAGTGGGAAGCCTGAGAACCAGGGTCCATGGGGCTGGGCATGGTCCAGGTGCGGACGGGCACAGTCGAGCTTGCCAGCGGCTTGCCAGCGGCACAGCTGCATGAGGGAGGCTGGATAGCAGCAAGGCGGGATACATGGGGAGGGGGATGGGTCACTGGAGGGGGGCGGACCATGAGGGCTAGCAGGAGTGAGAGGCAAGAGAGGCAAAAAAGGAAAAAGGAGACAAAAAAGTGCAGAAGTCACAGGAAAAAAACCAGAGACAAAAGGCAGAAATAAGGCTGCAAAAGCAGGCACAGAGAGAAAGGTGACAGCCCAGCAGCAGAGCAGTGACACTCTACCACTAGACCACCAGGGATGAAGTGTAGGTTTGAGCCTGGAGGTGGAGGAGGGCCTTGAACTGGTGACCAGTGAGTCAGCAGCTGCAAAAGGGGCAGCAGCTACCTGGCAGAGCGGTGAAGGGAAGGGAGCAGACCACTAGAAGGTCAGTGGTCTGCACTTTCACTGTGCAGCAGCCACAATTAAGTAGTGTGCGGGGGCTGGACAGCTGGTAGGCGGGAAACATGGGAAGCGGGGAGGGTCACTGGAACGGCATGAGCTGTAGGGGCTCACAGAGGTGAGCGTCAAGAGTGGCAAAAAGCAAAAAAGCTGAAAAAAAGAAAAGAACAGAAGTGACAGGAAAAAAGTCAGAGATAAATGGCAGAAATAAGACACAAAAAGCAGGAAATGCATAGAGCCGGAAGGGTCACTGGATGGTGGCGGGGACTCGGGGACTCACATGGGCAAGAGGCAAAAGTGGCAAAAAAGGAAAAAAGAGAAAAAAAGAAAAGTGCAGAAGGGACAGGAAAAAAGTCAGAGATAAATTGCAGAAATAAGACACAAAAAGCAGACTCAGTGGGCAGCCCAGCAGCAGAGCAGTGACACTATACCACTAGACCACCAGGGATCAGGGGCAGGTGGGAGCATACGGGTGGAGGAGGGCCTCAAACTCCTGTACCAGAGGGTCAGCAGCAGCAACGGGGCAGCAGCTACCTGGTGGAGCTGTGCAGGGAAGGGAGCAGATTATAAAAAAAATATTTAAAAAACAAAACTTTACACTCAGATTTACTTGTTTCCTTTCTGCCACTGCTGATCGCATGCACTCTGTGACCAAGGAAACCAATAGCAGGCAGACCAAGGAAACCAATAGCAGGTCAGGAGTCGCACCCTAATCGATATCCATGCTTCTTAGATGCTTCAAATATGCGAATCATGCTGATTTATTTTCAAATTTTCCCAAACTCAGTGCTGCTGCCAATCTTCACTTTACACTGCAGCTCCTATTTCCTGTCTCTGACACTCAGCATCACAGCTCTCGGCGTCACAGACCCAGGGACCACAGACCAAATAAATGTATGTGTTCAAGGTCAGAAATATCGCCTTTGATTGGTATTCGGCCTCCCGCTGGTGTCATTCATTATTCACCTGCACTTTTATCTCTCAGCCTTAACATCACTCATCTGTGTTCCGCGGCGATGTCTCAGCAGCATATTCGTCCGAGGCAATGTTCCAGTACAATAAAACGCACAGCAGGATTTAAATTTGTGCGCAACGTAAATAATCACAAATATTTAAATAAAAAATATTTGCAGCAATCTGTAAAGTAAATAAATGTGTGTGTTGTCAGTGTGTGACTATCATGCTCGCGCGCACACGCACAAAAGCGCGCGCAGCATCAATTTGCATGTCCTACAATACCAGGGGTGGCCTTGCACGCATGCTGTAAACCACTGGATAAACACAGGCGTATCTCTGCGCCCCATAAAGCTTGGCTCGAGGCAGAGGACTTTGCATGGGGATTTGCAATGCTACTCACGTGCGAGAATTACATTTCAATTAGAGATAATTACCACAAAGGCGAACGTGAAAATAATGGATAGCATGCGAGGTGACACGAGATGATGGTAATGATAGCTGCGTGCCAGTGGAAGTTACAAAATGTATCCAGGATGAGGAACTTAATGCCATTTTGAGTTTTTTTTTTCTTCACCGTAACGGATTGATAGACTAATTCCTAGCCATCCATCCTACCGTATTTGGAGAGAACAACCACAATTACGAATACCTGCATGATTTATTTCCTGATATTTGTTTCAGTTTGACTAAGCCGCCAACAATTATTTGTAGAAACATTTTGGAAATATATTCCTCCATGGATTTCAGAATTGTCCCTGACTTGCAATTCCAAACAAGCAAGAAAATGACAATTTTAGTAGCCTAGCACCAATGCAGGCACTCTTGCACCATGATGCCTCCATTGCATGCAAGACTGTTTTTGCACAGGAAGGGGAATCTTTCTGCACAAAAACAATCCCCTGAGGAATTTTCCTCTTTCTACATGTGCTGCAGATTCAGCACACATAGAAAGAGGTAGTAACATGCAGAAGTAAATATATTTCTCCTCCTTATGACTCACCTGAGAAGGCATAGCATTTTGGCACATTCACAGGTTTACCAGTTCAGGTAAATCTGGGAATGTGTCAAAATCCATGGGAGTTGTGTGAGAGCACCCATGCAACTCCCGTGGAATGTCTTTCCAGGGCAGAGTAACGCAACACAGCAATTTGCGCTGTATTGCATTACTCAGGATTTACGAAGTAACTCAGAGTCATGCAAAGTGGCCTTGCGTGGCTTTATAAATCACATTTGAGGTTTGCGACGAGCATGTAGTACGTTGCGTGGTGCAAACCCCCTCATAAATATGCCCTACAATTTTTCGGTGATCATTTTTCAGGTTGTATTATGCACAATGATTTCAAAGGTGAAAAATGAACATGTTTGAATTAGAGTGCTAAAGAGGATAGTTCACTTGTTAACATGTGCATTAGTCTTAACAGAAAGGCTTAGCAATTGCAACAAAATTTAGTGATGTATGAGGTCCTTTCGCTACAAGATCGGGCGTTGTGGAATTGAGTTCTGAAAACTACTGCCATAAATTTAGGGGCATATTATCAAGCCAGGCGAAAAAATTATCGCCGCTTTAGTGGCAGAAAACGGCCGCTAAAACGGCGATAATGGGCTTGATAATATGCTCTATGGAATTCCAATTGAAGCCCATGTTAGATGTCCTTCACATCTAACATGGGCCCCCTCCAGGGCCACTACTTCAACTCGAATAAGAAGCAGGATGAGGGAGGATCCACCCGTTTATGGGGTAGCAGTGACTCCTCGTCTGCCCACCTTCACTTTGCCCTTCATCCTGCTAGTTCTAAACTAGTTGTGAAACTTGCTGTCCAATTCAGAGATGGGAAGTCAGCGCCTCCCATCACAAGTCGTCTTTTTGCCTAATGTCAATTGTAAATGTGCCCACCCATTAACAGTAAGGGGCCCTGGACACCAATTCCTGGGACCAACAGCAGTGTTGGATTAAACCCTGTGGAAGCCTCTAGGCAGTCGAAGTCCCCCCCCCACCCCCCAGCAAATAATCTCCTGATACCCAACGCACCAGATTTTTTTACAAACTGACAGCTGACTGAAGATGAGTATTTAAGAGACAAACTGTAATGTGAATCTGATGTCTGGTTTATGTTCTCTAGGTTGTTAATGGGTACATTACATTAATACAGTATTTTCTCTATAGAGTCTTTAATAAATAGTTTTCGGGGCATATTTACAATAAACTAACGTACACTTCATAAAGAACTAATAAGACTTTAAAGGAATATGACACAGTTTGTGATGAGAACACTCATACTTCAGTCAGCAACGGTTATACCAACATGTCCAATTCAAACATCAACTACTAAAATTACACCACAAACGTTACACGCAGTGATGGGTAAAAGGCCCACTAAACGTGAACCAATGCCATTTAGGATAGCTAAAAAAAGAATACAGCTAGAGGCAGTATTTCCACACATTGGTCCACAAGAGAAGCATAGAATGCTAACAATTTGCTTGCCCATGGGAATAGCTCCCCAGATAGAGGATTGTACCACTTGGGGTACAGTCTTCGCTGCCATATGTACCAGGACTCATGGTATCCCTTCATTAGCAGTAACACCAGATGTATTAAGACAAATACAAAATGAGTATGGTGCAGAACCTGCTCTTAACTTAGGGATGAAGTTACTAGGTAACTTTGCCCAGGTATCAGCTATAATATGAGCAAACATTAAAGGGGACACAGCAGCAGTGGCAATACGCCTAAGGGATTTCCCTCCTTTACAACAGGAGTCAGAATTACCTAAAATTATTGAAACCGCATATGCTGAATTAGGTAGAGATAGTTTGGGAGCTGAATGGTGGTCCAGGAAAAGAACACACCAAGCAAACACCTGCTTCTTTAAAGAAGGAATGGGATAATGACAAACAACAAAAGAATAGATCTCAATCCAGAGGTATCCTCAACAGGAGCCCTCCGAAAGGAGGCATAACCTTAGGAATAGAGATAACATAAAAAAACCTGACAGATATCAGTACACTGATAGATGTTCCTCTCGTTCCTTTCAGGGTTCGTCAAAAACCCTGAGAGGGAAAGACAGTCAGAACACAGACAAGAAGAGTGTACAAAGTCCAGAGACTCGCAACACACTTCGGACCATGCACACGAAAAAGAAGAAAAGCCTAAACCAAAACCTCAATTCAAAAAGAAGAAAGTAGCAGGTCTTAAGATCAGACATGCCCAGAATTCTGAGGACTCAACTACAAAATGGGGAATGGGCTCTGAAGGTGCTAGACAGTGCAGCAGAAGTAACAATAGCTCGCCAGAAGCTGCTGGAATTTCTGGTGACAGCGGAGCTGAGTGAACATATAACGGTGGAAATGCCTGATACTAGGGTAAGCTTTCCACACAGGTTACATGAAATAACACTCCCAATAGAAGGGGATAAGCCCAGAAAAATTAAAGGTCTCTTTTTGGAGAATGTGACTTTTGGCTATGACATTATTTTAGCTGAAAGAGATTGGCCACCTGCTATTGTTATGGATTGCCCAAAGGGAGAAAGGGTCATTTTTCTAGCCTTTTTGGAACTCTTCCTAACCCCTTAAAACACACATATGCGAAGGGGTGGGCAGTAGCCCTTGCCCCTGCACTATATTGCATCCTTGTTGGGTGGGATGAAGAGTCAGCTCACCACATGATACCACTAAAATCTGCTCCAACTCCACAGAGACAGTATCCAATAAAACAGGAAGCAGAAAAAACAGATCAGGGAGATCTTAGATCAACCTGAATTCCAGGGTGGGATTGAAACTTGCACCTCTTCACTGAATAATCCTTAGTTTCCCGTAATAAATCCCGATAACTCATATCATCTACTTTTAGACTATAGACATCTAAACTCATGCACAAAAACATTTGCAGTACAAAACGCACACAGTGCCGCATTGATGAATAACATTGTGCGAAAAAAATTACAAAACAACACTAGATATGTCAAATGGATTTTTCTGTCAAAATATAGCGCCTGAGAGCAGGTATTTGACAGCCTTCACAGCGCTGGGGTCACAGCATCAATTTTGTTGACTCCCCCAAGGGTAAAAGAATAGCCCTGGGTTGTTTTCTGCTAGGGCAACAGAGCTACTTCAGAATTTGAATGAAGACGCATTGTTATATGTAGATGATATTTATCTGACGAATGATGATTTAAAGGATCACTTGACCAGGGTGAGCAACATAATTCTGGGGTTCCCATCTGAGGGCTACAAATTTAACATGAAAAAATCAAAAATAGCCCACCTCAATGTCCTATTTGTGGGATATGAGCTTTCAAGTGAAGGGAAAAGCCAGGCAGCTAACTTTTTAGAAAAGTGTGTGCAGCTTCAACCTCTTAAATTGCTGAAATATCTACAATCCATATTGGGATTCTTAAATTGTGGCAGAACTTACATTTTAGAATATGCAGAAAAAGTAAAACCTTTCTACGACCTAATAAGACCTAATTTTTCAGTTAGGCATTGGACACAGGAACACGCAGATATCCTTAGTTCCCTACAAGCTGACATGAAACACTTACACACACGTGTAAACACCACCAATATGGTGATCCGTGATATAGCAGGTCAATCTGGATATACTTACCTAACCTTCAATGAAGGCGAAACAGTACCCATAGCATGCAAATCACATTTGTACACAAAAGCTGAAATGAATTTTGCTTCTACAGAAAAAATTCTGACAGCAGTACAAACCACTGTAGTGAGGGAAATAGCACTGGCTCAGGGGAAACAAATAATTGTCATAACTCCAGTACCAGCCTTAGAGGCTGCTACAAAGGGAAGTGTTCCTAATGCTAAAGCCTTACATCCACACAATGGGCTAATTCTCTCAGTGTGACGGATGTAGAATACAAATATGTCCCTTGTCTTAAAACACCAGCGTTCCTGCAATATGAACAAAAATATCCTCTCCCAAATGAAATAATGCCTCTAGATCAGTATGAATACATTATTTACACTGACGGATCTGCTCTTCCGGCTGTAGGAGGTAAACACTAATACAGCGCTGCATGTGCGATTGTAAAGGTCGCATGCAGGACGGAAAGTTCCATACTAGCAGTAAGAAGACAGTCTCTAGGAGACCGCACAGCTCAGCTGGCAGAACTAAAAGCCATGCTACTGGCACTAATAAACATGAATCGAAAATTCCCCTCACTGATTGTGTGCGATTCCTTTTACCATGTCCAGCCATACAATAAATATCTTCACTACTGGGTTCAAAATGGGTTTAAGGACTCAAAAGGTGGCACAATTAAGCAGAAAATGCTATGGGAACAGGTAGTTGAGTTGAAAAACGAACTACAGAGAGCTCACGTAATACACACACTGAGTCATTAATGTGAGAAGTTGGCCTGGTATAAGCTGTCCACTAATTAAAGAGGGCACCTTGCATCAGTCCAAGCGACTCTTATGATGTATGAGGTAAAAGATAACCTTCAGAAAGCTACCCTAGTGATAACTGTGGAGAGCAGCCTTCAGGCTTAACCTTGAAGGAATGTAAAGCAGCTTGTTTTACCAGAATATCACCTCCTGAATAACTAAATGAAGGAGAACCCCACAGTAGTTATACAAAAATATGTATTTATTAATATAACACTCTTTACTATCCTGTACACGAGGATAGAACACAAAGCACATAATACGAGATCAACAGAACAGTTGTGAGTAGCACAATACACATTGGGCTCCAGGGGGAGACCAAACCATATACTAAAATAGTGGTATAACAATTACGACTTGAGTCAAAGCACAGTCTAGAGCATGTAGAATCACTGGGACCCCAAGGAACCACCCAAGGTGAGTAGACAGGGACCCCACGCAGGACGGCTGCAGTGTGCTAACACGACCGTGGGCTCCGTACAATTATATGGGAAAGTCGCAGTTACAGTTTTGAAGTTTAAGGATGCTTCTAGGAGTACTTTGAGCAAACCCTTTGGAACTTAAGAGTTTGGAGAGCCAACCCACCCATGGATAATGTAGTACCTGAGTTACCTATCCCAGAGGAGTGGGATGCATAGGTCTGGAGTGGTGTCGGAAACCTCTGTCGTTCTCAATGGAGGGCTGTGAAGAAGTACTGCTGCTGTGAAGGTGAAAAGGGTCCGGAGGAATCCAAGCCTGGATTCTAAAATGAAGGAACCTTACAGAAGAGGGGACAGAGTCTGGGTCACTTCAGAGTGACCAGGGGCTCCGAAGACGAATGCCCACCAATGTTGGGTGCTTCAGGTGCAAAGAAGGGATGCTTGACTCTGCAGCCACGAGGACCAGAAGACGACAAGGACAACCAGGAGCCGGAAGTGAGCTGTACCATGAAGGATGTCGAGTGCTGAGGGGTCGGTGTCCAGCTGGAGTACTAACAAGCCATGGCAAAAGCAACCCCCGCAGGAAGGTCAAGCAGGTTATGGTGTGGACCAGCAAAGTCCAGGAGACTCACCAAGCAACGGGGAGTCAGGGCACATCTGGAGCAACCAGGAAAGCCCAACAGAAATTAGGATGACCCTCAGGGGGACCGACAGGCCAAAGGACCAGGAGTCGTGAGGGGAACTCAAGCAAGATTGCAAAGTACCAGCCCATGGAGCACTCAGTGCAAGGAGGCTGGAGTTCTTTGGTGCAAATACTGCTCAGGGTAAGGACCACACGGAGTCCAATGCACAAGCTTGGGAATTTCCAACAAGCATACGCAACTGCAAATAGATGCAGTGCGCAGTGAAGTACTCCAATTTTTGAGACTCCCTATGACTTCGAGTACTTCCTGATGTGGTATTATAAAAGTCTGCATGTCTTGATAATATCACAAAGAACTTGGCAACAGAAGCTGAAATATGAAAAGACATCTTTATTAAACTCAAATGAGTGAGACTACGTCGCACAGAAGCCTTAGCAACTGAATGAGGCAGTCTGCAGAACGAAAACCAGTGTTCTCTTTTATAATGCATATTATGCTCCGGGCAACACCGCCCTTCTCTTGCAGTTGGCCATTCACATATTTTACTTCAAAGAACAAACAGAGTCATGATTGCAATCTCACATTTCAGTTCAGCCAGCCCGCAATTATTTACCGAGCAAGGCTCAGATCCCACATCTGACCCCAATAAACATGAGCATCTCCTGTTTTGAGAAACAGGCCATAAGCAGGAACAAGCAGGTGCGAAAGTGATTAGCCGGAGGCTTGTGCACGATGAAAGGACTTTATGGTGTGTCAAGCCCTGATGCTAATCACAGGTGGCCGGAGGAAGGGGAGCTCGTGAGACCGGACTGACCTGGGGCAGCGGAGACCAGCTGCCCAGGTCATGGAGAAGTCAAGCAGAAAGCACATGTATTCTAAAGGCTTATAATGTGTTTGTCTATGTGAGGGCAACTTATTAAGATGGCCATCGCTCCAAGATGGAACCCACGGAGTCAATGTAGAATAACGTATACATAGTGCATTTGGCAATGGGACGTTATGCAAAGCGCTTGTAAATACCGCATTGACCAATCGCGGTTTGCTAATACATGAATAAACAGGGGTAGGGCCCTGTCTTCTACGTGGTCCCAAATACCAAAGTACGACAGACCCTCCTTTTGCCCTTACATAGGCAATCACTATACTCATACTGATCTTAGTCCAGGTCTATAGACATGAAGTCATGGAGATGTTGCTGTAGCATCATCCTATTACTTAGCGACTCTCACGGGACACATGTAGTAACACAAAGGCCACATATGGCAGGACAAAATAAGGAATACCTCTATCTAGGTGGCATAAGATCACACCCCCAACAGTTAGTGATGTTTACTACTAACTAGTGTCGATGCAGAAGCTGTATAGAGGAGTTGCTTACGAATTCTAATCTTTTAACCTGCTCATGTTCAGAAAAAGAGTGCAAAGAAACAGTAGTGGAAAAAAGACATAGGTTGAGAAGCGGGTGCAGAAGTCAATTGGGTAGAGAAAAACAATCCCACCCATAAATGACAATGTCATGTTTAAAACCCACTAGAAAACACATTATTAAGAATATTTAGACAACGGGAGAAAGTAGCGACCACTATTACAAATGAAACAATAATTTTTATGTTCAGGTGAAACAGTGGTGACCCTCATCAATGCTCTGAGGTGAAAAGGGGGCACCTTTCCACAGAAAATGGATTTTATTCTGCTTATACTAGACAATGCCAGCAAAACAAACAGTCTTCTAACACCCAGTCTATACAATCACACGGAAACCTCTTGTGAAACCACCTATGCCCAGAGTCCGTTCAAAAAGCCTCTCTGGCAGGCTTCTATTGTCCATCAAATCTTCTTCTGTTGTTTTCTTTTGCATGGGCCTCTTCATTCAAGCCTTTCATGAAAAAAAAGAAAGTACTGCTCAATTGGAGTGCCCTCCTGGCAAACACTCACAGCTCACGGTCTCAATGTTTCAAGGCAGTGCACCTGTGTCTTTCCTCTGCTGCAGACACTACAAATAGTATGCTCTTCATTGGTCATGGGCACAGATCATCTTGTGCAGACCCGGGACCATTCTCAGGATCCAACACTCATCATTCGGTATCAGAGGACGCTCAGGCTGCTCTTTCATGGGCACTGGAATGTAGTGCCTTCTGTCAATCTTGGATCCGCCGGTGCACTGCACTTCCATTAAAGCAAAGGAACAGAGGGGGTATGTGTGGCCAAAAACTCAGGCCAAGGGGCTCAAGGGACTGCACACTGTCAGAGGTTACCAGCACATGACAGGCGCTCTTTTGTACCGAAATTCCGGTTCTGTGGCAAAACCAGCTCCTCCATCTTTTCTGATGTTGAACGCCTTATGACGAAGCAAGCGTGATGCTTTAACCAGTTCGTTGTATAACAAGGGGACTGTAAACAGGTGGCCTGTGGTCCTTCAAAGGAGTGGCCACACGCCATGGGACAATTTTGGTCCAGAATACACTGTCTTTCTCAGGAAGCAACACAAATAAAAGGCAGTAGGCAAAACAGTGCCTCTAAGCTTTTCAATTGGGTTTCCGTGTGAGAGCCTCCATCATCTAAGGGTAGATAACTACACGAGAATTCTATCTAAAATGGATGTCTTCACATATGGTGGCATTGTCTAATAGGGCAAACACATTTTTTTTTCCCTGAATGATTACATATAAATGTTTCTAAATTCCTTATCTAGGACATTTCAATAGAGAAATCACATGGTACAGATTATCATAGGCATGTAGAAACCTTTCACATCAGGTGCACTAGGCAATACACAGGCTAATAGTCAGATATAAAAACAAAAGACAAGAACTAGAGGGTCCTGATATTTGCATGATTAGAACACATCTGATCCCACCAAAAATTAAAGCAGCAGGAACAAAAAGGGTAAAAACCACATTAAAAATAGACATTGAAAATTCGTCATGTTCAAAAGGGTAAACGCAAGATATCCCCTATTGGTATGGAAAACTTGTCTTACTATAATATTGAGTCAGTTAGCCAGGCTATCGCTATCCTGACAGTCAGGCTGGAAAACATTGAAGCAGGCCTAAGGAAAATTCTTGGAAACCAGTCTGGTCATACAAAAGGGAATTGTACATAATATGGGGGTTCCTGGTGCATCACTGCAGTCTGGAAGTATGTACCTGAACAATACACCTACAATAATAAATGGGCTGACTGATGAAAGGAATACGGAAAATGGAATTGGAACTAGGACACAACTAAAATCCCCAATCACTAAGCATAATGCGACATTGGGCAGGGAAGAAACAAAAGCAATAAAAAATAAAAATCTATAGGAAGGACAAGAATTTACTTGGGTGGTAGTCAGGCATGTGACATCACCAAGAGTACGGGTGATACACAAAAGGCCAAAGTCACATACGTTTTAACTCTACCGCTGGCGACTACACCATATACGGTAATCTTTAGGTAATGTTCCAGTTCCTTCTGCAGGGAAAAATGAAAACCTAGTTTCCTTTCAAGAAGCAAAGGCCATATGCTACTTAGGAGACAGGACACCATTACCTAATGTCATATAGAAATTAGGCCACCTTTAGTCACAGATCTATAATTTCATCCTTAGGTCCAATCAAGGATACATAAATGTAGGGCTGCCTGTTCCTTTAAGGGAAGGGCAGTATAACGTGACAGGTGACCGGTGACATACTTTGATCCTGTAGATCTTTTAGTTTTCTTTAATACCATTATAGCCAATTTAGACATGCACTGGTAAAGTGCTGCCTCTCATGTTCACAGCATGAAAATATCATTAGCTGTGGAATTTAGTAACCAGAACAAGTTCAACCAACTATTGCATAGCGATGGGCATCGTCATGACTATCCCCATGCAATATAGGTAAACAAAACGTAAAGCCATCAGATATACTTGCTGTATATCAAGCACAAAAAAGCATAGACAAAACAATAGCATATGTAATAAAACGGTGACACACAACACCATGTCATGTACTTTATGCACTGTAAAACTGCAACCCAAAACCCAATATTTGGGCCTGTTTAATTTGTCAGGTTTAAAATACTTACCCTCCTTTTTGACAGTAGATCACCAGGCAATGGAAATCTGCTGTCAAACATAACTCTACTGTTTCTCTTCTAACATACAGGACCAACAAGAACAATTCATGATAGAACCAAATACACAAAAATAAATTGCATTACTTAACTGTTACCCTCTTGTCAGTCCTTTCAACATCCAGCCACGTAAGTTTTACATTTCTAGAAATAAAAAATCGTTACACTGACACTCCATAGTAATTTGGCACCTACAATTTCCACTGTGAAAAAGAAGTCTTAATTGGCAATGCATTCTCACGTAGGCATGTAGCCTTAAAGAAATTTTTAGAAAAAGGCTGCATCTTGTTTTCTGTCTAAGACTTAATGAACACTTCGTTTTCTGTTAAATAAGAGCAACCATAGCAGGCATCATTCTATTTTCCTTGTTTTTAGAGCACCAATGTATCAGCAAAGCATTTAACATAATGTTTGGACTTTCAAAGAAAACCCCTTTTCCCGGTGGAATTAAGTTCTTTAGTTTTAGTGATGCTATGGAGAAACCAGAAACCCCACCTTTAGAGGCCCGTGTAGCAAGGTCATTCTGCATTCCACAGAGGCAAGGCCCTAATTTAAAAGGTCATAAAAGTCAACGTGGCAGCCTACTCATTGTTTACACTAAAGATAGCATCTCAGCAGCCTGACCGAGTTGCTCTGCAGCTCCCAACCCCCAGCTTCTGACACTCTGAATTCGTCAAAGCCAGAAGGCCTTCCTAATCCCTCATGATTTGCAATAATTCGCTCTATGTTGAAAAATAATTTCTCCTTTTTAGGCGCTAAAAAAATTATCCCTATTCCCAGATTGTTAAACTACATGTACTGTGAATAATTCACAAAACTTAATAACACACATACCAGTTTTTAGAATAAATGCTTGTTGCAATCCTATGCAATGGTATACATTTCATCAACCTTAAGTGAATTGTATTCACAATGAGTTTTGATATTTTCTTCATCATTTAGTCATTTGCCTTTATTCGAGCTCTGTTAGTCCCTTTTGCATTAGCATATGAAACTCAGTGCCTCCCGCCAGGTAATCACAATATTTTCACCCCTACTGCTAGAACCTGCAATCTCATCTTTCTTCTCCTACTTACTCAAACCGGTACCATATTCCTCTTTATTCCCTTCGTCAATACAACCTTCCTCATGCTACTCTTCATGTCTTTATTACTCCCCTTCATCATCTCTCTTCCCTCCACGGCATTGTATTTTCCCAATCGTTCCTCTCCTTCCTACGCATTACCCAGTTCCTATAACCGTAGTTCTACATTTCTCCACCCCTCTATCATTACTTCATCACGTACCTGCTCACAAACATCCCCTTTTTCCTTCATCAAAAAACAATTCTCCATTTCTTTTTCTCTATGTGGGTGCTAGCTCCATTAAGGCCGTTTTTTATTAACATCAAATAGTTGCGGGTTGCGACACCATATTTTATTTAATTTCCCCAAGTTTTTAACAAGGTCTTGTTTTTCATAGCATGTTCAGTGGTATCGTGACAGACACAGCTAAAGTTAGAACCTTCAACCCTGATATTAAAACAAGCCTTTGTACTGGCACATTGACTCATTGAATCATAAGAAGGCACAACCTGTAAATATATATCAAAACCTAAACGTATGCGTTTACTGAAGCCTGGGACACTTTAAACAGCACTCTGAATGAAAGAAAATGCAATTGAAACAGTCCTTTTTACCCAAATTCGACTTTGATATTTCAAGCATTAAAAAATGAATATCCTACAATTTTCTGGCGTAATATGCATTACCAGAATGTCTATTACATAACCCATGAGTCAGGCATTGGAAATAATAACTTATACTGTATAAAAATGAGCTTGTTTGCGCCTGCGCCAAGGGAAAATTGTACGCGCGAATGCTTGTCATTTTAGTGATGCAACACAACTTAAATCAAATTTTAATGCTAGGAGGTCATAGTATGAGTATTAAGCTTTATAAATATCAAAAAACGATTTTGAAAAGCACTTATTTTTTAAAATAATTTTTCCCATGATTAATAATTTTCTTTTTTAAAAATCCCAATTATTCGTTTTTGTGATAATTCCATGTATAAAAAGCAAGCTGCATCCCTTGCCTATCATTTTGGACACATTTAACTCACAAGCCTAAGCGCATAAGCCCAATTTGAAACGCGCCACATTTTTGCGCCACTTTCATTTAAAAAGACGGTTCTGCCAAATTCCACCCGTGTTTAACTGGGAAAGTGCTGGCTGAAGGAGCATTCCTATCAAATATACTGCAGCTGAAAAGTTTGCCTGTGAACATTTAATACAATGCATCTAAGGAAAATGCTGTAAATTTATTTACTTTTGCAAAAATAGATAATTTCGTTTTTGGGGCCTTATATATATCTATTGAATGTGGTTCTAATTTTATCCCTAAAGCATTTAGCGGCAGTTTTGTATATGGGCACAATTGCTCATTCTATAAATTAAAGAGCAACACATAGCTATTTTATCACATCACATTTCTGGATTTTTGTTTTAAGTTTCTACTTGATATTAATTAACCAGCAAACTACTTAACAGACTGGAAACATCAGAAGACCCACAAACACATATTGAGCTCATTTCAAACATAAACAGAAAAGGGTTAAACAGACAATACAGCGCGCTTTAGCCATTTTTCATAAATAGCGCCGTCGCAATTTACTTACGGAAGTTGCACTAATGATAAAAAAACCACAGACATTTAAACACACAGTTGACTTACAAATCAATACGCATGACAGAAAGAAAGAACAGCTCACAGACTATACTTGAAACAAACCATTTGCAAATACTGGTTGTAGGTCATATTTACAAGCAACGCTTTTCAATAGTGTTCCAAAAGGCTGCATAAACAGCCCCACAGACAGATGCATGTCCAAGAAGCAGCGAATGCGCTCAATTCACTAGCTCTGCCTAGCAGAACACCACACAAAATCGTTGTGCATATCCTCATTCATGAAACTGCGCAGAACTAAGGATCCTTGTTTTGTATTATGTCATATTTTAATTCCCTGGGGATACAAAATCACCAAGGAAGAAATATGTTTCTAAATCTAACCTATTTAGGTATTTCCCACACTATGGTATCTTTCAAAACAAAAAGCAACACATATTTCCATGTGAGCTTACAAAACAGGCATGCCAAAAATACTGCTGAAAACGCAAGTATTATAATCAAAACCAAATGGAGAAATATCTCCTCATTACCTGCCTACGCAAATTGCAATTCGCATATCCAAACCTATACAAACCAAAAGCTGGCCAGCACAAATTTCGTAATTCCAAAGCTACATTTCCAAATTTGCTAAGATCAGGCATCTTATAGCTCACTAATCTAGCTTCAAACTTCAAGGGTTTATCTCTACCAATAAACTCGCAAATATGCGAGACCCTCAGTTTTGGTAATTGCAATGACCAAATCAGAAACCAAGAAACCAACCCCTCGGCTTTGGTAATTGCGATAACCAAATTAAAGACCCAAAGAACCAAATTGACTGGGAGCGACCCACTTATACTTAATTCTTATTCTTAATAATCAAAAGGTTATCCAAATTCTAATTGTCAAGTTCTACATGCCCAAACGTCTTTTATAATACTCACACCAATTGGGTTCTTTTTCTCACCTTTTGAGTGACATCATGTGGAGGATCAAAATCAGGAAGAGCAGAAATATACCGGACTACATAATCAAAGAATCTCCAGAATCCCTGTGCACAGAGTACCTTCTTGGTAGAATCCCGTTCTGTCCTTCCAGTAGATTTCAGTCTCCTGACCAGATCACTCCCACAGAAAGTCACTTCTTTGATGAGGCCCTAGCTGGTGGGCGCCAACTGAAGTACTCCAATTTTTGAGACTCCCTATGACTTCGAGTACTTCCTGATGTGGTATTATAAAAGTCTGCATGTCTTGATAATATCACAAAGAACTTGGCAACAGAAGCTGAAATATGAAAAGACATCTTTATTAAACTCAAATGAGTGAGACTACGTCGCACAGAAGCCTTAGCAACTGAATGAGGCAGTCTGCAGAACGAAAACCAGTGTTCTCTTTTATAATGCATATTATGCTCCGGGCAACACCGCCCTTCTCTTGCAGTTGGTCATTCACATATTTTACTTCAAAGAACAAACAGAGTCATGATTGCAATCTCACATTTCAGTTCAGCCAGCCCGCAATTATTTACCGAGCAAGGCTCAGATCCCACATCTGACCCCAATAAACATGAGCATCTCCTGTTTTGAGAAACAGGCCATAAGCAGGAACAAGCAGGTGCGAAAGTGATTAGCCGGAGGCTTGTGCACGATGAAAGGACTTTATGGTGTGTCAAGCCCTGATGCTAATCACAGGTGGCCGGAGGAAGGGGAGCTCGTGAGACCGGACTGACCTGGGGCAGCGGAGACCAGCTGCCCAGGTCATGGAGAAGTCAAGCAGAAAGCACATGTATTCTAAAGGCTTATAATGTGTTTGTCTATGTGAGGGCAACTTATTAAGATGGCCATCGCTCCAAGATGGAACCCACGGAGTCAATGTAGAATAACGTATACATAGTGCATTTGGCAATGGGACGTTATGCAAAGCGCTTGTAAATACCGCATTGACCAATCGCGGTTTGCTAATACATGAATAAACAGGGGTAGGGCCCTGTCTTCTACGTGGTCCCAAATACCAAAGTACGACAGCAGGGGTTCCGGATAAGCAGTCCCCACGAGGGATACTGGCCTCAAACCTGCTGAGAGGGCAGATCAACCTCAGGGACCTTAAGGAACCCACCTCCTGTGTTGCTGAAATCTTCAGAGTCCACAGGAGCTCAGGAGCAGCAGACCGGTCAGTTGCATTATGGTGACTGCAGTTGCAGGGGAGTGACTCCTTCAGTCCAAGGGAGATTCTTTAGTTGCCTATAGTGCACCACAGGTCCTGCAAGGAGCCTGTATGGAGCAAGAGCACAGACAAAGCTTTGGAAGGAGAGGGAGACAAAGTCAGGTCCAGTTGAAGTCCAGCGAAGTCCAGAGTGTCCAGACGGTTGAAGGTCAGGGGTTTCTTGTTGTAGAATCTTGTCCACGTAAAATCCTCAGTCCTACAGCCAGGTAAGCCTTATGTACTCACAGGAGAGGGTTGGACAGACACGGGAGACCTTCCTTGGGGAGGGGCAGGACAAAGGGGTGGTTACACCCATGTACTTTCTCTAGTTTCGTGCCAGAGCAAGAGTCAATGGCTCCCAGCACTGGTATGAGCTGGACAATGCACAGGGACACCAAATATGCCCCCAGTGCAGACTTTCAGGCACTCTCAGAGTGCACCCATCCAGTCCCAGTACACTAAATCCTGTCTGGGTGGTGGTCGCTCCTCCCTGTGACAGGATGCCTATTGTGCTGCCTTCCCCTGCTCAAGCTTGGCTCAGCAGCAGGAGGGCAGAAATGTGTCTCTGGTCGGCAGCATCCATTTTGTGCTGTCCAGGTCGAGAAGGCTGGAACCGGATAGACCGGTGACCCCACGAAGTTCACTTCTGAAGGGTGGAATCATACCTCCCACATCAGTTAGCAGTGTGGAGGTATGATGCCAAAGTGTTTGATACCAAACACAATATTTTTCTATGCAGCCGTTTTCGAGATAGCATTTACCATGAGGTTATAATGCAACTCTACTTTTATGTTCGGCTGAGTCACAGGCAACTCGGGAGAATGGTCTCTGAAGGCTGCAGAGAGGCTCTGCTCATGCAGGGGCACCCTCTCACTTCAAACCCAGCACCCTGCCTTCAGGATTGTTAAGGCTTGCTATAGGGGTGACTTATACGTTTTAACTGTAGTGACAAATAGATATAGTGAAATTATATCTAAAGTAAGTGGTGCAAGCACCAGCTTACACAGATTGATGTAGCAGACCTGTAGATCCATTTTGTATGGCCTCTCATGGGTGGCATAATACATGCTTCATTCCATGGGAGGCCTCTGGGGTACCTATGCCCTTGGTACATGAATACCATAAACTAGGGACTGATAAGGGTACCCCAGTATCCAATCTGGAGTGTATCAAAGTCCATGCATGACAATTTAAGGGAGAAAGCAGATAGACTGGGGTCCTGATTAGCAGGATCCCAGTGAGACTCGTCAAAACCAGCAAAACACCAGGCAAAAAGTGGGGGCAACCATGCAGTCAGGTCCTACCTTCCTACATAACCCCCCCAAACAAAAGGAGATAAGGCTAACCTTGCCCAGTGAGACTTTATTTCCTAAGTGGCCATATAAGGAAGGTCCTGCACTAGCAAGGATACTCCCTGTCTTATGGACCACTAAGGAGTCCCTACCCTGAAGGGTTTTGGTTTCTCTCCAAAATTTGGCATAACTACCTGTAGTTTGCTTTGGCCAAGAAATAGGCTGGCGGGGTGCCTGAGTAGGGTGGTGAGTCCCTAATAGTGTTGGTCTCAGCTTCCTCAGCGCACTGGTCACCATAGAGGCCTTTCTTTCCATGACTGAGTTATATCTGGCCCTAGGGGTCAGCCTCTGGCTGCCTGCAGCGGGGGGTTGAGTCCCTCTGGTTGGAACAATGGATGGCCTTGGGAGGTTTGGGACAGCTTTGTCCCAGTTTTTCCTTTGCCCATCAGAGTCCATCTGGGGGATGTCACTACCTAAGGATAAGAGGGATCCCGCAGAATGTTGAGGAATGTTCACCTGGCTAGTGCTACTAGACTGGGTGTCCCTAATCTGATGATGAGGGGGTTACTCTGGACAGTGGGCCCCTAGGGGTCCACTGACATCCGTGACCTCTGCAGCCCTAGGCTGCCTGAGGCTAGGTAGAAAGGGGCAGGATACCTGCTCCAGACTGGGTACTTCCTTGGAAGGATCCCCTACCCTCAATGGTTCTACCAGGACAGGTCTGACCATCTCTGGGGCAGTTCCTTTACCAGGGGAGGATGAGTACCCTAAGGAAGCTGACCCTTACCTATAGTCTGGGGGGGAGAAGACTTTTCTTCAACCCTTGTGCTCTCTGGTGGAGCAGAGTCGGCCACTATTTCAGGCTCCACTACTCCAAAAGTTCCCTGGGGTTGGACTGAGGCCCTAGGAGCCCCACCAACTCTCTCAGGGTGGACTAACATCTGCAGATGGACCTTCAGCTCTACTTCAGCCCAGGCTGAAGTTTTTAAATCATTACCCATTAGGCAATCTACAGGTAAGTTTGGAGTCACTGTGACTCTCTATGGACCAGTGACCCCTCCCCAACTGAGATTGATTATGACCATGGGATGATCTGTCCTCACACCATCAGTATTGGTCACCTGGTACTTAAACCCAGGTAAAGGCTGACCTGGGGGCACCAGGGTTCCTGTCACCATGGTGACACTAGCCCCTGTATCACTATAGGCTACAGCTTTCTGACCATTGATCAGAGGCTCTTGTCTATACTTGCCTAAGGAATTGAGACTGACAGTAAAAGTGGCAAACCCCATGCCACCATCACAGACTAAAGTGGTCTGTGTGGGGGACCTGGCTAGGCCAGGGACCACCTCAGTTCCCCAAGAAAACCCAACTAAGTTTTTGGATGCACTGCCACCCCCTGGGGAATTACTACCAGGAGGTGTAGAAGTAGTATTTGGAGATATATGTTCCTGATTGCTGAACTTGTGGCAAATGGCATCATTTTTCTTGTGGCCTGGCTTCTTACAGACAAAGCAATAAGGAGTTTGGGACTGACCTCCAGAAGAGGTTTTTTGGGGCCCTTCAGATGACTTATCTTTTGATTTATCCCCCCCTTACTCTTGGGTCTTGGAAGAATCTTTCTTCTGGTCACCACCCTGGTCCTTTGGTTCCACCCTGGTTCTGACCCATTTATCTGCCTTCTTTCCCAATTCTTGGGAAGAAGACAGATCTGAGTCCACCAGGTACTGGTGCAAACGCTAGTTTTTACAATTATTAAGGATCTGCTCCCTCATAATCAAATTGTACAATCCTGTGAAATCATTCACTCCGCTTCCAAGCAACCAGCCTTCCAAAGCCTTAGTAGCACAATCTACAAAGTCTACCCAGTCCTGAGTCTGTGTCTTCTGTGTGTCTCTGAACTTAATCCTGTACTGATCCATTGTTAAGCCAAACCCATAAATGAGAGCACTCTTCGGGACTGAATAATTGTCACCATCCTCTTCTCTAACAGTGAGGAGCTTATCTCTACCTTGGTCAGCAAAGGAGAGCCAGCCACAAAATAGATGCCCATTGCTCTTGAGGGACCTTCTGTAACTTACAGGCCCTCTCTAAAGCAGTTATCCTTTTGTGGATGTCATCCCCACCATGGTAGGGAGGGACTATCTTGCTCAGGTTCCTATGGTCATAAGTATACTCCTTAATCCTAGGGACACTGTTGCTGCCACCATGGGACTCTAGTCCCAATTTCTTTCTAGCCTTCTGGAGTTCTGGGGATTCCTTATCTAATGGCAATTGCTCTTGCCTGAGCCTAAGCTTGACTTTCTCAAGCTCTAGAAATTGGCACTCTCTATCATAAGAGCTGTCTCTCTTAGCGGATATTTAGGTCCCTACAGAAGTTCCTGAATGGTTGGAATCTACAGCGGGAGATGAAGATCTCCTGGGCAAACTCAGCACTCTTCCTGGAGGAGTAAAGAGAGGCTCACTGGGGCCTTCTTCCCCACCTCCTGGAAGATCTATGTTGTCCAGGGGGGAATAATGTTGATCCTCCTGGCCAGGGTTTGATTCTAGGTCAAAGAAGGTTTCACTTCCTGGCCTGTACTCATTCACTGCCCCACCCACTCTTTCTACCTCATCTGACCCAGGGGTCTTCCTAAGGTCATCCAAGAGTAACACCTCAAGGAGACGTTGGGTGTGGGCATTTCTCCGTCTTCAGCTTCCTAGAAGCACACATGGCTTTTAAATCCTGAAATGCAAGACCATTGTATCTAGAAGGCAGAGAGCCACTGGCTTCTCCTTTAGAAGACATACTAGTGGTGTGTGGTGTATACACCTAACTAACCTAGTGGTAGACCCTTAACTTACCCAGCCCCAAGTTCAGTAGAACTTACTTATTTTAATCTTGAAGTATTATATACACCTAATATTTTAGTGGTTTTCAGTTAACCAATCAAAGGGATTTATCTGGTAAAACAATGCAGGCTTGAATCCCAACCGCTACACACCAGATTGACAAGTTGGCCTGGTAAATGCTGTCCGCTAATTAAAATGGGCACCTTGCACCGGTCCAAACGACCCTTATGATGTATGAGGTCAAAGAAAACCTTTAGAAAGCTATCCTAGTGGTAGCTGTGGAGAGCAGCCTTCAGGCTTAATCTTGAAGGAATGTAAAGCAGCTTATTTTACCAGAATATCACCTCCTGAATGACTAAATGAAGGAGATCACACAGTAGGTATTTAAAAATATGTATTTATTAATATAACACTCTCTACCTTCTTGTACATGAGGATAGAACACAAAGCACACAATACGAGATCATTAGAACAGTTGTAAGTAGCACAATACACAGTGGGCTCCAGGGGAACACCAAACCATATACTAAAATAGTGGTATAACAATCACGACTAGAGTTAAGGCACAGTCTAGAGCACATAGAATCGCTGGGACCCCAAGCGACCACCCAAGGTGAGTAGACAGGGACCGCACGGAGGACGGGTGCAGTGTGCTAACACCTCGGGCTCCGTACAATTCCATAGGAAAGTCGCTGTTACAGTTTTGAAGTTTAAGGACCCTTCTAGAAGGACTTCGAGCAAACCCTTTGGAACTTAAGAGTTTGAAGAGCCACCCAACCTGTCGATACCATAGTACCCGAGTTACCTATCCCAAAGAAGCCGGGTGCATAGGTCTGGGGTGGTGTCGGAAATCGCCGTCGTTCTCAATGGAGGGCTGCGAAGAAGTACTGCTGCCGTGATGGTGAAAAGGGTCCGGAGGAATCCAAGCCTGGATTCTGGAAGGAAGGAACCTAAAAGCAGAGAGGACAGAGTCTGGGTCACTTCAGAGTGACCAGGGGCTCGGTAGACGAATGCCCACCGATGTCGGGTGCTTCAGGTGTGAAGAAGGGATGCCTTAATCTGCAGCCACAAGACCAGGAGATGTTGAAGATGACCAGAAACTGGATGTGAGCTGTCCCACAAAGGATGTCGAGTGCTAAGGTGTTGGCATCCAGCTGGAGCACTAACAAGCCTTGGCAAAAGCAACCCACGCAGGAAGGTCAAGCAGGTTATGGTGTGGACGAGCAAGGTCCAGGAGACTCACCAAGCACTGGGAAGTCAGGGCACATCTACAGCAACCAGGAAATCCCAACAGAAATCAAGATAACCCTCAGGGGGACACACAGGCCAAAGGACCAGAAGCCGCGAGGGGACCTCAAGCAAGATTGCAAAGTACCAGCCCACAGAGCACTCGGTGCAATGAGGCCAAAGTTCTTTGGTGCAAATACTGTGCAGGGTCAGAATTACATGATGTCCAATGCACAAGCTCGGTAATTACCAACAAGCAAATGCAACTGCAAATGGACACAGTGGCACAGGGGTTCGAGTTATGCAGTCCCCACAAGGGATGCTGGCCTCAAACTTGCTGAGAGGGCAGATTGACCTAGGGGACTTCAGGAACCCACATCCTGTGTTGCTGAAATCTTTGGAGTCCACAGGAGTTCAGAAGCAGCATACCGCTCAGTTGCATTATGGTGCCTGCAGTTGCAGGGGAGTGACTCCTTCACTCCATGGGAGATTCTTCAGTTGTCCTTAGTGCACCACAGGTCCTGCGCGGAGCCTGTATGGAGCAAGGGCACACACAAAGCTTTGAACGGAGAGAGAGATGAAGTCGGATCCAGTCGAAGTCCAGAGTGTCCAGACAGTCCAAGGTCAGTGGTTTCTTCTTTTGGAATCTTGTCCACGTAAAATCCCCAGTCTTACAGCCAGGTAAGCACTTATGTACTCACAGGAGAGGGTTAGACAGATTCGGGGCAGGAGAGAGGGGTGGTTACACCCATGTCCTTTGTCCAGTTTCCCGCCAGAGCAGGAGCCAATGGCTCCCAGAACTGGTTTGAGCTGGCCTATGCACAGAGACACCAAATGTGCCCCCAGTGCAGACTTTCAGGTATTCTCAGAGTGCACCCACCCAGCCCCAATACACTAAATCCTGTCTGGGAGGTGGTCACACCTTCCTGTGACAGGAAGCCTATTATGCTGCCTTACCCTGCCTGAGCTTTGCTCAGCAGCAAGAGAGCAGAAATGTTCTCTGGTCGCAGCATCCATTTTGTGCTGTCTGGGTCGAGAAGGCTGGCACCGGATAGACCGGTGACCCCATGAATCTCGCTTCTGAAGGGTGGAATCATACCTCCCACACCAGTTACCAGTGTGGAGGTATGATTCCAAGGTGTTTGATACCAAACACGATCTGTTTCTATGCAGCCGTTTTTGAGATAGCATTTACCGCGAGGTTATAATGCACCTCTACCTATATGTCCGGCTGAGTCACAGACAACCCGGGAGAATGGTCTCCGAAGGCTACAGAGAGGCTCTGCTCATGCAGGGGCACCCTCTCACATAACAACCCAGCACCCTGCTTTCAGGATTTTTAAGGCCTGCTATAGGGACGACTTATACGTTTTAAGTGTAGTGACAAATAGATATAGTGAACCTATATCTAAAGTAAGTGGTGCAAGAACCAGCTTACACAGGTTGCAGTAGCAGACCTGTAGATCCATTTTGTATGGCCTCTCATGGGTGGCATAATACATGCTTCAGTCCATGGGAGGCCTCGGTGGTACCTATGCCCTGGGTACTTGGGTACCATATACTAGGGACTGATAAGGGTATCCCATTATCTAATCTGGAGTGTCCCAAAGTACATGCATGGCAATTTAAGGGCGAAAGCAGATAGACTGGGGTCCTGATTAGCAGGATCCCAGTCAGACTAGTCAAAAACCAGCAAAACACCAGGCAAAATGCAGGGGGTAACCATGCAGTCAGGTCCTAATTTCCTACAATCAACGTGTAGCATTCACATTGAAGGGAAATCATTGACTGAAGAAGCCACAAAAGGGGCAGTACGTACTTCTGCCGTAGCTGCAATCACTCATTCAAAAACGAGAATAGACGCACAGATAATGTTAGATGTCATTGCTTCAAGCAAGAACAGCAAAGCCTTACCGAAAGGTTTTACACTCAAGTACTCCTACAAGTTAGATGCAAATAAAATTCCATATGCTCAGATTCCAGGAGTGGGGAATAGACTAATACCAAACATGGATCGCAGATTGGGTTTAAAACTAGCTGCACACGAGGATCTGGGCTCTGCACAATTAGGAGTTACAGCGACAGTTTCATCGCTGAAACAGTGCTTTAGGTGGACAGAACTTACTAACCAGACAAGAATTTTGTCTTAAAGAACGACATCTGTCAGCCGATGAAGGGTTCTACCGTGGCACGTCCAGCACAGACACCAATACTAATATCAGACAGACCACTCGCGTGTGTCTTTTTGGGCCACTGCGGCCCCCTACAATCAGATGGGACTTACAAGTATATCTTGGTGGCCGTGGATTCATGCTCTAGATTCCTATGGGTATGGCCTCAGCACTCGGCTGATGCTCAAACTGTTATAAAAGATTTGTGAGTCTTCATAAGGACATACACAGTTGGCACATTACACTCTGACCATGACCCCGCATTTAGCTCTAGGGCTTACAAGGAAGCCATGGGAAGTCTGGGTGTTGCACTGCGGTACTCTTCTCTACACCATCCCGAGGTAAATTTGGTTGTGGAGAGGAAAAACCGGGACTTAAAGCAATCTTTACAGCAAGGGTATTAAGTTTGGGTGGTGGTTGGGTCAATCACTTATACTGGGTACAAAGAGCCATTAATAATATGCCAAGAAGTTCCCTAAAAGGTGGCGCTCCTTACAAAGTCCTTTTTGGGACAAGAATGTGGGTACCTGATGTCAATTTTGAAAGGACAGTGGTGGACGAAAAAGCATTTGACCTCAATAAACCTTTGGCTGTTTACAGGATCTCAATGAATTCAGGGAACTACAAAGCAACGTGCAAGTAAAACGCACCGCCACTGGGGAAGTGAAGTCAGTCACGGCAAGACCTGCCGGGATCCCAAAGGTCGGGGATCTGGTCAGAGAAAAGATTTTGGACAAGAAAGTATTTGGACCATCATACAGAAAGCCAGTCCCTGTCTTGGCTGTCAAAGGAACAAGAACAGTACTTCTTCCGCCTCATGCCGGGAGAATCGTTTCCATTGATCTGATCAAACCACACTATTTGCCCGAAACTGAATAGTAGGCCTCGTGGGCTCCTAGGTAGCTGGCGCTTTCCTCTCTCTACCATACAGGAAGCTCAGACAGAAAGACTCGTAACATTTGAAGAATCACCAATACAAAATGATGGAATTTCCAACAATGAAATGGAATTCGTTCCTCTTGAAACAGAACTTCCAAACACATCAATATGCCTCAACAAAAGAAGCCTACCAGTTCAACAAAACCTGCTGAGCTACCAAAAATAGATCGAACTTCATCTGGCTACGTCATCGATTTTGATACATTTACTCTGGATCTCAGTGAACCTGAAGCAACGCCAGCTCCAATTTCCCGTAAACAACAATTTTGTGATTTGTACATTTTTCTGAAAAAGAGTTACTTAGTATCACCTTGACTCCAGCTCTGGATAATAACTGGAATATTGTTTTCTGTGTTCTGGATTGGCCTAATGTCTGTCTTTTGCTTACTAATGAATGGAAAATATCTCCCAGGACGCTCTGCAGTATCAAATTTGAACGTGGTCCTGGAACCTCATACATCTTCTCATCTTGAACAAAGAGACCTGTCCTACGTTAACATTACAGCTGTTCCAATTACTGATGGTCTAGTTTGGGACAAGGTTGATTATGATGTATTTTGTCCCACTGAACTTTTGAAAATGCCACATTTATTTAACATTTCTCTAAATTATATCATTACCTCCAGTACATTTTCTGAAGATTGGGATTTTGAACCAAAATAATATGTTGTCTGATTTGAAACAATCCGTTGCACTTTCAAGTTCTGAAATGTTAGGAGACACATCTGATTTTGACACTATGTACTGTTACCATCATTATGGTCTTCACTTTTTACACAAATCCAGTATCCCACATAATTTATTCACATACCACCAATGGGAACATTGTCCAACACCACCAAAATGTTGTTCAAAAACATTTGAACAGAAACTTTCTTATTTTTCAGGTTTTAACATTTCTGACCCGACCTCATTTTACTATAAGGTTGCACTTACACCTGCACAGAAATATATGCTGACTAACACCAATCAGATGTATTCTGCATCCTTTATTACCCAACTGTATGAACAGGGTTTCGACCTATGGAATGACACAATAGACATAAAATCAGTCTGGGGTTCAGTAGCGGTCCGTGGAGGGAGTCCGGTGGGGCAGTGAGGCGGGGAAATGTAAACACCGGAATATGGATGAACGGAGGTAAGTACACATTTAAATAAATAAAACGAATTTCGTTGCACGCGCTGCATCGCAATCTTTCATCACGTGGAGGAGATACAATAGATGACATCATACAGTACAGTTCATCAGACCCCAATTGGAAGGGATGGTTAGTTTGGCCCACAGACACAAACAGATGTCAATCAAGTTTCAGGGGTACAACCGAAGGGTTTAGTATCCATAGGCCGGACCAACGCTATGTACAAAAAGAACATCCGAAGGTGGTGACATCATGCAGTGTTGGGAATTTGTGCCTCGATTGGCTAAAAACCACGGCGCTGTCCCAGGTGAAACAGCACTTATCTTTACTCTCAGATGAGGTGGATCTAAGTGATTTTTTATTAGGTCCCCGAAAGCCACATCAGAAAGGTTTCTTATACGCTGTTTATAATGAGATATAGAAAATCTCTCAACAAGAAGCCGCAGAGAGACTACGTGAAATAGATAGAATTAACCTAGAAAAGGCATTAGCTGTAGTCGATAACGGTATGACTACATTACACCCAGGATCTATTCACTGGGCAACATTGTATCTTCTGCTATAGATATACTAGAACAGGATCTCAGCTACGTTCTATTATGTTATTAAGCAGGTCGCTGCAATCATTGCACGCTGGTTATGTGCCTTGGCGATTTATCAATAGTACGTCCCTATTTTCTGCATACAATCTAACTGAGAAGCAGATAACAATGGCACAAAGGGGAGAAAAATATACAATGCTGCGTATTGAAAAACTGGACCAGTTACCTTTCACTTTTGGCAGAATCACCATCACAGAATGGATAATCCATGGCCATATAAGATTACCTGTCACAATGTTCCAGTTCCAGTATTGCTTAGAACAACAACAGGAAGGCATTTATGAAGCGACGGCTAGGGAATTCATCAAGGGATCTTGGGAATTACCATACAGATTTCGATGCAGGAGTAGGGACATGGAAGTATTTCTAAGCGATATGAACTGCAAGAACGTTTTAAGTGGATCTCTCAAATGCCAGGATATCATGCTTCACGAGGCCTGTAATGGTTCAGTTGCTAACTTATCCAGTCACTTGAAAGGGTTCCCAGCTGCCATGATTAATCCAGTGTTCAAGTTACTTTCAAATGGGAGTTACTTGATGCTGAATGATCAAGGTTGTTGCGGGATGCTCCTGGGCATCACCTATCTTGCTGTATGCAAGTATTGTTTTCACCGTCCCATACAGTCAGGGAGGCGTCCTTAGGGCCTTTGTTGAATGTTTCCCTCATACGGTTTGATACTCGGAGCCGAATGAAAGCCATGCTTTTACAGAAAACCGTGCCCTTAACTTCCGCCCGAGAAACTTATGATCTCCAGGTTGCAAGGTCCTCGGCTGCGATACAGGCACTAGTACAAACAAACTGCCCTTTCCATTTCACAGAAATGGTACAACGTATCTTTAAAATGTCTGATAAAATGAGTATAGTGCACCTATTTAAGACCATAGGTTCTGGACTGTCAAGCACCTTTCAAAGAATATTCAGAGTTATTCCCAACTTCATACACTCCGTATTCAGAAACATTTTTGGAGTGCTTCCGCTGATTCTGTCCATAATACCATGTATCCTGATTATCAATTTTCTGCTACGCAATGGACCTCCCAGTCACTAAGGAAATGGTAAAAACGCTCTTGGAGCGCAGATACCGTGATCGCATGGTACTCCATCTGGGCACACCTCTCCTTCGCGAACTAAGTGAATCTTGGTTCCTATCGTTTAGACCAGTCTAGATCGATTGTATTCTGCCTGTCCTTCGATGCCTGTTCTGCGGACAAGAATGCATGTTGGATCTCTGTCTAACACTTCCATTGGTTGCGCCACCAGAAGTGGATGCTTTACTGGACCCGATAACGGCCCATTTACTGCTGTGTCCTCAGCGTATTCCCATGTTGATGGCTGCATTCTTAGAGCCACCACAGGATGCTTCAGCTCCTGTTGGAATGGATACTGACTCCTCTACAAATACTCAGGCCTTGGATGTCACACAGGCTTCTCCAGCATCGGCTGTGGGTAATGCAGAAGATCATCAGTGCTCAATTTACCTGATTTGTGAGGTGTTGTAGGGACCGTCATCTGCGATGGCACGCAACAGTGATTATGCATCTCCCAGACAGGACACATAAACATTTGCCTCATCGTGTGCTTGGAAAAATTTAGCCTTTTTCAAAACAACCAAATTTGGAATTTTTAAACAATAGACACTTTTTCTTGCTGAACTGCTTGGGTTTCAGACACACATTGTTGTTCAAACTATATATACAAACGTATTTTAGTAAGACTTCTACTGCTTAAAAGCATTTTTGAAATTGTTTACATTTTTTACGCACTATTTTATGGACTACTTAGTTGTTTGCATACAGAATAGAAGTACATTAACATTTTTAGTATGTCGTCCAGTCAGATGAGGAGTGGGTGCCCCAATATAGGCTCAGGTAGCAACCTTACCTTTCATCTATATTTCCTCTGCAATTACACTACATAACGGTTCTTGGGACTGACCTTTTACCTAGTTAAGGTACTGCTAACAGGATGTGGGGGTTTTCCTGAAAACTAGTCTCATTCATTATGCATAAGGATTCTTGGAAACTCAGCAGGACTACCATCTTCTGCATAATAACTATGTATAAGGGTCATTCCTTCCGCATCCTAAGTCCGACATGGCACAGCAAGGTATTTCCCCTGAGGGGACTACTTACGGTATATAAACACCATATCTTTGCTGAGGCAGGGTGAGGAGAAAAGGACTTTCATGCTGACACTCTGACGTGAGACGCTGAGGTTCCTGGACACAGACACTCAGCTCTCAGTGGTCTGACAACCCTTGCAGGGTGTCCATCTCGAGACCAAGACGGGGCACCACAGTCTCTCACTTCAGGTAATGGTATTGACTTTATCCAAGAGGAATTCTTGGCTTTACACCTAAATGCATGCTAGGTACACTTAGGTGCATCTAGTTAGGGTCCCATCATAGGAGTACGCATTTACTGCTGTCATGTATTTTATATACTTGCCTGTATTCATTGTTTTAGCACAATTGTAGAAATATACCATCCTTTTACTCTGTTACTGCTTCTAATCATTTATATCTGTTTCTGTCAAATGGTTGTTTCAGCACACCTATTTTACACTAGAATGACGCTGGTTCAATAAATGCTTATTGGAAAACTTCCCCACTGTTTATTGTGTATACGAGTGACTGAACGAAATGCATAGCATGGTTTCCACGATCTCTGATGTTACAGAGAAGTCATGTTCCATAGTTGCCAAGAACTATTCTCTCCTTGGTAGGAGGGGTATCTAGCTGTGAGCTAGCTGGTATACAGGCTAACATACATGGTGGGGGTGTCTAGAACCAGTCTGGACACCAATCTGTTAGAAATGGGGGTCTCTAGTTGGCAATGGCTGGCCACTGTCCAAGTAGGGACCCTTCTTCCTAAGTCAGAGTAAGCGGGCTACACCCTTTGATAACCCCTGCTCAACCCTGTGGTAACGTAGCACGAGCAGCTAGGCTTTTCTTAGAGGCAGTGTGTGAAGCATTTATGACCATACACAGTAACACAGTGAGGAACACTACAAAGGGACACCACACAAGGAGTTATAAAAATAAGTATCTTTATATATAGACGTAACACAAGACCAATAACAGTAAAAATCCACAATACTAGAAAAATAGGGATACTCTTAAAATGCTGCAAAAATTGTTCAAAGTGTGCAAACAGGAGTTCAGTTCAAGGCAGTGGCCTCTGCGACCCTTTTACTCACAAAATACCTGGATTCAAAGCAACCAAAATGTCGCTAAGGAGTTGTAACGATGATTTTCCTCACGCGTGACCAGTGATGCGTTGAATCCTTGCCGCAAGGGAGGATGATGCGCTGATCTGTGTGTAGGACAAAGTGACCAACTTCTCCACGCTAAGCCGGCGATGCGTTGAAACCTTTGCCGCAAAGGGAGGATGATGCGCCGAGCCTGTTGCGTGTGCGATCTTGTTGTGATGAAAAGAAATGGCGCTCCGCAAGTGAGCGACGATCCTGATGCGATGCGATGAAAATGGCGGACGCTCGGCGTCCGCGCTGCAATGTCATGAAGCAATGAACTCGATGCGATGATCTCTGGTTAGCGAGCCTTTGGCAGCCTGCAAACAGGTGATGCTATAATCTTGAGGTCAGAGAGCCTTTGGCAGCCCGCAAACAGGTGATGCGATAATCTTGAGGTCAGAGAGCCTTTGGCAGCCCTCAAACAGGTGATGTGATGATCTCCGGTAGCGAGCACTCAGCAGCAGCAGCGCGAAGATTTTCCTTACGCTCTTCAGCTGCGGCGGCTCGCTAACGAGCGTTAGCGACAATTTTCAGCACTCTCTTATCCACAGTAGAACTAGAGGCCCTGGAACTCACAGGAGCCTCACCTGCAGATAGAAATCCTCGCTGGGAGGAAACAGGAGGCTGGTGGTGTAGTCTGATGTGCCTGAGACTCCAGCAGGAGGCTAGCTCTCTTCTAGCCCTTGGGTGATTGCTGTAGCAAAAATAAAAGTTCCTTCAAAGTCCTTTTCCTCTTCTTCCAAGTCCAGTAGTAACCACTGCAGGCCAGTCCAAGAAACAGCACACAAGCACAAGGACAGTCCTCTCCTGCAGATTCCTTCAGTTACACGGATAGAGGTTCTTCTTGTTGTCCAGAAGCAATACAAATTGTAGGGGTTTCAGCATAGATATTTATACCCCAAACGTCTTTGTTCTCAGAAGCTACAAGTCACTGAACCCAGCCAGAACCAATTCTGCCTAGTCCTGGAGCACTTTGTTTACCTGACTCCTTCTTTCCTTTCAGAGTGCAGGGCAGAGACATCAGACGCACCACAGGAGGTGGAGCCAGCATTGTGGAGGGAAGGCACAGCCCTATTCAGGTCCCAGGTGTAACTCCTCCCACCCATCTAGATGCAGATCTCTCCATTCACCACTGGGACACCTCACCCTGTCTCCTGGAATTCCCCAGACCTGTCACTCCAAAACCAGACAGCCAATACACATAACAGCAGAGCACACTGGAAGGCTTAGGCAAGAAAATACCTACTTTCTAAAAGTGGTATTTTCAAACACAGAATATAAAAATAAACTTCACTAAAAGATGTATTTTAATATTCTGAGCTCAGGCATTCGTTTTTCTACCATGTTCTTTGGGTCAGTTAGGACTATAGAGTGTAATAGTCAAACTGCCCATTCTGGCCTATGGAGAACAGGTAGACTTACAATAGTAAAAAACATGAAATTGGGTGTAATTCACTACCAGGACATGCTACACACATCAGGGCATGTCCTACCTTACACATACAATGCACCCTGCCATAGGGGTGTGTTGAATACAGGCCCCAGCTAGGCCCGCAGGACACAAGGGTTCGCTCTCCTGTAATGTAATCTATAAGGAAGTTGGCACGGAAACTGCAAAGTACAAAGACAGCATTTATTAACCCTTAAGGGTGGTCCTACAATCCACACAACACTCTTCAGTATTGCATAGAGTAGCACACAGAACATTCGTACATGGTCCCCTTTTATACACAGTAGAGGGGCTCATAAGTGGGTGGATACAACATGAAGACGAAGAACATTACCATTTATGGTCATTTTCGATACTGAATCAATATGTGGGCGGAGCTAACGCACTCCTTGAGCCCGCGAAAACATGGTCAAGCAAGGCTAACTGATAACAGATGTGGTCAAGTCTGGGCATGCGCCAGATGGACAAAGGAGCTATTTATAGACTGTTACTGGGCAGATTACGAGAGCAACTAACACAGAGGTTGGACTCTTCTCGTGGGGAACACGTGGAGGCATGACAATACAAAATGGAGTCCAAGCTTCGGTCAACATAACAGAGAAAACACAATCTATAACAGAGGAACTAATGTCTTTAGTAAATGCTTAATCACATCGTTGTTTCAATTTACAACAGACGACCCTTTCAGCATTTACTGAAGACATCCGGCTTGTTAGGATAATCATCATATATATCAATTGTCATCATTTCTTCAACTTCTTTAGCTAAACGTTTTTGGTGGGCAACATCGGCAATAGCTTTCTTATCAGGGATACAGAATGATACACATAATGAGCAAAGTAAGGGACCACATTGAATACAAATACAGCATGAGAAAAGAACCGCTACAATAATACAGAGACCAGTTAGAACCTTCCATCCCCAGGCAGTAATTAGCGCCCAAAACCATCCAGAAAAAGACCAAGTGCCGTTTTCTGTATGGATCTCAGCTGCAATTTTATGCAGTTTATTGATGGCATTATAAACTGATGGCGTATGATCAGGGATAAACACACAGCAGCTACTCCCAATAATCTTACATGCTCCTCCTCTGTCAGCTAGCATAACGTCTAATACCATACGATTCTGCAATGCAACAATTCTTGTGATCTGCAATTCCTCCGTAAGATTTCCAAGAGCAGCAGCAGTCTGATTTGTCACAGCTTCTACCACTCTTGTTAATCTTCGGATCTTCCTACTGTTCAGGGCAGCTCCAACAAAGAAAAACAGTCCTAAGTTAAAATCAATATACTGTTGCAGACTGGTATCAGTCTGATCTACATCATCAATTGATAGAGTACGTTTATACCTATTTACAGTCACATTATTCAATAATTTCAAATCTTTATGATAAGATGCGGGTGCTAGGAATACAGGAGGTAATAGGAATGATACATAGCATACCCCAGACCACCCAGCCGGCAAACGGTAATAACCTTTATTTCCACACACAAAGTACGTATTATGGGAGGCTAAAAAGGTACTGTTGTTCAACCCATCAATGTTCAAAACAGTAATGCAATCACTGACACCAACAGGGATGAAACCCACACTCTGGACACACAGGTCCGCTTGAGCTTGTGCTACTTGAATTACAAATTTATCTTTTCCCACAGTGTCTCTTGTGTTCGTAAAGATGTAGGGAATGGATTCATTGTCTGGTCGGTACTCTTCCCACTCCCAAATTGTCCCATTCGCTTGTGGATACCCATTCTTATCTTGATGGCATTCTTTATTGAGTCTAAAAAGCAATCGTCCCACTGTCGGTTTCCGAGTGGCAAAAAGCAAAGTGTACCATGCTCTACAAGAGCCATTATGAGAGAAAGGAAGTGGTATGAATGGCGTTCCTCCTTTCTTCTGATGGGCTGGCATCATCCCACATATCCAACAGTTCGTAGCATTCGTAGCAACGTGGGTATGATGCAGCATCTGGATGAAAGTGTTATTCAGGTAGGATTGTCGATGCTTCAACTCTTGATACGGTAATGTATAAAAATAGTGCTCCTCAGGCACCGGAGTTGTCAACACAAGAATCTTCCGAGCAGGAGTTACCTCCTCCACAAACCATGTGGCTATCCCAACAATAGCTACTGTCAGCATGAACCCCGATGCACAAAGGATTTTCTTCTTCTCCATGTCAAAAAGAACAATACCCTGATATCTTCCTGAAACTAATAGGTCTGTCAGAACTCTTCCCCTTGGGCAGCGGTTGATTTCTTCACCAGCGGGCCAAGACGGGTGTCACTACACTAATGCAGGGCTGATCCCCCCCCCTTGCCTCATCGGCTCTCCGTTTCACTAACCCAAGGGCCGTTCTGACAGCATGTCCCGGTACTGGAAAACTCACTTCCGTGGTCGAAGATGATATCGCCTTCCTCCAGAAGTCGCGTGGTCCGGAAAGAGCTCCTCAGTGGCGTTTGGCTCCGCAGCACGACCTGTCTCTGCAGCCAAAATGTCTTGTTGATCGGTCAGCACGGCAGGTTCCACCAATCCGGGCGGCACCTTCCTACAGTGCAGAGAGTGGATCCAATTCTTTCGGTTGGAGACTCGCACAGCCGTCCTCGTTGCGAGGAGGACCTGTTCAGGGCCCACCCATCTCGGTTCCAAGCTGTTTGTTCTGTCGAAGACTTTCACCATGACATGGTCCCCAGGCCGGAGACCATGTCCTTCGCCGGTAGACCGATCAGGGAGCGCCTCTCGGACCTGTTGATGAATAGAAACCAAGTTATCCGTTAACTGTGCCAGATAATCGCTCATCATTACACAAGGTACATCATACACAGCCTTAGGCCTTGGTGGACCCCAAATGTTCATTGGGCGTCCGAATACGATTTCGTATGGCGTAAGGCCAGTTCGGGAGTGCGGTACTGATCTAATTGACAGTAACGCCAGTGGCAGGGCGTCTGGCCAAGTCAAAGACGTCGAAGCTTGAATTTTGGCGATCTTAAGCTTCAGTGTACCATTATACTTCTCAACTAGGCCTGCAGACTGAGGGTGAAACACGGCGTGGAACTTCTGGGTGATGCCTAGACCCTTCAAGACATACTTTATAACATCCGCTACAAAGTGAGGGCCATTATCACTCCACAGAAGTCTACAAACGCCATATCGGGGGAAAAACTCCTTCAGCAGCAGCTTCGCAGTAGTCATTGCAGTATTGTCTTTCGTAGGGTACGCTTCAACCCATTTGCTGAAAGCGCAGACCACTACTAGAACATACTTCAGATTATTACAGCGCTCAAGCTGGATATAATCCATCTGCAGAACCTCAAAGGGTGCAGTGGGTGTCACAAACCCTCCTGCTGGAGTTCGAGTCCCCTTTCCTGGGTTGTACCTCAGGCAGATCATACAGGTCTGCACCACCCTCTTTGCCGTGCTAGCAATCTCTGGATGCTCCCAGACTTGGGTAAGCAATTTCACAATTGCGGAAGCTCCAACATGTGCTAGCCCATGTGCCATCTGAACCATAGGTTGTACAAAGGCCGTGGGTAATTTCCATCTATCCATCTGCTTATTTCTCCAGCAACCTTCGTCATCCAGTTCTCCCTCGCTAGCCCATTGTTCCCGCTCTTTGTCAGAAGCGGTCCTTTGCATTTCTCGCACTTCCTCCTTCACATCATGCCATCTCTCCACCTGTGACTTCACTACATACATGGCAGTAGTACCGGGCTGCATCGCAGTCTCCCGTGCTACTCGATCCGCTAACGCATTCCCTTCTCCAACTTTATCAACCACTTTCCTATGGGCGCTACACTTAACAATGGCAATTTTCTTTGGGTACGTCAATGCAGTTAAAAGATTATGAACTAACTCTCCATGCATTATCTGTACTCCATGTGACGTTAAAAACCCTCTCTCCTTCCAGAGTAGGCCGAAGTCGTGCGCTACTCCGAAGGCATAGCGGCTATCTGTGTAAACATTCACACACAATCCTGTACTGAGCTCACATGCTCGTGTTAATGCTATCAGTTCCGCTGCTTGAGCTGACTTCTGTGGTATGCGTGCTGTCTCCACTATCGTTTGCAACGTGGTTATTGCATACGCCGCTGAAGTCGTACCATCTGGTAGCTTCAGGCATGATCCGTCTACCCACAGTTCTCCATCTACATCTGGAAAGGGCGTATCCTGGAGATCAATACGACCCTTTGTTTGTTCCTCAGTCACAAGAATACAATCATGCGCTTTCCGCGCCTCAGGCTGGGTCTCGGGGTATGGCAATAATGTGGCCGGGTTTAACGTTACGCACCTTTTCAACGTAATATGAGGAGCCAAGAGCGTCAACTCATATCCCGTTAAACGGGCACTGGTCAAATGCTGTGTCTTTGTTTGATTAAGCAGGGCGTCAACAGCATGGGGGACTAATAACAACAGCTTATGGGATAACACAATTCCCTCGCTTTGGCGTATTGACACAGCTGTCGCCGCAACCGAGCGAAAACACCCTGGTAATGCTCGGGCGACAGGATCAAGTACAGCCGAAAAGTATGCACAAGGGCGTTGCTTATCGCCATGCATCTGCACTAAAACTGATAATGCACATCCATCTTTCTCATGCACATACAGCGAAAAGGGTTTTGCATAATCAGGGGTCCCTAACACTGGTGCTGAACAAAGGGCCTGTCGCAGTTGCTGAAAAGCAGCATCACACTCATCTGACCAAGGGATTGGGATAGGCGTGTCTTTTGTCAAGAGAGCTAGCAATGGCTTAGCTATGTGAGAAAACCCCAATATCCACTGTCTACAAAAAGAAACAAGGCCCAAAAATGCACGCACATCCTTCTGTGTGGATGGTCTCGGTGTGTCCAAAATTACTTGAATACGATCCGGTGTGAGTGCACGCCCCTCCTTAGACAAAAGGTGACCCAAATACGTCACCTTTGGTCTACAGAATTGCAATTTCTTCCTAGATACCTTATGATTGTGGGATGCTAAAAAGGAAAGTAAGGATAACGTGCTTTTCTCACACAACTCCAGGGTGTCAGCCGCCAGCAAGATGTCATCGACATATTGAATGAGGGCGACCCCCTCGAGCAGAACAAAAGAATCCAACTGTCGTTTCAAAGCCTGACTGTAAATACTAGGGCTTTCTGTATAGCCCTGGGGAATCCTACAAAAACGATAAGATCTATTATTTAAAGTGAACCCAAAAAGATATCGGCTATCAGGGTGAATGGGAATGGAAAAGAAGGCATTCTTCAAATCAATCACTGAGAACATGGTCGCCGTTGGCGGGACCAAGGTAAGCAACGTCGTGATATCGGAAACCACTGGGTATTGAGGTATCACGATCTTGTTCACTTCTCTTAAATCAATTATAAACCGATAAACTCTGGCATCCGTATCCTTTTTCAGTATGGGAAGAATCGGACTGTTACAAATATTGTAGGGGACTTCCTCCACTACCCCTACCGCTATCAAATCCTGCACTATCTGTATAAGAGCCTCCTCCCCCTCCTGGGAAATACGGTACTGTGGGAGGCGTGGTAGCACCGCCCCCTCCTGGACGCTAATGTGGACCGGCGGAATCACCATTTGTCCCACGTCAGTATCCGAAGTTGCCCACAAAACATGAGGGAGGGTAGCTAACAGCGCATCCTCGGACATCGTACACATCCGTTCAGATCGAGGGTAATTGTCATTCAATATTACTCGCACACCAGCAGGGGAGCAGCGGATAGTAGCCCGAAAGTGCTTTAACATATCAAGACCCATAATATTGTCCGGTGTGTACGGGGCAAGCAGAAACGGACAGGGTGCAGAAAAAGAATCAACCTTAAATGTAAGGGGCTGTGAAAGAGGGCTTCGGGAGAGTGTACCGTCAAACCCTACCGATGTAACCATTAAGCCGGATGGGGGAGCCCCCGGAACCAAGTGCCTAGACAATGCACTACGTGTCGCTCCTGTGTCCACTAGGAACTGATCAGTAGAGCCTAAAACCTCAGCCGATACATAAGGACCCGTCTGATCGACCGGCACCTCAACTGATTCGTACCCCCATCCAACGCATTCCTATGCATGCTGAGAATCATGATATCCCGATCGGTCAATCTCCGACACGTGATACTGATGCTGGCGATCGAAAACATTTGATCTATCTCGGTGCTGCCCAGCAGTGTCAAAACGGACATTATTGTTAGAATTCCCTCTAGGACTCGAGAAACCCCCTCTACCTCTCGGGCCACCCGGAGTATGCCCCTGACGCGAAGCACGCAACACTGGGCAATCCCTGGCCCAATGGCCCGATTGCTTACAATACGCACACTGGTTCCTATTCAAATCAGATCGGCCCGAGGGGGGACCATAAGATCCTCCCCTACCTCTATTACCACCTCGTCGAGGCGGGCCATAGACTTGCGCCAACATCACCTTTGTTTTCAAATCTTTCGATTTCTTTTCCTCCTGGCCCTTTGCTTCTTGCTCCTGACGCTCATAATACTGGGCGATAGTCAGGAGGGCCGTCGGCGTAGCGGAGGACCAAGAACTTTCACTCGCTTTTAGACGGGCCGCGACTGCCGGCAGCAGATTAGCTACATATTTATCCGCAAAAAGGTGGCGCCCCGTATCGTCGGTAAGCGACTGTCCACTAAAATCATGAAACGTCTCCTCAAAGCGCGTTAAGAAGTCCGCAACTGACTCGTCAACTTTCTGTTTACATGCAGCTAACATATTCCAGTCAATCTTTTTAGGGGGGATAATTGTCTTCAATTTAGTCACAATAGCAGCAGGGAGATCTAAAATACTCTGCGGCGGTTTCTGCGCGGGCTTCCGCTCCCTATCCTCATCCTCAAGATCAGACCACCGGGCCTTAAAGGCAACTATATCATCTACCTTCCGTACAGATCGCCACATATCCGGTGGTAAAATAAGGCCAAAGAACAGGTCTATATCTGCTAAAGTCATAACGCAAGAATTCAAGGCCCCCTCGACTTCTTCATAGAAGGCCGCTGGATTCTTGCGGGGGTCGGGCAGCGCATTCTTCAATGCCATAACATCAGCCCTATGCCACGGAGTGTAAACCCAATTATTCACGAAATATCCCTTAGCATCGGCGGAGGTAATGTCCGAGCTAGTCCCTGCTCCTTTAGGAGGAACATACAAAGGCGCTGCCTCTCGCATTGGTTTAACATGCACTATGTCATCCTTATCTGACTGGGAGGTGGATGAGTGGCCCTCTGCTGTGCACGAATCCGACTGCTTCTCCTTCCCTGCTCGCTGGCGCGCTTTCTCTTTATAGGCCAGCACCTCGTCCCGCAAGGCGAACAGCCGCCGAATCGTATCTGGAGCCTTAGAGAAAGAGAAAACACCATTACGCAATGCTTTAGCATCCGATGATACTTCGTCGGGCTCAAAAACACCAGAACGTTTCCGGAAAGCATCAATCACTTCATCCGCGAAATGACCCAGAAAATACAATTTCTCTCTCTCCTGCCACGACCCCCAAGTATGAAATAATTCCTCTATAGATATCTTGCCGTTAAGTGCACGGAAGGAAATTTGCCGAAGCTCAGCCATTTGGTCGGCTGATAGCATGGACCGCGTATCTACCTTACCCGGACCCGGGCCAGAATCTTGCGGCCTCGGAGCAGATGCGCCGACATAAGGGGGCGGAGGGCGATCTAGTAAAGAAAAATCATCATCAAGATTATTAAGGACAGGATAAAGTGGCTGCCGAACAACGTATTGACCCGAAACTTGTAGCCTACGCTCCTTCTCTTGCCTGTCCGTCTGCTCTCTGTCCTCCCGGCGCTTCGCTTCCTGTGCTCGCACATGATCATTCTTCCGTTGTTCTTTATCAAACAGCGCTTTCTCACGCTTCTCTCGCTCACGCACCTCCTTCACCCACAACCGCACACACTCAAACATATCCTGACGAGCACGCCGCTTACACATACACTGTTCCACATACTCAATCTTACGTATATCAAACGATCCATACAAAGGCCATCGCAACTCAGGATCCTTCTTTGTGTATTTCCTCCATACTGTGCTGTACATTATGGAAGAAAGACCATGCTTCACGTACATATCCCTATTAGGAGTCCCCTCTGGGGGAGCCGGAGCAGATTCCTCGAGGTTCAACCGGTTTCCGAAACAGCAGCACCACTTACGAAGTGCGCTGAAAGCAGGCATGCTCAGAAATAATGCAAAATATGCAATATTATAAAAAATGGCACTTAATCGTTGCGCCGTTCAAAGTTACACAGCTCTGGAGAAATCTCTCCACATTACCTGCCTATATGTGTTGCAACGCATATATATTCACAAAGACAAACCCAAAATATGACTAGTCATCACAAATCAAACTCAAATAGCCAGATCAGGCTTCAAAAACTCGGAGCAAGTACCGTACACCGGTTCTTACCAAGCAAGAGTCCAGATTCCAACTGTCAAGCTCCACAATCGCCCAAACGGCTTTCACAGCAAGACCGACAGAAGAGGTCTCAGTCGAGGACCGGCGCCACCCAGACGGTCAGCTCGGAAGGGAAGGAAGAAAAACCTTGGGATGCCAGGGCTAAGACGCCACTGGCAGTGATCACGTCCCCGGCCCAATTCCTCACCTTCGTCGCGACCAATCCTTCGAGCATCCGAGTCGCCGATGAGCCCCACGTGACGGGCGCCAATTGTTGAATACAGGCCCCAGCTAGGCCCGCAGGACACAAGGGTTCGCTCTCCTGTAATGTAATCTATAAGGAAGTTGGCACGGAAACTGCAAAGTACAAAGACAGCATTTATTAACCCTTAAGGGTGGTCCTACAATCCACACAACGCTCTTCAGTATTGCATAGAGTAGCACACAGAACATTCGTACATGGTCCCCTTTTATACACAGTAGAGGGGCTCATAAGTGGGTGGATACAACATGAAGACGAAGAACATTACCATTTATGGTCATTTTCGATACTGAATCAATATGTGGGCGGAGCTAACGCACTCCTTGAGCCCGCGAAAACATGGTCAAGCAAGGCTAACTGATAACAGATGTGGTCAAGTCTGGGCATGCGCCAGATGGACAAAGGAGCTATTTATAGACTGTTACTGGGCAGATTACGAGAGCAACTAACACAGAGGTTGGACTCTTCTCGTGGGGAACACTTGGAGGCATGACAATACAAAATGGAGTCCAAGCTTCGGTCAACATAACAGAGAAAACACGATCTATAACAGAGGAACTAATGTCTTTAGTAAATGCTTAATCACATCGTTGTTTCAATTTACAACAGGTGAATCACATGATGCCAAGGGAAGTTTCAGGGGCTGGGAAGTGGGTGCACTTCACAGCCAAGATGGCAGTTCTGGACTGCACACAGACACTGCAGTGTCAGGTCTGAGACACACTTTACAAGCTGCTTCTGTGGGTGGTGCAAACCAGCGCTGCAGGCCCACCAGCAACATTTGGTTTACCAGCCCTGGGCACACACAGGCCACGCTACTAGGGACTAACAGGTAAACCAAATAAGCCAATCATGGATATACCAATTCACATGTCATATTTACACAGGGAGAGCATATGCACTGTAGCACTGATCAGCAGTGGTAAAGTGCCCAGAGTCATAAAGCCAACAAAAACAGGTTAGGGAAAATCCAGGAGGAAGGTCAAAAAGCTTAGGGATGACCCTGCAAAAAGGGCCATTTCCAACACAACCCCCTTGCAGCCAAAACGCTGGGGAGACCAATCACCACCTCTATGGGATTCCCTGCTTTGGGCGATAGAACACAGAACTGGCCTGCGACTGCAGGGGCATATTCCAGTTCTACGCCAATCTGAACCCTGGTGGATCCCTCTGTCCACACCCTCAGGGCACACTAAGGCAACCAATGGGGAACTCTTCCCCTCACCTGTGGACACCCCCTGTGCTGCACCTAACCCTAGCTTGCTCACAGGTGTGTCCCAACAGAGAGACAGCAAGCCATAGTTTCCACGAACAGTAGTCGGCGATGAGACCCAGGCCCTATACCTCGCAGGGCTCTCCAACCTCTGTGGCGTCAGAGAGTGGGGGGCAGTAGCCCCAGGTGCCCAGCACCTTTTGTCCACTCTCCCTTCTGTCAGGTCAGGCACGCCACCCTGACTCTGACCCACCAGCCCTGGGCCTGTATCCAGCAGCTGGACCGGAGACTGGGGTGGGCTTTCCCACACCCGGTCCTCCTCCTCACCTGTGGACACCACCTGTGCAGCACCTAACCTTAATTGGCTCACAGGTGTGTCCCACCAGTCAGACAACAAGCCACAGTGGCCACTGACAGTAGTCAGCGATGAGACCCAGGCCTTATGCCTCTCAGGGTTCTCAAACCTCTGCAGCATCAGAGAGTGGGGGGCAGTAACCCCAGGTGCCTGGCACCTTTTGTCCACTCTCCCTCTCACCAGGTCAGGCAAGACAGCCCTGGGCCTGTACCCAGCGGCTTGGCGAGAGACTGTGGTGGGCTTTCCAACACCCGGTCCTCCTTCTTGGGGCTCGGTACCCTCCCACCTGGAGCGGTACCCCCTTGCAGAATTGTCAGGGCACCTGTGGCAGGTGTCCTGCACAGTTCGCCCACCAGTTCAGGGGTTCTATCCTGCAACTGGCATCCCAGCCTAGGATCTGTACCCTTAGACTGGGCGGAGGTCAGGGGTGAGGCTGCCCTCTCCCCGCCCCCCTTACTGGGGCCCGGCACCCTCCCACATGGAGAGGTGCCCCCATAACATAAACCGGTAGGGGCACTGTTAGCAGTGGTCCCTTCCTCCATGTCAGGAGGGACAACCTGAACCTGGCCCTCCAACCCAGGGTCTGTACCCTTAGGCTGGGCCTGTGCCTGGCAACCCAGGACTTCTGGGGGAGTACACCAATTCCCGCCAAGGAAAACACACTCCTCTAGAGTTGTGCATCAGTCTGCCTGGCACACCAGGACTTCCTGGGGAGCACACAGGCCCCCCTTGAGGGAAACATACCCTTCCACCAGATCAGAGCCTTGACCCTGCAACCGATCTACCAACCTGGAAAACCCCTCAGGTGGCACCGGGGTCAGAGGCAAGGACTCCCTCCCTCTGCACCCCCTTCCAGCATACTGCACCCTCCCACCTGGAGTGGTGCTCTTAGAAAAAAAAAATGGTTGGGACACTGCTTACAGTTGTCCCTCCCTCCAGGTCAGACAACACCTGGACCTGACTTGCCAACCCAGGGACCAACCCCTGCGGCGGAACAGCAGCCTGGCCAACCAGGACTTCAAGGGGTGCACGCAACATTAACCCCACGGGCAGCACACCACCCATCGATGTCCTTCCTTCCAAGTCAGGAATCGCCTGTACCTGGCCTCCCAACCCAAGGACCATCCCCTGCGGTTGAGCAATTGCCCGGCGAACCAGGACTTCCTGGAGAGTCCAACCACCCTCCCCGAGAGTAACACAGGACTCCTGTGTTGCATGACAGTCTGCCTGGTGCGGATCTCCCGGTCCCTGTCTACCTGACAGGGCGCGAAGATCTCCCAGATCAGAAGTGGTATCACCATGGTCACTACTCTGGGACTCAGCCCTCCTGACTGGCCCCTGACCCACTGGTTCTCCCACTGGGGGCTCTTTCCCCATCTCACCCCTCAAGCTGGACTTCTGCACCCTCCCCCTAGGAGTGGCACTGCCAGACACAAGAACTAATGGAGGCCTGACTACAGACACTCCCAGCTCACCTAACACGGGGTGACTCCCCACAACTGACGGTCCATCCGAACAGACTAGATTCCCTACCTGGTGTTCCCTCGTGGAACCATCTAGTACTGGAGACTGAGGTGGGGGCACTTCGGGACCTATCCAAGTCTCACTCATGCTCCCACGAGACAGGATGTGAGGCCCTACAACCTCCTCACCACAAGGGGACCTAGCTGCATCACTCCAGACCTCTCCCACCACTCTGGGTTGGAAGACCTCTGAACCCCTCCTATTAGGGTCATTCCCTAATGCCTCTACAGAGCCTCTGGTACTCACCCATAGGTCTGCCTCCTGTGCAAGCTCCCTATGATCAGAGAACTCGCGCTCTAAGAGGTGTTGGTTTAGCTCTGGAAAACAGGAACTGACAATATGCTCTCCCAAAATTGGATTACACAGTTCCACACAGGTGCTAACCTTCACCTCACAATCCAGTGCCTCACATACGTACCCCACACCACTCTCCTGAAATGGGCAAGACATTACATGACTGTCTCTATCACTCAACCCACACTCTTCTGGACGATTCTCACACTCATACACCAAGATTTTAACCACGGGAGAACCCTTCTCCCTGCACCTCATATCTAGAGTCGGTAGGGTGTCCTTCCCCTCACTAGGACTATGGGCCCCAGCGCTAGTTCCCCAATCCACCTCAGGGACACTGCACACCAATGGAGCTACCTCATATCCTTGAATCCCCTGATGTAGATCAACCTTCTTCTTCGAGTCAGGTGCCACATCTCTGGGTGGTTGTACTACATTGTCATCACTACATAACTCAACTTTGCTGCCACCACTGGACCCCACCCTCACTGGTGAATCCAGACAATTAACACTGCGCACAGGGGATAACCTACCCTCCAGAGCTAACTTTTCCTTTACTGCTATCTGCGCTAAGTGTGCCTCCAGCTGGGCAATCTTCATTTGGAGCCTCTCTAATTGCAGCTGCTTCTCCCTCTCCCTCTGTTTGTCCAACTCCTCTGGGGACCATGAAGGGGATTGGGCACTACTCTGGGCACTAGAACCCGCAAGGGACTCCCTACCTATGGGACCCTCCCAAGATAAATAACTCGCTGAACACAGAATTGCAGCTTAGAAGGGGACACCTTGTGCCCCTTGTCGGCTAGGAAATGTAAAACTGTCAGAGAAGCTTTTTCACATTCTGACTCGCTTCTCGCGGTGATCAGCAGATCATCGACATATTGAAGCAGTGCAGTATTGACTGGCATGTGGATACTGTCAAGTTCTCGTTTCAATGCTTGGCTGTAGATGCTGGGGCTTTCTGTGAATCCTTGGGGAGCGCGTGAGAATTTAAAGCTGCGCCCATTTAAACTGAATCCGAACAAGTATTGGCTTTCCGGATCTATTGGGACGCTGAAAAAGGCATTCTTGAGATCAATTACAGTAAAAAATGTTGCTTCGGAATCAATTGCTGTCAACAATGATGATATATCAGGGACCACAGGGAATTGTGGTACAATGCACTTGTTTAGTTCACGCAAATCAATAACCAATCGGTACACTGGTGGGGCAGTAGGATCAGTTCGTTTAAGAATCGGAATTATCGGTGAATTACATACATTGGAGTCTGTTTCTATAACTACTCCCTGGGCAATCAGCTCATCAATGATTTTCAACAAAGCCACTACAGCATCATGCGGTAACTTGTATTGTCGCATTCGTGGTAGTACCACTCCTGTTTTTAGTGTGACTCGATAGGGTGTAATGTTCATGCAGCCAACATCCGTAGGGCCTTGTGCCCATAGATGTACTGGTAAAGTCTGTAGTCGGGGATCCATGTCTCTAGACACATAGTGACCTTTAAAATCCCGCAAAAACAACCTTACTCCTTCCGGAGAACAACATATTATGGCTCCTAGTGCTTTCAGAGTTTTAATTCCTAACAGATTTTCTGGGCATGATTTAGTAAGCAATAAATCTGTAGTTCGTGTCAAAGGTCCTATCGTAAGTGGTAGAGGCTGTGATACTTCATTAACAATAGGTTTTCCCGAAAAACCAAGGGAAACATTTTGAGAGCCTGAGAGGGGTGCCCCTGGAACTTCACTACGTTTTATGGTTGTTCGACTTGCCCCTGTATCGAGTAAGAATTTTCTATTTTTACCTAATAATTCACTATGTACATAAGGTCCTTCTTGATCTACAGGAATCTCGATGAGCGGTAAGTCAACTTCCCTCTCTAGGCTGGTTCATGCGTAATGCTGATATTCAGGGTATTCATACTGTGCAGTCTGATACATTTGTCGTGTTGTTGTTTGTGTGGCAGTAGCAGGCAACGGTGGTGCAGCTGGCACAAACTGTGTGGGTTGCTGTGAGGCTGGCATGGACTGTTGCTGAACTGGCATGGACTGTCCATGCTGCATAGCTCCTTGTTCATTCTGATCTTGTCTAACTAATCGTGGTCTCTCTTTTGCAATACCTGTAGCTATATTACGTTTCAGGACTGGACAATCATGTACATAATGGCCTAGTTGTTTACAGTAATTGCAGGTTCCTTTTACAGGAACTGCAGAATCACCAGAATGTGTCACACCCTTTTTGTGACCATCTGCTGGTACTGTCTGAGAAACTAGCATTTTCATTTTTGTATCCTTCATGCGTCTATGCTCGTGTTCTTGTTCATCCCTAATTCTATTGTGATGATACTGTAACATTTGTAGCATTTGCGACGGAGTGTTACTTTGCCAGGTACTCTCGAATTTCAATATTCTATTCTTCACTGGGGGCAATGCATTTTCCACTAATTTTGTCACAAATAGATGTGGATATGAGTCACTACTTGCTTTTATACCACTATTTATACCAAAACATTTTTCAAATCGAGCATAATAATCGCTTGTGTCTTCATCTTGCTTTTGTTTACAGGCTGTGATTGCACCCCAATCTTCCTTTTTTGTAGTTAATAAACGTGGCAGTACCTGTACTAGTAAACCTGGTAACAGTTTAACTTTATCCCCGAGCCCCGAACCTGCAGTTCGGCTCCTTTCTTCCTCTGCTAATGCTGTCCAGTCTATCTTTTGGTCTCCTACTTCCCACTCTTTTTCTTTCAGTTTTTCATAAATGCCAGCAGGCAAAAGCACCTTTAATATCGTCATAATATCAGGAAAGGTGTACTCTCCCATCAGTAACATGTCTTTAATTTCTCGGTGGAAACCCGCTGGGTCTTTGTCATGACTAGGTACTACTTTCTTCATTTCTAATAATTCCATTTTTGATATGGGTGTGTAAACAAATACACGGTGAAACTCATTGTCTTCGCCTTTTATTGGGTGCACTTCTCGTAAAGGATTTTGTCTATCCATATAGTACGGTGCTCTTTCTCTGCGGGGCAGGGAGAGAGAATCTGGATTTACAAAAAGGACATACTGCTTACGTGACACTAATATCTCTTTAATTAGCTTGTTACTAGAACCTCTCCATCTGTTTGTGAGTAGTTCCGTTAATATATCAGGTAAAGGACCAGGGTCAGCATGTTGGCTCTTATATAATATGAGGAGTTGCTGAATCATATAGATTCCAGCTAAACGTTGTTCATCTGTACTGAGGTTGAGAAACGTGTGTGCTACGGTCTCATCACCGTATTTTTCAGGACTAACAATCCAGTGAACGGCTGATCTGGCTAATTCTTGCTCATCCATGGAATCGAGGAGGTGGTAACCTCTTCGTTCTCGTAGTATCTTGTCTGCGGCTTGAAACAAATGTTCAGGAGATTTCAGATTTATTACAGGCGTCGGATACGTTCTGCTATTATTTGGGTATACAGAGTGTATTGGATCAGAAAAACATCTAGTATTTTCACAGGATCTTCCTCTGCCTACATAGGCTATGGTCTCTGACTGTCTTGCAGAGTTCCCTGATTCGGACACTTCATCTTGCTCAAACTCGTCTGTTCCCAATCTTTCTTCATGAATACGCTCTATTTCTTTACGGATTTTTCGACACATGGCTATTATACAATTTTGTTTATCGTGTCTCCCTTCCGATATATTCTGACTCCATCTTGTAAGAATAAGCATTGCATTCGGGTCTACCCCCGGACGATCTTGATTTCTGATCATACAGTTTATGAGGAAACGTAACAGTTCCCCCTGTATTTCTACTTTCTGGAATTCCATAGCTCTGTTAATACATCCTGGATCTCGTCCTGTTTGAACAAAATGATATATGTTATCCAGATGCGTAGTCATTCCTGGTAACCTTGCTAAATACTCTGCGGCTCGTCTGATACGTAATGATGCCAGGACCATTTCGTCCTCTTTACCGACCACGGGGTCATATCTACAATTAACAAGGAGTTCCTTAAGCGTACGTTCATTTACGAATTTAGGTGTACGTGAATGCGCTGACTCTTGAAAAACAAGTTTATTTATTCTGGGTGGTGTAAAGGTACTGCTAGCACCTCCCGTGGCCCCATCTGGGGCGTCGGGTGTGAATGGGTTCGTCGAACGTGACACAGCAACTATGGGTGTCGATACCTCTGTAGAGTCGACTGCGGAGACAGATGCGGAAACAGATGTGCTTGCCGACGCTTGTGTCGGAACTTGCTGTTGCACGGGGACAGATACCTGATCCTGACGTTGAACCCCTCCGCCAGACGGTCTATGTGGTGTGGCGTTAGCATACTCGGGGGCTGCATCGTCTAGATATGAGGAAAGAAAAACATCTTCTGCGGTTCTGGGATGCCCTTTTGGATGTACCTTAATTGGAAATAATGGGGGTGGCAAGTCTTTTGGCATCTCTGGAGCAGCCTTAGGTAGTCCTTCGGCTAGAAGGGGATACATACCATTCATAAGAGCATTTCTTTGTCTATTTACTTGTTCTGATTTCACTCGGATACCTTCCTCAATTAATAGATTTTCTTGAACTTTATTTGAACTTTCTTTACTCCTCTCTTCTTGTCTACGTGCTTTTTCTGTTCGTCTATGAGATTCTTTACGCCATAACTCAACAGCGTCTTTCTGTGACTGTCTGACCTTTCTTTTCCATAACTCTTCCTCCACTTTCATGATGCACTCTGCATCCCAGGTTCCCGCTATGGGCCACCTTTGACTTTCCGGTAATCCCTTGGTATAATCTACCCATAGATCAAGAAACAATATGGCATCTAAGCCATGTTTATGGTACATAAAATGCCCTGGAGTGTCCCTAGGAGGAATAGGAACTGCTTCTTCAAGCACCCCTTTTCTGGTAGTAATCTGTCTTAACTTCGAGAAGAGCGGCATATTGACAACTGATCTGATACTTACTCTTGAATTTTCTTAATACGAAAAAAACACAATAATGAACAGTGAACAATGAACACTCATTCATACCACAATATTAGAACACTTTAAACATTAAACATTAAACATTTTAACAACGACCGACAATGATGACAGTCTGCCTAACTAATCACCACGCTGAATTCTTGACAATAACTGAATACTTCGGAATACTTGATATACTGCTAAACAGTACATATACACTGCTAAACAGTGCAGACCGGATTTGTGTACCCAAATCCGTTTTGACCGGCACAACCTATGTGCGCGTCAACACGCCTCCCCGGCGATGGTACTCACCGAGTAGCTCCTTGAAACGGAAGGCCTCAGAGAATGGACAGGACTCGATGACTGCGGACAGCGGACCCTCTGGACATCGGGATTTCGGAAAACCTGGTGGGCCTCAGTATACCTCGGATCTTGCTCTCTCAGCTAGGCTCTGGTCGGGATACTTCGCACTTCTCACCGCCTCGTCTGGGTTGATCGCAGCCTCAGTCGCCCCCGCTTGACCGGAGGGAGCTTACAGGAAATCCTGCTGGTACGCGTTTATGGTCCGTCCAGCTGTGGCAGGAGACCGGGCCTGCAACGCACCGCCGGCGCGTGAGATGAGAAAGTGTCCCTATTCGGGCGCCATTATGTGGTAAATAAAATACCGGACTGAATTTCATACGGAATCTTAAAATAAAGTAAATAGCTCAAAATAACAAGAGGCAGAATCCGTGGTATAAGAGGTTTTCTAAATGGGCTTTATTCCATTCAAAATGGCCGACTCGAGTCGCGGCCTTCAGGTTCCGTCACCACGAAGGTTCAGGAAGTGAAGTACAATACTTTATTGACAGACATGTATTTTTATAATAAGTGCATTACAATGAAACGTATGTAGAAGGCGTAACATTTGATAAGGAAAGTGACAAAACAGGTACGTAATCGAAACTAGGCGTAATAAGGAATAAAAGAAACATGATTGGTTTGCATTATCAGACATAGGTGGATCTATAAGATAATACTTGGCATAGATGCGCGCGCAGCAGTATGACGTGTAATTGACGTGCAACTAGGGGGTGAAGGGGACTTGACATTTAGCTCTACATGTGGAGACGAGAAGTCTGAGGGGTCAAGTCAACCTAATCCCAAATCATATCTAACATCCTATGTTTAAAGAACTATGTTATCCACAAGGAAGGACTCTCGGACAGAATCTATTCTATACTAACTGTGTGTGCGTGTACAAGCGTCTGAGTGTCTATATGAGATGCGAGGGGCAGAAAACTTTCCATGGCAGCAGGGCTATGAATCACTTGCAGGAGGACGGAAAGGCTGAGTCCTTTGCTTGTGAGCTAAAGGAAATGTTTACCTAAATCACTAGACAGGAATGCATCGGCTGAAGAGCAAAATAGATAATTCGAAGGTGAAATACAGCTTCTTGGCAGGCAGGCGAAAACTGGCCGAGGCAGGCACCGTTAGCTGCACAGGGAGTAGGACAAAGTTCATGGATACAGATGCGAGCTCAAGCTGAAGCTGTCAGAGGCTGAGAGCAGGGAAAGGCTTTGAGGACAGAATCGGGCCTACTTGCCTGAACTGTAAAAATGGAGTAACTTAGCCATATAAAGTCGGTGACCTTTCATACCTAGGAATCGAATATCCAGCCCATCGATGGCGGATCTGACAGAGAACATGTCGACGGTAGACACACATATGTTTGCGTCTTAGAAACTGGAACTGGAGGGAACATACATGTACTGGTAACATGCATATAGAACCGTTGGGGTCCAAGATAGGGGACATAACTGACCAGGAAAATCCACATTTCCACAATACCACTGGATATATGTATATATATTCACTGAAAAAAACATAGGTTTCGGGGACATTATAGTTAGAAATTAGCATTTAAAAATCCTTAGAAATTCACTGAAAAAGACACCGGTTTCAGGGATGTTATAGTTAGGCTAATATTTCACTCATACAATACCAGAGAAATGTGGCCGTTAAAGTTAGCTGAGCTAACTATAACTTGCGCGCCTGCAATGCACTGCTGATGATGTCACATATTGCATCACTCATGACATGGTCAGTGACATCACTGATGACATCACTGCAGACATATACCTCTGTCACAAGAGCACGCAGTCCTTTAAACTTGACAACTTGCACTTGACATTTCAGTACAGACAGAGGCGAGAGAAGTTCAGAAAGAAGTGGAGAGGTGCAGAAAGAAGCAAGAGCAGTGCAGAAAGAACCAACACGAGGTGCGGAAATGGACAAGAGGAATGCAGAAAGAGGCAAGGTAACTGAAGGAAGAAGCAACAGAGGTGCAAAAGGATGCAAGAGTACTGCAAAAAGATACAAGAGAGTTACAGAAACAGGCAAGAGAGGTGCAGAAAAAGGGAACTGGGGTGCAGAAAGAGGCAACAGAGCTCCAGAAAGAGGGGAAAAGGGTACAGAAAGAGGCAAAAGGGGTGCAGAAAGAAGCAAGAGAGTTGCAGAAAGATGCAAGAGAGCTCCAGACAGAGGCAAGAGATTTGCAGAAACAGGCAAAAGAGGTGCAGAAAGAAGCAAGAGCAGTGTAGAAAGAACCAACAGAGGCGCAGAAGGAGGTATGAGGGGTGCAGAAAAAGGCAAGAGGGGTGCAGAAAATTACAAGAGAGGTCCAGAAAGAATCAAGAGCAGTGCAGAAAGGACCAACAGGGGTGCAGAACCAGATAGTAGGGGTGCAGAAAGAGGCAAGAGAAGTGCAGAAAAAGCATTAGAGTTGCAAAAGGAGACAAGAGAACTTCAGAAAGAGGCAAGAGAGTTGCAGAAACAGGCAAGAGAGGTGCAGAAAAAGGGAACAGGGGTGCAGAAAGAGGCAAGAGAGGTACAGAAAGAAGAAAGAAGGGTTCAGAAAGAGGAACGAAGGGTGCAGAAAGAGGCAAGAGGTGTGCAGAGATAAGAAAGAGAGGTGCAGAAAAAAGCAAGAGGTGTGTAGAAAGAGGCAACAGAAGTGCAGAAAAAAGCAACAGAGGTATAGAAGGAGGCAAGAGAAGTGCAGAAAGAGACAAGAGAGTTGCAGAAACAGGTAAAAGAGGTGCAGAAAGAAGCAATATCTGTGCAGAAAGAACCAATATAGGTGCAGAAGGAGGCAAGAGGGTTGCCGAAAGAGGTAAGAGGGGTACAGAAAAAAGCAAGAGTAGTGCAAAAAGAAACAACAGAGGTGCACAAAGGGGAAAGAGGGGTGCAGAAAGAGTCAAGATAAAGTGCAGAGATACAGAAAGGTGGAAGAAGGATGGAGAAAGAGACAAGAGGGGTGAAAAAGAAGCAAGATAGGTGGAGAAAGAAACAAAAGAAGTGCACAAAGAAGGAACAGAGTTGCAGAAAGAGGCAGGAGAGGTGCAGAAAGAGGGAAGAGGGATGCAGAAAGAGGCATGAGGGGTGCAGAAAGAAGCAAGAGAGGTGCAGAAAGAAACCAAAAAAAGTACAAAAAGAAGGAACAGAGGTGTACAAAGTGGCAAGAGGGGTGCAGAAAGGAGGAAGAGAGGTGCAGAAAGTAGCAAGAGATGTGCAGAAAGAGGGCAAAAGGGTGCAGAAAGAGGGAAGAAGGCTGCAGAAAGAGACTAGAGAGTTGCAGAAACAGGCACAAGAGGTGCATAAAGAAGCAAGAGTAGTACAGAAAGAACCAACAGAGGTGCAGAAGGAGACAAGAGGGGTGCATAAAGAGTCAAGAGGGGTGCAGAAATTTGCAAGATAGGTATAGAAAGAAGCAAGAGCAGTGCAGAAAGAACCAACAGAGGTGCAGAAACAGACGGGAGGGGTGCAGAAAGAGGCAGGAGAAGTGCAGAAAGAAGCATCAGAGGTGCAGAAAGAGGCAAGAGAACTGCAGAAAGAGGCAAGAGAGTTGGAGAAAGAGGCAAGAGAGGTGCAGAAAAGGGGAACAGGGGTGCAGAAAGAGGCAAGGGGGTGTAGAAAGAGGGCAGAAGGGTGCAGAAAGAGAGAAGAAGGGTGCAGAAAGAGGCACAAGGGGTACAGAAAGAGGCAAGAGAATTGCAGAAAGAAGCAACAGGGGTGCAGAAGGAGGCAAGAGTAGTGCAGAAAGAGACAAGAGAGTTGCAGAAACAGACAAAATAGGTGCAGAAAGAAGCAAGAGCAGTGCAGAAAGAACCAACAGAGGTACAGAAGGTGGCAAAAGAGGTGCAGGAAGAGGCAAGAGGGGTGCAGAAAGAGGCAAGATAAAGTGCAGAAAGAAGCAACAGAGATGCAGAAAGAGGCAAGAGAAGTGCATAACGAGGCAAGAGAGGTGCAGAAAGATGCGAGAGGTGCAGATAGAGGGAAGAAGGGTGCAGAAAGAGGCAAGAGGGGTACAGAAAGGCTCAAGTGAGGTGCAGAAAGAGTCAACAAAATTACAGAAAGAGGCAAGAGAGGTGCAGAAAGTTAAAGAGATGTGCAGAAAGAGAAGTGCAGAAAAAGAAAGAAAGGTGCGAAAGAAGCAACAGAAATGCAGAAAGAGGCAAGTGAGGCGCAGAGTGGATTGCACACCATTAGTACCAATTTAACACCCGCATTTAGCAATGAGTAACAGGTGACCATTTTAGGTTTGCAAAGGGCCTTCCACCATGCTGTAACACTTGTCGCTGCATTTCTGATAACGTTTGAGCCATTTGAATGGGAAACAAGGTTTTTTTTGTTCAAATATTATGCAGCAGATGATAGATTATGTGGCAAATGCAGAAAACGTATAATTGTGCGAATGTCGCTGAAGCCAAACAGTTGCATAGTTTCAGTGGCCCTGTTCCGACCTCTGACTAGGACCAGGAGTGCTCCTCAGTGGTTCCTTCTTTCTGTCTCATTGAGTTCATAGTATAGCTTATATGGAAACGATGAAGACTAAACCTGAGGTTACCACTTCACAACACAGACTACCATACCAGATAATTACTCTCCATAACACATAATCCCACTCTACATAATTCCTGTACACTAAATACCATATACTTTCTATCCACATCATTTCACTGCACAACATACCACATAATTCCACTACACACAACGTACATCCACTCCACTCCGAAAAACATTAGCAAAAAACGTTTCCTCCAATAGCTCTAACTCTCGCTAATGTGAAACCTATTACATTGCAAATGCTTCTTTAACTAGTAGTCACGTTTGCAGAGTGGTGGAGAAAGGGTGCTGGGCCTCCGACCAGTGCTCAGGAATTCCACAGCGAAGGACTTACAGGAGGTACCTGGAGTAAATTGGACTTCATCCCCCAACCCGTGGTGTGCCAGGAGGTGTGTTTACAGAGTGGTAGTGAAAGGGGGGCCTCCGAAGACCTCTTAGCAATCCTACTGTGTGAGTCTTACTGGAGGTAACAGGGGTGGTAGTTGCCCCCCAAGGACATCTTTGGGGGCCAACTACCCCTCCTATTACCTCCAGTAAGTCCTACACACAGCAGGATTGCTAAGCTCTCATAGCAGGCCATTCCCCCTTTGCCCACCACTCTGCAAAGGCGCCTCCTGGTGTGCTCTTGGATGGGAATTAAAGTCCCCTTCGCTGCTGGGGTTCCTTAGGGGCCAACTAGCCTACCTTATACCTCCAGTAAGCCCCAGATAGTAGGATTGCTGAGAGGCGGACACAGGCCATGCCCCCTTTCTCCACCACTCTGCAAACGTGCCTCCTGGAGAACTCTTGGTTGGGTGATTTAGTCCCTTGCCTCCTGAGGGTCCCTGGGGGCCAACTAGCCCTCCTTTTACCTTTAGTAAGCCCCACACAGCTGTATTGCTGAGAGGTGGTCCACGGCCACGCCCCTTTTTACACCACTCAGCAAACGCGCCTAATGGTGTGCTGCTGCTTGGGGATGAAGTCCACTTTAGTCCTGAGGTCCTCAGGAAATTGGTGCCCCGCCAGCAGTGCGGTGTAAAAAGGGGCATGGCCTCCAACCCCCTCTCAGCAATCCCACTGTGTGGGGCTTACTGGAGGTACCTGGTGGGCTAGTTAGCCCTTAAGGACCCTTAGGATTCAAGGGGACTTAATCCCCCAACCCTGAACGCACCAGAGAGTGCGATTGCGCAGTGATACAGGGAGGGGGCGGGGCCTCCAGCGAGATGCCGGCTTCTCCTTTCTTTATTTTTTTTAGAAGGGGCGCTGTGTGTCCCCCCTTCTCTTAATAGTTTTTGGGCCCTGTGGACCCCATGCCCCAAGGCCTGACCCATTTTTTATTAAAATAATAAAGAAAACAGGAAGGGGGCTGCACGGCCCCACTCCTGAGGTCGATTTCGGCCTCGGGGACCCCACGCCCCAGACATGGGCACTTGTTTAAAAAAAAAACATTTGAAGGAAGGGGGGCCATGTGACCCCCCTCGGTAAGGCCTTTTTCAGCCGCGGGGACACCATCCCCCAGGGCTTTGTCTCTTTACCATTTAATTTTTTTTATGTATTACAGGGGGCCACATGGCCCCCTTTCCATTGGACACATTTGGCTCCGGGGACCCCATCCCCCAGGGCTTGGCCTCACATTGGGGACCGTGGGGGGAGCCCCAATGCCCCCATGGTCCCAGCCGGCTTCCCACCTCCTGCTGGAGCCGGCATTACTTTTGGACAAGGGGAGCTGCAAACATGCAGCAACCCTTGTCCAAAAGCAATTCGATTCGCTTCCATGAAGCAAAGCACAAGTTTGAAATGGCAGGGCGGGAGCAGTCTCCCGCCCTGTCATTGCAAACTGCAATGTCCTGGGGGTGGGCACCCCGGGACACTGCTGGAGCGCGCCCTAGGGGGGGCAGTCCCCAGGGCCATGCAGGGCTCCAGGAGGGGGGCCGCACGGCCCCCCTCCCAAAATGTATGTAGCCCTGGGGAGTTTTGGTCCCCAGGGGTCCGCAACGGATATTGCATACATAATTTGTGCCCCGGGGAGGTGGTGGTGCCTGGGGCAGTGTGGGGAGGGGCAGGAGCCCCCCTACACTTCTTTAATTGTATTGGAGCCCCGGGGAGGTGGTGTTCGCCGGGACTTGGGGGCCCGTGAGGCCCCCACCCTTAATTTCAATGTGCCCCGGGGAGGTGGTGGTCCTCATGGCAGTGTGGGGGGGCAGGAGCCCCCCACCCTTCTTTAATTGTATTGGAGCCCTATTGAGGTGGTGGTCCCTGGGGCTTGGGGGGGCCCATGAGGCCTCTGCCATAATTTCAGTGTGACCCAGGGAGTTGGCGGTCCCGGGCAGCATGGGGGGACATGAGCCCCCCACACCTATTTATTTCAATTGAAGCCCCGGGGAGGTAGTGGTCCCCAGGGCTTAGGGTGGGCCAGCGAGGCTCCCCGCACATAATTACAGTAATGCCCCTGGGAGGTGCCCCCCATGCATTTTTTATGAAAAGCCCCAGGGAGGTGGTGGTCCCTGGGGCTGCGGGGGGGGGCGCGTGCCCCACATAATAATAACGAAGCCCCAGGGAGGTGGCAGTCCCCGGGACTGCGGGGGCCCCCACGGTCCCCCACCAGATAATTATTCATTGCCCCAGGAATTGGCCCACCCGGGGGTTTATTTAAACAAAGAACGTGAGACTGCACTTCTTCTTTTTTTCAAAAAAGATTCTGTTCGAATAGCGCAACCAGCTTGAATACCGCCAAAAATATTATAAAAATGGTTTTTTGTTTACCTTAGGGGTCCCTGTGGGACCCCTGAGTAGGCCTAGGGGATCAGGGTGTTTGTACCCTGCCCCCTTTCTTATATTTTAGCATTTTTTTCACCTTTTTTCTTGTGACTCGGTTCAACTGAGTCACAAGATGGCTGCCAACACTTCCTGGTTTGAAGTGTTGGCAGCCAATCAGAGACAAGCTCGTGAACGGGAGGGTTCTCGGTTCCACCATGGTCACCAGATATATAATTACTTTTATTTTCTAATTTCTCAGAAACTACTGAACGGACTTACACCATTTAAAGCAAAGCATGCACTCTGAACAAAGAGCTACCTCTCTGCTAAATTTGATGTATTTCTGTCAAGTCCTAACCATAACTAGCTACGGGAGACCACCAGTAGGTTTTATATATTCACTGAAAAGCCAAAGGTTACGGGAACATGATAGTTAGGCTGACATTTCACTTGCACAAAACCAGAGAAATTCAGCAGTTATAGTTACCCGGGCACTATAACTCTTGCCCCCGCAATGCACTGCTTATGACCTCACCTATTACATCACTCATGACATGGTCACTGACATCACTAAAAATGTCTTATTACCCCACCCCATTAGGAGTAAGTACTACCCATTTTCCAAGCACTCTCCTGGGCCCTGCACACATTCACTATTAAATAATATACTTATGTCCAGAAGATATAGGAGAGGCTGCTGTTCTTGCAAGGTAAAGATTTTATAGTACAATTCCAGTACAACATTTCAGTTAGCCACACAATTAATTTTATGTGGTAGTACCAAAATACAAAATAAAATGTAATTGTAGCAGGACTTTCGTCCTGTTTCCTGAAAAAGTCTTGAATCCTCGTCCAATAACATGGAGAGAAAATGAGTAAGACCTAAAACGCAGGAATTATTTATCAGCATGTCTGTTGCCAGTCTGGCTTCTATAAGCTCATTACTACAGCACATATCTTGTAGTCAGCTACATTATGTTGGTACTTACAGGAGCTTACTTGGTAATGACAGCTTAGACTCCCCATCCAATACAGTTTAACTTAGCAATACATAACATTAAGAATAGCCAATAACCATCTAAAATGCATACTTACTAAAATTATGGGCAATTTTATGATTTAAGAGAATTTTCTGACTTGAAAGGGAATCTGAAGGGTTGTCTGTAGAAGTTGTTCTGCCCGCTGCACTGAACTGATCCAAGATCTTAGGCAGATCAATCTTCTTTGTCCCCAGTTTGCATGAAGCCCAAAAGGATGTATTGATCTATAACACATAAAATGTCTATCAGTTGTTCTTCCGCTGAAACCAGCAGTTATGTTGGGCATGAACAAAATATATTTGAAACAAAGACCAAAAAAAATGTAGTTGTGAACTGTAATGTCTAGATCATTTTCAAAAACATTCAATTTTGCCTCAATGATAATTTATCAATTTTAATTACACATAATCATGTGAGCCTATATTCATTGGAATAATTGACACAAACTTTAGTCTGAAAGCTATCCTTATTTCATTTTTCAAGCCAAACATTAGGAATTAAACAAAAATTGTTAAAATGAGAGATAGATGTTCTGGTAAAAGGATGGACGAAGTGACATGAGAAAGCAGTGTTTGCTACCTGGAGCTACAGTGCACTCCTTTATTGATGTGACAACTAGTAGACGTATGGCACCAACAATTTGGATTATATAGACGCACACCTGACTTCATTCATTGTAGTGTAAATTGGTGTACAGTTACATGAACCCAACAATACACTGTGTGTGAAATAAAAGGCACAAAACCACTTTCAGTATATTTGACCTTTCCAGAAATTATAAAATGTCCATCCGAGTACCGTGTCAAGTAACAGAGTAAATGCAGTAGCATGCAAAAGCATATACTGAAAACCCTGATTGATCCACACTTAGAGTAGGTTGAAAGTGAGTTTGGCTAGGCTTAGTAATTTGGAGGTATCCCAATCAATCAGTAAATCAAGCAATATAACTTTATTTATTTATTTTTTGGGAAGTTTATAAAGCGCACAGCTACCCTCAACGGGGGTGTCCGGGCGCAAATACAGATGGCAGATGAAAGGTGCAGAGAGAAGAACTAGGGGTTGGTAAACATCCAGGGGCCCGATTCACAGAACTAACTTAAGACAAAATCCTAAACTTACTACTTTTGGTATTCACAGAAGTTAGGATTTTGTCTTAAGTTTGTCTTAAGACAAACTTAAGACAGACTTAAGACAGTCTTAAGACAGACTTAAGACAGTCTTAAGACAGACTTAAGACAAACTTAAGACAGACTTAAGTTAGGATTTTGTCTTAAGTTTGTCTTAAGTCTGTCTTAAGTCTGTCTTAAGTCTGTCTTAAGTTTGTCTTAAGTCTGTCTTAAGTTTGTCTTAAGTCTGTCTTAAGACTGTCTTAAGTCTATCTTAAGACTGTCTTAAGTCTGTCCTAAGTTTGTCTTAAGACAAACTTAAGACAAAATCCTAACTTCTGTGAATACCAAAAGTAGTAAGTTTAGGATTTTGTCTTAAGTTAGTTCTGTGAATCGGCCCCCAGGTCTTTAAGGCACTCCGAAAGATGGGTTCTGACTCAGAAGAGGAGAGAGAGACTGGGAGGGCGTTCCAGATTCTGGAGGTAATGACCGCAAATGCTCAGCCACCCATTCTGGTCCTGCGAAAACAGGGGTAACAAGGAGAAGAAGATGGTTGGATCTGAGAGTCCGACTTTGTTGATAGTGTTTAAGTCTGGCTCTCAGGTATACAGGGACATGTCCCCGAAAAGCTTTGAAAGTCATAATGAGCCATTTATTCGGTTTAATTAATACACAGCAAAAAAAAACCTTAACAAAACATATTTCATAATTTAAGAAAATCTTGAACTTAAACGAAAAGTACATCGCACTAGAGAAGTACATTTCCTAAAACCTGCAGAGTCAAACTGAGTCTGGTGTTCTAAACTGTTAGCTTAGCATGAATTGTAGAAACCTTATTAAGTCACAATTTGGACAATGAAATAACAATATATTTGCATACATTATAACTCTAAGTTACTTCTTTGTTTAGGTGTAAAATTATGATGCCTAAGCATGGCCAAACCGATTGTCTTGTCCCGCAGCATTAGGACACAGAGTAGGGCTGGACTGCAGCCAGCAAAGTTCAGTAATTTAAAACCGAAACCAAATAATGCTTATGGATAGAAAGAAAAATATGACAAACCAGGGTGCATTGTATACTGGACTTGGACAAAATCACAGGGGCATGGTAACAATGGATTAGGGGGGACCAGCCCATGGGAAAAGTCTTTAAAAGAAAAGATGAATTTCACTATCTCCCTAAATGTCTGCCAATGAATATAAAATGCAGATTTGGCCCAAAACATATCTTGCTTTAAAATAGAAATAGATTTAGGGTTAGAGAACAAATCTTGTCATCCAAGTTCGGAGTATAATAATGTTTTTGAAAAATAGGATCCTCAGGGATCCGTCTAAGAACAATTAGAAATGGCTGCTCTTTTAAATTGAATATCAGACTTAGCCGAAACTATGCTCCAGAGGAACATTTGCCAGGGTTTAATTGCATTTACTAGATAAGGCTGACCAAGTTCTTCATAACAAATATAAGTAGGGTTGCTGGGGAAGGGGGTGGGGGAGGGGGAAGAAATCAATCATCTACAAAGCCTATCTTTCCTCATTAGAGGGTTTACCACATCTGCATATACTCACTCCATGTCTAGCAATGGATATACATTTACATTTCAAAATATCGAGCATATGCTTTACTAATCCGGATTTTAATTAAGATGCAAAGTTGAACAGAGCTCCTATACATAGTAGTATATTCCTGCTAAAGGATGGCGAATAAATTATGCCATCTACCAGAATTTTCAAACGGGACACCAAGCTATGGGAAAGAGTGTTCCTTATATTTTATCATTGATCTTGAAAAGCCTGGACTTTGTAAATTTAGGGCAGTCATCATAATAAATGTTTTAGGAAAGTTAGTACTTAAATCTAATTGGTCAGTTAACAATTTAAAGGAATCCTGCAAAATTTTAAACAATTCAGAATGAACTCTAAGTACAGCATCGCCCAGCATAAGTCAGAGCTGGAATAGGGTGGTAACCTTTCACTGGATTATCCTGACCACGACTCAAGTATGCAAGATAAGGGTGATTGGGGACATAACACATCCATGTAGAACACCCCTTCATGAGTTAAGAGGTTCTGTGCGTTCATCCTCAGCTCCAACTATGACCTTAGTAGATGACTTCATGTGTATTGGTCTCAAGAAGTTAAACAAGGCTGTATCCAAAGCCCATATTTTATCCACTTTTTTAAATGAAGGATGGTGTTGCAGTAGCAGTGGTTGGCCAAGCGTGGTGCTGAACTTACAACTACTTTGGCAATAGTAATTTGGCTCCACTCCCTTTTTCAGGGGGCGTAGACATGTACATTTTACTTTTTTGAGAAACTTTATACTCAGATTTCTAATTGGCCAAAAAGTGGAGCAAACGTTCTCAAAAATGTAATTTGTTCAAAAGTGTAAGTTTCCAATGGGAATCAGCCCCCTGTGTATAAGGGACATTTGTTTATTTTACAAGCAATGCCTGCTTTGGAGGATGTAGAGTTGGTTTATTCTGAAAAATAGAAAACTTTAAACGGACTGCTATGAAATAGCAGCCGACAAGCACTGCCAAAGGTTCAGAGGAGAACACCTTTGCCAACAAAACATTCAGGGCATGCTAATGGGCAATTCGAAATATAATGGAAGATTCTCGGATTTGCTGGTAGAAATAGGTTCCTACCACACTCGTGGGTTGGTGGGCTGCCTGTTAAATTAAAAGTGTGCTCCTATGTTTTTTCTATCTCTGGTTTTACCCAGAAATCATTTCCTTTGCTAATTCTGAACCACAGTTCCAAAGTATTCTTAGTTACAATCAAACACGAACGTTTTCAGCAGGAAGAAAAAGCATGTTTTATGCCCGAAGTGACACTAAGCATTCAAGAAATGGGGGTACATCTGGCACGACAGGAGTTATTTCGTCGTGTGTTGAGTCTAAACCCTTAGTGATTGTTGAATCATTTAAAAGTTTACTCAAGTCAATTATGCACATTTACTGAGTCACCTATTTAATGCATGAAAAATGCAAAAGGTTTTTAAAAAAAAAGAAAACTAGAAGTATGTAAATTATATTTGGCACTAACAGCGAGAAGATAGAACTAATCTCCTTAAATAGACAAATAGAAAACACGGCATGCCTGCCTGCAAAACTAGTGAAATGTAACAGCTGGTTTATGACCTTTAATGCATAAATAGCATCCGAATTAGTGTGCTCACATGCTGATATAAACCGTCTTGTAAGCACAGGAGAAGAGGTCTATCTATCAGCAACAGCGCAAACGTCGCATCATATTTGTAAAGCTTGTCTGCAACTAGAAAAGAATAGAATCAATTCCAAATACAGCTATTCTGTAAATACTTTTTGGGAATGCTGCTCGACACAGAATTGACCGATTTTACATTTAGTTATTTAGGAGAAATTGATTTGCATGGAAAGGGAAAACAATATTGAAGCTGTCTAAAAAGAAAATCCTTGGCATCTTATACATCAGTTACATTGTCACTGAAAGTAGTATACAATAGTTTTATATCAATAATGAGTATTGATTTGTGTTTATTTTTTGTGTAACTTTCAATACATCCATCACATCTGTAATTCAATTCAAATTACACTTTAACTTTGTATCAACAATGCAAATATGGCGTTAGACAATTCAGTCGTTATCGCCTTTTACAGATTCAGTGTATCAGTAGTTGGTGTAGTATCTTAACGTTCAGATTTTGACTATAGCCAACTTTACTTAAATAACACATAATAATTTGCCCTGCCTCCTGGAACTCTTACAATACATCCACATATCACCACATGCATTACGGCTATTTTTCCCTCCATTTTATTGTGCTATCCCAAAAACCTGCTCCAACATTATGCGGTGTGTGCTTTATTCCTTATGTTTTCCAATGCCCAATGTACATGAGTTATGTGGTTTACCGCGATGCTTGGGGGCTCCGTGCGTATCTGGAAGGGTGGATGGGGAGGAGGTGGAGAAGGAGAGATTGGGGACCTTACAAAGAATTGGGGGGGGGGGGAGTGGAGCAGGTTTGGAGGGATCAATAATGAGTATTGATGATGCTAATGTACTTTAGTGTTCTGCTGATCTTTGGAAGGTGTATATCATTTTTATGTTTTAATGTCTCTGTCATTATCAGTGGTGTGAACTTGCTTTGCCCACATGAAGTGAATTGTACACTGCATAAGGTCTGTAGAGTTACCCGCTTTGATCATGCTTACAATCAAGTATTTTTTTCCCCTCTTCCATATTTTAGAGGGTTAATTCTCCTTCAAAGTAAGGGGGCCATTTGGAGTTTGGAGGATGTAAAACATCTGCCAAAATGGATCGTGGATGCCTCTTCACCCCTATTTGTAAATTGAATATTCTGAGAAAGCGCACAGTCATACCAACACCTTCATTATTGCAGGCATGGAACCATAATGCTCCACAAAAACGTAATAGGGTGAATGACACTTTTGACTGAAGAAACATTTTTTCTATTTATGAGAGAAGTCACTTATTTTGTTTTATCTTCAGCAAACACCTTTCAATATGTTTTAAAAGTAATGGCAGTGTGCCCAAATTATAAAAAAGAGCATTATGTCAGAGGAGGACACCACCAAGTTGAGAGAGGATTCCAAAATAGGTCATGATGGCCGCTGAGCACCAGGGATGGGCTGCGCTGTTTCCAAAGTAGCAATCATATTCTAGATGGCAACTGGATAGTACAGATTGCCCGAGGTGCCATGCGTTAGGTGCCCATCCAACAGAGAAACTGCCAGACCAGGTGAATAACATTAAATGAACATTCTCTCTCTCTCTCTCTCTCTCTCTCTCTCTCTCTTTGTTTCCCACTTACACACACAAACACAGTCATGCATGCAAAGGCAGATTAACACAAACATATACAGACATGCATGCGCACCCACATACAAGCACATGCACACAAACCCCACACAGCGCTGTCTCCTGCACTTGAGGTCTTGTTTATTTACCTGTTTTGTCCACTTCTGGAACTCATTCTGTGGCTCATGCAAACGTCATGAAGGGTGAGGGACCATTTATAAGGTCCACATTGTCATTGACACTAAGAGTGTGAGTACCGGGCCCTGCCAGTGGCTTGCTGTCCTTTGAGACGAAGACTATAAACATCTGGTGGAGATTTGAGGGCTACAGTTTCAGCCCCAGTTCTCTGGTGAACTCACTGTCGCTCTCCTGTGGCTGTTCATTTGCCCCAAGGACTTGAAGTTTTCTGGCACCATATCCAGAAGTCAACGTCACACATCGGAAGACCCTTACAGTGAGAGCCAGGATTTCTGGGTTGATCCTGCACAGAGTCATTGATGTGGGCCACCACTGCTCAGTCTTCTTGAGTGTGGTACACAGAGATCAATTAAATCACTAGAAAGAGCCTTGCCTTCCCCTAGCTTAATATGCAGAAAAAACAGATGTTGAGAATTATGAAATAATTCAATCATCCCAAGAATTTTTGAAATTTTGGACTAATCAGGACATTATTCGAACAATGAAAGTGAAAGTGCAGGTACACTCTGCCAGTGTGTTGGACCTGTGACACACATTTGTAGTACATAATTTGTCAGCCATATTTATTGCAATCTGTCTCAACCAGAATCTCAGCGCATGCAAGATAAAAGTTGTAGAGATGTGCACCTTCCATGTGCTATTACACCGAGCAATGCTAACCCTTATAGCACAAGAACTACCTTCACTGGTATATTCCAAAAACTGCAGCAACCAGTCATCTCAAACAGCATAGCTGCCCTCCAGTGGTCAAGCTCTCTTTTTTAAGTGTTTTGAGAGAAGGTCTCTCACCCTTCCCTGTAGATCATGGAACTACTTCTTGCAGTCCTATATGGTCCAGTCATGGGACAACATTATATTCACCTTGTTAGTGATTGTGTAAGATTCTTGTTTTTTCTTTTGGTGCTGTCTTCACCATTGAGTTGTGAAAAATACGCAATAGACTGTGTGGTGCGGTGAAATGTTAAAATTCTTCAAATGAGCTGGGGCAGTTGCCATGAAATGAAGCACAAAGACCCAAACAGAAGAGTGGCGGGGGAAGTTTCCTGTGTCCGCTAGCCTGCCGGAGGACACTGCTTGACCTGGCTCCTGCACCGAGGGCTCCTGGCATTTGCCCCTACACCGCTTATCCCCCACACGCCGCCGCGTTCATCAGCTTTGCGGCCGCGTATTGAACGGGGACTACGTCTCCCAGTACCACCTGGGGTACCTGGGGCCGGAGATCACGCCCATCGACACCTGGAGGCGATATCAACGCGAGGACACTCTCGGCAGAGCGGGGGAAGTTTCCTGTGTCCGCTAGCCTGCCGGAGGACACTGCTTGACCTGGCTGCTGCACCGAGGGCTCCTGGCATTTGCCCCTACACCGCTTATCCCCCACACGCCGCCGCGTTCATCAGCTTTGCGGCCGCGTATTGAACGGGGACTACGTCTCCCAGTACCACCTGGGGTACCTGGGGCCGGAGATCACGCCCATCGACACCTGGAGGCGATATCAACGCGAGGACACTCCCGGGCGGCGCCGGGCTGAGCCCGAGCAGAGGGCGGGCCGTCTGTGGCCGTCAGGGGCAGACAGAGGCAGGGCTGGGCCACCCCCCTTGCATCGCCAGGCTGTACAGGTATTTATACAAACCATGGGGAAACGTACGATGAAGCCCACATCTGCCACTACTGCTATCCCTATTGAACAGTCCACATCGATTGATACATTATTGGCTAATGCCCTTACTATGGTTACCAACGAGATTGCCGATACCGAACGCAGGATGTCCTTTGGATTTCCTACTACTACCCTGCCATGTTCCCAGTCTCCTAATGTTTTACCTACTTTGGGTCTCCCTCTCTCCCCTACAGTAACGGTCATCAAACCATCAGCCCAAGCTGACACTGTAACTCCCATTACTGACACAACCAGTCTGGTGACTGTACCTGTAACTGACCGACTAGTGGAATCCGCACTAGATAAAACACCATGTCCCAACACAACAACAAGGGAGAAACGTAAGAGAGGCCCAGTGAAATGTACCATAAACAAAAGGAAACAATCAAGACACTGTAGAAACCAACCTACCCCACAAAGTTTATGGAACAAAAACAAAGGAAATGACTGTGAAATAGTGATATCAGGTACCACTGAGGACTTATCATCGCAACTTTCACCATTGGATGAAGGAACGGGAAGACTCACTGTCTCTATTTGTAGACCAGAGTCTTCAGCCCTGGATAAAGGTACTTGTGGGGTCCCTATATCATGTGATGAGAGTACTGACAATTCGGTCAGTACCCAGACTGAGCCCATTGACCGAAATATTCAACCCAAAGTCAATGGCAATCTGATTGAAACTATCGTTGATACCATTTTTAAGCAAGTTGAAATTCAAATAGCTAAACAATTTAATGTTGTTTTTAAGAGACTGGACAAAATTGAAAACCTTGTTAAAAAAGAGGAAATTAAAAGGAAAGGTATTATTAGTGTGGATGTAGCCCGGGGTGAAAAAATTATGAATAAGTTAGAATCATTATGTAATGGTCTGAGGGAGGGGGGTTTGGCCACTGCTGATGATTCTGGCCATAGCTTAACAGCTGTTAAAGCTGTCTCATCTAGCAGCACTTTAGCTAATACCCCACCCGCACTGACCATGGGCCCAAATCATGACTCATCTGGAGTAGCAGGAAGAGCTACTACTAATATTGTGAGCTTGGATGCTAATCCCACTATTACTCCATCAGTAACCCTAAAAGATAGGACAGGCAACATATCGGATAGTGTAAGCACAAGCAGAGGTGCGTTAGTAAGAAATAGTACCACTAATAATTTAGGGCCATCACTTCACTTACCCCCAGAAGCCTGCCCATATGTTCTAGTGTTAGCAGGCGTACCAGCCCTTAATGAAAACCAAAGCGAGTCATGGCCACAATTGCATAACAAATGCATTGATTGGCTGACTAAACATAAAGGGGCAAGATGGAACATATCAAATGAGATTATATCAACCCGTCGGGTAAGTTGGGTGGGCCCACAACACAAAAATATTAGTGGGGACTGTATAGTGATCAACTTCCGACACCCGAGCTCTGTAAGATTCTTTTTAGACACACATAACACCTATGCCAGCACATCTACTGCCATAACTCTTCACCCATTGGGCCACTTTTACAGGCCCCCACACAGAATATTTCAAACGGCCTCTAATACCTTTATCCAACAGATTTTCTGCTCTATCCGAATTAGGAAGCCTAGATTGACCACTATTAACATCTACTATTACACTTGACAAGGTTATTAGCACAATGCCTTTGGAAATGGCAAAACCTATAAATACTCATAAGTCCTGTCCAGATGGATTAATTCCACCCTATGTAGCACGCCCCGACTCTTCCATTGCCCTTCCTTCTCCCACCACTATTCCACTAACTGATACTCTTAGTGTCATTAGTTGGAATATTGCTGGGCTTTCAAGTAAGATGAAAATTAAAGAATGGGTTACCTGGATAAGTAACTTTGATGTGGTAATGTTGCAGGAAACGTGGTGCACATGCGCCCAATTATTGGAGGGTTTTTTCTGTCATAATCTTACTGCCTTGCCCTCTGTTTCGGGGCGACCAAGTGGTGGTCTATCCATCTGGGCAAAAATCTTTAAGGACGTGAAAATTGAACCTTTACATGTGGTCAGTAAATATCTGATAGCCGTGAAATATGTTGCAAGGTTAAAAATTTGTCTTATAAACTTTTATAATAATAATTTTATTAACCATCCAAATCCTATCTTCTTAGAATTGTTCAATTTTATTGATGAAGTTGCGAATGGAGAAAAGTTTGGCCAATTTGATGGCATTTGTGTCGGCGGAGATTTTAATGCCCACATTCATTATACATCCCCGCCTTGTAGACGAGGTGCTGAATTATTGGATTTATTACATAGCAGGGATTTAGACGATGTAATGAGCTACTGTGGAACCCCTGAGGGAATTGAGCCGGCCCCTACTTATATTGGCCGTGGTAGTTCAACTACGATTGATTATATGTTTACCTCTTCCCTCCTTAGCGAAGTGTTACTTAGTTCCGAGGTTGTTAGTAGCTCATATAGCGATCATCTGCCCATAGTAATCCAACTTAAATCTATTAAAAAACCTATAGGCCCACATGAGACAGGAGCCCAAAATATTACTGTCTCCACAGACGGGCTCAGGATTGTCTGGAGAGGGATCGACAACCAAGAGATCCTATCTACTGTGATTAGGAATAATCCTCTGTTGATCTCTAAATGTTTAGCATTTGGTGGCCCCGATATAATTAAGTCTTTCTGTGATTTATGCATAGTTATAAAAAGGGCAATATCCAGACCGTCAAAAGAACATAACGTAACCAACCAAAGATGGTTTGACACTAATTGTTCGAGGGCCAATAGAGAACTTAGAAAGGCCTTGGCAGTTAAACCCCGAGATGTGTCCCTTGTCAGTTCACTACGCTCTAAATACAAACATGCACTAAAAGTTAGAACTGAGGAGCTTTTAATAAGTCACTGGGATAATCTCACGAAATCCGCAGCCTTAAAAGATTCAACTGGGTTTTGGAGAGATGTAAAGAACTTGAGAGCCCTGGGAAGTAACATCACCCCGATCAATTGCAACATCACAGGAGACTAATGGGTCACCCACTTCTCAAAACTTTATGCGGAAGTTGGAGATCACACCGAGGATAATTTCCCCGACAGTACCATAGTCATAACATCAGAGGAGGTAGAGGAAGCTATTGCAAATAGTGCCGGTAACAAGGCACCAGGCCCGGATGGCTTGTCTATTGACCAGATTAAATCCAATACAAGCTTCTGGGCCCCCTTACTCTGTAACCTTTTTAACAATCTGAGTAAGAAATCTATCCCCTCGACATGGTCCAGTAGTACCATCGTACCTATTTTCAAAAAGGGAAATAGGTTGGACCCGGGGTGTTATCGACCAATATCATTGATCGATAATACCCTGAAGGTCCTTGGTAGGGTCCTATTTGATAGAATTAGCACATGGGCAGATGATAATTCTATTATCCACCGTTGCCAGCTAGGCTTTAGGAGCAAACTTGGCACGGTGGAACAATGTCTGAACCTCAACCTTATAATGGCTAAATACACAAGAGCCAAACAATCCCCTCTGTATTTTGGGTTTATGGACCTAAGCTCAGCATTTGATTTTGTTAACCGTTCTCGCTTATGGTCCATTCTTTTAAACTACGGTTTAGACGGACCACTAGTCCACTTTTTGGCCAACCTCCATCGCAACCTGAAGGCCCGCGTCCGAATAAATAATGAAGGCGAGGTCTCAAACGAAATTTTAATAGGCAAGGGGGTGAGACAGGGCTGCGTTCTGGCCCCCTTGCTTTTTATATTATACATCAATGAATTAACCCCTTCTTTATGTAACTTGACAAAAGACGTCCCTATCATTAATAAGAAACCAATCCCGGCGTTACTCTACGCGGATGATGCGGTACTCATGGGCCGCACTCCGAATGCCCTGCGTATTTTAATATCGGGATTTGTTGATTACATGTCTGACTTAGGTTTGTGCACTAATTTTAGTAAATCCTTTATAATGACCTGCGGCCCTAAAAATTATAAAATCCCAAAGATTGTGATAGGTCAAAATTCTTTAAAAAGCACTTGCACTTTCCCATATTTGGGTCTGCTATTTTCCAATAGCGGCTCGTGGCAACCCCACGTTGCAATGGGGAGAAATAAACTCTCCAAATCGATTAACTCTGTTACCTCCCTCCGTCAACCGCGCCAGGAGGACGTGGTTTCCAGTTTATTACAAATTTACCTCCCAACTGGTACATACGGTGCTGAAGTCTGGGGGTTCTCGAACTGTTCCGAATTACAGAGAGAAGAGAATAGATTTTGTCGGAAAATCTTGGGGGGAGTCATTAGTGCACCAACCACCGTATGCCATAACGAATTAAAACTACACTATGTTGAGGATTTTATAAGAGCCAGACCCGCATTGTTCTGGTTAAGGGTCTGGAAAAACCCGGCAGCTTCCTTGTCCCGTGAGATTATTATGGACTGTCTGAATAGTGAGAATGTCGGCTTAATTCCATGGATTAATGCGGTAGAAAAGAGCCTCGTGAGTGTCAACTATGGTCATCTTTTCACACACCCCGATCAGATCGATGGCTCCCACAAAAATTTGGTGAGAAGGGCACTCTATCAGCATTTCCACAAAGAGAGGGAAAGAGTAGATTTTGCGAAACAATCTACAACCAATTACTTACAAATCCAGGAACCATCCCCCGAATTCCCGATGTTACCACAGCCCTATTTACGTAAAAAACTGGGCAGGTGGAACAGGACCTTACTATTCAGATTTAGGGACCGGAGTATTGTAAATCTTATCTGCTTTCCACTGGGTTACATTAAAAATCTGGAAAAATTAAATTGTCCTTGTGACCATGGTGGAACCCAGAGTATGCTACATTTTATTTTTGGCTGTGGTTTCTACAAGAAATTTACAAGGCATTATTTAATCCCCTACTGTAGAAAGCACGACTTGACCGATCACAATTATGCTTATAGACACTTTTTAATGTTGGGATCAGATGAATTAATTTTTAGAGTCAGTAATTTTCTTAATGCTATCGTACGCTCACGCAGGTCTTTGAGAATTGATTAATCTCATATTGAGATATGCACTTTGCACTTTAATACACGATTTGCACTAACCCAATGTAATGTAACGCATTTGTCTTGTTTTCATAATACCCATAGTTATCCTTTTTCTATATATTGCCACATATTGTATCTAAGGTGGTTTTGTGCACTGTATGGTATAAAGGTCATTTGAGTTTTCATTGTTGTTTTTATAAATTATATTTGTAAATGATAAGTTGTGGCCCAAAACTGTAGTATTATATGTGTATTTTAAAAATTATTTTGTGCTTTTATGGATGGTTTTTGAAATCCGAATAAAGTCTATTTGAATTGAATTGAGTGCCTAGTATCACCGAACACTGAGAAACAGTATAATAATTTCAAAGGGAGAAGGGCTCAGCAAATGTCATTTTAAGCAATTAGAGATCAGATGAGGTTGTTGAGAACAGTCAGATGAATATGAGTATTTGAACAAGAAAGAGTGGCAAACGCAAACTCTAGAGGGGAGAACCAGTTTATTGCCTGTTTAGTGGATGAATGGTTCAAACAGTCTGCAACAGTGTTTGATGGTCTTTTGTATAAGAATTCGTTTAATATGGTTTCTGGTGGCAGGGTTAGTGGGTGGAATTTAGGAGAGGGTCAGGAGATACTAAGAATAATTGTGAGAGCAGTCTAGTTAGTATACATTTCAATGGAAAAGTAAGGACTCAAAGTCATAGCAGAGCAAGGGAAGTTCCAGTTTTTCAGGCCAGCTGTCAGCTGTGTGAGCACTGAAGATGATGTGGTTATGATTGTATATTTCTTGGTTGATACTGAGGGCTCTATCACGAGCCTGGCAGTCCACGGACCGCCAGCCTCTTGGGGAAGTGTTGCCCCACCACAGCCGCCAGGATACCGCCGGTGCTGTGGCAGTCAGGAGTCCGCAATATGCTTGGCGGGACCACTGCAGGCCTGCCAAGCATATTACAAGTTTCCTCTCAACCACAGTTTTCATGGCGGTTTGTCCTCCATGAAAGAGGAAACGTGTAGGGCCCCCCTTGTGCCTCTGCACCCTGGGGTGCGTGCAGGGAGTCACAACATGTACCCCTGTGTGCATGCACCACAGTTTCTGCACGGCATGGACTTTACAGTTCATACCGTGCAGGTACCGTTTTTGCCATTCCCATTGCGGGGCCTATTTTCTGGGCAAGCCATGGGAACGTAAAAAATAGCCTGTCAGATACGAGAAATGCTTGTAACCTGGCTGGAGGACTGACCATGGGTTTGGCTGGGTGGCGGCAGGGCGGACCTGGCACCGCCAAACTTGTAATCAGGCCTTAGTGTAGATACAAAAGCTTTCAGAAATAGTCTGAATGTTTGATGATCAGGAGCTTACATAAATGTATCTCATGAATACTCATGTTGGACCACCTTGATATGGTCCTAATTGTATGTAACAGAGGAAGATAGTTTTAAACACCGTGTGTAATTGTGATCAAAGCCCAGGAAGAAGAGGTGTCAAGCCTTGAAATGCGTTGGCGATTTAAATTGCCAGAATTGGGTGCGAGTTGGAGTGAATTACGCCGGAGGGCCGGCGAGCTGTTGTGTGCCCTCTTACAGCTTTTAGGCATTTGTTGATTCATACGTTGCACGGCCACCCTGCCGTGAGAGAGGAGCACCATCTCATCATAAAAGGAAATAAGAGGCTGTGGATGGAACTGTTTCCAACCGGCAAACAGCACAGTGAGCCATCATTTTATTGAACTTGCCCCGTGATTCTGGACCTTACAAAAGGTACTAAAATGTGATAAAAAATTGACAATTGTGCAGCACACCCACTCAGGGGAGATATTATGCTTGCTTTAAGGTCTATATAAACCAGAATGCCTTGTGAAGTTACATGCTGCGAGTGAGGCCAACTAGGGGGCCATAGAGCAAATAAAAGAGCCGGAAATGTTAATAAGCGAGTTCGTGCTGGTAATTGTGATCAAAGCCCAGGAAGAAGAGGTGTCAAGCCTTGAAACGCATCGGCGATTTAAATTGCCAAAATTGGGTGCGAGTTGGAGTGAATTACGCCGGAGGGCGGGCGAGCTGTTGTGTGCCCTCTTACAGCTTTCGGGCATTTGTTGATTCGTACGTTGCACGGCCACCCTGCCGTGAGAGAGCAGCACCATCTCATCATAAAAGGAAATGTGAGGCTGTGGATGGAACTGTTTCCAACCGGCAAACAGCACAGTGTGCCATCATTTTATTGAACTTGCCCCGTGATTCTGGACCTTACAAAAGGTATTAAAATGTGTTTAAAAATGGACAATTGTGCAGCACACCCACTCAGGGGAGATATTATGCTTGCTTTAAAGACTGTATAAACCAGAATGCCTTGTGAAGTTACATGCTACGAGTGAGGCCCACTAGGGGGCCATAGAGCAAATAAAAGAGCCGGAAATGTTAATAAGCGAGTTCGTGCTGGTAATTGTGATCAAAGCCCAGGAAGAAGAGGTGTCAAGCCTTGAAACGCGTCAGTGATTTAAATTGCCAGAATTGGGTGCGAGTTGGAGTGAATTACGCCGGAGGGCGGGCGAGCTGTTGTGTGCCCTCTTACAGCTTTCGTGCATTTCTTGATTCATATATATATGTATATATATACACACACAGACGCACACACACACACACATCCACACACACACACAAACACACACACAAAAACACAGTGCCTCAGATATTATATGCAATGCTGTGACTCCTACTGTTGTCTGTTGTCACCTGAAGTGCAGTGATTTTCAGCCATTGTGCTAGATACAGCCATGGGGATAGGGGAGAAGGAGATGTTTTTCTCATCTATACTTAAAACATAATGTCTTTAATTTACTTAAGCAACTCCAAAGAGATCATCTGCCTGCAGCTAAACAAAAGAGAAGACCTACCTGTCAGCTCTTGCATGAGATGTGTCCTCTCTGTCTGAGTGGTAGAGAAAACTGTTCCCAGCGCAACGTCTGCATTTCTCTCTTTCATAAATTGTACCTACCCTCTGATGACACACAAGGCTAAAGAGAGACAACTTTTGTCTGTCAACTCTGCTTCTGCCTGTGAAATAACCTTCATATGGCTGGAGGATGCAGAAGGTCCTGGGTCAGTGTAAGTACACTACCTGCCTAAACCGTTTACAATTTGACTTTTCTCCCTTTGCCTCTATGTGTAACCTTCCTCCTGAGACTGGAATCTGCAGAATGTCCTAAAAACAGAGATATCAGGAGAGGTGTGGCCAGGGCAGCCAAGATGAATGCGGCGAGTTAGGGTTGCTCCCGAGACCCCTCCACTATCTGAGGCCAATATGCCTGGAAGTGCTTTTCTTCCCCCCTTGTGTGTGGGGGCTGCAGGAGACTATGGCAGTGGGAGGCAGGTGCCATGGGAGCCACCGGCCCAGATGACAGCCTTGCAGTGCTCTCGATTGAGAGGACAGCGCTTGACTTGGAGACTGCATGGGGATCACGCTGAGTGCGCCAGAGCTGCAGACAGAACCTCAGTGGCCTGTTTTGCAGAGGAGCAGCTGAGACCCAGCCTGGAGGCAGGGGAGCCATCGGCCATGGAAAGCAACAGCATTCCTCCACCAAGGAAGGGTGGTCCCTTTGACCTTTAGACTTTTGGATGCTGGTGGAGCCCCTTCGATTTCCATTGAGGCTATGTCATTCCTATGATGGCTGTCAGCAGTTTCGGAGTTGGAGGGAATCCCAGGGTCCAGACTACCTTCTGTGGGGAGTGCTCACTATAGGGGGTACTATGCTCCAGCAGTGGGGGAGTGACTGGAACAGTGTTTGGAGGCTGGGGGTCCCGGGTCCTTAGGTCCCTCATCCACCAACATATTGTGGTACTTTGGCATGCAACGGAGGAGGTCGTTATGCGAGGCATGATGGCTGAGGCCAACGGCCATGGTGGACTAGTAGAGAGTCAGACTTTTGTATTGGAGGCCCTCACTTGGTTGTGCCCCTGCTGGGTCTCAGCCACAGGGGAGTCTCACTCCAACCCCCCTTCAATGAGACACTTTGCTGAGGACTCCTAGGGTCTCTCCCCGTCAGAGTTGGCCTCATGACTGTGCCACTATTGACACTTTGGGACACCGGCCTTGCAACAGACCTACCTGATCCATCGAGCACTCCTGCTGGGGGACACCTGGTGCTTTCATTAAGTTGTTGTTGCCCTGACTGCTCATGTAGGCCACAAGCATCAAAATAAAGCCTACATCCTGGCAGAGATGGGTCATGTTAATTCAGCCCTCGGCCCTGGCCTAGACTAGGATTGAGCAGTTTACTAAGCCGGTGCCTGGCCCATTTGGACCACTGGCAGTGCATTCTGACTAAGCCACTATTCCTCAGGTGAATGAGGACTCCAGAGAGGTAGTTGATCCTAAGGTAGGTGAGTTGAAAGTCAATGATTCCTTATTTCACCAAGATTTCCAGAACACAGCTGACGGAGGAGGACACCAGCATATCAACAGTTCAGGATGAGGTAGCCACCCTGAAACTCCAGGTCTATAAACTGCTCTAGGTGACGGCGGTGCTCAAGGATCCAGTGGAGGACGCTGAAAACCATTTGAGACAGAACAATCTCTGGTTTGTTGGATTTCGAGAGTATGCAGAGCCGTCTGATGTTGAACGGTTCCTGGAGGACTGGTCCAGGCCAACAGTTTATCAGCATGGTTCATGGTGGAAAGGGTGCAAGGGTTCTTGGACCACAAGCCTCCTCCAAGGACCCTAGCCCAAATGCAGATAGTGAGCATTCTCAACCACCATGACAGAGATGCTAGCCTCCAGGATGTAAGGGCACACTCCAACCTTCTCTCTCATAACCAGGAGATGATGGTCTTCCCGGGATATACTCATGCAGTCTAGCTGCCCCTACATTCTTTTGAAGAGGTCAAGCAGGAACTGTGGGCCCTCAACTTGCAGTACATGCGCCTCTTCCTGGCGTGGATAAAAGTGATCTTCAACTGTGACACTTAGGGGGTTATTCTGATGGTGGTCGTACCGTGCCCGATGGCTCATTGGTTGCGATCCGAATGCCATCTGTTGCTGCGGTCCGACCGACGTATTACAATGTGTTGGGTCAGAGGCAGAAGGCGGAGGGACAGTACTGAGGAAATTCGATTTTCGATCTCGATCGTATTGACCCACCATTTTGTAAATCGCCGCCATTTTGTGTTGACTTCGCTCAGGCAGCACGACAGACGAAGTCTTTTCTGCTTTTCCTGCAATATTGTGTCAAAATAGCCTTCTGCCTCTGTTTACGAAGCTGGTGTTAGAGACTGGCCGAGTACACTAATCCCTGTCTGGTTTTTCTAATCCCTGTCTCAACTATCTGTTGGTTCACACTATTCTCTCCTGACTTTATCTTATCTTCTGGCCTTCGCTGTCTTCTGCTCGTATTCTCTCGTTTCACAACTGTCCTCCAAAACACACAAACGTATCTCGCCACCTGCAAGTCAGTTTCAGACACGTTAATACCTTAACCTGTGGGGAGGGGTGGCAAACACAGTTGAAGGAGAGGCTTCTTCGAGTTACACGATACCTTGTTTTCCAATCGTCTCTATTGGCTCTATCCTATCTCAAACTTTCCTTATTGGCTCTCGATGTGTGTAAGAGGTGTGTTTTCTGGTTAATGTATATGTCTTCTATACCGATTGTACGCCACGGAATGAAGTGGCAGTCTCCTGAGAACATACCGTTTGTGTACTTCTAGGACAACTGTACTAGCTGCAGCTAATAAAATCTGATCTTTTACGCCGACAGAGTGTCCCCGTGTCTCTGTTAGCTGAAGCAGGAGAACCCAGGAGATTAAGGCGTACCCTGCGCCGCCAGACCCAAAAGGTTCTGGTTCTTCAACTGGCACCCAACGTGGGGCGGTTTCAGAGGTAGTGGTTCTGCCTGAAGGTCGTGAGGAACCCCGCAAGAAAATTCTGGAGGAATCGCGAGCCACGTCAAGCGACCCCTGTATGTCGAAAGTGGTCCGAAGGTCTTTTGCAGTGTGGTTACTCCTTCCTGACGGCTACTGACGACTGCTGCCCTGACTACCGCCCTGCCTTGGCCCTCTTTTTGATGATGTATGGTAAGGCGAGACGATTGACGGGGCCTCTGTTGGTGTAAGAAGACATCTTAGTTAAGTATTGGTGGGTCGCACCCACATTGGTTCTTTGGTTCTTTGGTCCTTTGGTTCTTTGGTTCTTAGGTTCTTAGGTTCATTGATTCGGGTATTGCAATAACCGAAGCCGAGGGGTAAGTACATTTGTGCTGTGTTAATATTGATTTTAACCCCCTTGATGTTTGTGAACAGTCCAGTGAAATAACGATGCCTGGTTTGACTAAGTTTGAGAAACTTTCTTGTTTTGGTTGTAATAGGGTTTCCCGGCTGGAGGACTCTTGTCCGATTCCTTCGGTTGGAACTCCCACTTATGAGCTCTATTCTAAACATGGTGTTGGCCCCATTGCCTTTAACGAGGCATTGATCCGATACACGAAGAATGATGGTGTTTTAAAATGGCCAGAAAATGGTAGCTTTGAGCCTGACATATTAGATAATTTGGAAGCTATTTTATTTAAAAGAAAAGCCCGGCCGGCAATGTTTGACTCTTCCCGCCTTTGGCGTAAGGAAGCCAAACAGAGAAAAATTAAGCAAGAAAAACGAGATAAGAAAGCACAGGGTATGACAATTATACAGGCTGCTCAACAATTTAAAGATGATGAAGTTGATAATGCGAAGGAAATTTCAGAAAGACATCATTATATGGCGATAGATAAATGCTATCCGATGTTGCCAGTTTCCCCCTCTGATAAAAGAAAGGATTCAGAGGAAGATCCCTTGATGTCTCACCTATTGAGATTGCCTCCGCCCTATGTACAAGGTGCTAATGCACCCCCGTTGTTTCAGCCTGCTTAGCCGCCAGCTGCGCCTCCGCTTGCTCCGGCTCTTCCACATTTGCCTCCTCAAGTATTGCCGCCTCTGCCGCCTTTGCCTTCGACTCCTTTGCCTTCATCTTGTTTGCCCTCTGCTCCCCCGGTAATTACTGATTTCCCTTCCGTTAATTCGCCTAATACTTTGACCCCTATCCTTATGTCCAATTCTCCGTCTATGCGCAAACGACTTACAGAAACGGTTTCTGGTCTTTTATCTCCTTTCTTTGAGGCCTTAAATGTGTCTCCGGCTTTTTCTCGAAGACAGTCTCGTAGTCAGTTCCCCGCTTCCGAAGAACGAGAAAGGTTAAACTCTCTCGCTCATAAATGGATTGAAAAGGGTCCCCAGTATAGTGTGCTCGACATTATGCCTACCTTTTGACAGTGGAATGCGCCTATGCAGAGATATGTCTTCAATGTCATGTGTGATACTCTCGTTAAAGAATGGGAGGATATGGATTTGGGTTCGGTTCCTCAGGGTCTGTTAGATATTCAGGCTGATTTTGATAAGGGTCTCATTGCGGGTTCCAAGGTTGAGGACGCCGTAAAGCGACTTGTTACCTTTAGAACCTTATTTACCTCCCAGACTTTTCTTGACTCCGATCCCTCAATTAGGTTGACACTGAAAAATTACCCAATGAGAGAGGTTCCCCCAGTATGGAGAGAAGAGGTTGCGGGAGTAGGTAATATTCCAGCTATTCCTGCTCACTTCCAGCGTATATGGGTACATGTTCCCCGGAAAAGATCTGAGGTTTTGGCTCTTAAACAGTCTTTACCGGTTCCTCGTAAGAACCCTGCAGGTTATTATAAAGAATTGTCACAAACCGTTGATGCCTGTATCATGAATTTAGCAGACATTGACATGCTGATGGGGAATGAAGTCCCACAAGCATTATGGGCTAAAACTAGTAAAGAGAATCATGCCCAAGAATTAGGTGGAAATTGGGATGCTATAACTGCTACAGATAGAAACCAAGTGGGTGGTGCGAAGCCTGACGCTTTGATTTCAGAACTCCCTGGTAGGATTATTACATTAATGAAAACGATGATGCCTGCCTTGAGAGTTAACTGGGATAAACTAACCGCGTGTAAACAAAAGAAAGATGAGAGTGTCTCCGATTTCTTCACTCGTTTCGAGGAGACATTCATTGATCACAGTGGTCAGGATATGACTACGAAGTGTGGACAGCGATTATTTGTGGATAAGTTCGTATTTAATTTGCTTCCCGAACTGTCACACAAGTTGAAAGACTCCGAGAGTTCATGGGCTGTTTCTTCCTCAGCCCAGATATTGACTACTGCTCAGTATTATGAAAATAGAGATAAAGAAGAAAAAGATAAGCAAGATAAAAAGACTAAAGAATTAAAAACTAAGGTTCTCTTGCAACAGGCTTATCCACCTCGTTATGCTCAGCCCCAGTTTCAACAGCCTCTGCAGTTTCAGAGGGTGTATCAAAAGCCTGAGCCATATATTGTAGAGAGGAAGGTCATTTTAAGAATAGTTGTCCAGCTTTATTGCAGCGTAATGGCACACCATCTGTGGTGGCCTCCAGTCAGTAAACAGAGGTAGAGGTCGAGGTATACTGACCCAACAACAGCGTTCCCTTCCTCCCTCTAGTTCCGTGAACTACGTTGATCAGCAAAACGTTCGGTCTACACAGTACTACAATGAGGATTATTATATTGAAGACGGGAATGAAGGTCTTTATGCTAACTAGGACAGCCATGGACAAAGTAAGGGAGTTGTGTCGATTCCAGTAGATCAGAATGGACCTTATGTTAATGTCACTACAATGGGTGTTTCAGAGCCATTTCTTTTAGATACTGGTGTGATGAGAAGTTCTATAATTCATTCAAAACTCCCTGGGGCACCTTTGTCTGGCTTAACAAATGTATCTGTAGGTTTTTCTGGCACCCCAGTTCGTAATCCGGTCTCTGGCCCTTTGTCTATTTCAATTGGCCCTTATGATTTGGAAGCTCCGCTTCTCTTAACGAATGGTTGCGGCGAGAATCTATTGGGCTTGGATCTATTGAAAAGATTACACGCAACAATATCTTGTTCTCCTTCTGGTGTATATCTTACTCTGAGACAAGGATTGACTTCTCCAATGTATTTGTCTAGAGACCAGTTCCCACCTGAATTGCTCTCTCTTCCTGTGACGCTTTGGGCTACGGGTCCAAATGATGTTGGTTGTCTTGAAATTCCACCGTATGTTGTTACTCTTAAGCCCAATGTTGAGTTGCCACGCGTTCCGCAATATAGAATTTCCACTGAAGGTGAAAAAGCGCTTTTGGAAATCATTCATGATTTGATTCAGAAGGGAGTGGTTGAGGAAACAAGAGGAAACATATGTAATAGCCCTATTCTTCCTGTTCTTAAACGCACTGATCCCTCTCAGCCCCCTGTTTATCGTTTTGTGATTGATCTTCGGGAGGTAAACAAAATTGTTGTACCACAGTTTCCTGTTGTCCCAGATATCACTGCGCTGTTGACAATGATACCTTCCACAGCGGTTTGGTTTTCTGTTATCGATCTGAAAAATGCTTTCTTTAGTATTCCCATTGCTGAAGAAAGTAGAGATGTTTTTAGCTTCTCTCTTGGAGGCCGAAGCTTCCGGTTCAAGCGCGCACCTCAAGGCTATTGTGAAACTCCTTCTATTTATAGTCAAGCTTTGAAATGTCATCTTGATGCTTTTTCTTTGCCGTCTGGTGCTGCTCTTATTCAGTACATGGACGACTTGTTGATAGCTGCTGATTCAAAGGACATATGTAAGAATGTGACGGTTGCATTGTTGCGACACTTGTCCGATCTTAATCATAAGGTTTCACCTTCCAAGCTACAATATGTTCGTCGAGAGGTTACCTACTTGGGTCATATCTTGTCAAAGGAGGGAAGACGATTAACCCCAGAACGTATCCAAGCAATTGCGCAAATGTCTGTGCCATCTACACAAAGAGAGGTACGTGGCTTCCTGGGCATTACTTCCTATTGTAGGCAGTGGATCCCTAACTTCTCTCTGTTGGCCAAACCTTTGTTGGCACTTACTTTGAAAGATACGCCTCAGCCCCTTCCGTGGACTGACGAATGTCAGAGGAGTTTTGCTGACTTACGTGCTGCTCTGTGTTCTGCAAGAAGGTTGTGCATTGTCAGTCTTAACGCAGCGATTTGGAGACAAACAGCGGCCATGTGCCTATTTTTCGGCTACGTTAGATCCAGTAGCTAAAGCATTGCCCAGTTGTCTTAAAGCGACAGCAGCAGCAGCTATTTCTATTCGACAGTCTGCTGGAGTGGTGCTAGATAATACTCTCATTGTTATGGTGCCACATGCAGTGGATACTTTGCTAAACAGAACAAAAACGCAGCATCTTACGAGGGCTCGTTTGACTGGATATGAGCTGACGCATTTGGCTAGTCACGTACACATCAAACGATGTAACACTTTAAATCCAGCTACTTTGTTGCCTCTTCCAGAAGAGAAAGGTGTTCAAGAACACCATGATTGTTTCCTCCGTACAGAGGAAGAGACAAAGCGTAGAATTGACCTGACAGATACGCTATTAGTGAATCCGGATGGAACGCTATGGGTAGATGGTTCTTGTTTTAAGCTTCCTAATGGAGAGACAACTTCAGCTTATTCGGTTACCACCTTACATACAGTCGTGGAAACAGCACGCATCAGACATAACTCAGCCCAGGCAGCTGAACTGATAGCCTTAACCAGAGCGTGTGTGTTATCCAAAGGAAAAAGAGTGAACGTGTACACCGACAGTCAGTATGCTTTTGGTGTGGTGTTCAATTTTGGACGTTTGTCGAAAGAAAGGGGATTCCTTACTTCCCACGGCACTAAGATACAACATGGACAGTTGGTGACTGATCTTCTTGAGTCACTTGCTTTGCCTACCCAAATAGAAATTGTGAAGTGTAGTGCACACAGGAAGATTACTGACGAGTTGGTCGTGGGAATGCATTTGCGGATGAGGTAGCAAAAAAGACAGCCAGAGATGCTACAAGTCACATATATGTTGCAGGCCCTGCAAATTGGGTCAGAGAAAGAGGAATGTATGAGGATACAGTAGAAAGTGTAAAATCAATTCCAGAAGAGGCTACAGAGAAAGAATTGAGTAAGTGGAAAGAAAGTACAGGAATGTTAGATGAGATGGGATGTTGGGTGGAATTGTCAGAGCACCAACGTTGGCTGTTACCAGACGCCTATGTACTACCTGTAGTTACTATGGCGCATGGTCCAGCCCACCTAAGTGCGAAAGGAATATGCAAGCTTTTGGCTCCAGTATGGCAGAATGAGGGAATACCGAAGTGTGCAGAAAATGTAGTGAAACATTGTATCATTTGCTTAATGTACAATCCGGGAAAGGGAACCCCAACTCCAGCAGGTCACTTTACATTCACATGGAACGATGCAACAATCTCATACATGTTCTAGTGGTGGTATGTGCCTTTTCCAGATGGATAGAGGCATATCCCCTGAAAAACAATACTGCTCTATCCACAGCCAAAATACTTTTAAAGGAGTTTTTCCCTAGATTTGGATTGCCGCGCATTGTCTGGAGTGACAATGGGAGTGAATTTGTGGGCCAAGTCATGCAAAAAGTTTGTGCAGGTCTTGGCATCAAGCAAAAATTCCATGCGGCAAACCATCCACAGTCAGCGGGTCTAGTAGAGTGCTATAATGGCACTCTAAAGCTTAAACTGGCTAAAATACAAGCCCGATGCCCTACCTTTGGCTCTCTTATCCACCAGAACGGCTGTGCATTCTCGTTTGGGACTTAGCCCTTATGAGGTAGTTTTTGGACGCCCAGCTAATATATGGGGAGTCCCTCGTCCTAAAAAGTATTCAGACTTGCCATACCCAATGATGATTGATTACTTGCACGACCTCACAACTAAATTGCGTATTCTTCATCAACAGGTTCAGAGCGCTTTGCCCGAGGCCTCCACAGACTCAGGTCATTCCATTCAACCAGGTGACTGGGTCTGCGTGAAGAATTTCCAAAGGACGAAGAATTTGGAGCCTCGCTGGAGGAAACCTCGTCAGGTGTTGCTAACAACTCGTACAGCAGTGAAAGTTGAAGGAAAGAAAAACTGGATTCACGGTGCGCACTGCAAGAAGGTCCTTTTGCCTTTGCCTTTTGATCAGTGGGTCCGCAAGGGTATAAGAGACTCTGAAAGCGAGAAGGTTCCTCGTTTTGTACCCTGTAGTGATGCACACTTGAATGGAACATTGTCAGAGAAAGAAAGCGACAACATTCTCCAGGAAGCTGTACCATCGCACCTTCGTCTGAATACCACAGATCCACGAACATTGTTTCAGGATCAAACTGTACCTGATAAGGCTCGTTATAATCTGAGACCTAGACCGAAGAAGAAAACTTGAAATTCTCTCTTTCATGTAGTTTCTATCCCGGTTGCAGGGTCACGGTAGGAGTCTTGGTAGTGACCTGAGTAGTGGCAATAGGCCTGCAGGACTTGCAGTGTCATAGGACGGCAGACAATCGTGACCAAGTGATTAAGGAAGATTGCCGTGAGCATCCATTTAGAAGATGGAAACTACATAAGGCGAAAGTGAGAAAAGGAACAAAATGAAGAACAATCATTGTAAAATAATATACAGTCGTTGTAGTATAACTTTATGTGTTTTCATATTATTGTGTATTCTATTGGCGTGTATAGGTTGGATTGTTTATGCTATGCAGCAAAAAGTTGTCCTTTCTTCTATTACTGTGCCTTCTTATTCTACTATCTCTCCGCATCTCTTTCATACACTTCCTCAACATGAACTCGTAAGAAGAATCGAATACTACAATAATTTGTTTATTCAATTATTACTCCAACACCAATTAGTAATTAATACAACCGATTGTTGGGTGTGTGGATTAATGCCTCATACCGCAGAAAAAGGGATGCCATATTTAGTCGTTCCATTCTCTCATGAAGGTTCTGCTTGGGCTTATTTTGTAATTTTCTCTAACACCTATCAAAGCCGATTCAAACGACCTGTCAGTTCTTATATTGGTGGACCAGATTTCAGTCATAGTTCATTGATAAAGGGAATGGTAGCTATGGCTAAAATCATGGAAAATAGTAAAATTTCTATCGATGAGAGAAAAGCATACACTAATTGGAACGTCACCCATTATACCACTAGTCTTAATGATAAAGTTACAAGGCAAATCTACACCGATTTGGACTGTACCTCATCAAGGCAATTTCTGTTTGCAAATAAATGGCCAAACTACTGACCCCGAACAAATAAGAAACTCTTGTTCCCATACTTACATTCACTCCTCTCAGAATTCGCCGCCGTTAGTGCCATCTCAGGGCACGTATTTCATCTCTCATGATAGAGCCTATACGTGGTTGCCGACTGGTTTTTCTGGAACCTGCTATATAGCTTTCCTTCTTCCCCCTACATATACTGCTTCTTCAAATTTTCATAGAAACAGGTATGGCAGAGGGATTATTGATTCCAAAGACACAGCAGGACAAGAGGGAGGAGACTTCCTCAAAGGATTTCTTCCTTTTTGGGGTCCTATGGCAAATAGAAGGAATATGAGGCAACTGGTTCGTGTCGTAGAGACTACCATAGACATCACTGTAGGACCTTTAAGTAACATTACAGTGGAACTACAGGCGGATCGTCTTATGACATTACAGAATCGGGTTGCCTTGGATATTATTCTTGCAGATCGTGGTGGAGTCTGTAAATTGATTAAATCAAGTTGCTGTATTTATATACCTGATGACGCTCCGACAGTATACCAGGCCATCTCTAAATTACACATAATCTCCGAGTCGATTCATCAGGACGAAGGAGATTTGTCATTATTGGGGTGGTTTTGGGGACTACTGTCCAAGTGGGGTTGGAAGGTATTAACATTCCTTGGAATGGTTTTGGCTATCATTTTCTCTTGTTGTCTCTGTATGCACTGTGGTCCAGGCATTTGTGACCTTTGTGCTACTATATGCATCCCAAACCCCAAGTCACAGAGAACAGAGAATATCAAAATGATGTTGCAACAACAGCTTGATGACCTCATGACCATTGACATTGACTCAGATTAACATGAGTCCGTATACTATTGCCTGAGTTCTGGCAAAAGGAGGGTCTGAGGAAATTCGATTTTCGATCTCGATCGTATTGACCCGCCATTTTGTAAACCGCCGCCATTTTGTGTTGCCCTCACTCAGGCAGCACGACAGACAAAGTCTTTTCTGCTTTTCCTGCAATATTGTGTCAAAATAGCCTTCTGCCTCTGTTTACGAAGCTGGTGTTAGAGACTGGCCGAGTACACTAATCCATGTCTGGTTTTTCAAATCCCTGTCTCAACTATCTGTTGGTTCACACTATTCTCTCCTGACTTTATCTTATCTTCTGGCCTTCACTGTCTTCTGCTCGTATTCTCTCATTTCACAACTGTCCTTCAAAACACACAAACGTATCTCGCCACCTGCAAGTCAGTTACAGACACGTTAATACCTTAACCTGTCGGGAGGGGTGGCAAACACAGTTGAAGGAGAGGGTTCTTCGAGTTCCACGATACCTTGTTTTCCAATCTTCTCCATTGGCTCTATCCTATCTCAAACTTTCCTTATTGGCTCTCGATGTGTGTAAGAAGTGTGTTTTCTGGTTAATGTATATGTCTTCTATACCAATATAAGATTGTACGCCACGGAGTGAAGTGGCAGTCTCCTGAGAACATACCGTGTGTGTACTTCTAGGACAACTGTACTAGCTGCAGCTAATAAAATCTGATCTTTTACGCCGACAGAGTGTCCCCGTGTCTCTGTTAGCTGATGCAGGAGAACCCAGGAGATTAAGGCGTACCCTGCGCCGCCAGACCCAAAAGGTTCTGGTTCTTCAGTACAACACTTTCCGTCAGACAGTCTGAAGGTCAGTAATCCACAAAGTATGGACAGTGCTTGTTCAGGCAGTCATAGGGATTACAATGCATCTTTCCACCGCATGGTGCCTGCCACACGGTGCAGGGATGTTTTTAAAGTGAACATGTTCTTTTGTGGCATGTGCTGCAGCCCACAGCACAAGCTGCAATAGAAATATACACTTTGCGACCGCCGTCAAGGCAGTTGCATTGTAATAAGGGCAGCAGGATTGCCGACTCCTTGTCGAAGACAATACTTTAGGGGGCACACCAGAGCTTTTTTGGAACAGAGAGGATGAGGATTCCAGTGTTTCTTTCTGGGACCCTGAGTGGATGATTTGTCTTCTCCCGGCCCTGTGGGTGGCTTGGGAGGGCGGGAAGTATGGGCATGTTTTTCCTGGGGTGCTGTTCAGGTGTTTCAGGTTCTGCACTAGTTATTTGCTGACATTTCCTTTGTAGGTTTCAGGTGAAACTGCGCTTTAGATTGATGCCAGCACCAGTATCCTACTGACTTGGAGTTCTTCTAGGGTTAGTGGGGCTGAATGGCCTTCGGCCTGACTGCTACCATTGGGTGTGGGGTTGAGGGGGACCAATGCTTCTGGGGTAGAAGTATAGGGTGGGGAAAGCTGATGGGTTTGGGTGGTCTTTTTATATTTCAGAGTTTGAACACTCCATTTTTAGCCAGACCTCAGCATTTCCAGCCATGCATTACATCTGTCAGTAATAGGCCTGGGCGGTAAATTTGGCTCCGCTTGCAGAATTTGTGGAATGTTGGCAATTCTGTGTTCCGCGGAGAACGCGGAATTGCTGAAAATTCTGCAATCCGCGGTGTAGCAGAATTTTTTCCTTATTCGCGCTTTCAAAATGCATATTCGCGCGCGCGGTAGCAACCTACCGGGATCCCTGCATTCGCCGACGAGTTTTCCTAGCCGGACGCGCGATCCCGCGAGAGTGTGTGATGGCGAATACATCATTCGGACACGCCATCGGACATTCGCAGTCGCGAACAGGAACCACGCATCGCGAGCAAGCGGGACAAGTGAAACAAGATGGCCGTGCCAATCGGCGACCGCATGGGCAAATTCGCGAGATATTTCCCCCCAAGCACGCAAACAGCATGCCGGAACAGTAAAAACACATTGCAAACGGGTGAAACAAGCAATTCCATGTGCTTGTGGAATTCCGCGTAGCTCACAGAGATTTTTTACCGTTTTGCGTAACTTTGCGTAACGCAAATTCAGCCCACCCCTCACCAATGCCTTGCCGGGGGCTCTGCACTCTCTGAGCCCTTAAATGCCCTTGTCTTTGGGCTTGTCCTGGCTGCCTTTCTGTGATGATGGTGGTGGTTAGGGTGCTGTCTTGGAACTTGAATGGCCTTCTAGATTGCAAAAATAGTCCTGTGGTCTTTCGTTATGTTTTGCGATTCCAACTGGAGGTTCTTTTGTTTCTGGAGGCTCACTTGCTGGGTGCACACTATTCATATTTAGGTTGCTTTGGATATGATAGGATCTACCATGAGGGGTTTCTAGCGGGACTCTCGGGGGTGGCCATCTTGTTATACAAAGGATTCCCACTGGTGGTGTCTGCAAGTTACATGGGTCCCCAATTAAGATACGTGGGAATAGATGGCTAGCTGGAAGGCCAGCACTGCAATTTGTTGTCGGTCTATGGTCCTCAGCATCAGCTGCAGAGCATGATACAGACCCTAGGAGCCCTTCTCTTTACCCTTCCACATGGTGTCACTGTGGTGGGGGATGACTTTAACACAGTTCTCATGCTGCCAGGATGCCGGGCTCACTGTCGGCAGCTCTTGTCTTGGGTGGTTTCCTTGGGGCTCTATGACGTGTGGCAGATGTGACCTACTCATCACTCTGCCTTCACTCATACTTTGCTGCACACAAAGCATTGTCCCATATTTAACTGGTTTGGCTCCCTTTAGTAGACGTCCTCCAGCTCTCAGAAATAGAGGTCCTCTGCAGGGTTATTTCAGATCATGCCCTTGCCACTGCTGTGATGTGACCCATGCAGCATATTAATGCCTGGTATCATGCAGATCCCACATGCTGCGACTTTATTGAGGAGCAGGTTCGCTCCTACTTCAGAATAAATGGAGGTAGGGTGGAGTTGGTGGATGTGGGAGGCCAGTAAACCTGCCTTAAGAGGCTTGTTTACAGGGTATGTCCGAGGACAGGAATTAAAGCTAGCTCAGACAACAGCCTAGGAGGCACAGATCCTTTCTCTGGAGCGACAGGCGCTGTGGTGGCCTTCTACTGAGATTGATCATTGTTTGATGGTTGTGCAGACCCGCCTGCATCAAATCTCTCTAGAAGAAGTGAAATAATGCTGGAGGTTCTCCACTCAGAGGGGCAGATTTACAAGAAAGTGAACCATCTGTACAGATGCGTCACTTTCCCTGTGCCACCCTTAGAAACCCTTGCGCTACCACTATGGCGCAAGGATTGACAGATCTGTCAGAAATTCTGACGCATCTGTTGGCGGAAAAGTCACGCATTAGTGGAGTCGTGCCGCAAGCACGGCGCAACTCCAGCAATGTGCGTTGAGGCCTATTCCCACTACACTGCGTCACTACTTATGCCTGCTTGAAGCAGGCGTAAGGTTTTGACGCAGTGGCGTCCTAAAAGTGGCGCAGTGAAATCTTGTAGATTTAACGGAGTCACTTTTACGAGGCCTTCCTGGGAACGCCCACCCTGCATACATTATTCCTGATGCAGGTATAATGTGATGCATGGCTTTACAACGTAACGCATCTTCCTAGATGCGTCACGTTGTAGATAGGCCGCATTGTTTGCGCCGCTGTTGCGTCAAAAAAGTGACGCAACTGCAGTGCAAAAGTCACGCAAGGTGCTTGTAAATCTGCCCCAGAGGGTTTAAGAACATGGGGACAAGTCCTGTAGACTCATTTATTGGCTGACCACAGAAGTCTCTCAAGTGGTGCCCTCAAATAGGGATGCTGAGGGAGGCGTGTGTGGAGAGGTCTCTGAACTCGCACAGGTCTTTGCTAATTATTATGGTATGTTATATGCGAGTGGGCCTCGACCCACCAATTAAGTTTTGCACCCGGTGTTGCAGGATATGCTGATGCCCTCTACTGCCCCGTAATTGACCAAAGACCTCGACCAGTTATTTACGGTGGAGGAGATTGGGGAGGCGCTCTCCGAGTTGTCTTCACCGAAAACTCCAGGCCCAATGGGGTTCAAGTTGAGTACTATTGGGGATGTGGTGCAGGGGCCAGAGCTGCCAACTCAGGAGCTTGGGATCTAGGTTTCAGTCTTGACGTTGGCACAAAATCCTGTAATTCTGGGCAAATCTTAATCTTCCCATGCCCATGGACAGCATCTGGATACCCTCACGGGGCATAAGACGCTCTAAATAAATTGGCAAACTTAAACTACTATCTGAGGTTTTTGAGCCTTCTGCTCCCTCTCCTTCTTGTAATTCATAAGAAGGCGTCGGGTTGCCGGGTGTTCCTCATAGGGTTAGATGAGGCCATGATTGTGTTGATCCTGATCTTGTCCACCCAGACTGTGGCTTTATGACTGCCCATGGCACAAGACATTGCATCTGCAGTGTTCAGGTGGCTTTCACTCAGGCCCATCACCTTTGCTGCCCCTCAGCTTTGTTTTTAGTGGATTTTCAGAAGGCCCTTGACACTGTGGACTGGTCCTTCCTGAGAGCTGTGTTGGAGCGAGCTGGGCTGGACCTCCGTTTTCTGGCTTTTGGGGATCTGCTGTACGCTTGCCCTGCTGCTCGAGTTCACGTTAGGGGGACCGTGTCTCCTTCCTTCACTATTTGTTGGTTTCCCTGGCGGGGCTGTCTTTTCCCCCTCATTTATTTTCCTTGATGATTAAGTCCTTGGCACGCTTAATTTGTTGTGATGCTCATATTCAGAGGTGGTCTTAGTGTTGGTGGCCCAGAGGAGCGTATTGTGCTCTATGCAGATGACATTTTAGTGTTCCTTGTGAACCCCCAGGTTTTGGGCCTGAGGTGTCTGGAGTTTCTGATGATATATGGGGAGGTATCTGGCCTCAGGGTTAATGAGGCTAAATCCTTATTGGTCTCCATTTCTGCTAATGCTACCACTTGTTCATGGCAATGTGTGATCACTCTACATTACTTGTCCTTTAAATAGCTGGCATCTATGTTTTGGTCCTTCCAGACCTGGTCTGGAGCCTTATTCTTAACCTTCTAGCTTCTAAAATGAAGTGGGACTTGCAGAGATGGTGCCGTCTGCCATTGCACACCATGGGGAGGGTAAAACTTAAAAAAATTAGGGTTTTGGCCAATTTTTTGACTGTCTTTTCAAACTTTCCGTATCCAGTCCTCCAGCGATGGTTCCAGTCCCAGGCCTGGGTGAACCATAGCTTTCTCTGGGCCAGCAGCTGCATCCAGATGGCTCTCGTGCATTGCCAGCAATCCCCCTTAGATGATGGGATGGGCATGGTGGATCATTAATGCTACTATTTGGCCTCGTAGCTGGTCGTGATCAACAACTGGTTTAGTGGGGAGTGGGATGACCCAACTTACCATCTAAAACTGACTTCATTTGGATTGGACATGCCGCTGATCCTGCTCTATGGGGCCCCAACTCCTCTCTTGCTCCCGAATTGCACCAAGATGATATTACTGTGCTGGAGAGCCGCACTTCGTTTTGTGGGTTATAATGATCGATTGACTGGGCTGACCCCCCTGTGGCAAGGGACGTTGCTGCAGCATACCACAGGTTTGGAGGGCTTTGAGCAATGGGACTGGATTGGTATCACTTACCTTGGGGATGTCTGAGTGGACAAGCATGTGTTGCCATTTAAGGAGCTACAGTAGCACTATTGGCTTTCTATCACCCAATTTCATAAGTAACTGCAACTGTGGCATGTCCAGGCAACCAATGTTCCACCGACACACAACTACAAAAGTTCAGTCCCCTCGAGGCCAAACTACTGATGGGGAAGGTGCAGTCTGTGGCTATATCAATAATATATTGCTTCTTGGTTGTTAATGCTCCATATTGCTTCCCCAGATTGCATCAGGGTGGGTGGCTTGGGTGGGAGAGCTCAAGAATGCAGACTGGTGTGAGGCTAGTATGGCCCCCCCGGAGTTGATTTCCACATGCCTATGATTGGTGCAACTTAACTTCATGTGACTTACATGGCCCCATGCGGCAGGTAGGGTTTCCCAGGTAGTCTGTGCTTGATGCTCCTTGCCAGCAGTGGACTTCTTACATGTGGTCTGGTACTGCCAGGGGCTGGTCCCTTCTGGGAAGGGAATGGAAGAGATTTTTCAGTGATTCTGGGCCAAAGCCTTGGTGTTACTCCCAGGGTGGCATTTTTGGGGTTGTTGCAGGATGTGGGTGGCCCCAGAATAGAGCGCATTTTCATTGGGGTGGTGACATTGGTGGCTAAGTGAGACATTGCCCACAAAGGGAGGTTCTTGACTCCTCCTATGTTGGGGAGTGGCAAATGGGGTTGGGCTGGTGTGCTCAACAGGAGAGGCCCATCTATGAGGCCCGAGGGTGTCCTCATAAATACAAGAAGATTTGAGATGGGTGGTGGTCTCACCTTGGACTGGATGGCAATATTGGCTGATTATTATTACTATCCATTACCTGTGTTCTCTGCAATCCTTGTTGGCTTGATAGACTGCGGTCTCTTTTGTTTTGGTTTGGCGTTTATGTAGTGCGATGTAAAACTCAAGAAAATTGGTTAAATAAAAAACAACAGAGAAATCAGTTTTCTCTATGAAGAATGTTAGTGGGCCATTACGAAAAGAATATTTCCTTGGGGCCCAGTATCTAGAGTTGTGGGAACCTCGCCGCAATGGGAAACCATGGAACTGGGCTTCATGAACTAGTTCCGTAGAGTTAAAACTTATTTTTGAGGTGGTGGTGCTAGCCTAACCTTTCCGTCAAAGGAATTACTTAAAAGGGTCATCTGGTGAATGATATCGCAAGAGATCCCAAGTCCCAAGCAGATATCTCCAAACAAGCAACATTCTCGAATGCCCATTGCTGGTGATTGTTAGTGATGCAGGACTGGCAAACAGAGAACCATGTTTTTTTCTCTGCAAAATCCCTTTAAGAACTTTACATCCTTGGGAGAAAGAAGGAACCAAGATACCAGTCCTGTTTGAAAACAATGCAACCTCTGCTTCTACATCTTAGCATGTTGTTTACCCAAGGAATACTAGCAAGAAGTTTAAGGCAAGAGCAGGACAGTTCAATTAATGAATTCAACATTGCTGAGCCCTGGTTGACTGCAGCTTTGAGGCTGGACCTGCTTAACATCCAAAACTAAACATTTTCAGTGGGACCAACCATCTGATTATACTCGGATACAGTTACTCAAGAATTAAAATGTAATTTGGTCACATTCAACCAATTGGATTATACTTTAACACTGCTTATAATTTAAAATAATGCTGAATGTCATGATCCTTTGTTTTCCTATATGACAATCTTAATTTCTATTATGGATGGGTGACATTTAAACGTTGTCCTCAAAGTTGGGTGATAGTGGGAAACCTTTCTTAACTAAGATGGGCCTAAAAGAAAGCTAAACTCTCTCAGGCTGCTGTGAGGATCTACCAAATGAATTTTCTTTCTTTGAAAAATGGCTTGCTGTTCAGTTTTGCTATCCAGGGTGAGCCAGGGACTTCTTACATGTGGTCTGGTACTGCCAGGGGCTGGTCCCTTCTGGGAAGGGAATGGAAGAGATTTTTCAGTGATTCTGGGCCAAAGCCTTGGTGTTACTCCCAGGGTGGCATTTTTGGGGTTGTTGCAGTATGTGGGTGGCCCCAGAATAGAGCGCATTTTCATTGGGGTGGTGACATTGGTGGCTAAGTGAGACATTGCCCACAAAGGGAGGTTCTTGACTCCTCCTATGTTGGGGAGTGGCAAATGGGGTTGGGCTGGTGTGCTCAACAGGAGAGGCCCATCTATGAGGCCCGAGGTTGTCCTCATAAATACAAGAAGATTTGAGATGGGTGGTGGTCTCACCTTGGACTGGATGGCAATATTGGCTGATTATTATTACTATCCATTACCTGTGTTCTCTGCAATCCTTGTTGGCTTGATGGACTGCGGTCTCTTTTGTTTTGGTTTGGCGTTTATGTAGTGCGATGTAAAACTGGTTGACTGCAGCTTTGAGGCTGGACCTGCTTAACATCCAAAACTAAACATTTTCAGTGGGACCAACCATCTGATTATACTCGGATACAGTTACTCAAGAATTAAAATGTAATTTGGTCACATTCAACCAATTGGATTATACTTTAACACTGCTTATAATTTAAAATAATGCTGAATGTCATGATCCTTTGTTTTCCTATATGCTATCCTATTTGCTATCCAGGGTGAGCCAGGGATTCATCACAGAAAACAGTTTATGTCCCTTTGGTAGATTCTTTGATACTTTCTGGAACACATTCACAGCTCATGTCATGACTGAGAGCTCTCTCCCCAATAGTTGAACAATCTGATTAACTTTACTCTGTATTTAGTTCACTGTGATATAAAAGCACCTTTGCTTACGAAGTTCCGTGTGACTGGTTAACAGATTTGGCCTAAGATAATATTTGTGGAGAAGCAAAATGGCAGCCACTTGAGGTGGTCGGTGCAGTACCCTTACCCTTGGATGGAAATAAGAAAATGAAAGGTACCCAAATGCACTCATGACCCTTGATGCTTTCACAGACGCTCATCCAGCTCCCAGAGGCTGCTCTAGAGTGGTGCTGATTTAGGGAAGCCTATTTGCATTTAGCTGTCTCACTGCTGCAGCCCTAAACCACTCTGACTGCACCTTGTGCCATCCCGTGTCTGCGGTAGCAAGTATTGGCCCCAAGGCAGCAGGAGCGGCACAGAAGTGGAAAGCTGCGCAGCCGATGATGACTACGACACCGGTACCGTTGGAGCAGGGGAATGATGCTGCAGGGGGCCAGAATCGCAGAAAGGCAGAAGATGGTCTTCTTCAGTCCTGAAGGTGGAACTTCCTCCGGCAAGGAAGGGGAGAGGCAGGGCAGCTAACAACCAACGTCTGGCTGGCCTGACGGTGCTGGAGCTGTTGAAAGGCCCGGCTGGTAAGGAAGGGGATCAACAACTCCAGGGGGCACCCGGTGAGTCTGAACCAGGCCGGACAGACGGACGGATGCTGCAGCCACCTAAGTTTTGATAGCGATAACTGCAGCTAAACGGAAAGCTGGATAGTGAGGTGCTATCGGAGTGTGGGATCCTTTCCATTCCGGACGAAGGTACGTTGGCCCTTTCCCTTCTTCATCCTCCTGGCCTTGTCAAGGAAGTGGGGGAATGTGCTGATGTAGGTATTGAGAATACATTAAATATCGACAATGTTGTATCAAGCTTGGGGAATGGTTCCCAAAGGGACAAGGAGGTTCTTGATCAGTCAGGGGGAATCACTAGGTTAAACAATGTACCCTTGAGCTGCCCTCCTTTAAACTGTTCCCTCTCCGGTGCACACAACATAATTAAACCTGAATTGCCAGAGTCCGTTTATGCAAGCAATGTTAAATTCACAAACTGCACTCAGCAACCAACGACGCAGCCGGGGGGGGGGGGGGGGCGGGGGGAGGGGTGGGGGACAGAGACTGGAAAAAACGATCTGGAAAAAGTGCCATGTGACTGCTTCTTTTCGTTATCAGATGGGGGTGAGTGGTCAGTGGATGAGTCAGGTACCCCTGCTGAAACTAGCGATAATGGTGAGGGGGGAGAGGGGCCTGTGCTATGACAGCACGTAATGTGGTTAAGAAACCAGGTCGGCATACAACAGAGGGTAAAAATCTAGAATGGGACTATTCCCCCACCGAACGTCAAATTGGATATCTCCTCATGCCCACACAGGATCCTGCTGGCTCTGATCTTCCCACACTGGATGCTATTTGTCAGTCTATATTATTGAACCGAGCGGGAGACATGTCAAGACAGCCACAAGGCCCAAACCACACAGAAGAAAGTTCAGGATGTGGTTAGAAAACTGGCTAAGGTATGCAATACCATTGGGGAGTGATTGATGGATCTCAAAACAAGAACCACTGCGGTAGAAACAGACCTGGCAGTCACCCGTGTATAGTCAGATGCATATGAATCTCAGCTTACTGACATACAATGGAAGCTTGAAGAACAGGAGAACCGCCAGAGGCGCAACAACCTCCACTTGCTAGGGTTCACAGAAAGGAATCGAAGGCAAAGACACTCAGCCTTATTTATTTATGAAGTTTTATATAGCGCAAACATGACCCACAAGGGTATCAGAGCATTTTATAATATAATATAATTGAACATTTGATGGTTGAAGTGGTGTACATACATTCGGTGCTCGCCATAATACAATGGAGGTAGGCAATAGTAAATAGATAGCTTAGGTGTAAGAGGAGTAAGAGGAGTAAGAGGTTCAGCGCTGGGATACCTTCTGGGTGACTACGCGCTTTAGAAAAAACAAATAATAATAATAATAATAAAAAGGTGACTAATAGTCAACAAAGAATGATCCACGAGGGAATCGGAGCAATTCACGTTACACAGTTTTTCAGCTTTCGGAGGCTAAGGTAGTAAAGGTACAATTGGTATTTGCAATTCAACACAAAAAAAGTAGATAATAATATATATGTATAGCATAGGTGCCTAGTAGTCGGCGGTGAGTGATCCACGAGGGAATCGGAGCGCATCACAATACACAGTTATTCAACCTTAGCAGGATGAGGAAGTATGCATACATTTGGTATTCGCAGTTCAATACAAAAGAGGTAGCTGGTAATAAATGGATAGCATGGTTACTAGAAGTCAGCGTAAAGTATGATGCCTTAGGATGTGAACTTGTTCATTAGAAGCATTCTCATTTCGTTTTTGAAGGAGGTAAAGGAAGGGGTTCCACATACAGCTGGAGGTAGGGAGTTCCAAAACTTCGGTGCGATCCCTGAGAAAGCTCTGCGTCCGGTACTCGTTTTATGGTAGGACTGTGGTTTCAGTAGTAGTGAGCTCGCACTCCGCAATTGTCTGCATCCTCCCGATCGTTCTAGCTTTAGTGCTAAGTAACCGAGGGTATTGCTGTGCAGGGATTTATGGGTCATGCAAGCGATCTTTAGGTGTATTCTTGCCTCGTAGGGCAGCCAGTTCAGAGCTTTCAAGGTTGGGGAAAAGTGGCTATTTCTTTCAGATCCTGAGACCAATCTGGCCGCAGCGTTAAGAAATGCCCTCAGCGGTGCCAGCATGTATCTAGGGAGACCTCATAGAGTGGTACTTCCATAGTCCAGTCTTGGTAACACTAGAGCTTGTACCGCCATTTTTAGGTCGGTCTGTGGGAGGAAGGGTTTAAGTTTCCTTAGTAAACTCAACTGGTGATTGGCTCCCATGGTGGCTTTAGAGATTTGCACCTACATGTTCAGCTGTTTCTCTATGGTGACTCCCAGGGATTTCGTGGAGTCAATGATGAGGGGAGCACAGTTAAAGGAAGTTAGCTGATTCAATCATACGCCGATCTTGGGTGTGTGATTGGGTGGGGAGATGAGGAGGAATTCAGTTTTTTTGGTGTTAAGCATGAGGTGGTTGTCAGTGAGCCAGCTTTGAGTATTCTGCAGGATAGCGTTGAGGGAGATGAAGTCTTCTGGTAAGGAGATTTTCATATACATTTGGGTGTCATCCGCATATAGGTGATAAAGAATGTTCACAGAGTTCAATGGGTTTGCCAAGGGCTCCATGAGTAGATGAAAAATAATGGGTTTCATCTTGATTCTTTGAGTTCTGTTGTTTAGGAAGGAGGTGAACCATTGTAACACAGGGCCAGTAAGAGCCATCCTTCGTTCCAGTAGGGACAGTAGGTTGTCATGCCTAACTGTAACGAATGCAGAGGATAAGTCAAGAAGTATCTATAGCCATGATTCGTTCTGGTCCAACATTTTTAGTATGTCATCCATTATGTGGGTGAGAGCAGATTCCGTGCTGTGACCTTAACGGAAGCCGGACTGGTGTTTGTCTAGGAGGTTGTAGTTCTCAATGTGGATGCAAAGTTGTATTTGTGCACATTTTTCAAGAAATTTCGCCAAAGTGGCTATGTTGTATATTGGTCGGCAGTTGTTGAGATCAGAGGAGGGGGAGTCAGGTTTCTTTAGTATAGGAGTGACCTGTCCTAATTTAAGACAGTCCGGTATGGAGCCTTTTCTCAGAGAGGCATTTATGATCTTTGACCATAGGGGTAGAATAGAGGTTTTTAATAGAGAAAGCGGTAGGGGGTCAGAGAAGTGATTGGAGGGATTAATCGCTATCAGAGTGTTATAGATTTCTTGTTCAGGGATGGGCGAGAAGGTGTGCCAAGAGGCATTGTTCTTTGAGGTTTCCGTCGGAGTACTGAAATGGACCTTGATCTGAGAGTAAAACTTAGTATCATGAGCAATAGGTTGTGGGAGGGCCTTCCTAGATTGGATGTCGAGTTCAATGGATTTTGTCTTTTCTAGGAAGAAATTGGCACGCTCATCGCTATTTGGTGTATCCGAATCATTAGGTTCCATAGGTTTAGGCGTGTTGCGCGTTTGTTGTTTGACGATTTTGAATAGTTTTTTGGAGCGGTTAATGGCTTGATTCAGCTGGGTTTTGAAAAAGTCTGCCTTGGCCTTAAGGATCTTCCTTTTGTATGAGTTCCTTAGCATTCTCAGGTGGCGTAGATGGTTGATGGAGGGTGCTGAATTCCAAAGTCGCTCCGCTGATCTTAGCTTGCACCGATCAGAGTTCAGGTTCTCATTGAACCATGGTTTGGAGATTTTGGAGGAAACCTTTTTTTCTTGGAGGGGCGCTGTGGAATTTCGAGCATAGTGGAATTGTAAAAGGCTGTGAGGTCTTTGACGTCCACCATGTCTGACGTGGGGATTTGGGCGGTATTGCAACGGTTTACCAGGGCGGTGGGGTTAATATTTTTTATATTCCTTTTCCATTGTTTTGTTTTTGTGGGTTGGCCTCTTTTTGTAGCTACTTCAACATTGATGGAGAAGAAAATGCGGTAATGGTCTGTCCAGTCACATGGAGTGATGGAATCTAGAGATGTAATGTTCAATTTCGCTATGATAAGGTCTAATGTCTCACCCTTGTTGTGTGTTGGGCTGTCACAGAATTGGAACAGATCCTGATCAGACAGAAAGGATTTAAGGCAGCTAACACCATGATCATTTGAGTTGTTCCAGTGGAGATTGAAGTCTCCCAGGAAGATCTGTGGTACTTGTAAGTTATCGTTGGATGTGATGATTTCCATTAACTCATCAATGAACGTCAGGTTATCATCAGGAGGGTGGTAAATTATGTGAAGTTTGCTGGCGATGCGCTTGTCATTAGTGATGTTGATACTGAGATATTCGCAGGAGGATAAAGCGATGGAATCTGCTTGCTTGACTGAGATTGTGCTTCGATAAATGCAGGCTAGTCCACCGCCGAGTTTTAAGTTTCTGTCTAGGCGGATTAAGTCGTGACTAGGAGGTACCAAAATGTCTAGGATGGGTGAGGAGGTACTATTGAGCCATGTTTTGGTAAGGACGATAATGTCTATGTCATTCCATAGGATGATGTCGTAAATGTCAGGAGCATGTTTGATAGGGGATCTGCTGTTGATGAGTGCACACTTCATCTTGCTAGTCGAGTGGGGGAGAGTTGTCTGCACTATGTTGATATTTGTGAGGTTTTCTCTATTAATGGATCTGTAATTGTGAGTGGGTTCTCTGAAGGGGTTGGTTTGGATGGACTGGATAATGTCACATCGGCATTTGCTGTTGTTAGTCGAGCTGGCATAGGACAGGAGGAGGATCTCAGTATCGTTGTCGGATAGTTCAGCCGTTGCCCTTCTCGGACGAGATACGTCGTTGGGGAGAGGGATCCTACTCTGCCTGGTGTCTTCCGTGAGTGAATTCTTAGTGATGTATTTTCTAGTTTGGTGACTGATAAGATTCACAGTAGCACTGGTGGGTCTGTGTGAGATTAGGAGTTCTTTGGTGATTGCTGGTAGGTTTTGGAACTCAACCTTGAGATGGGCTATGCCGACGGCTAACTAATTGAATCGTGCAATCCACTCAGTATTAGAGTGGTGGAACTACTACAAACTGCCTTCCCTGAGCTAACTGGATGAAACTGGTCACAAGAGGGCCCCATAGAGTACCCTTCGTCTTTAGACAACCGATTAGAGGAGACTCTGAGCCACAGGGTATTATGGTGTATTTTTGAAACTTTCTCTTGTGGCACTCAATCTTCGAGATGGCAAGGCCTGAAGCGAAGGGATCCCATGGCGATGTCTCATACTTTGTCCGACCTAACTTTTGCCACATTATTGTCTAATGATGGTGGCAGCTGCTGTAGCTTATCAAGCCTTGTCAGGACAAAAACGCATAGGCAAATTTGATTAATGCTGCATGCCTGAAAGTGATGGGGGGGCAAACTTGATTTTTTGTAGTCGAAATTAAGGCAAAGGAATTTCTAGTTGATATCAAACTATAAGAACATGGTTTATCACCAGATTAATCTTTGCTTACACTATTATTTGGCTCCTTTTTTTTCTCATTCTCTCTTCTCTTTCTGTTCTCTTTCTTAGATGTGCTCTATGAAAGGTCTTTATAAGGGGAATTGGAGACTTTTTTAGTTCCCGATCGTGCTGGGATTTTCTTTTAGATTTAGGGCGTTGTACTTTGTACTGGAACATGAACTGTTTGTATTAACTCGCACGGGTCAGGGGTCACAGCTTCCAACTCTTCACAGACTGCTGCTAGGTCTGGCTGCTTCTAAGGGTAGGGGGGTTACAGGGGTGGGAGGAGGGAAGGGGGTTCATGGGGGGTTGGGGCGGAAGGGCACAAACTGATGGAAGAGTTGGATGGTGGAAGAGGGTTTGATTATGGGTAGTGGGGGAGAAAGCACAAAAATTCTACCCAGAAATGTAATGAGGACTATATCGAATTTTTACTTAATAAAGCTGAGAGCATGACTGGTATGATATTTCAACTACTTTTAGATGGGTAAAATAATTATATGTTCAGTTAATGTGGGAGAGCTGAAAGATAAAACAAAATGATTAAGGGTAGTCGAGTTTTTGAGGGCCGCTGCCCCTGATAGAGTATGTTTGCAGGAGACACATATTCCATGGGGGAGGATGGAGCTGCTATCATTTAGAGGGTATAGTTGGTTGATCTGCTCCTTCCATAGTTCTAAAATCCGGGGAGGCACCATTTTAGCTGAGCCTAAAATGGGGTCGATAAGGGGTAATTTGGTGGACAACTTAGGAAGGTGGGCACTGGTTGATCAGGAGGTAGGACTAATCGTATGTCCCATTTATGGGTCAAATCCAGATGATCCTAAAGTGTTGGAAGATCTTGAGGTGGAGCTAGCATCTTGGCCCTGCCCGCTGTTTTGTTACGGATACTTGAATGTACATCAAGCTGCTGGGAGCACTTTAGGTTTGAAATACCAGGGGAAAAACCTTGAGTATATTGGGCCCTGTCTTCACTCGTGGCTAATAATGGCCTAGCAGACATCTGGAATGTATAACACCCCACGAATCCGGGCTATACCCATTTCTCATGCCCGCACAAGGAGTATGTCCGGCTGGACTATTTCTTAATATCAGGGGGCCCGTTAGATAAAGCGGGGATCAGGAAGCTCCCAAGGATAATATCAGATCACAGCCCCTTGGTTTTAGAGGTAGCACTTCATGGGAACTTAACGCAACTGTATAAATGGACCTTTGATAGGAAACTATTGGTGGACACAACCTTTGTGAACATATAACAAACTGGACACTTGGTTATTTTAACACTAACAGATATAGCTTTTAAAGCAAGCTTGAGGGGAGAGATTATTAGCTTTGCTGCTTACAATAGGATGCAAAAGACACACAATTGATGGACGGAATGCAGAACAAATCAAAACATTCTCCCCCAGTCAAGAGATCTGGGTTAAATCCATCATTCTTTTGCTTACCATGCCACCCCAGTTTAGACCTAGCCATATGCAAATCAGTCTTGACCCTTTGCCTCATGGGAACAGTCCAGCCCGAACTGCCAAGCCAGGTCCTCCCTGGAACGGAAACAAGCATCCTAGGACCGGTTTTGGGGTTTCACCCCTCTTCAGGCAGGATAGCTTGAATCCAGTGGCAAAGTGAGATCGGGACCTACATCTAGGCATACCTGCCTGGCACACTTAGGGCGAGAAAGCAAAAGACACACAATTGATGGATGGAATGCAGAACAAATCAAAACATTCTCCCCCATTCAAGAGATCTGGGTTAAATCCATCATTCTTTTGCTCACCATGCCACCCCAGTTTAGACCTAGCCATATGCAAATCAGTCTGGACCCTGTGACTCATGGGAACAGTCCAGCCCGAACTGCCAAGCCAGGTCCTCCCTGGACCGGTGGTGGAGTGAGCTACAGATTGATGATGGATTAAACCCATATCAGTTGACTGGGGGTGAGTGTTTGATTTGCTCAAGCGCTCCGTCCATCATCCCCTTTGGTATCGCTTTGTTCGCCCTTAGTTGGCAGGGTATGCCCAGACGTGGGTCCCTTGCTCACTTTGCCACTGGATTCAAGATAGCCTGGCTGATGAGGGTTATGAACCCGAAACCGGTCCCAGGATGCTTGTTTCCGGTCCAGGGAAGACATGGCTTGGCAGTTCGGGCTGGACTGTTCCCATGAGGCACAGGGTCAGACTGATTTGCATATAGCCATGTCTGAACTGGGGTGGTGGTGTGAGCTAAAGAATGATGATGGATTAAACCCAGATCAGTTGACTGGAGGTGAGTGTTAGATTTGCTTAAGTGCTCCATCCATCATCCCCTTTGGTATCGCTTTGTTCGCCCTTAGTTGGCAGGGTATGCTCAGACGTGGGTCCCTTCCTCACTTTGCCACTGGATTAAAGATAGCCTGGCTAATGAGGGTTATGAACCCGAAACCGGTCCCAGGATGCTTGTTTCTGGTCCAGGGAAGACATGGCTTGGCAGTTCGGGCTGGACTGTTCCCATGAGGCACAGGGTCAAACTGATTTGCATATGGCCATGTCTGAACTGGGGTAGTGGAGTGAGCTAAATAATGATGATGGATTAAACCCAGATCAGTTGACTGGGGGTGAGTGTTTGATTTGGTCAAGTGCTCCGTCCATCATCCCCTTTGGTATTACAATAGGATGCAGCACAAAGCTAAAAACAAAAGTTGCTGGGGAAACTAGCCAAAGTAGAACAAGAGCATGTGACTAGGATTACCCAGGTGCTAGCAGTAGTGCAACCCCAGTTTAGAATTCTAAAGCTCAAAGCAGAGCTAAATAAATACTATACTCAGAGAATAGCTGGAGAGTATCAGACACACAAGAACGAGACCTACTGGAATGGTGAATCTGAGAAGAAACTACTCGCCCTACACATGAGACAAAAAGCAACAAGAAATAGGATAGCCACAATTAAAAAAAACAGGTCCATTTTTTCAGAGGTTAAGGACATAGTTCACGTGTTCCAAGAATTCTACCAGGATTTACATACAGAAGACAACTGCGTGCTCGGGAATGCCTTTCATGTAGTGTCCGGACCAAACCCTGGGTCAAGTCTAGACCAAGCCACAAGGAATGAACTAGAAGCTGATGTCTCACTCAAAGAGGTTTTAACGGCGTTGCATGAGTTACCCTCAGGGAAAGCAGACGGTCTAGATAAAATTCCACTTGAGTTCTATAAAGGACTTCAATTAGACCTAGCCCCTCTTCTATTAGACTTGTTTCTGGGAGTTCAACATATTGGGCTAATGCTGGAATCATGGAAAGGCATGGATATCACAATCTTTCCTAAAAAAGACAAGCCCCTGGATAGACCTACTTTGTACCGACCAATATCATTGATAAACACGGATGCCAAGATATACTCTAAAATCCTGGTGGGTCGGCTGGGCAGGGTCACAGCTCGTCTGGTGGCACCCTGGCAGAATGGTTTTATACCTGGCAGAGAAACAACTGAACATATGAGGCGGGCTATAATGCTTTTTGATGTTACGGCAGAGACAGATGGCTTTGGTCCTCCTTGATGCCAAAAAGGCTTTTGACGGGGTGGCTTGGAATTTTTTGTGTAATGTATTAGAATCACAGGGCTTTGGCCCCCGAATGATTACAAACTTAAGGCCATGTATCTAGATTAGGGGTGGGCGGAATTTGCGGAATCGCGTTACGCAAATCTCCGCGAAACGGTAAAAAATCTCCGCGAACATGCAGAAATTCCGCGAACACGCGGAATTGCTTGTTCGCGATACTTTTTTCCTGTTCGCGATCGCTGCTTGCGTGCTCGGGGTGAAATAGCTCGCGAACACGCATATTGAGAACGCGAACAAGCAAAAAATTTCGCGAAGTTGCGGAACGCAGATTTTTGGGCAATTTCGCGTCCTCCGCGGAACGTGAAATTACCCAAATTCCGCAAATTCCGCGAACGGAACGGAATTTACCGCCCAGGCCTAATCTAGATACGCATGCTCGGCTCCAATTAATGGATGAAGAGTCGGAAATCATAAATGTGGTAGAGGAACAAGGCAGGGTTCCCCCTGCTCCCCTATTTTGTTTGCCCTCTATATAAATCCTCTCATTGAGAAAATTCTATTCATTCAGAAAATAATACCAGTTATTTGTAACGCGATGAAACCAAGGTGTTAGCATTCACCGATGACATTGCTGTAGTAACCACTGATCCTGAAGGGCCAATCAGGTAGATCGAGTTCATCACTGGGGCGTATGGACAGGGTTCCTTATATACATTGAATAAAGGTAAAATGCACATTATTTGTATGGATAACATCGCCTACTCTGATATATGGCATGTGAATACAGCCAAGTATTGGGGTATTATAATCAACTCCAAGGTAGACATCATTAGCCAAATTAATTTTGATCCCTTGGTTAGAAAGATCTCTACTGATCTAAGGCATCTGAATGTGCTACATTTATCAATAATTGGTAGGGGCAACAATACTGCAGATATACACATCTGTAGCGATCTTCTCTCTTCCCACCTTTATTCTATGATATTATGGGAAGACAATGGGACCAGCACTGCCTCACAAAAATAAGGGCTAGCTATGCCTTAGGCTAAATCTGCCCCTTTATACATCTACAGCAAGTGATTGGTATCCCCGACAGCTCATATTTTAAATATGTACATATGTACAGATAAAGGAATTTTTTAATGATCGTAGGGTGGTTGCACTCCTGGATAAAATCTTTCTTAGGATAGATGTAAATGTCCCAGGTGCAGGGAAGGTCTGTCTGCACTGGTCCATATATTCTATAGCTGTGACAGGCTATCTCCTCTGTAGAGTGACCTGGATTCATTCTGGGTGAGACTGTTCAGACAAAGGATCTGCCTTAGTCTCTCCGTGATGATCCCAGGCCATGACAATAGTAACAGACTAGACACACCCCAGACCTTCTTTGTTTTTATATATCAGTCACAGTTGCTAGATTGCTACTCGCAGCCAGATGGAACGACTAAGAGCCCCCCTCGTTTCAGGCCTAGCTTGCCCGATTGATGGGTATATACAATCAAGAATTTGCACTCCTTATGGCAGGCTAGGAAGCTGGGGCAGAACATTTGGTCCCCAATGTCACTCGGGCTGAACAGTTAAAGTTGTCTAACAGACCTACCCACCCCTGGTATGTAGTACAGTTGCTCATTTGAACTAACTCATTAACATGTAGCTAGAATATCCTGGAAGTACCCCTCTCACTTTAACTTGTATGTTTCATAATCTCTATTTGTTTAAACCAGGTGGTGCCCACTCAGGCTTTCAAGGAACACGCTATAATATAATGTGAATATTGATTAAATCTACTGGCTAAGCTTTTCTTTTTAATCATGCTCAATATTCACTTATTACTTGTATGCATTCATGACTGTTTGCATGATATATATCGATTATGTGCTCCTCTTTGGGTAATACAAAATAAATAAAATTTGTGCATAGATTAACAGCCTGTTGAGAGGTATTAACAAAACCATCCTTTGTCGATGAACATATTTATAAATTCCAGGTGGGAGTTATATTGACACAATTTCGGAGCAAACTAGATATGATCCAGGAGGCACTATTTAAATCACCTGCTACCCTATTGTATCAACTTTGAACAATCCGATGCCACAGCCTTTACTTCCTACAAAAAGAATCTTATCCTTCATTTGTAGTCTGGATACAGTTATGCTGCTTTCAGGTGTGGCTTTTCCCTTCTGTTTTTGATTATTTTCTCATGAAAGTGGTGAGCTAGGCGAAAGGTTATAAAAGCATAGTTAAATATTTGTCTATCATCCTATTATTGTAGTAAGTATAATAGCAAAAATATGTGTTATGTAAGCAACATTTTTCTTACCTTTTCCTGAGGAACTTGATCCCAATGTAAAGCCTTTGTTTTTCTTGAGGACAGTGCTGTAGAACCAATTAGAGGTGGTGGAGGTAAAGGGGAGATGTCATGTAAAACAGCTCTGTTTGGAGGTACAGGAGGCAGTGGATGAGATTTTTGACTTGGTGGAATATTGGGAACCGCTGATATTTCTTCATATGGGCTGCTGTTGGGTAAGGGGCCATCTTCTGTATACTTTCTGACCGGATCAGCTTGTTCAAGAGCTACTTGGCAGGATGATTTGGTCACTGCTTGAATGCAGGCGTATATATCTTGGTTCTCGGGTTTTGATTGAAGGTGGGTACAGAAACTGCTTAGAAGATCCACCCATCCATCTCTCATTTTCTTTAAGTCCACAATAGCCTTGGTATGCTCAGGCACTGATATTCGAAAACTGAAATGAAAACATACACATCAATTTCAACAGTTTGATGAGATGGTAAATAATTGATTTCTCCAATCGAATGCATGACTCGAAATGTAAAACAAGTGATTACACAGTTTTATTGCCTAAAGAACAACATTATAATGACACATTTAGGAGATAATATACATTCTATGCTGATAAAATTTAAAATACGTGTAGTTGTTTATGCCACTGATCTTACAATATCTCCCTCTGAAGTTTGAGACAATTTAGGCATATTTAGGATTTCAGAAAGTGATTTTCAGTTTACTTTGATTTGCCCATTTTAGAATACATGTCAGGCACTGCAATAGCTTCACCCTTTCATTAAAGAAGGTTTTTTCATCAACAAGGCTCCACATGAAGATTATTGGTAAATGAAGGGTATAAATCGTAATCATAAACTAGCCCCGCACTATATCAGTAGCTAATAATTATTATTGAAGATTGAAATGTAATAAGTGTACAATACTAGCCATTAAAATTTGCCATCACCCCCTATGAATTAGACAAGGGTTTTCTTATGTAGATTCACAGGTCTCAATTCATGCCACATTTTCAGGATCTACCCATACCCTGTAAATGCACTTGGAATGACTCTAATTGAAAGTAATATATTTTGTCTGTGGTTAAAAATATGCCATGGATCTGCGTTTCCGCTGTACGCAACTAAGGAAGGTCAAGCATCATTAAAAAGACAAGGGTGTAACTGAGGTCAAAACCCATGTGTGGTTGTATCGGAACGCCCATGCACCAACTATGGAATGCCCATTTAGTGTAAAGTTGTGCAATTAAGTGCACAGCTCTGCTTTGCTTTACTTTGAGCTTCAAACCAAAGCAAATTGTAATTTGCTTTGGTTTGTTAAATCCCAGCAGAAGATTTTGCATCTGGTTGTGTTATAACGTAATGCAAACCCAACGCAAACTCTTTGTACTTCTGGGTCCTTATATGCTGTAGACGCCACCATTATTTAAAAAAACAAAGGGTGTACGGAATCCATTCCGCACCTGTGCACTCGTTCCTGAGATGGCTGTTAGTACAATCATTTATACCTTCTTTGTTTTGGAAATTTCTCTTAAGATGTACATTACATGGTGGGGTAGTTGTCTCAGGTGCTGTCTTTGGAGGAAGAGATAGCCCAGGTGGGCATCCAGAAAGCATTCAAATCTTTACACCACTCAACTGGGAAACCCAGGAGGTGACGAAATACTTGTACAGTCCAAAAGCTTATGTGGCATTACTGGCATAATTGATTTATTTACTTGTAAAAACAATGGAATACACCCTCTTACGTAGATGTGCGATTACTCATTTTCATTTCAGATATATGTCGAGCTGGAATGATTCTTTTTGCCACCAAGTCATACCTTTAATTTTTTACTAAAAAAAAAAACCTCAGCAATGTGAAATATATACTTTGCAGCGTTATTTCCTTTCCAAATTCCCTTTACTAAACTTTTTGTACTTGTTTTTGTCAACTGATTTATACTGGAAATGGTGAGCAAACTCATTAGGTGCACTTGTGTGTTATGCGTGCTTGTGTGTACACATGCATAACAAACATTGTGAGGCCGGAACTGGTTCACATAGAGTTGGTAAATGCTGAATCCCAAAAAATTGTTTTAGGACCAGGGCGGTTTTATGTGTTTCAGTGTTTTAAAGTGATTGTTTGTTAAATTTGTTATTATAAGTATATGCATGCACTTGGTTAATGTCAAAACCTGGTCCCTGGTAAATATATGAATGCATTGGAGTATGAGATTCAGTTAATTATACATAGGTAGAAAAAGTGCGGGTCAAATAAAATGCTTTCACTTTTGATGAAACAATATACATTAATAGAATAGACAATGAGTATGTTCTGCAAACTTCCAATTCCTTGTTAAACATTTCACCGCAAAACATATTTTTTAAATTTCTTTCCAATTGATTAATTTATATTCTGGTCAAAATACAACAAAAGCACCATAGGGCCTACTCACAGTGCTGTTTTTTAGTATGTAAAATATTATGCTTGCGGTACTATTTTACATACTCTTACATGCCTTCATGAATCGGCAAAAACATTCGAGCAGATCAAGTTAGGATCTATGAAGGAATTAGACAAGATTGAGCGAAACAGTAAGCAATTGGTTGGGCATCTGAATACAGTGTAAGTACAATCAAAAAATAAAAACAGATATAATTCATCTGAAAAAAAACCCTATCTGTAAATGTTTTATAGTCAGCTGTTGAACCATCTAACAGTTAAAATTAAAATGTATATTTTTCTTAGGAAAAATGAAAACAGTTTAGTTAAGTTTCCTTTAGCTGTGCTCACTTTACCTCTGTTTATAGGGTTACATATTGATGAATAATACTTACATGTAATGTGTATTCTTGACCTGTAGGGTGAATGTCGGGAACCCACTATGGGAACTGGTGTTAACAATCCCGTTGGTCAAATGTATAGTCTGTTCTGCTGGCTCTGAGTCATCCTTTTCTCTTTGTCCAATGAAGTATAGTACCAGCACGTCTTCCCTTAGCTTCACCAAGTACCTTAAAGAGATGAATGGGGCATCAACCTTTCAGAAGACAGGCATTTCAACTTTTTGAAAACTGTATGACATATGGCAAGAAAAATTGTCTTATATGGCGAATAAGATTTATATAATGACTCAAAACGTAAAGGGCTACCATGTTAGAGTAGCCACCTGGCTTACTCATACCATATGGACACCTTCAGCCAATGCTGGATTTTTCAGAAAGAGCACTTTGAATTGTGGTAATTTGGAACCCATACTTATAATGCTGAAAGTGAAAGTACAAGTCCCAGAAGGCAACAAGGTGTTTTCTGAAAATCGATGACTGGCTGAGTTTTTATATATGATGTGGAAAACTTGGCAGCTCTGTGAGAGCTAGATGAAAAATGAATTTTTTTCAGAATAGAGGAACAAACAGAAACCAACATTAAAAGGATGAAACCATTAACATTTTGGGGCCTATTATGATGTCGGTCGGAAAGCCTCCTGCGTACTCACATGGAGCCATAGATGCAGACACGAACTGAATGCAGAGTGCTGCGGACCCACGATGGTGATACAGGCTTTAATGAGGAGAACACAAGCCTCCCGCTGAGGCTCTTTGATGGAGCTGGAGGCAAACTGAAACTGGAGGCTCGCAACAATGAAGCAGAGGTGAACTCAGCTGCTTAGGACTGCTGGCAAGGTGACTGGTGAGGTGAATGGCTCAGCGGTCAGTATGGCAGGGGCTCGGCTCTCAATAGCGGAAATGCTAAAGGCGGCTGGTGCTGTGAAGGGGCTGCCAACAGGACAGGTTCAACAAACAAGCAGAGCCACAGGATTATTAGCATCAGCTTCACCGGCAGAGGAGACGGAGACAAGTAAAAGTGGTGAGCCAGAGATACTGGATATGCCATGGCATTTGAATAGGGATGATGAGGCCGGAGCTACCGGCATTTGTCTACAGAGTCCCTCACCCAGTCCATCAAACTAACAGCAGTTGGTGTAGAGGGTCAACACTCCAGGAAGACCACTGCAGAGGTTAGATATCAGGTCAGTGTCGATGAGGTCACAGGCTCTGTAACGGGGGAGGAGGGGGCTATGTCTGCTCAACTGTGGCGGTCCCAAGTTCTCTGTGTCTCAGTTTGGGGGCAGATCCCAATAATGGCATTAGTCTGTTTACTACTTCTTTCCCCGAGCAGCATGAGGAAACAGCATTGGCAGCAGGGGTATCTCATCCATGCACTCAGCTTTCACTCGCAGTACGTGTGCCAATATCCATACCTGGCAGGGACATTGGAGCAACAAAGTTCACAAGAGAGGCAGCTGATAATAGACAACAGACTGTGGCTAGCACTAGCAGCACTGCTAGTACTCTTAGAAAACAAGGCAACAGAGATGCAAGTCACCAGTATACTCCTGGACTGAGGCAAGAGCATCGAGACAACAAAATACAAGGCAAGAATATAAAAAGTAAAAATAACAATGAGGGCAGCTATAAGGCTTATATGGTGCAGAATGCGGAGATTATGGAGGATAGGGATCACTTATTTTCCCCGATGGGAGGGCCAGAGCTCTCTAGCGATGAGGATGACTTACATGGGGCAATCTCTGGTAGCAGTTTAAGTGCTTTGTCAGTTGAGACAACCAACTTGGTGACAGCTGGTGTGGCAAGAACGCATAAGCGGACAAAAGGACGAAAGACAAGGGACAAGGTTCATGATAACCTAGCCACTGCTGTTCAGAAATTGGATTATATCACTACTCAGTATATGTTTGAGGACCTTGTTCACCCTCAGCAGAACCTAGTGTGACCACAGGAGATGCTGATTGAGCCACCCTCACTTGATCTGATTTATTGTAGTCTCATGTAGCATTGAGAGGACACCCGAACTGAGAGTCGGAAAGCTAGGATGGCAACCAAGAGACTCCTTGGAGCGGTTAGAATTTCAAAAACCTGCTCAGAGATAGGAGAGAGGATTGCAGCAGTGGAGAGCTGGGCGATGAGATTGGTAACAGACATGGCGGTGATGAAGGATCAGTCCTCGACACAGGAATCTCAGCTTCTTGACATTCAATGGAAGCTAGAGGACTTCATGAAGGATAGCCCGAGGGCAACGATGTTAGATCTGTTGTAATTAAATTTTTTAAGGGTGCCCTGGAGGACTGGAATTCATACCTAGAAATCCAGAGGGCCCATCGGTTCTGTCAATAATGAAGAGAGCAGATCAGGCAAATGGGGCCAGGTCAATAAAGCCCAGGGCTAGCATTGTGTATTTTGACAACTTTCATTTTAAGACATGCTGCCTTTGAGAAAGCACACTCAGACTCCAAACAGAACACAGATGGATTGTCTTTCTTCACTAGACAAGACTTTTGTCACATGACTGTGGAGAGAATCTGGAACCGTAGGCAACTCATAAAACCATGTCAGGAGAAAGGGGCAGAGGTGTATTTATTGAATCCTGAGGGACTCAATATAGTTTAGAAACACAAGACATGTCTTTACTTCAGAAATTAAGACCAAGTAGTATTTAGAGAGCTTAGGCTAATTGACTAAAGATTTGGAAATCAGTTGGGGGGCTAACCAGCCCTGCCAAGTACCACGCATCAGGCCTTAGACGAACTCCTATTAGTGTGGTGATCCTCATCACCGCACTAATATGCAAAGTCACGCATTTAAATCGACTTATTTCTTCTAGGGCTGTGTGACCCTTCTCTTAAACACCAAACAGTTGGGTATAGACCCATGATATGGCACTGTTTAGAGGCAGCCGAGATGGCCCTGGCAGCTGCCTGAAAGGCGCTGACAGCCCCTTTCATGTCCCAGTAGCATGCTCACCTTTGGCAAAGCCTTACCATGGAACACCTGCAGGACAAACTCACAGACTCCTGAAAAGGCTTTGACTACATATGGGGGCCTCTAGTGAGGTATCTTTCTGTAGGTCTCCCCCATTCTCCTACCCCACATGCAGAAAGGCACTCCACTTGTTTGAGACTTGAGTCCCTCCCCCTCCACTCCAGCTTTTTGGGATGTCCAGCGAAGACAGTTCATGGCCCCTACTACTATATACCACATAGTAGTCAATACACTTATTGCTCTGTACATGCAAGGTTGTTGTTTTTTTACATTTTAAGTTCCCTCCCTGTTTCAGTCAAGTTGGGGGAGGTTACATTATGCTCTATCATAGTCCTTTTGTAATATACCGCAAGACAAAGTTGTTTGAAGGAAACTCGCCATAATTATCGATGTACGTAACTGCTATGTATGACACTGATCTACATTATGGCAATGCTCTTTGACTGTAGTTTTCTGAGATGTCATGTTGTAATGCTTACTTAATATGCCCAAGAAACTAATAAAGACAGTTTGAGAAAAAAAAATAATGAACTATTTTTATTGTTGTTTGTATTTGATTTATGCTCTTCTTGATGAAAAAAATAAGTATAAAAAATGAGTGTGAAATAATGGCCATTTGTGACAACGTTTGTATCTGTAGCTTCTTGTTAGAATGGCCGATTGACAAAAATAATATACCCTTATATCTGCTAGACTCTTCTGGTTGCAGCGATAATAGGAATTGTAGATTTTTCAAGAACCCAAGGTATCCAGAGCCCAAAAACTATGATGCCCCTTACAATGCTTTTTCATTGTGTATCGAATATAGAGAAATTCATATGTTAAAATATATATATAGAGTGAAAAATGGGTATTAAGGAAACCTATATATTTAGGAAATGTACACCAGATACTGAGTTTTGGAACAGTGGTTATCTGTATAGCTCTGAATTTGTAGGCACCCACATTAGCATGTGATTCAGAATGGCATTTTTCAAAATGCCTTCTATCTTACACACTGGCTTACATTTGGAAGGCACAAATGCAGAGAAATCCAATTAGTAATAACAAATGTTCCACTATTCTGTGTTTCCAAATGTCTCCCAATAAAGACAGTACCTTACTTGTGTGGGTAGGCCTGGTACCCATGAGAGGAAAGGCCTCAAATTGCAACATGTAAACGTCGCAGTTTCCACAAAAAACTGGCTCTTTTTCGCAGTGTTGGTGCTGTGGATTTTGGTAAGCCTAGCACACCTGCACATTTTTTTTTAAACTAGTCACTAATGTGAATCTAAGGTGGGGTGACTTGTGTGACTCTCACCAGGTTTTCATACCCAGAAGTCCTTGCAGACCTCGAACTAGACAAATAAGGCACATTTCCCTCATGTTTCTGTGAGGAAACCTGGAATCAGCAGGGCTTCACAAATTTCCTATCAACAAGCATTCCCTCAAGCCTCTTGATAAAAATGGACCTCAGTTGTGTGGGATGGACCCATCACATTTTTCCACTAAAAACGGACCCATTTTTGGAAACGTGGGAAGCTATGGATTTGGGGTCACTGCTTAGCCAGCACCTAGGGAAACATAGCAAACCTGCAATTGTTTTTTAAACTAGGCCTGGTACCCATGAGAGGAAAGGCCCCAAATTGCAACATGTAAACGTCGCAGTTTCCACAAAAAACGGACTCTTTTTCGCAGTGTTGGTGCTGTGGATTTTGGTAAGCCTAGCACACCTGCACATTTTTTTTTTAAACTAGTCACTAATGTGAATCTAAGGTGGGGTGACTTGTGTGACTCTCACCAGGTTTTCATACCCAGAAGTCCTTGCAGACCTCGAACTAGACAAATAAGGCACATTTCCCTCATGTTTCTGTGAGGAAACCTGGAATCAGCAGGGCTTCACAAATTTCCTATCAACAAGCATTCCCTCAAGCCTCTTGATAAAAATGGACCTCAGTTGTGTGGGATGGACCCATCACATTTTTCCACTAAAAACGGACCCATTTTTGGAAACGTGGGTAGCTATGGATTTGGGGTCACTGCTTAGCCAGCACCTAGGGAAACATAGCAAACCTGCAATTGTTTTTTAAACTAGACACCAAGGGATTCCAGGATGGTGTATATTGTGTGGATCCCACAAGGTATTCTTACTCACAATGAATTGCAAACCTCAAACTTTACCTAAAATCACATATTTTCCTTACATTTCTGTGATGGAATCTTCCAGAAGCCATAGGCATCCACCATATTCTTACCACCCAGAGATACCCCACTAATCCCAATAAAAAGGCTACCACACCTGTGTGGCTGGACTTAGTGCCAGCGCAAGAAACAGATTAACCAAGGATGATGGGAGTCCCTTGAAAGGCCTACCATTGACCCCAGTGTGATCCATTCTTGTTCCAGGCACATAGCGCATTCCCACAAGTGGGGTAGCATTTTTATTGGGACATGTGGAGGAACACTGGATGGTAGGAATTTTCTGGATCACTGTGGAAACAATCCTCCCAGATTTGAACTGGGATACATAATAGGCCAGGGCCTCAAACTAAAAATGTCTCCCATTAGTGATCCAGATCTAAAAAAGTGATCCACATTAGGCCATTTTCTAACTTGTAAAGACATGCTGTATGGGTATTTTTCTAGGGCTGGGAGGCTGCATGCATTTGTGTTTGCTGCAGGGAATGCTTGTGGTCAGTGCTTAATTTGTAAAATAATAAGTGCCAGGGCCCTGACCAGGAGGTCACAGCAGCCTGCATCACCCATTGCTCCTGACATTCCTGACATTGCTGCCAATGGCGGTACCAGAACAACTACTAACCATATCTTTAACCTGCAAGTGAGACAGTCAAGATGATTCCAGGTCCACGAAGCTAAAATAATGGCTGTGGAGGCAGGTATTAGTACATTTATATATATATTGTATTCATAAACAACCGTTGTTCTTCTCCTCTCTAAATGGGATTAGCAGCGCCACCATGTTGTAGACTGTCCTAAGTGTGGGATTGACCATTAAGTGGTGCCAAACACCGGAAACCAATTAAGTGCCGGGAACCACTGGCTCAAGTTGAGCACTGCTGGTGCTAATATCAGGGAAATGAGCAGTAAGAAAACGGCCCACCTAGCCTTAAAAACTGGTCCATCAGCAGCCAGAAAACTGGCACACACACTGACTTGTCGGACCAGACCATCAGGCACTGCCAGATTCTGTGAGATTTTACCTTGCTGCACCAGTGTAAACCCTTGCATTCTGGTTTTGTTAAGTAACTTTTGCTGGAACAAATGTATATGAAAACAAGCATTAGCAATGCAATAGGTCTCACATTCATGCTTGTTTGAGCTATTGGCATTGTAAATGATAATTCTTTTCATTTATTCTTTGGGTTTTAAAACATAAATAAAAGACATTGGCATTTACAATAGTAATATCTTAAACTCTCTGAAATGAGAGACCTATTGCAATTAAGAGCCTTCTTGAGTCGCGTTTACGAAAGTTTGAGCTATTGGCAATGTAATAGCTTGAACTCTTGCAAATGCGAGACCTATTGCATTGCAAATTACTAGCGCCCATGTGGCGCTTTCACATTCATGAAGGCGGCGCCCCTTTCTTCAGACAAGCCGCATCTAAAGAAAGGGCCGTGGCCGACATTAAAGTGAAACCGCGGCATGGGGCGCATTTACAAAAAAAGCATCCGTTTGTTGAGGTGACAAACAGATGGGTTTTTTTGAAACTTGCTGCAGCATTTAAATTTAATTTCTGCATCTTAGGATCCAGACTTATTACAACGCTTACAGACTGAAAGAGTAGTTCAGTTCAGTTCATAAACTTTATTTGGGTAACTTAATACCCATAAAAGCACAACATCAAAACAAAAAATAAATAGCAAAATGAAGGATTGACAGTACACGATAATCAAACATTTGTAATAATATAACTATAGCATTTGATAAGTTTGAAGACAAATGAAAAAAAAGAACTTCATTGGTAATAAATAAATAATTTACTGTTAATAAAACATTATATCAGCTAGCAATTACACAGAGATAGCCAATCGGTTAAAAACTCAGGGATCGGGCATAGTCTTACGTACTCTGGTGGCAATTCTCAAAAAGGTGCTTATGCAAAGGATCAGCTCTTCATCAGCCAGGGAAACTAAACATGTGTAAGCATTATCCAAACTAATAGGTCTTCTCTTTTTGAAAACTGGATTTAAAAACCACTTAGTATATTTTGTGTAATACTTACAAAAAAATAAAAAAAATGTAAAATTGATTGGCCACTTACTCCGTCACAAGGGCATGGTACATGATCAAGATTATGATGATAACCGAGAGGAAAACACAAAGCAAATCAGACAGTTCCTGCTCTAAGGCGGAATAATAGGCTCCTTTCCCAATAGCCATGCGTAGGGTGAGATATATAGGTAGAGAATTATAATGCTGTTCTACAGACATGTAACTACGAACAGAAGATTTCTTGGATTCCAGGCCAATCCTTTCTGTGTTATATAAAAAGTAAAGGGCATCTCTAAGCTCCTTTTTTAGCACGGTGTCAGCTATATTTGGATTTTTGAAAATACTTTCTTTATTAACGCTGCACAGGCTTTGATGTACTCCACTCAGCCAAGGAATTTCCATCCCTTTCTCACACATAAGGCAGTCATTAATAATCTCTCTAGTGAGGGAGGCAGCATGGTTCTTCCATACCGATAGCCAAAAAAGGGCACGACGGGCGCGTATAAAATCCTATATAAAATTAAGATTGAGTTCTCTGTGGCAAATATATTGTGGGGTAGAGATTGGGATGCCCAAAAGTTTCCTGCAGAATCTATTTTCTTCCTGCTCGATTCAGGAACAATTTGCAATGCCCCAAATCTCAGCCCCATAGGTGGCCACAGGGATGCACTGTACTTTAAAAATGTTTAAAATGGCCGGTATAGCATCAGTGGTCTTTGGATGGGGAAGACTAAGGATTGAGTTGGTGGCCTTTGAGAACTTGCTCCTAGAGTGAGCAAGATGCTCAGTCCAGGAGCCGTTCGCAGCAAAGACCAAACCAAGATAGGAAAATGTACGTGTACTTGTCAATTTCTGACTACCCACTACAATAGAACTTAACTGTCGCTTCCCAGGACCACAGGACATTAAAAATTACTCATTAAAATTGACACATAGGTCCAAGCTATCCATGTACTCAACAAAAGTCTGAACTAAATTATGCAGGGAGTTCGGCGTGCGGCCTATAAGGACCTCATCATCTGCGTATAATAGCACGGGGAGAGTTTTACCATTCATCATGGGGACGTCATGGGTTGAGTATTAATCATGGGGACGTCATGGGTTGAGCATTAATCATGGGGACGTCATGGGTTGAGAAAGAGTAAATAAGTAAATGATGTCAGCAAGGAACAGAAAAGTGTAGAACACATTGAGGGATAAGAATGTAACTAATTCACCAACCCCAATCCTGTTCAACTTTAACTGTTTTACGGAAGGTACATTTCCTTATCCCTAGGTTGTGGCAAGGAATAATTTGTTTGCGCACACAATTGCACACACTACCCACCATTCTATGCCATGTCCTGCTCAATCTCATGGACTATTCTCAACTTGGGCTGAGGGTCGAAGATGGCAGAGAATATTATTACCACCTGTGTTCCAGAAAAGAAAATCTTTTCTTTTCCCTTTCCTTGATTCTTTGTTAAAATTAATATCATAGACTGTGGCCTATTAAGACTGCAGCACTGGGTGTTTCTTTCATTGTTTTAATCTTTGTTGAGGTCTGTTAACAGAGGAAAGGTAAGAGCAATTTTGTGCATATAATTTGGCCTATAAAAATGAACAACTGGTCAAATTTCCAACCCCATCAGTTCAAACCTGCAGCTCTCGGTGCGTTATTAATGCAACAGGGCTGGCCAATTATATTAGGAAATATAGGAAAAAATCTGACGATAGCAGCCAAAAGGCAACACCAATAAAGGCTGCAACACTACTTGGCAGAGACAGGGAGGTACCAAGATCGGGAGACATCGAGAGAGTGAGACTCAGTGAGAGTGAGATACCGAGAGAGTGAGAAACCGAGAGAGCGACACACCGAGAGAGTGAGACATTGAAACAGTGAACAGCAAGACTGAGAGAGGGAGATACCAAGATTGGAAACAACACTAGAGAGTAAGACACTGAGTGGGAGTCACCAACACAGACAGAGAGACACACAGAATGAGGCAGGGTGACACTAACACAGAAACAGGGAGACGTTCAGACAGAGAGGGAGCAAATTACATTTACAGAGCGAAAACAGACAGCGAGAGAGAGAGAGTGACACTAACACAGAGAGAGGGAGACACCAGCATTGAGCCAGGAAGACACAGACACTGAGACACAAACACTGAAACAGGGAGACATTGAGAAAGAGAGGGAGAAAATAACACAAAGGGAAAACAGAGAGAGAGACACTGACAGAGCGAAGGAGACAGACACTGAGGGTGACATTGACACTGAGACAGAGAGATGCTGACACACAGAGAGGGAGACACCAACATTGAGACAGGGAGACACGAACACTGAGACAGGGAAAAAACGGCACAGAGAGGGAGACACCAACATTGATATAGGGAAAAACATTGAGACGGAGAAAACAACACAGAGACAGTTACAAATTGAGATAAGTAGACACTGGCGAAGTGAGAGGAAGATACAGACTCTGAGACGATGAGATACTGAGATGCAGACAGGGAGAAAACAACTCAGAGAGGGAGATACGCACAGTGGAGCAGGGAGACACAGACCCGGACATATAGACACTGAGGCAGGAAGACAGGGACACACTAAGATAGGGAGACACCAACTGTAATAAGAGAGGGAGACACTGAAACGAAGATAGGGACACACCAAGATAGGGAAACACAGAGTAGGCGACATCAACATGGAGTAAGAGACACTAATACTGAGACACGATTAGTGAGACAGGGAGACATTGACAGAGGGAGACACATACACTAAGACACAGACACACAGAATCAAGGAAACACCAAGACTGAGACAGGGAGACACCAACAGAGAGGGGGGGAGGGAGAGAGCATCAATGCTGGAACAGTGATATAAAGGGGCCCAAGAAACAGTGAGACACACAAAATATCAGGGAACCACAAGCATGGATGCTGGAGCAGACTGACATTGGACACAATGAGGAGCAAGCTGCAATGCTGGGAAAAAAAGAAAAAAGAAATGGAAGGTGCGCGGCCACTAAAATTAAAGCGTGCCATTTCTATAAAAACGAAAAATACACAAAAAATTTAAAGAAGCAAGTTGCAAGGAAAATAATGGCGCGTAACAGCAATAAGGAGCAAGATATGCCAATGTGATTGTTTGAAAATGTGAAGCTGATCCTTCCTCCTCTCCCCAATTTTTACGGACCAAGCTACACCCCTGGCAAAAGGAACAAATGAGTTTGAAATCTGAGTCATAGTTTTCCTATTAAGTTATATAGTTGTGTTACCTCGTGGTTTTGCATATGACAATTTATGAAGGAAAATCATCTGCTCAACAAACATTCCAGTGTTACAATACATTGTTTTCTTGTTGGTGTGCTCAGCGTTCGTGTTTGACTGACTTATATAGCTGTGAGTAGAACATGTGGGCCATTCCACGCAAATTTCAATGAGGGAAAAGCTGCGTTTTTGCCATGCACAATCAAAGAAAGAAAAATATGTACCCTACTTTTCAAACAAAAATAACACTCTATAACCGCATGCGAATTTCAATTGCTCATATCAGCAAAAAAGTATTACATGTGATTTAAGCAGTGTACAGATGCAAACATTCCCTGCCAAGTTGTAAAATAAATCACATGCCATGAAAAAAAAAACCTGGTTATACTGACCGGCGCAATCTTCTCTACTACTGCTAAGGTGGCGGTGGGCGGTCTGGCCAGCGCTGTATGGATGGGGTTGGTGGTTCCGCCATTTTAGGCTCCTATGATCTATTTACTCCTCCTTTTGGAATCTACTGTGGGGGAGGAGCACACCAGAACCTATTGCTGGCCAAAGCCCGTGATTGGCTGAACAATTCTCCCATGAGACATGCCAGCATGACAGCGGAAGTGGGGCACTGTGGCTGCACTGCGGAGACGATGGCGCCATTTAAAATAAAACAAGCTGTCACCATTACGCCAACGCAGCCGCTTGTTTATATTTGCATCACGCTTTCACTTTAAGTAAAAGCACGATGCAAAAATAAACATGCGCCTGCCAATAAAACAAGCAGCTGTGTCTCTGCAGATCTCCATCTGCTCAGGGAGAGAGACAGAGGGAAGGGGAAGCTTACCCAGTAATTAAAGTCCACAGTCTAACGCCTCAAGCACACAATCCAGTCGGGATGGGCGGGGGCAAAAGGACACAGGCCGGGAACAAATAAGCCTCATTTTTAATCAGAGGCTAGAGTTCAGCATAAAGGATGACGGCAGCCAATGAGAATCATGGGCGGTGCTTCCACTCCACTTCGGAAATCTGCTCGATTAAAATAAGCCTGCAGAGCAAGAAGCGCATGCGCGCTCCAGCGCTAGGCGAGACCTAAAAATGACACAAACCATATATGCAGATGAGTAAAATTAAAAATGCTAGTTATTGCCATTGTTGAGGGAGGGGAGATGCCATGACTCACGTATTAATTATTTGTAAAAAGCAAAAATAAAACAATTCCTTTAAAACAACGTAATGCAACATTTATCAGTATGGCACCATGCATTAAAAACAGACTTCAAGAAAAATTCAATCACAAATATATATTTGCTGTTTTTTAACATGCAATTTACTTTTTTGTTTTTAAAAAACAATGGAGACATCTATTCTCCATGAAATACTATAAGAGATTAAAATGGAGTCACAAGACCCATCATCTATTGGTGCATGCACACAATTGATTACAAATCCACCTACACTTTGATTTTCAATGAAGTTTTGGCACATAAACTATCATCGTCATTGTTCTGCTGTTTACTTTGCTGGAAACCTTAAGGGCAACTTGTTCTTTCAAGCAAAGGCTCCAACGAGTTTGTCTCATGAGTTTAACCTGATTGTATTCAAGCAAACACACCTTTCGTTTACTTTGGTACCACAGGAGTGGATAACTAAAAGCCCTTGTAACTTTTTTTTTCTACTCAAACTACAAAATAAATATTGATTTATAATTAATGAATAGTGCATTGCTTCCTTAATTTTTCCACTACCAGTAAAGTAAAAAAAAAAGGTAGGCTCCTCGCATTTATGTAAGGAGAAAGGGTTTGCAAAACACACCTTAAACCAAGTGTTTCAAATCATGTTGTTAGTTATTGGGGACACGCCTGGTAGATTTCCTAAACCCCAAAAAGAAAATATGGCATTTTTTGAGAAAAGAATAACTGTCAGGTGTCTCTCTCTCAAAATGAGTTCTGCTCTGGTAGGTGGGAGTTTTTAGGATTCAGTCAAACCGGTAAAAGGATCTCCGATATGGGTATATTAAAGTGACTACCATACACCCCGAAACCAGTATGTACATCCTATTTGCCTGCAAATCATGTGCATCACAATGACTGTGAATAGTACATGCAGCTCAGTAACAATTATTGAAATGAGGGCAAAGGATACATAAGCCCAAACTATTTGTCATCACATATACCTGCCCTATTAGCCTCAAACAACTCTTGTATGTACAGCTGTCTACCAGGATGGGGTAAACTAGCTAAACACTGTATGACAAGTCACATAGAAACCACTCCATGTACCTTAATGTGTAATAAAGCCAGTCCCTACACCAGTATCTTATATAACGTTCTTATGCATGGTGTTGTATGGGAAAGGAGGGGCTCAGCTCATGCTTGGATCCTTGTTTGCCGCATGGGCAGAGCAGAAAAATTCTGGTTCGAGATGCAAGCGTATAGAAGCTTCATGATTCTTTACTATCATATTTTACAGGCACACCTTTTGCAAGGTCATCCCTCCCTGTTGCTAAACTTCAACTGCCTGTTCAGGAAGACTTTCATAAAATTGAATTTTTCCTTCTCTGGTCTGTTATTGGGACAACATGGCAAGTTCAGACACACTTCGTCAGTTACACAATTTAAAAGAAGTTGTTAGTCTGCTTTTCAAGCCTTACACTCAACAAGCAACCCGACATTTAAAACACACAAACGTTGATCATGTTAGCATACAATCAGTTCTGTTTTGTATGTAATATCCAATTGCATATATATCCTGCCTTACATGTCATTGGTCAGTCAACAGTTTTCTAAAAGGATTAGCAGCCTAATTTTTCGGTGAAGTTCTAAATACCCTTCACTTGTGTACAAAGATGAGAATTTCCATCCAGTGCGTTTGTTACAACTTTTAGGCCAGCATCGCAAACTGGGAATAAGTGGTATCCCTAAGGAGGATCATGCCCCAATCGATTGTGAGTTCACCATGTGTGCACTTGCACCCGGACTCAAGCTCTGTGTTTACACACAGAAATGAACTGAGAATCTAGACTACTCAAGGATGGGGGGCTTCAAACTTTGTAATTGTAGAGCGCAATAGTAGTATAATTACAGTCTGACATTGGTGATTCCAGATCAGGTATTTTTAGGGAACACAGTTACAAGCAACTTGCAAACAAGGCCTTAAAACAGTGAACACAATAAATCAATCAGTGAATACAAATTTGTGGTCATGGAAGAGGTGTGCAACATTACAAAGTTATTTGCAACTTTAGAAAACATTTATGGTAATGTTTCTACCTTCATGAAAAATTATGTGGACATTTGCTATTGTGAATAGAAAAACTCAAGCAAATGTGCAGGGGAAACATCTGCATATATTATAGCCTAATAGCCTGCCGTAGCGGGCTATACCGACTGTTAAAGGCCTGCTGCAGCCCGAGCCGAAGGCGAGGTACTTTAACAAAGCAGAGGGGCTATAAGGCTATTAGAACATTCTGCCACTAGAGGGCAGAATGTTCTAACAAATAAAACGAAGCCTTCAGGGAGCGCAAGGGGATTCAAATCCCCTCAGGCTCCCTGCAGCCTTTGTTCACAGCCAGAGCTGTGAACAAAGAAACATTGGAATGTTGGAGCTCCGGGCTTTTACCAGCCATTATAAGCCCGGAACACTCCATTGTTTTCAATGGAGCTTCCAACATTCCAATGTTCTAATAGCCGGTATAGCTCTACTATGAAGGGCTATAAGACTATTAGAACATTCTGCCACTAGAGGGCAGAATGTTCTAACAAATAAAACAAAGCCTTCAGGGAGCACAAGGGGATTAAAATCCCCTCAGGCTCCCTGAAGCCTTTGTTCACAGCCAGAGTTGTGAACAGAGCAACATTGGAATGTTGGAGCTCCGGGCTTATGCCAGCCATTAGAAGACCAGAGCACTCCATTGTCTCCAATGGAGCTCCCAACAATCCAATGTTCTAATACACCCTCAGAAAATGAAATTACAGTAAGGCAAGCAAAAACCATCACTATGCTATGAGAAGACATGCGGCAAATATTTTTGCTGAAACAAGAAAAATTATTACGCTGCTAAATCAGTGAAATAAGTGCAGGGGCGTGGCTTGGGCGCCGATGGTGATGGTCGCCTGAGAGCTCGGCTCCGGGACTGAGCCCGTGATTATCCTGTAATTCGGCGGCTGCGGGGCACCCCAGCCCCTGCATTTTGCGGACCGGCCCGACGGAAACCTGCCGGGGCCCCTGGCGTGATCGGCACGAGCGGTGACCCGGCGAAAATCGCAGTCCGGGGTACCACGCAGTGCGACCCAACATGGCGCCCGGACTTCTTTGTCCCCATGGCCGGACCCATTAGACTGGAGGAACGTCGTTGGCGGCGGTGCATCCCCTGCTCTGCCGGCTCCCGGTGGGGGTCGGAGCTGGACATCGGTCAGAGCGGTCTCCTTTAACGGGGATTGCACTCGGCTGAACGGAGGCCCACACCCTAGCGGATCCCACGCGGGGACGTCAGGAGGCCCCGTCGGTGGCCCCACTCCCTACACCGCACTTGGCCTCTTTCTCCTGGCCGACCCACTTCCATGGGAGGCGCAACCTTTTGGAGCCGCGAATCGTCCGGTGGAGCTGGTGACATCCACTCCGGGACTTTGTCGGCCGTGCGGGCCAGCCCGACCCGGCGACGGTTGTCTCCGCCTCCTCCTCGGTGCCCTCGGACGCCGTGTTGGCGGCGTGAGCCAAGGTTGAGACGATCCAACGGGCCCTGGAGACGGGGATATCCGGCATTCGACCTAAGGCCTGGCACCCGAGGGAGTCATAGCCGGGGCCTGAACTCGGAGGCGCCTGCTCCGAGACCTGCACGGAGAGCGGCCGGCGACATGGGGAAACCTAGAGGAGCCAAGGGGACTGCCCCGGTTGTCTCGGACTCGGAGACCCAGGACAAGGAGGAACGCGGGGGCCCGGAGGATGCCGGCGGTGCCCCACTGCAGCAGCAATTTGACCGAGTCCAGAGGCAATAGCGACCACGCGCTCGGCCCTCCAGCAGGACATTGCCCAGGTAGCGACGAGCCTGGGTCTCCTCAGAGCGGACCATGGCAAACTTTCGGACCGGGTCAAGGAAGTGGAGGGCTCGGTGAAAACCTTGGAGCCGGCACAGCGGACCTTGGCTGCGGATATGAAGGATGCCTTATCCCGGATTACGGTCCTGGAGCAGAGAGCGGAGGACGCGGAAGGCCGTAAGAGGAGGAACAACATCCGCGTGGTGGGCCTGCCAGAAAAGATTGAGGATGGCGACATGGTGGCATATCTGGAGGCCTGGCTCCGAGACACGGTGGCCCCGGAGGGTCTATCCTCCTTCTACACCCTGGAGCGGGCACATAGGGTCCCGGCGAGGCCACCGCAGCAGGGACGTGCCCCACGACCGGTGGTGGCGCGATTACTGCACTTCAGGGACAGAGACCTCATCCTCAATGTCGCCAGACATAATGGGCCATTTAAAGTGGCAAACAGCCAGGTGAACATCTTCCCGGATTACACCTATGAAACTCAACGCAGACGGTTTTCCTTCCTGGCGGTCAAGCGCGAGCTCCGGAGCGAAGGTATCCAATACTCGCTCTTCTATCCTGCGAGGCTCCGCATAATCGTCGATGACAAAACTCAGTTCTTCGATACCCCAGAGGACGTTTGTCACTGGCTCGAACTATATAGAGCGGGGAAAGGTGGATCCGGCTCTTCGCCTCGACAGGTGGCGGAGCCGGAGCAGAGACGGAGATCCAGGAGGATTCGGGGTCGCCGTGGCCGCTCGGGGGGTCCCTCAACTGTAGAGACATCGACGGAGCGGAAGGGAGTACTAGAGGTGTTATCAGCGCTGTCTGGTTCACGGGACGCTGCCATTACGGAGGAAGCGGTCCCTGAGGACGAGGAGGGTCCAACGGACTCCGAGGAATCCGTGCCTGACAGTGACCATACGCCGGTGATCACACCGCAATCGGCGGAGGACCTTCTGGATGGACAGGGGTAACGGGGTGAGCTTCTTCACTTTGGGTGGGGGCCCGGCGAGGGGGTGGCGGGGGTCGATAAGAGATGCTGACTACCGGGGTAGGGAGGGTGGGGTGCCCTGGATTTGCCCCGAGGGGGTTTATTTGTGACACTGTTTTGGGCTTCGGTTAGTCCTGGTGGCCTGAGCGTCGAGGGCCCACTGCCTCCGCCCGGCCTGCACCTGGCCCTTAAGGCCTTCCTGCGGTGGCGACTGCAGGATTAGTAGGGTATAGTTGGAGAATATGGTTTGGATGGGAACTAGATGGTGTTATTTGGGTCCTGTTCTGGGGAGCGTGGTTGGGGAGTTGATTCATATTTGGGTTGCTAAGTTATGGTTGGGGAAAATGGCCGCCATCAGTGCTGTGAGGATCGATGTCCTGCTATTGTTGGGACCCAGATGGGGAGACTTTGCGAGAACAATATGGGACAATGGCTGAGGTTGCTAATCTGAAATGTGTTACTTGGAACGTACGGGGGCTTCACACTATGTCCAGGCGTCACAAGGTCCACGCTTACTTAGTGCGTAGGGGAATACAAATGGCGCTGCTGCAGGAGACTCATCTGAACAAGGCGGAAGGGGCGGCCTTACAGCGTAGGTGGAGGGGGCAGGTCTTTTACACTTCGTACTCGGCGTATGCCAGAGGGGCGCTGATCTGGGTTAGGGCTGGGGTTCCCTTCCAGGTCACGAACACAGTGATAGATCCAGAGGGGCGTTATGTGGCTATTTCAGGGACTTTGGGAGGGAGAGACCTAAACGTTTGCTGTGTGTATGCTCCTAATGTAGACCAGACTGCCTTCCTTTCCAGGTTATCGGGCTCGTTGGCCCATTGCCTCTCCGGACCCCTCCTGCTCGGTGGAGATTTCAACTCAGTAGTGGATGTAGATATTGACCGCTCGCATCCACCCCTCCCCGATTCTCCGGTTCGTCGCTTGGCTAGGGATCGTCGGGACTGGCAGACTCACTGGGGGTTAACGGATATTTGGAGGGCGCAACACCCCACAACCAGGGACTACTCCTACTTCTCGAGCCTCCACGAATTGCACGTTCGACTGGACGGATTTCTTGGCTCGCCCGAACTGGTTTCAGCAGCGGTCCGGTCTGAATATTTGACCAGGACCATTTCTGACCATAACCCCCTCCTGTTGGACCTTGGCTAGTTTCCCGGGGTGCCGACGGTGCCCACCTGGAAATTGCGGCCCGAGATCCTTGAGGACAGTGTCTTCAAGGCGGACCTAGGTGATACGATTTCAGAGTACTTTGCGTCCAACCGTGGCACCGCGAGCTCGAGAGCGCTAGAGTGGGACGCTTTTAAGGTGGTGGTGAGGGGGTACTGCATTTCTAAACAGGTCGGCGTGAGGCGAAGTATCCTCGCCGACCTAGAGGCAGCGGATCGAAAACTCCGCGAGTTGGAGTTACGCCGCCCCGGGCGCCCCGAATTGCAGGCGCGCACGGCGGAGGCGAAGGAGGCGGTGGCGGCGGAGGTCGAACGGCTCCGCTGTTTTGACTATAAGGCCTATACGGTTCGGTCCATCGCAGAGGGGGATAGGTCGAGCGCGCTGTTGGCATGGCTGGCCAACCCTACGCGGCAGTCCTCAATGACGACGTCCATGCGCAGGGCAGAGGGAACCCAGGTGTACACCCAGCCTGCGATTCTGAGCTGCTACCGGCAATACTACGAGCGCTTATACCGCAGTCGCTCGGTCCGCGACCCTGACCTGCTCGATAACTATTTGCGGCCTCTAGAGGTCCGAACAATGGAGCGGGACGTGGCGAAAGCCTTGGGGTCCGACATAGAATTGGGAGAGATCCGTAGCGCCATCAAAAAGATGGCGAGAAATAAGACTCCGGGCCTGGACGGTCTTCCGGTGGAGTTCTATGCGGCCTATGCCGATCTCCTAGCCCCTAGATTGTTGGTAGTATACAGGGAGGCGAAGAGGCTTGGGCGTCTCCCGGGCTCGATGTGTGAGGCATTGGTGGTCCCGCTCCTCAAGCCTGGAAGGGATTCCTCCGATCCGGGGTCGTACCGTCCCTTATCGATGCTGACGGTGGATTATAAAATACTGAGCAGCATCCTGGCCTCGAGGCTGCTCGGCCACATGAGCTCCTTGGTACATGAGGACCAGGCTGGCTTTATCCCCAGGCGTAACACGACCATGAACATTCGTCGGTTGTTCCGCTTGCTAGGGGAACCGCTTGTGGACGCCCCGTGCCCGGTTGTCCTATCAGTGGATTTAGAGAAGGCTTTCGATAGCCTGGAATGGGACTACCTTGGTGCGGTGTTGCGGAGGTTTGGCCTCGGGGAGGGCTTCATCAGGTGGACCAGGGTTCTGTACGCCTCGGCGTCGGCTAGGGTTCGGGCGGGACCGCTGATTTCCTCACAATATCCGGTGGAACGAGGCACGAGGCAGGGATGCTCGTTATCCCCACTGCTATTTGCGCTGGCGGTGGAACCTCTTGCGCTGCATCTCCGGTCGGGAGCCCATTACACGGGCCTGTGGACTCCTTCGGGCCCGCATTACATCTCACTGTATGCAGACGACCTGTTGCTCTTCCTAGAAGACCCGCTCGATGCCCTACATAGGGCTGCGACGGCGCTCACGGAGTTTGGGGAGGTCTCGGGCCTCCGAGTGAATTGGACTAAGACCTGTCTTTTCCCGGTCCGCAGGGGCACCCCTACCCCTACTCTGAGTAGGGAGTTTAGATGGGAACCCGACTGCTTTAAGTATCTAGGGGTGTATGTCTATCATGAACCTTCTGGCCTCCTGGATGGGAACATTGCCCGGGGCATTCGAGCACTTCGAGGCAGTATGGGCTTTTGGGCCACGCTACCGCTCTCGGTGGCGGGGAGGATTGCTTTGCTTAAAATGGTGGCGCTCCCCCGGTTGCTATATTATTTCCGGACACTCCCGATCTGGGTCCCACCGACCACGTTTCGACTTTTACGTTCCATGATTGTCGGATTCCTTTGGGGTTCGGGCCGCCGGCGGGTGGCCCTCAAGACCCTACTGAGGCCGAAGGAGGAGGGTGGGCTTGCGGTGCCGGACTTCGAAAAGTATTACTTAGCGGCGCAGCTCCAGGCCTTCACCCAGGAGATCGCCTGGGAGTTCCGGGGCCCTGAAGAAAGGAGGGGAACGGGCATGGCCAGGCATGTTCTCTCCTTCATAGCGATGAGACAACGGTTGGCCTTGCAGGACTTGTCAATGGAGGAGCGGACTATCCGCCTGTGTTGGAACCGAGCTCACGCCCGGGGCCACCTGCGAACACCGTACGCGCCCGAAATACCGCTGGGGATGCTAACGGCTCTGCCCCATGGGGGTGATTGGTCGCGGCTAGCGACCTGGGAGGACGCCGGTCTACAGCTAATCGGGGATCTATACGAGGACGGGTCGCTCTTGCCCTTCCAGGAGCTCATCGAGCGCTTCGGGATTCCCCGTGGTGACTTTTTGCTGCACTCGGCCCTTGTTCGAGCGATCCAGGCGCACTGGAGACGCGGGCAGGAGGAACCTCCTTTATCCCCGGTATGCCAATACGTGATGATGTCTGCGGGCACGGTGAAGGCGGTCACTTGCCTTTACGGCAGACTGATCAATGAGGGGATGGCTCCCCTCACCACTTTGAGGAACCGCTGGGAGGTGGACATTGGCAGGGAGATCCCGGAGACGACCTGGGCCCAGCTAGTGCGGAGGGCCTGGAAGGGCACACGCCACGCCCGCTTTCAATTGGTCCACTACTACGTGCTCCATAGAGCCTATTTGACCCCGGTGAAAATCAGGCGATATTTTGATACGACTTCGGCGGAATGCCCCAGGTGCCCGGCCCAGGAGGCGGACCTCCTCCATATGCTGTGGGCCTGCCCGGGATTGTTATCCTATTGGGAGGAAGTGGGGAAGACCTTGGAGGAGACGACGGGGAGATCCTTATCGCTTGACGCGGCGGTGGGTCTCCTGCACTGGTTCCCTCATACCCCCAAAAATAAAATTTCTAGCAAGTTCATTGATCTGGGGTTGCTCCTTGCTAAACGGGAGGTGACCAGGAATTGGAAGGCACGAGCTGGTCCGACGGGAAGCCGGTGGCACAGCGAATTTTTGAAGTGGGCGGCGGGGTAGAGTACGCTCAGATACCAGCTAGCTTGGAGGCAGCGCAATGAGAAGGAGCAGGAGGCAGCGCTGGAATGGGAGATGTTAGTACAGGCCCTTAGGGATTATTGCGCCCCCAGCGACCCTGAGCTTGAGGAAGAGGCTCGCCCTGAGTCCCGATAGACGATTACACTTTTCAGATCTATTGCTTTCCCCGTGGGTCCTTTTGGAGATCCTGTAGCGGTGGATGCCGCGCGCTGATGGCGGGGGGGGGAGGGGTTACCTGGGTTCGGGGTGTTTTAAGAGTGGGGTGTTCTTTTGGGTTTATGGGCTTGTTTGGAAAAGCAGATGACGGACAGCGGGTTCTCCGGGCCAGCTTCGACATCCTCCTGAGCCCCCATTGAATTTCGCCGCCCGACCCTAGGGTTGTGGGCTGAATGGCTGTGTAAATAACTTACGGTGGGGGAACGGAGGGTTGCATCTCACTGATCGGGTGTGATATATACTGTTGGCCGATTATGTAACGATTTACGGATTCCTGCAATAAAAATATTTTAAACAAAAAAAAAATCAGTGAAATAAGTGTTTACAATAGTGACATCTATTACCAATTCAGCTACAAAATATCCAGTAATGATGCCTTCAGCAGCCCTCTGCAATGACTTAGACAGATTTTTCTCCAGGAAAATATCAGACATCTATGTGTCCTTGTCTGGTCAAGGAAATGATTCCACCCCAAGTGAAATTTCCAGGCGACCTGAAGTCTTCACAGAAGCTAGAGGAAACATGCTATAATTTAACCTCTGCTAAAAAACACTTATTTGGATACCCTCCAATTGGAAAGTTAGAGACCAATCTCACTTCCTCCCTTCATTGGGAAGGTTCTAGAGTATCATATCAATAAACAGCAGTCTGAATGTCTAGAGCGCAACAGCTGCCTTCATCCTTCTCAAATGGGATTTCATCTAGGTCACACCACTGAGTTGGTGCTCTTGGCTTTGCCGAGGACCCCAAATGTACGCTGGATCGAGACAGCACAGCAGCCTTAATCCTGTTGTATCTAGGAGCTGCCTTTGACATGGTTTCCCATAAATTCTGCTTGAGAGGCTATGCAACTCTGGGGTGACTCATTTGGCTTGGAAATGGTTTGCCTCCTTCCTTCAGGTTTGTGATAAGCCCTTCAACGCATATTCCCTGCCTTTGAAGTGTGGGGTCTCTCAGGGATCTTCTCTGAGTCCTACCTTATTGAATATCTATTTCCGTCCCTTAGCGGATATTGATCATTCCTTTGGTCTTACCTTGGTATCCTATTCAGATGACACCCAGTTGACCATTATCTTAGTTCCAGAAAAGCATTTGAAAGTAGCTCAGTTGAATCCATGCCTTTCAGGTGTTGCCAAGTAGATGGTCAATTGCTGTTTTTTGCTCAATGGTGGAAAAACAGAGGCCATGATAATAGGTAACAAACAACAAATTGTCGGACTTCTGAGCGAAGCCCAGACAGTTTTGGGTCTCAGAATCAGAATAAATAAGTCATCAAAATTTAGGAATCTGGTTTGATGACAAGATGCCATTTGAAGCTCAGTTGAGGAAACTGGTGGCAGGTTGTTTCGGCATTTGAGGAACCTTAAGAAAGGTTCTTGGAATTCTGCCTTGTTTGGCTCAGATAAGTGTAGACCAGGCCTTGATTACATCCTACCTGGACTATAGAAATGTTCTATACCTGGGCCTCTATCAACTGGCACTGAGAAGTCTGCCGATTATTCAAAATGCGGCAGCTCCTCTCTTGCTGAGGGTGCCCCGACAACAGTCTGCGTCTACCTCTCTGGTAAAACTGCAGAGGGCTCATATTAAAAAAAAGATTTACTCCAAAACCTATTGTTTCATTTTCCGAACCTTTTACAAAAAGGGCTCGAGTCTGCTGAGTCATCTGGTCCAATCTAATACTCCTTCTTGCTTTTAAATTATGGAACTTTCTTCCATTTACCATCCAGAATTTCCCTGATGAACTCATTTTTTAAATCTCTTAAGACTTGGTTGTTTGATAATTGAATTTATGAGCTTTTATAGCCCCTACCTATCGAGAAGCCGGGAGGCCCTTTGTGAGTAGCGATGCGCTTTACGAGTCATCATAGAATAGAATGGAACAGGCTTATATGTTCTCCTGGACATGCCCTGCTTCTTCCCAGAGCTGGTTGACCTACCGGCAGTCCTGGGTCCATTATGGCTGCTGCATGTACCGAAAAAACACACGGAGAGAAGCATTTGTATTTTATTTAAATATGAAGTGCATCTAGTTAAGAAGGCAAGAAAGGTGTACTGGAGCAAGGACTCGTAGAAAAGAGACATGGGTCATTTTCCTAGGTATTTGCGTGAGTCACGTGAGGGTCAGATGAAACAATGGAGAAGAGCAAAGGTATTGGAATGTTTACATTCAGTGTTAATGGCTGAGGAACAGTCAGGGGGCAAATGTAAGGAGAAAACTAAACACATGAAAGCGACAGGTTATGGTGAATCAGATGATGAATTTATGTAGGACATTTTAACTAAGAAACCCTACGCAGTATCAGGAAGGACCCAGTAGAATCACCCCGAGTACACCAGTCCTGGGAACACCCTTGATTTTACATGATCCATCAGTTAATAGGGTACTTCAAGATAAATATAAAGAAGCGTTGAATAAAAACAGAGAGGAATTAATACAAAAAATAAGCCAATTAAATTTAAACCCTGAAGCATTGACAATACCCGTAACTATAGGTTCCTTTGTATGGAGACAAAGTAAATTGTCCAAAGCCACAAGCTGTAACAACTCATTTGAATAATCCTAGAAAAGAAATTGTAATAACTGATGACCAAGCCAGTGAGTGCGATTCAGTAATTTCATTAATGGATTTGCCGATAAGGGAATCGGTAAATGAAACCCCGAAAAGAGTTACACCCCGTAGTTCAAAGGAAGGTCAGTGGTATCCTCAGGAGCCAGAAGTTCAGCAGCGGTAACGCCAGAAGATCTGGAGAGATGGGCACAGGGAAGAGAAAAACAAAGCTCACCCCCAAAGATTTTAGATATTTACAAACTGAAAGTAGAATTGGAAGAGATGATAGTTGGAAATGTAGGAATAGAAATATTAAACACCTATAATGAAGAAGAGTTGTTGTTTATATGTAGGAGTATTACAAGGAATGCGGGATTGTTTCATGAGAAATTAACAGAGCTTGCTTCAGAGATGGGGATAGACATAGGGAGATCTAAAGTACTACAGAAACCATATCGAGTGGAATTTACGGACAAAGAACTTGAAAATATGAATGTGTCTAGTAAGAAATTACAAGTAAAGGAGTTGATGAATAGCTTGCAAAAATGGGGAGACATTGACAAGTGGAGGACAAGGTGGACAAGTAAGAAGGAGGAAGGACAGGAGAAAGAAGCGTCTACTGCATATATGTTAAAAGAGTCAGGAAAATTAGAAAGATTGTGTCCTATGAGAGAGGTACCTGGTGGTGGATATGTTCATGTACCATGGAGTCGACAAAATATTTTGTCATTCACAACCGACTTCCCTAAATTGAGAGAAAAACCAGTTGAATGGTACAAACAGGTTGAAAGGTTAGTGAAAGTTTCAAAGGTTTTGTTGAAAGACTTGGATGGTCTGTTTGACATAGTGGTACCTGCTGATTTATGGACGGAATGTAAGATCACAGTTGATCGGCCATGTGAAGAGTATCCAAGAGATTCGAAAACAGGAGCACCCTCAGATGATGTGATGAAGAAATATCAACAAGTTACTACTTTCTTGAAAGGGAAAATTCCTCCTAAAGAAACAGATTGGGTAAAAATAGATAGAACAACCCATGAGCCAAATGAATCTGATCATGCGTATTATGAACGATTGTTGCAGGTGTTTAAACAGTATAGTGGGTTTGAGAACATTGGAGAAAAGGATATGAATCATATTGTGTATCGTTTTGTGTACGGTTTGAGACCAGAAATCAGTCAGATGATCCAACAACATATGTTGTGTTGGCAGGGAAAGCCCATCTACGACATTTTAAAGTACGCAAAATATTGTGGGGATGATATTGAGGCAAGGCATAAAAAGCTGAAAGAGAAAATGATGTGGGCACAAGTGAAATTGGCAGAACAACAGGAACTTAAATTAAATAGTCAAACTGATGGCCAGGTGAAAGAACAGAACCAGAAAAATAATGCAGCGAATGGTGGAAAATCAAGGGGACGAATGAATAGAGAGGATGCACAGAAAAAGTTTCCTTGTCATGGGTGCGGAAAGCTAGGACATTGGAAAAATGAGTGTAAGAATATTCAGAATAATAATGGCCCAAACCAAAATTTAAATCCACTGACGCTGATGAGGTGCTTCTGAATCAGCCGCAGCAGGTAGTTAATCAGCAGTGTCAGGTGCCACCTGCCCCTATGCCAAATTTTGTGAATCAGCCAAAGTAAAGTGCAGACACCGGATTTCAAGGAGGAAGTGGTAAGAAAAACTCAGTGATTTCACAATACCTTTTACAGAATAACGCTGAAAGTGAATATGAGCAATGATGCTGCCTGAGGGGGGAGGAAGAGGAGTGCGTACTTGGGGCATCCTTGCCGGTAGATGAGTCAGGTCCACTTATTGATGAAAAAGTGGAAGGCAATGATATCACTTTTCTGTTGGATACTGGTGCTACCCGTTCTACAGTGAGAACAGCAGACATCCAAACATACCCCTCTCTGGAGAAACGATCCAAGTAGTCAGAGTCTTGAATCAACAGATTAGAACCCCAATTACAGAACCTATGGAGGTGCATATCGGAAAGTCATGCATAGATTCGTAGTTTGCGATTCCAGTTCAGTAAATTTATTAGGAAGAGATCTGCTGTGCAAAATGAATTGCACAATTTATTGCACATCGGATGGTGTTGTTTTCCAAACCCCTGATGAAGACATTGTACACAAAATAATGCTTGCTAAACAAGGCACAGAGGTAGATGGGATGTATTCTTTAATGACGAAAGATGACTTACCAGAAGAACTGAAAACCACTGTGAATCCAAAGGTATGGGATTTCACCGGAAAAGAAATAGGGTTATTGGCAAATGTAGACCCAGTGAAGGTGACTGTGAAAGAAGGTGCAGTCTATACCAACACCCGACAATACAAAACCAGTCTAGAAGTGAAAGCAGGAGTAGTTTCAGAGATTGACCAAATGATTAAACAGGGTATCCTAAAGGAGATAATGAGCAGTCCTTGTAATTCACCTATAATAGGTCTTTAAAAGCCTAGAGGAAAATACAGGATAGTACAGGATTTAGGAAAGATTATTAAAATTGTAGTGCCTTGTTGTCCTGTAGTCCCAAATCCAGCAGTGATTCTTTATCAGATACCCTGGAATGCAGGATGGTTTACAGTAATTGTTTTGTGGCAAGCCTTTTTCTCCTTTCCTTTACATTCAGACAGCCAGTATATCTTTTCTTTTAAATTTGAAGATCGTATCTTGGCATGGAATCAAGTTCCTCAGGGGTATACAAAACGTCCCTCAATTTTTAATCAAATATTGAAGAAGTGTCGAGAGAAGTTAGTTATGCCCAGAAAATCAGTTTTAGTGCAACATATTGATGACTTGCTTGTGGCATCGAAATCCCGAGAAGATTGTGTGACTGATTCGATTTCTTTGCTGAATCATTTGGCTGAGGGAGTACACAAAGTGTCACCAGAGAAATCACAATTTTGCCGAACAGGAGTTAAATACTTGGGTCACCAGATAGAAAGGGGAGTGAGGAAATTGACCCCTGAGAGGATGAAAATAATCAAGCAAATGCAGTTACCGCAGACACAGAGCGAGATCAGAATGTTTCTTGGAGTGATAGGGTACTGTCGGCAGTGGATTGTAGGTTTTTCCTTACTAGCAAAGCCACTGATTCAAATGACATGAAAGAGAGTGAAAGATCCAATAGTTTGGGATGATGAAAGAGTAGAAGCATTTGTAAGATTGAGGAATTGTCTATGCGATGCCCCTGCTCTGGGTATGCCAGATTATACAAAATAATGTGCATTGTTTTGTTGTGACAGAGAGGGTTGTGTGCTTTCAGTCCTAACCCAGAGACATGGATTAAGTCAACGTCCAGTCGCATATTTTTCTGCTACTTTAGATCATGTGGCTTCAGCATTACCTGGCTGCTTAAAAGCAGTATCTGCTACCTGTATGAGCCTAGAACAAAGTGAGTCAATTGTGATGGGACACCCAGTAAAAGTCTATGTTCCACATTCAGTTGAGATTCTTTTAACCAGAACTCGAACACAGCATCTTACTCCTAGTCGGATGACTAAGTATGAAAGAATAATTTTGGGAGCAGAAAATGTGACAGTAATTAGGTGAACAATGGTGAACCCTGCTATGTTGTTGCCAGATTCTTGTTGTGAAGAAGTAAAAGATGAAGAAGATCATGATTGTTTAGATATGACTGAAATGTGTACTAAGCCCCGCCCTGATATACAGGAAGAGCCTCTGAAAGAGTCGGACCATGAATTATTTGTTGAGGGCTCTTGTTTAAGGCTTGAAGGAGGAGGACTGAGTGCAGCTTTTGCTGTTTGCAAAATATCTAGGGTCATTGAAGCATCCTGCTTACCCGGAGTCAAGTCTGCACAAGTAGCCGAATTATTAGCTTTAATAAAAGCATGCAAAATTGAGAAAAATTGGAAAGTGACCATATTTACTGACAGCCAATATGGTTACAGGGTTGTGCATGACTTTGGCCAGCTCTGGATGCAGCGGGGATTTCTGACTTCTTCAGGATCCCCCATACGGAATGGGAAATTTGTGAAATAACTGTTGGAAGCAATACAATTGCCAAAAGAAATAGCAGTGGTCAAGTGTGCTGTTCACCAGTCAGGAAATGACTATATAGCGGCTGGTAATCGATATGCGGACCAGATTGCCCAATATTGCAAGAGAAATAAAATGGCAATAAACAAGAAAATTGAAACAAGTGGAATCAGCTGCCAACTTATGCTATTCTCAGCTTTCGAAACATGGGATGAGGTGAGACAGTTGCAGCATGAGGTAGAAGTAAGTGAAAAAGAAAAGTGGATAAAATCAGGATGTGAAAGGAGGGCAGAAGATGACGTGTGGGTGTACCCTGATGGCCGACCAGTCATGCCAGAGTTTGCTCTCTCAAATGGCAAGAATGTATCATGGAGAAACTCATGTAGGCAGGGACGTTATGATCAGACAATTTAGGCAAGATTGGTATAACCCAAGGTTTAGAGTAGTCGCAGCGAATCTTTGCCACAGATGTTTAGTTTGTCAACAAATAAATCCAGGCAGGAAGACAGTGGTCAGTTGGGTAAAAATCAGAAAGGCAGAAGGACCATTTATAAGACTACAACTTGATTTTATAGAGTTACCACCATGCAGGGGAATGAGGTACATCCTTGTCATAGTGTGTTTGTTTTCACGATGGGTGGAGGCATACCCTGCTAAAAGAAATGACAGTATATCAGGTTCCAAATTGTTGTTGAGAGAGTTAATTCCACACTTTGGTTTTCCAGTAACTTTGGAATCAGATAGAGGACCTCATTTTAATAATGAAATAATTCGATTAATCTGTGAAGCATTCAAATTTGAACAGAAACTGCACTGTGCATACCGCCCAGAGGCTTCTGGAGTGGTAGAGCAATTGAATGGCACAATCAAGTCAAGACTGGCAAAGTTGTGTGCATCCACATCCCTGAGTTGGCCAGATGAATTGCCTCTTGTATTAATGGGACTCAGAAGTATTCCTGATCAAAACACGGGATTGAGTCCTCATGAGATTCTCATGGGAAGGGCAATTAGACAAGCATGTATACCAGCACATAAATTGCTGAATTTATCTGATGATCTGGTGTAGGATTATTGCAAAGGATTGACTGACCTAGTGCGTTCTGTCTATCACCAGGTTGGAGACACAGTTGCCAGGCAGCCGGCTCAGGCACATGATTTGAATCCTGGAGACTGGGTGGTAGTGAAGAAGCACACCAGAAAGTCGTGCCTAGCACCCAGGTGGGATGATCCACGGCAAGTCATACTAGTCACTACTACAGCAGTCAAGTGTGCTGGTTTGCCCAATTGGATCCATACCAGTCACACAAAAAGGGTTCCAGCCCCTGCTGAAAAGAGACCGCAACTGACTGAAACAGTTGAGATTGCTGAAGTTTGTGCAGACGAGGAATTTAGAGTGACAGATCCTAAAGAGACTAACAAGGAACAACCGATCAGAAGTCAGGAGGACTGGATACCAGTGGTTAACATTCCTGAGGTGATTATTCAAACAAGAAGCAGAACCAGATTAGAAAGACAAGAAACTAGAGAGGACCATATAGGTGTAGAATAACAAGCTCATGAAAAGGTGAACAAAGCTGCTGGAGACCCTGAGCAGGACCATACAGGGAAAGAAGAACATACTCAGGCAAGTGGATCAATCAAAAAACCTGAGCAGGGACAGACAGGTATAGAAGGACACGTTCAGGCAGAAGGAGAACCTATTGTAGTAAGAACTGAACAGGACCAGTTAGGAGAAGAAGAACAAGTTTGGGGGGAAAAGGAACAGTTTGGAAGAAGACCCGAACAGGAACAGATAGAGGAAGAAGAACAAGTTCTGGCAGATGAAGCCATAATAACAAGACCTGAACGAGGACAGACAGAGAGTGACTCTGAAGAAGAGGAAAATCAGATTGTGCCACAGCCAATGTTCCCTCTATTTTTTTTCCTCTGTGTGCGGCAGTGTTAGGTCTTTGTGCGCTGCAGCCAATGTTATGTGCACCAGGAACCAGACCGCGTGTGTGGGTGCAGTGTCTATAGAAAGGGGCGCAGCCAACATTAAAGTGAAATTGTCTATGGGGCGCTTTTACACAAAGTGTAAGAAAAAGAAAGAAAGAAAGCTTTTGTAGCACAGCCACTAAAGTGAAAGCGGTTGTGCTGTAAATTAAATAAATAAATAAGCTCAGCTGCTCAAGTAAAAGCGGACCACACCGTAAATACCCAAAGTGTAATAAAAAGAAAGAAAGAAAGCTTTTGTAGCACAGCCACTAAAGTGAAAGCGGTTGTGCTGTAAATTAAATAAATAAATAATCTCAGCTGCTCAAGTGAAAGCGGACCACACCGTAAATTAAATAAATAAGTGTGGCCACGGTAGTTAAAGTGGACTGCGCTGGAAATAAAAAAATACATGAGTAAATGACATGATATAAAAGGTGGCGGCGTGCTGCGACATCGTGGGTGGAATAGGGAAGATCATTAAAGAAAACAGTGCTCACCCACTAGATAAAGCAGACCATGTAACAACACAAGTCAAAAGTCAAGTTGTTATGAGATGATACAAATGCAGACAAGGCGTTACCAAGGAGGGACTACTAAGCCTATTCACAAATGAAAAGCAACGATTTTGAAAGGACAGTAACAAGAGCCAATTAAAAAGATGGGTGGGAAATGGGCAGAGCTTCTATGCCATATCTAAATATAGCATGCCTTGCAGAGCAGCACATGCGCTGCCCAGGCTCGAACTAAAAACAAACAGGCACTTGGCCTAAAATGATATGGCGCTGTGTGAAGAAAATGTGCACACGCGCCAGTTGGGCCCCCAGGGCACTGTATATAATATGACCCCCGGTTTGTTCCTTTTAAAGGGCAGAGGAGCGTCGCCCCACCTGCGGTGACTCTCCCCCACCCTCTAGACCATACCATTGTTACTACTTTATAATTATCACAGGCAGTCAGGCATGTGCGCACTGTTCTAGTGGCGAGTGTCAGAGTTTTAGAGTGGCCAGACTGGCAGCAGCAGGAGCGTGGTGATTTTTGAAGCTGGCTGCCCAGTGCGCATGTCGGAATGGCCGGCCATCTTGCGACGGCCAACTAGACATGCGCACTTCACACTGCACAATGCACAGCTGGTGTTAACCTGACGGGTATTGCAGGCACAGGGACCTAGGCTCAAAAGGAGCACTAGGTTAGCCTGCTCTAACCAATCCTGGGGCTTCTCTCATGCTGAGGATTGGTTAGGTTCACATTGGCACAAAGTCAACGTGAACCACTTTCCATTTCTTTCCTATCCTGAGCGCGTGCACTATACACCACCTGGGCCTTCGAGGAAAGCAGAGGAGCTGGGTTGAGGAGGAGAAGAAGGGGTGGAGCCAGGATCTGAAATGGCGATTGTGGGCAGTGAGCGAGGCTGGGAGCAGTTGAGGAGCCAGAAATCGCTGCACTCACAATGCTGACAGTCTGACTCTGGACTCTGTATTGTTGCCGCCCTCGGTCTCCCCGACTAAGCTGGAACTTCAAGACAAGTAAGCGCCAATAAATAAACAGCTATGTGCTTGCTTTTGTTCTGCTTTGAACTGACCCGAGGTAAGGGGGTGGTGCACTGGGGGGCTGTTGATGTCAATGCTCCATGGTGCATGCTCACTGTGTCTTGTCACATTAAGCAGTCGACTTGCCCCCCTGGCACGTCCTCACTGAAAAGCAGTTAACAAATAAATAAGTTTCCCTGTTAATGAACTTCAATGTTTGCCCTGCCACTCCCGGCGATGCAAACCATCTCCATAGCTGCCAAGGTTTCAGATTACTTTTGTGTGTAATTTTCACAATTTCAGTGTAATTATGAGTGACATTCAACTTCCTCGTGAGCAAAAATCAAGCAATGAAGACACTAGAAACATATAAATATCAGAAATTACACACATTGAGCAACAAGAACTCTAAGAACTTGCAAAACCTACTCACATCCTACATGATTTTACACCTCTTTGGACCACTGCAGCTAAGCTGACTCAGAAGGTCAAAGCACACGATGAAGGATAAGTCTGGAGCTCAGTGGATAATAAGGCGGGCAAGCAGCTTAGATCCTACCATCACCAGCTACCCTTGAATTGCTGGCAAGATAACACATTACTTGTGCCTAAGTTTAAATATAATGATGCCAATGTTTCTCCAACAACAAGGTGTTGTCTCTGTTTGTACTCTTGTGTTCTTTTATATGGGTTTGTGTATACATCTGACTGGGACTACAAGTGTGGCCCTGGCTATGGGATAACAGCTTCATGATGGCAGAGCAGGTGTCTCCACTGGCAGATGTCTGCATTTGGAGTGTCGGCATGTCCGAGGAGAGAGAATATTACATTTTTTACAGATTCTTGCTGTTCCCTCTTAAGTCATGTATAAACATAATAAAATCTAAAATAACATAAGTCACTGGGACAGCTCAGCTACTTTTACATATGCAAAGTGAACATCCTAGCTATAGGGTTCTCTAGCACTCTGGCTCCTACCAGAGTAAACATCTATATATTGTTTCCTCGCCGCTTACCTGCTCTTATATTTCATGAAACCCCGTAAAATATCTCCACATCTGACCGTCCCCATAACTGACAGTGAAAGCCCTTCCGAACAGTCCTCACCCGCTCTGACTGCCGTTCCTGACACACAAACCAGTCTGAGCCACTGGACTCCATGTGTTTTTGACATTTTCCATCAGATGTTTGCTTAAAAGGTCTTACGCCGTTATCTCAAGGTTCAGTAGTTTTAAGTCAAAACCTCCAATCACAGCCCAGTGCTGCCCATTTAGATAGGCGTTGAAATTATCTTTGACCCCTTCCCAAGAGGCCACCAAGGCACGTTCTGAAATGTACCACAAAAAAGACGTGCAGAGTAGGAGGGGAACGGGACAAAAGAGAAATGGAGGGATAGAATGAACAAAAAAAGAAGAAAAGCAGGAAAAAAGAAAGGAAAAAAGCCAGGAAAGGCACAAAACAGAGCAATAAACAACGGTTGAATGAATTAAGTGCTGGCTGAGGAGCGTGAGAGTCAGAGATAAGACAGGTCAGAAAGGGGAAAGCCAGGTCGAGAGAAGAAGTTGTTTGAAAACTACAGTCAGGGAGTTGCAGTTTCACTATTAACGTTGCATGTGTGGGTTCAGTCAATGGTATGCACTTTCAAAGCGCTGTTAGGTTACTTAAAAAGCCAGTACTGGCTAGGGAGTCCACATGACATGATCCCAGTCAGTGGCATGCTCACTTGCTGTTGTGTGCTTTTCTGCAGCGCAAGTACACTGCTTTACACTGTAATGTGACAGGCAGAGACGCAACTAGAGCCAAACTTTGGGGAGGGGGAAGCGATTAAAATTTTTTTTGGGGGGGGGGCTAATTCTTCCAGCAATATGCATAGTGGAGATGTAGGGGCTCTAAGAAGGGGTGAGACAAAGCCTCGTTAAAAAGTTAATGGTCTTTTAAAGACCTGTGAAGTACTCTGGTGTGACTGGCAGCTAAAAAACTGTCTGTGTGTATGTGCCCGGGAAGCTGTCTCAGCCCGGGCTGACACACACGACGGGGGAGGTGGTGGTGGTGGGGAGGGGGGGAGACGTAGACCTTTGAGACCTAAGGGTGTTGTGCGCCTGGTCTGCCAGGCGACCCTGTTTCTTACGGCCTACCTGGCACACGGATATCTGTATTTGAGGGGGCACTAAAAGGCTGAATGTGCGCGTGTTTGCACGCCCCATGAACAATTGTGTCTGGAGTGCCCTGGCGCCTTCTGTCAAGATATTAAACAGTCATCTTTAGGTGAACACCAGATGGTCCAGATGGAGCCCTCCCACAGATGAGTTTTATTGTATGGCCAGCACAGATTCCGACATTTCTGCGGGGGCGGCAGAGGGGGCAGTCTCCATTCTGATAAGTCGCAATGGTGGATGTGCTATGCTTAGGAGATGGACAGCTGAGTGGGTGGTCTTTGCGTGGATGACTGATAAATGACGTTAGGCCATCATATTAGGCTGCTTAATTGATTGTCACGTCGATGCTAGTGAATTTGAATCTGCCACGCCGGGATGTTGCAGAGTGAGTGTTACGTTTGTTGTCCAGATCGAGCTGAGTGAGTTAGCTCCCTGCTGCAAGCTGCTCTAGGGATCGGCTATATGTGCGTTTCACATAGGACAATGCACGCTCGGGGTGAAAGAGGTGGCCATAGATTAAAGACAGACTATAACAATGTATTTTTTGGTTCCAGTGAATGTGAACATAACTTCCTAATTCTGGGAGGTTGGGGACTAAAAGGGGGAACGGATCCAGTATTTCCTGGGGTATACTACGTGTGTGGGATTAATGCTTACTATAAGCTGCCTGCACTGTGGTATGGGAGTTGCTTCTTCGGAATAGTATTTCCGAAGATATATCATGTAAAAACAATCACTGGAAGCAATGAAAACACTAATGAACTAACACGGAGAAAGAGAGCTAGTTTCTCAGAAATAATAGGTAAAACTTTTAGTGCATTGATACCTTCAGTGGGAGTCATTTTAAATTCACGAAGAATCTGTCAATTGTCAACAGTAGTTGATCGTCTTTTGACTGATACTCCTGGGGGTTTCTTGATGATCAATACAGAAATGGTTGCAATTGGGTCTATGGTTTTACAAAATCGACTTGCGCTTGACATATTATTGGCAAAGGAAGACGGACTCTGTAAAATGTTGAAAGTGCAACATTGTTGCACTTATATACCAGATAAAAGCAAATAAATCAGAGGATATATTAAGAATATTACAAAACTTCAAGAATTGAAACCACTGGAGGTTGACAGTGTATGTGAAAGACTAACAAAGAATATTTCTTCAATCGGGACTTGGTTTACTAATCTTGGGAAAGGTATTATAGGTCAAATAATCTTTCCATTAGCTGGTATAACAGTAATAGGTTTAACAATCATGTAAATGTTGTAGCAACAAAAGAAAAGGAAGGAAATATGAAATAAATGGAAAGGGAAAGAAGAGAAAATATGAAGAGATTTAGCTAGAAGAAATGAAAGGGAAGCTATACGAAAGAATGAAAGATTTGAAAAACAAAGATGAGGACAAGAATGAAATGAGAGGCAAAGAAATTGAGATGTGCTAAAGTTGGCATCTGATTGGGATGGGTGATTTGTAATGGCTCAAAAATGCCATCAGAGAGGAGATTGATGGAGCAAGGACTCGTAGAAAAGAGACTTGCTCGGAAGCAATCCTCTCATTTAACTTTTAACATTGTATTAACCACGTATTGTATAAAACTAATACGCATCACATTGAACATAAAGAGACAGAGAAACTTGCGCATGTGTTTACAAATAAGTTACTCGACCAAAAATCTAAAATGGCTGCTAATGGGAAATCTTTATTGCACATGCGTCAACTGCATCTACGCAGTATGATGAACTGTTGCTTGGAGGGAATTTCTTGCGCATGAGCAGACGCTATTAAAATGGCCGCTTGAAAACTCACAGGCTTAGCATCTGCTTTGCTGAAACTAAACCTAGTTATTTTACTAATGCTAACGTGGGGAAAGTATTATTGATTAAAGGGGGTTAGATAAGAGATAGGTGGTATACAGTGAAACCATTTATTTTTGGAATTAACATTTGTTTTCTGACTCTCCTATTAGTGTGTAATTTGAACATCTCATATGAATCCAGAGTCTGTTGATCACGTGTTCTCCGCGCATGCCTGGTGAGACTGAGCCAGAAGAGTGACGATATTCTTGAATGCGATCCAAGGACACAAAAGTTACATACCCTGGGAACAAGCACTGAAGACCTCTGGATGAATAGATGTTCACGACAAAATTAAACAATTGTTTCTAATAAGATGTGAATACGGATGGGAATAACATTTTGGAACAAAAACTAAGGGGTTGGATTTGTAAACAATAGAGTCATAGACTAAGATGACATATCAGCATGGTGTGATGATCTTCCCCCCTGCCTGTCCAATCAGAGTTAGTATTTCTTACAATATTGAAACATTAATGGGAGGTACATGAATATAGAAAGGTATAATTGAGGTAGTCTTAGTTAGTTAGTCAGACGGAGACGGATATTTGCTGAATGCCACAGAGCTAGGGATGCTGTCGGAGTGACGAGTGATGCTGATGAAGAATCGAATGCAGAACCATCTATCTAAACCTAATTAATTTAGAAGAAGATCGCTGGAGAATCTCGAGGATGAAGAGAGTGTCAGAGAGCGGCGCTACGCAAGCGTCGGTGTTAGAGAGGTCATCTATCCTTTCCTGATTCCTGTCCTGAAGCCTTTGTCGCCTGATCTTTCCTGGGGGACCCTTCCAGCTCCTTGGCCAGGGGGTTGGTTTTCACACCATCCTAGGTAATTATTATTTCCATGAATGTGCAAATGTTCTTTTCTCTCTCTCCTCTCATTTCAGAACACAGTCATTGCAAAGTATAAAGTATGGTTGGTGATTGATTAATTGAATTTTCCTTCCTATGAATGACAGAGACTGTACTGTACTTGAGGTGGTTCACTTGCAATTAATTTAGATAAAATTTTAAAAATTCCTTCCCGAGTCTGTGGTTATTTCATAGTATTAAGAGAAGTTATTAATGTCATTTCACCATCAACTAGTTTAATTAATGGTCCATCGACCAGAGAAAATACCTTTTTGATCAGTGAAAAGATAAGTTAGGAATGAAAGGAAACTAATCTTGAAGTCATAAACTTTGACTCCAGCGGTTTACTGGACTGTGTGTAAGTGTGTTTATGGGCTCTGGTGAGTATATGGTATTGGAGTACCTGTTGCTGGTTCACCACTGGATCAGGTGTTTGAGACAATAATAAAAGTTATCACTGAAATATATTTCTACAAGCTCTTTAAGTCCTGAAGCAAGTAATTTGATTCACTGAACAGCACGCTTGGAGTGTCAAAAACCTGTGTAGCTCTGTTAATAGCTTGCTTAAAATCTTGCATTTTACTTTGTTTTTAAAATTGCACTAATAAGAAGGGGCAAGTGTTACTCTGTTTTAAACTGCACTAATACGAAGGGAAATTGTTGTTTTTAAAAACCGTGTTTACTCAATGCGGAATCACATTGGTAAATAGTAGAATCACACTACTAAGGGCTTAGTTGGAATCTGATTGGCCAGAGGGGGAACCAATCAGAAGCTTTGTTTGGACGCAGGCACTCAGCTGTATCCACGCCTATTTAATGAGAAGTACGGAGCGTATGCGTGCAGTGGGTGCACCAATGAGGAGCTGAAGTCATGCCTTAGGCTAGCCTGTCTTCGCCCTTCCACGTCAGATGGGCGCTAGGGGACGGTCACTATGCCTAAAACCACCACCTACTTTTCGGAGGAACTACAAGACCTCAATCCACTAAGTCTAAACATATCTCCTTCACCCACAATGCACCTAAGCAAGTTAGGCTTTTTAAATCCCCATGACATTATTCACTCTGCCGGCAGCCACTTCAAAGCTGCGCCACCCAGAAAGTGAAATATTTCCACTACCACCTTAAAGAAGCAATATTACACCAACATTTGAGTGATCTATCTGAACACACGCTCCCTGGCTAGACACCAGGATGACATTTTCTACCTATAAGAGTCAGAGACTCCTGACTTACTATTATTGACAGAAACTTGGCTCACAGATGAGTCACTCCAGACATTTTATCCGCTCTCCCGAATGATGACAGCATTTTACAACCCAACAGGGAAGAAAGGTGGTGGCGTTGCGAAAATAATTAAGAAAAAGTATCAATTCACTAAGCTGTCTTCATTAAACCTTCCCTCAGTGGAAAATCTGGTAATTCATCTGGAATCTTTCACCTTGTCTCGGACATACGTCGTCATGTATAGATCCCCTAACTACATGCATAACTTTCCTCATACCTTAGCGAAATCAATCTCCCCCTTAATTATTGATCAAGCCAACGTACTATTAATTGGGGACTTGAAATACTGGGCTAATGAGGAAAAAGGTGGACAGCAAGCAGCTGCCCTCACTGACCCCCTCAGTAATTTAAACTTGGAAAAGCAGGTAAACCAGCCCATGCACATTAAAGGCCACATTTTGAATCAGATCTGGACCACTAAATTCCCTTTGAAGAATTTGAACATTACCCCGTGGGGGTGGTCAGACCACTATCTGATCTTCTTCTCTCTACAAGTCCTTAACTTTCATAAACCCCCAACCGGCCCTGGCCATCGTATCCGGGAACTGGTCTCGAGCCAACCTGACATCCTTCTTAAACGAGTTGGAAAAATTCATGCCATCCTCAAAGGATGATATAGATGCCTTCGAAAAACTCATTACAGGCTGGCTTATGGAGGCCAGCAATATTAATGACCCCCTCTGTAGAACTAAACAGTTAAGCCACCATGAAGCAAACAAGTGGTTCTCAGACGATCTAAAAGTTGCAAAATTGAATCTGAGATGCTCGGAACAGAAATGACACTCTACTTATTCTCCTGACCTTAGAATGCCCTATCTACAACAACTTAAAGGGTATGAACATTTGATCAGGCAAGCCAAAGCCAACTATTTCACCTGTAAAATCTTGAATGCCCCCAATAAGTCTAAAGAGATATTCAAGTGTGTCACAGAACTCTTAAATCCAGACAGAGCTACCTTAGCTATCATGCGGTCACAAAGCCTATGCGACTCACTCAATTCCTTCTTTGTTAAAAGGCACGAGCTAATCAAAAAGAGCATTCCTCCCTGCCCCCTGCACAATAGTCTGTCTCTCGGTGATATGAATACACACACCCTCTTATCCTTCCCCCTGTTAAGCCAAGAGGACCTTGCAAACCTACTGACAAAAGTAAAATCAGGGTCACCTAATGACACTTGTGCCCCTACTCTTCTCAGATCTGATATTATCATTTCTCAATCAGTCTCTCAACTCAGGTACAATCCGCAGATGTATCGAAAAGGCAATTGTAGTCCCACTACAAAAGAAAATAGGTGGGGATCCCCTCAACATGAAAAACTACTGGCCTATTTCCCTCCTCCTCTAACTGACAAAATTACTTGAGGCACATGTAGCCTGTCATCTCTGTTCGTTTATTGAGGCCTCAATGGAAGAGGACTCAGTGGAAGAGGTGTGACGCAGCGGCCAGGGTGCCTGCCTCTGGACCTCATGGTTCAATCCCCAGCTCCGGAAGCAGGTTACCCTGGCACGATGTGACTCTGATCAATAGCTTGCTTAATCTTCCTGACAGCCCCCAGCGCTGGGACACCTCTCTGGAGGTAGCTGTGTGCTTTACAAATGCTGGCATTTACATTTATACTACCTTGACCCTTGCCAAGCGGGATTCCGCCCGGCGCACTCCACGAATACTCTGGGTAGTGGATGACATGCAGAAGGAAATGGATAGTGGCAGCACTCAAGGTCTGGTGCTCTTTGATCAGTCTGCCGCCTTTGCACAGTGGACTACACTCTTTTGACCAAGTATTTCCAGGCCGTGTGGTTGCAGGATGCAGCTCTCAACTGGATTGTCTCATTTCTCAGTGTAGATCTCAATCAGTTAGACTTTTCACTTTTAACTCTCCGGAGGTCCAATTAAATTGTGGGGTGCCACAGGGCTCTTCCCTCTCTCCGATCTTTTCAATATCTACATTCAACCTTTTTATTTCACTCTCTCAAAAACAGGAAAGTAAATATCTTTAACTATGCTGATGACATGCAACTTCTCTTTACAATCAATGATATCCCAAACTCCTGATTGCATTTTCCAAAAACCATGCTGTTCATCTGGGTTTGGATGAAAAGACAACCATCTGAAGCTTAACTCTGATAAAATGGAGATAGTAATTACTAAAAATAGAATCGTCCTCTGGAACTCCTTTCTCTGGCCTAAGGAAATAGCCTCCTCCCTCTCCTAAGAAGTCATTAAAAAGCCTTGGCTTTATCATTGATGAGGAACTAGCTCTGAAGCAGCAGATTGGCACGGTAAACTCCTCTAGTTTCTTCCACCTGCGTTGGATTAAGAAGATGAAGACATTTCTTACAACAGATGCCTTGATCCAAGTCATATTGGCCTCTGTCATTTAAAAAATTGATTGTCAATTCCCTCTATTTGTGCCTCCCTAAATTCCTAATGCATAGGCGTCAGTTGATTCGAAACCAGGCAGCTCGGCTGAGTTATCAACTACTGAAACATTGTCACATTTCTCAGGTGACAAAAGATCTCCAATGGCTCCTAGTCACACAGAGATCCACGTTCAAAGTATGTTGTACCATCTTTGAGGCCCTGCATACGGACAGTTCAGCCTTTATTCAAATCTCAGATCGTTAAATATTCCCCTACTAGAGGCCTAAGATCCACTCATCTACACTAGTTACCCATCCTTCAATGTAAGAGGAACAGGACAGGTTGCATCATTGTTAGAACTGGGAATCTCTAGTTGGCACAGGTATGCACTTGCGCCAAGCAGGGACTCGCAACTCTAAGTCAGCATAAGGGGATCACTCTTTCAAATAACCCCTGCTCACCCTTTAGGTAGTGTGGCGCAAGCAGTCAAGACTATTCTCAGGGCGTCATAGGTTAAGCATTTGTGAATACATACAGTAATACAATGACACACCACAAATGGAAACCAGTCAAGGTTATATCAAAAATAGGTTTCTTTATATCAGGCTTAGCACAAGACCAGAATAACGAATAAAATGACCACAGTATTATTTTGAAGTTCAATGTTCTTGTAAAAAGGCTTAAAATGCAAAAATAGGCTTCTTTTTACTCAATTCTGGCTTTGAATGGTTCATACCTGGGTGTGCGACTCGTCCGCATTAAAAACAAGGAAAGTACGAGTCAAACAATCGGTGCGGACTCCGGGGTCCCTGACGCGCACGCTGCGGTGCGAACAGAACAAAGTACCTTAAGTTCGTGGGGTCCGCAACGGACAGTGCGGGACAAGTTGATGGGTCCGGGTCGTAGTTCGGCAGCGTATTCAGATGCAGGTCGGGTCGCGGCGTCGGGACGCGGCGTTGGTACGGGACCTTCAGGGATACGTGCGGATGGCCCGGATCAGCTTGCAGAGTCCGTGGCGTTCGGCGTTCGAGCCGTACCTTCGGTGCGGATAGGCGGCGACACTTCTCGGCGCCGTACAGCGTACGGGGAGGATCAGCGTACTGCAGCTTCTCGGCTCTGAATACGGCACGGTGCAGTACGTTAGCAGCATACGGATGTTCCCACGGGACGATGGAGCTTGGGTCCGGCGTACAGGGTTCGGCAGCCAGTGTTGTACGTCTCGAATCGGCGGGGAAGGTTAGGTGCAATGCGGCCGGGAGGGATACGGCGCGTACTAACGCTTTTGGATCAGCGTAGACGCACGGTGCCGGGCGGCAAAGACACGGCTTCGCGGCGGATGTGGTACGAGGCATAATGGGGCCAATCCAGTGGGAAACAAGCACAAATCGTCCAGGCAACTCAATTTTGGAAGGCAGATGAGTCCAATGGTCCTGGGACTCAGTTCAGGGGGCAAGCTCTTCTTGCAAGCCCTTGGAGATAGTTGAAAAACAAAGTGCAAAGTCTCTTTCAGTCTTTTCCTCTCCTTTCTCAGCAAGGCACCAACTGCAGGCCAATCCCCCAGGTCAGGGAAAGTTACTCCTCCTTCAGCTTCTTCCAGGTCCTTCTAGTCAGGCAGAGTTCCTTTGTGGTTCAATCAGGATCTGATCTCTTAGGAGCAGGGCTCCTACATGTATACCAAGTTTCTTTTGTCTTTACAGGCCAGGGGGGCCTTTGCATAATCCCAGTCCAGTTCTTTTCAGTGAGGAGCACATTGTTGTTGGGACTCTGGCTTCTTCTTTCAGCAGGCAGGGCAGATACATCAGACGCTCCCCAGGGGGTGGAGCCGGCATTGTGGTGGCAGAGCACTGCCCTATTCAGAGTCAAGATGCACTCCTCCCATCCATCCTGGTGTAATCTCTCTATTCACCACCTGGTAGCCCCAGCCTGTCTCCTGGAACTTACCAGCCCTGTCACTCAAGCTACACACAAAGAAGATAGCCCTCCCCTCCAGAGGCGGACTGAAATGGTTAGGCACGCAAAGGCTAACTTTCTAAAAGTAGCATTTGCAAACCCAGGATATTAAAATAACCTTTACTAAAAGATGTATTTTATTATTCTGAGTTCAGGCATACTAAACATGAATTTCTACCATGCTTCCTGAGCCTGCTAGGATTATAGAGTGTTATAATCTAGCAGCCCATTCTGGCCTATAGAGAGCAGGTAGCCTTACAATAGTGAAAAACGAAAATGGCTGTAATTCACTATTAGGACATGCCACACACTTCAGGGCATGTCCTACCTTATCCTTACAATGCACCCTGCCCTAGGGCCTACCATAGGGGTGACTAATATAAACCCAGTCAGCATGACAGTACCAGACTGCATGCAGGTTCTGCAATGGCAGAACTTAGATACATTTTACCAGGCTGCTTCTGTGGGTGGCACAACCAGTGCTGCAAGCCCACTAGCAGCATTTAGATATACAAGCCCTTGGCACCCCTGGTGCATTCTACTAGGGACTGATAGTAAACCAAATAAGCCAAACATGGAATCCAATGAACATCAACATTTTACCATAGGGAGAGCATATACACCTTAGCACTGGTCAGCAGTGGTAAGGTGCCCAGAGTCATAAAACAGCCAACACCAGGTCAGAAAAAATACAGGAGGAAGGCAAAAAGTTTAGGGATGACCCTGCAAAAAGGTCCAAGTCCAACACAACCCCCTTCCAGCCAAAACACAGGGTAGACCAATCACCACCGTGATGGTCTTCCATGCTTGGGGTGATAGAACAAGGACCTGGCCCGCAACTGCAGGGGCAGACTCCCGTTCTACGCCAATCTGAACCTATTGGACTCCCTCTGTCCATACTCTCAGTGCCCACCAAGCCAATCCATGGGGAACCCTTCTCCTCACCTGTGGACACCACCTGTGCAACACCTAACCTTAACTGGCCCACAGGTGTGTCCCAACAGACAGACATTAAAATGCTACAGTGGCCACTGACAGTTGTCAGGGATGAGACCCAGGCCGTATGCCTCTCAGGGCTCTCAAACCTCTGTGGCGCCAGGGAGCGGGGGGCAGTAGCCCCAGGTGCTTGGAACCCTTTGTCCATTCTCCCTCCTGTCAGGTCAGGTATGACATCCTGGCACTGACCCACCAGCCCCTGGACTGTACCTGGCGGCTGGACTAAAGACTGGGGTGGCCTCTCCCACACCTGGTCCTCCCTCTTGGGGCTCTGTACCCTCCCACCTGGAGTGGTACCCCCTTCCAGAATTGCCAGGGCACCTGGGGCAGGTGTCCTGCGCAATTCGCCCACCAGTTCAGGGGTTCTATCCTGCAACTGGGCGTCCAGGTCAGGGGGGACAACCTGAACCTGGCCCTCCAACCTAGGGTCTAAACCCTGCAGTTGAGCCGGGGTCAGAGGCGAGGACTCCCTCCCTCTGCACCCCCTTCCAGAGTACTGCCCACTCCCAACTGGCGTGGTACCCCTAGAAGCAACATGGGTCAGGACACTGCTTACAGTGGTCCCACCCTCCAGATCAGACAACACCTGAACCTGGCTTCCCAACCCTGGGTCCAACCCATGCGGTTGAACGCCCGCCTGGCACACCAGGACTTCCCGGGGAGCACGCATGCCCCCCCTGAGGGTGACACATAACTCATGTGTCGTGTGACAGTCTGCCTGGCGCTGATCTCCCGACCCCTGTCCATCTGACAGTGCCTGAAGATCCCCCAGGACAGAAGTGGTGTCACCATGGTCATTCACTGGTGATGCAGCCCTTCTGGCTGGCCCCTGACCCACTGGTTCTTCCACTGGGGACTCTTTCCCCCTCTCACCCCTCACTCTGGACTTCTGCACCCTCCCAACTGGAGCGGTACTGCCAGACACCAGAACCGAGGGAGGCCTGCTTACAGACACTCCCCGTCCACTAGACACTTGGGAATCCCCCTCAACGGGCGGACCATCAGGACAGCCTGGGCTCCCCGCCTGGTGTTCCCTTAAAGAACCATCCAGGCTCTGAGACTGGGTTTCGGGCACCTGGGGGCACGCAGCCCCACACTCACTCCTTCTCCACTGAGACAGGACGTGAGCCCCTACACCCCTCCCACTACCACAGGACCTAGCTGGGCTACTCTGCACCACTTCCACCACTCTGGGTTGGAAGATACCTGAGCCACTCCCCACGGGGTCACTCCCCAATGCCTCTCCAGACCCTCTGGAATCCACCAAAAGGTCTGCCTCCAATGTGGGCTCTCTGCGGTCAGAGAACTCACCCTCACACAGGTGTTGGCATAGCTCTGGAAAACAGGGACTTACAATATGCTCTCCCACAATTGGATCACACAGCCCCCTAGCAGGGTTAACCAAACTATCCTTCACCTTACCATCCAGTGCCTCACACACGTACTCCACACCACTCTCCTGAGACTGGCAAGACAGTATCTGACTGTCTCTGTCACACAACCCACACTCTTCTGGGCGGTCTTCACACTCACCCACCAGGACTTCAATTTTGGGGGAACCCCTCTCCCTGTACCTCTCAGCTAGAGTCAGTAGAGTGTCCCTCCCTCCACTAGGACTATGAACCCCTGCGCCAGTTACCCTATTCCCTTCAGGGATACTGCGCACTACTGGAGCTACCTCATGCCCTTGAACCTCCTGGTGTATGTTAACCCCCTCCTTCAAGTCAGGCGCCACATCTCTGGGTGTGCGTACTACTCTCTCAGCACTATAAAACTCAATATTGCTGCCACCAGAGGGAGAGCGGTTTAAACTCTTGGCCTCGAGATCCAACTCCCTCATTTTTACCTCATGTTCCATGGCCAGCCTTTGTCTTTCCATTTCCATTTGCTGTTTTGCCATCTCCACTTCATGTGCTCTTGCAGCAATCCTGTCGGCCATCTCCTCTGGCGACAGGCCTCTGCCAGGCTTAGAAGCACCTTCTGGGGGTATCACCTCCAGCACATTCTCTGGGAACTTGGATTCGTACCAGGCCCTCAGCGCCTTTGTATACTGCTCCTTGTTTTTCAATCCAGTTTGGTTAATTCTGTACTTGGAGAGGTATCCTTTCAAGACTTTATTTGTGCACTTCAGCAGTGCCCTCTCCTCCCAATCTATGTCATCAGCTCCAGAGAATATAGAGGCCGTCCTGCCTCCATTGACTGAGCTAGGCATGGTTTCTTAAAGTGGAGATTCTTCAGCAAAAACAAAAATCAATACTGTGTGGCTGCGTTATCGTTCTGAACTCACTACGTGGCGTACACTCAATCACTGTACATGAATCACAAATGCAAATTCAAATCCTCACCGCTGACCACCAATGTTAGAACTGGGAATCTCTAGTTGGCACAGGTATGCACTTGCGCCAAGCAGGGACTCTCAATTCTAAGTCAGGATAAGGGGCTCACCCTTTCAAATAACCCCTGCTCACCCTTTAGGTAGTGTGGCGCAAGCAGTCAAGACTATTCTCAGGGCGTCATAGGTTAAGCATTTGTGAATACATACAGTAATACAATGACACACCACAAATGGAAACCAGTCAAGGTTATATCAAAAATAGGTTTTTTTATATAAGGCTTAGCACAAGACCAGAATAACGAATAAAATGACCACAGTATTATTTTGAAGTTCAATGTTCTTGTAAAAAGGCTTAAAATGCAAAAATAGGCTTCTTTTACTCAATTCTGGCTTTGAATGGTTCGTACCTGGGTGTGCGACTCGTCCGCATTAAAAACAAGGAAAGTACGAGTCAAACAATCGGTGCGGACTCCGGGGTCCCTGACGCGCACGCTGCGGTGCGAACAGAACAAAGTACCTTAAGTTCGTGGGGTCCGCGACGGAAAGAGCGGGACAAGTTGATGGGTCCGGGTCGTAGTTCTGCAGCGTATTCAGATGCAGGTCGGGTTGCGGCGTCGGGACGAGGCGTTGGTACGGGACCTTCAGGGATACGTGCGGATGGCCCGGATCAGCTTGCAGAGTCTGTGGCGTTCGGCGTTCGAGCCGTACCTTCGGTGCAGATAGAAGGCGACACTTCTCAGCGCCGTACAGCGTACGGGGAGGATCAGCGTACTGCGGCTTCTCGGCTCTGAGTACGGCACGGTGCAGTATGTTAGCAGCGTACGGACCGTACCTGCGGGACGATGGAGCTTGGGTCCGGCGTACAGGGTTCGGCAGCCAGTGTTGTACGTCTCGAATCGGTGGGGAAGGTTAGGTGCAATGCGGCCGGGAGGGATACGGCACGTACTAACGCTTTTGGATCAGCGTAGACGCACGGTGCCGGGAGGCAAAGACACGGCTTCGTGGCGGATGTGGTACGAGGTGTACTGGGGCCAAATCCAGCGGGAAACAAGCACAAATCGTCCAGGCAACTCAATTTTGGAAGGCAGATGAGTCCAATGGTCCTGGCACTCAGTTCAGGGGGAAAGCTCTTCTTCCAAGCCCTTGGAGATGGTTGAAAAACAAAGTGCAAAGTCTCTTTCAGTCTTTTCCTCTCCTTTCTCAGCAAGGCACCAACTGCAGGCCAATCCCCCAGGTCAGGGAAAGTTACTCCTCCTTCAGCTTCTTCCAGGTCCTTCTAGTCAGGCAGAGTTCCTTCTTGGTTCAAACAGGATCTGATCTCTTAGGAGCAGGGCTCCTACATTTATACCAAGTTTCTTTTGTCTTTACAGGCCAGGGGGGCCTTTGCATAATCCCAGTCCAGTTCTTTTCAGTGAGGAGCACTTTGTTGTTGGGACTCTGGCTTCTTCTTTCAGCAGGCAGGGCAGAGACATCGGACGCTCCCGAGGGGGTGGAGTCAGCATTGTGGTGGCAGAGCACTGCCCTATTCAGAGTCAAGGTGCACTCCTCCCACCCATCCTGGTGTAATCTCTCTATTCACCACCTGGTAGCCCCAGCCTGTCTCCTGGAACTTACCAGCCCTGTCACTCAAACTACACACAAAGAAGATAGCCCTCCCCTCCAGAGGCGGACTGAAATGGTTAGGCACGCAAAGGCTAACTTTCTAAAAGTAGCATTTGCAAACCCAGGATATTAAAATAACCTTTACTAAAAGATGTATTTTATTATTCTGAGTTCAGGCATACTAAACATGAATTTCTACCATGCTTCCTGAACCTGCTGGATTATAGAGTGTTATAATCTAGCAGCCCATTCTGGCCTATGGAGAGCAGGTAGCCTTACAATAGTGAAAAACGAAAATGGCTGTAATTCACTATTAGGACATGCCACACACTTCAGGGCATGTCCTACCTTATCCTTACAATGCACCCTGCCCTAGGGCCTACCATAGAGGTGACTAATTTGAAGGTAAGGGAAGGTTTAGGGACCGGCAAGTGGGGACACTTGCCCAGTCAGCATGGCAGTACCAGACTGCATGCAGGTTCTGCAATGGCAGACCTTAGATACATTTTACCAGGCTGCTTCTGTGGGTGGCACAACCAGTGCTGCAAGCCCACTAGCAGCATTTGGATATACAAGCCCTTGGCACCCCTGGTGCACTCTACTAGGGACTGATAGTAAACCAAATAAGCCAAACATGGAATCCAATGAACATCAACATAGGGAGAGCATATGCACCTTAGCACTGGTCAGCAGTGGTAAGGTGCCCAGAGTCATAAACCAGCCAACACCAGGTCAGAAAAAATACAGGAGGAAGGCAAAACGTTTAGGGATGACCCTGCAAAAAGGGCCAAGTCCAACAATCATGTTCTCAGTTACTGCTCCCCGAGATTGGAATCTGTTGCCTCTGAAACTTAGGACCACTTCCAATTATGCAAAATTCAGACAATTACTGAAGACCTCGCTCTTTAAGCAAGCCTATCAATAAATATCCTGAGCCGTGCTAATTTAGTTACTTAGCACAAAGAGACCGTATGGTGAAAGTGCGCTCTATAAGCTACAATAACAGAACATAACATAACATAACCATCACTGGCTTGCATACTTTCAGGACTATAGGCTGTAAGTAACATTGTCTCTTTTCTGGAAGCTGTGTGCCCTCACAATAGAAGCCATATCTTGATGTGGCGTGAAGTAGCCATTTTTGTTCCAATGTCTTGCAAAACCCAGATCACAATATGTTCAAGAAAATCAAAAATAAGGACAGCCTCTCTCATGGAGATCGTAAAAGACATTATGATGTTTAATTGCACGTCATCTATATATGAAATATTATTATGAATGTTTAGGACTTAGAATGAGAAAACAGATTCATCCTAGAGTCCAAGTCAAAATGAAGGGCAGAAGTTTGCTGAATGAAAGTCTTTGTGCGTTCCTGGACCAGCATAAAGTCAGTGGACCTTACTCTCTTAAAGTAACTGATTGTGAGCAATCACTAATATTATCTTATATTTTTACATTCTCTTCAATTACATTCTTCACCACCTTTCTAGTATTCCTGCATATTCAGGAACCAGGACTCTGAGCACCAGCTAAGCCGATATGAGGACAATGAAAATACTTCAGCACCAAACTACTGCACAAAGGTTTTTTCCTTCAGACCCACGACTAACCAGGAGGCCAACGTAGGACAAAGAAGCAGACTTCATTGCTACAAGCGTAAATCCCTCAAAGCACAATCATTCCTGTACCCTTGATATACTATAGACGTACGGGTCAATTAATATTTTAAAACATTTCTTGTAAGTAAAGGCTTCCATATGTAAACAGAATACGTTAATTTGAGTATTAGTGATTCTTTTATTCAAGTAGATATGTAGTCATATAGTCAAGTCATTTGTCAAATTTCATTATTTCTCAAAACGCTTTTTGGAGGATTTCATGCGGAGATTTGGCTCCGCCATCTACTCTTGCATGCTCAAACTCAGCCAATCCTCTAAGGAGCTCATTCTGAATTTCCTGGTGAAATGACGCAGTAATATTGCACCAAGTTTACTGATACCATGGGGTGTACTATTACCAAAGCAGTAAAGTATTTCGCCCCTCAAATGGAGGCATATCATAGGGATTTCCTGTTTTATGCACCTACCCCTGCATGTTTTGCTTACTTCCCAGAAGGTTTTTCCTGGTGAAATGTAAACAGAGAAAACTACAGGGTCTGTGGTGGGACTCAATTTATAATCCTAATTTGGTCAAAACCTTCTGTTTTCTCCTAAATTGTAATTACACTGGTGCTTCACATCAGCCTGTTGTTAGCCATATTGTTCCTGTTGAAACTTTGTTTATTTTCGATTTAGTACTATGTAGTTCCTGAGTCTGTTCAGATATAGTTTATTAAACATTCCCTTTCTTGTAACCCAATGACTTTCTCGCTATGTCATCAAACCCATAGGTTCTTTCTGTTGGCTATGCCTATCATATAAACATATGAATTATTTAACTTGTTGCACAACAATTACTCTAGCTGAAGTCCTGTTTTAAGCATTAATTTCCCCTTAAGTAAATAGGATTAGGCAATCCTCACAAATACCGCTCCCATGAGTCCGTGCTGTTATTGATCTTGTGACCGAGAGTCAAACCTCCAATGAACCATTGACATCTCATCAACTGCATGCCCTTTAGGCATTTAAATAACTTCTATCAATCATCTGTTTTAAGGCTTTGAACCTTGGTCCTTTCATTTTCTACACACATTTTCAGATACAGAATCTGTTAGAAACATGTTTGTTGGGTAGGATACTTCCAACAACTTATTTTATTTGTAGACCTCTCAAACTTTCATCCCTTTTTTTGCTTCCTTACAAAGGGTTAATCTCATTATTAGGTCTGTCTTGAAGGTGCAGCTGCCTCCGAGACCTATTGTTACCAGTTATTTAAACTCCACATAGAGTGGGCTTTGGCTTCACCCAGCATAGTACTTTTCTCTCATGTGATGTTGTCGTAGTTGGTTTATCATTCAATCGTCAAACAAGTCCTTCCATTAGAATAGTATAGGGACCTCATTACATCTGAAAAGATCACTTCATCATCACACTGTATGCCACATTCAATTGTTATCTCCTATAATCATTCATTGCAGAAAGCAATATTTTAATGTATCTAACTTTTTCCAAAGCACAGATGTCAGACTTCATACAGGGTGGTCACCAGGCAGATAGGGGCTGCTGACTCCAAATGTGGTGCTTGAGGTAGTTTAGAATGGTCTCCTGGGCCTGTCCTACTATGGCTCAGCAATTTGAACCAAGTACTTTCTGCACTTGACTCTCATGGTGGTGAGGGTGAGTAGTGACAGGCTTCTCTGGGAGAAAGTGTTGGGAGCAAGAGCTCAGAACTCAAGAGTCAACCAACAGACACATTAGCCTAATGTTCAGCACAGTTATTACCTTCTATGAAACAAGTATTTTAATCTCGCAACAGAACTAAATAACACACATTCCAAAAGGAACGGCACACAGGGCAGTATCTGTTGCATCCTAACTGCAAGGCATTACACTGTCTTCTTTCCCAATACCTGCACTTCCTGCCACTATGGTCACAATCCCATTATTACAATATGCAACCCAATAGGGAGTCAGGCAAGGATTTCTCTAATTTTCTCACTGATTCAATGCTCAATTCAGTTCAAGGTTCTTACAGTTACTTTTGCAAAGCAATGTCTCAAGCATGTGTGGAAGATGTACTTGTGTGCCTCAGTTTCTCATCCCATTATGCAGGCTAAGCGCCCTGGTTTACATATCTGTTAGCATCAGTCCGGGCTGTGAGGCATTCACGGGATACACTCCTGCTTTTATGGCATTGAACCTCTTTTTGCAGGGGCTGCGGTGGTAGCCATACTTGAAACTAGGTTCACAGGCTTGACTTGAGGATGCATGCTTGTGTTGCAGCACTCAATTTTGGCACCAGTGACACTTTTGTTCAGGTGCAGTCAGGCACTTAACAATGGCAGTTGCAGCTTCTTGGCTGAATTTCTCACAGTCATGCCAATGGGCAATTGTGGCCTCCGGATTGATCAGAACTCCCCACTTTACCTGTCACTCAAAACAGCATCAAGCTGCCAGGTGATACAAGACCACACATTCTGGGATAATGTTGGTATAGTTCACATAAGAACTGTGCAGAAAGAAAAGGTGAGGGGGGTGCTTCACAGTAAGAGATCTTCTGGGCTTTTTCACTAGTGCCTCCAGCACTGTGGGGCACACTTCCTAATTATCTAAGCATACAGGCCGGAATCTAGGCTCTTTACACTCACCATCAGAAAGTGTTGACTTCAGAGATGTTCCTCCACCTCTAGGTGAATGGCTGTCAGGCAAACATCAGCATTGGCTATATTGCATCCTCTTCAAGTATTCTCTGGAGTTCTCCCTTCCTTGGTCAAGAGGAAATTTGTACAGGAACAAAGGGAGTGATTGAAACCCACTTTTCTACACACTTTCTAGACAGAAGATAGGAATCCACTGTCTGGGACTTCAGAACTGATCTGTGTAGGTTTTGCTTTAAATATAATTTCCAGGCTTTTGTTGAGAAACAGCTATTGTGCAAGTGATATCTCTCATAGTAGGTGGCAATGAGACTGCCCCCAAGCAAGATTACCCAAAAAAATAGGTACAATGATGTGTGAGTTCTCTGCACCTGGTTGTTATTAGAGTTTATGTACTAGTAATCAGCAACAGACAAAACATCAGGCATGTCTAGAAATATCTTTACCTTGAACAACAAAAACTGGAGTAGTGAGGAAGAACTTATAAGTCCTTTGCTAATAAGCACTTACTGAAATGTCTATAGGAAGCCCTATCTACATCCTAATCACTGTACAGCATATGTAATCGACCACTTGGGGCAGGGATACATGCTGGCTTTCCATGCAGTGGACACTCCAATCCCAACAATTAGCAAAGACAAATTGCTAGGTATAACATGGTAGGCAGCATTAGAAAATGTCTGAGTTTACATGTGTCAGCACATTAAAGCCAGAGTTATTGGCTTTGCCTGGGATCGTTTACACTACTTACAGTTTATAAACACTCTTACCGATCATTATCAGTATATCACCACTGATGAACCAGGGGTGGACTGTCAATTGTGCAGCAGGTGCAGTGGCACCAGGACCCAGGGTTATGAGGCTCCACGACATTCTTATTACAGGCTTTTTTTTAAACTATCAGACCAGGGTATCAGAAGCCTAATTTTCTTTCTTGCGTTTGAGTCTAATGCACACTTGCTAGACCACTGTGAAAAGCACATAGTAATGGAAGGCAAACATACTGCCAACATTGACACAAATGGGTACTTAAGACATTGATTCTTATTGAATACTGTGACTGACAATAATCAAAACTAATATTAAAAACACTTGCCTGTGTATAAAAAGACGTGCAGTTGGATCTTGACATTGCATTATTTTTGCATCACTTTATTTGTCACGTGAAAAGGAATATCCTTGTGCCGATGCTCTAGTTAACTAATTACGAGGGGCAATGCATAGTATTGGGACGATCAATGTTTCTGTAATACCAAGTATGTCTTTGTGAGACTAAGTCCTGGTGCAAATTAAGTAAAACTTTCACAAGACAAGAATTTGAGTCAAAACCATAGAGGCTTGTTCAAAATTAGGGTTACTACAGATGGGAGAAAGTTAGTCAAATCAGTGGGAAATTAGCATTTATAATAAGCCGAAATGGAATAATATATGAAGCTCAACATAAGGTAACCTCTACAGCAAGAATCAGTCAGAACCAAAGTATAGTCATGCAAGACGACTGACATAGAGTATGCCTCAATAAAGAATCAAAGAAAGTCTGGCACATATTCCAAATCATCTTTTACAGGGTTTTGGGTGGGCAATAATTTAATTTTGCAGGAACAATCAATGTAATTTCTGTAATTTCGTGTTACTCTTTTGATGCAAAATTACTGGAAAATTTTACAATTATGAAAATAGGGCCGGTTTGCATAATTATGAGCAATTTGTCACACATATCCTGCCATATGAGCACGGCAACAATGAATGTAGCAAGTGTTCTGTTGCCTTTGTTTGATTTTCTTAGCATATAAAAGGCATACTCTGGTACATGTTTGATGCACACATCAATTTTGCCCTAAGAAAATAGCCTTAAATGCTGGATTACATTCCTCAAGCAATCCTGCATAATTGGACATCCTTTTGCTGTAATTTTATGCAATTATGCAATAGTAAATTTCATGAGTTATGCCCGCCCCAAGCTTTAGGCAGAAAAAACGCACACTTTGATATGGTGTGAAATGACTAAATAGGGCTAGATTTACAGTGATGCATTTGATTTAAACAATGACTGTTCGAATACACAAGATACATCAATAAGTTACATCTAGAAAACAAAATATGGTTTGCGTGCATAATAAGTGCAGGGGATATCTGCGCTTTTATATAACTTAATAAACAATAACATCTTCAGGGCATGAATGGCATTCTCGTTCATGCCTAAGCAAAGGGCATTGGCTATTGCAACATACAGGAACAACTTGGACATACCTTCCTTGTGAGGAGGCAAATTAATAAAATTGTATTCTAACATCAGACAGACACCGAAAAGAGCTTCTATTGCTCAAATTTCTGTAGTATAAAAGCCGATAGTAACAAGCACTTGGCAATGAAAGCTGTTCATGTAAAATACAAGTGCACATTTGTTTCTGCTAATATGAATGGATGACAATACAAACTGGCTGACGCCTAGTCCTGTCAACTTAAGCACATCTGTATTATGCATTAATATCTTATTATTAAAATACTCCTACCTGTAAAATGTACCTGTCAAAAATAAAATCAAAGGTTAGTGGAGCAGCGTTATTTTGGCTCCATTCTTGCACTTCACAAATACGCAGTATATGCATGCACTTTGCACATGTACTCTGTGTGTACTAAAGATATTATTGTGAAGTGTTGCATTTGACATCACTATGGAAGTGCATTTACTGCAAGAATAGAGAACTCATATAAACTGTGTGCTCTAGCATTATTAAAATGATATACTCCCTAGAGATTTGATGAAAAACATCCTTACACTATTAAAATGTATTCACTTTAGAAACAAAAAGGAATTACGTAATGTTTTCACTAATGTTACATATTTGCATTTCTAATTTAGTTCTCAGTCACATTTATACACATGTACTCAAGTTATTTTATCTGTATGTAACGTGTGACATGAAACTAATGTACTGACATTTTACAATCATGTGTGCTTGAGTGTGCACATGCATATTAAATGCGCACCATTGAGTTAATGTGGTTATGTTGACTTGAGTAGACCGTATTTCTTTCTGCATAAAATACTGATTTTCCATTTTCTGCTTGCATATCTTTTCCTTGCAGGTACATTCACATGGTTTGTTAGTTTGAGAATAGATGCAGCACTGTACTAGTGATAGAGAGAAAGCTTTAGAAAAGGACATTGACAAGGCATATAGAGAGCCAGAGCGTCAACTGAAAGTCCCAATTTATTAATGTTGCATGGATCCACAGGTAATCAAGAACAACATCATTCCCATGTTCGGCCTGGGATTTGTAGTAAATGTTGCAGCTCACAATGTGAGACTGGAAAGTACAATGGAGCCACTAATGATGCAAACAGATGGGTGTTACTTTGGAGACTCTTGCGGTGATAACTGGTGTTCACACTGTCTGAGTTTATGCCACCATTCTTCTGGATTTTGAGAGGTGTAAACCTCCATGCTGTCCCTTTGGATTCTTTGCTCAGTGTGGCTTGGGCTAACACTTCTATCTCTATACCACGAAGACTCTTGACCGAGCTTCTGAAATTCTGACACCTTGCCGCACTTCACTGAATTTTTCCTATTTTCCTACATTTCCTTGATTTTTTAGATCCTTTAGGTTCTAGATCATCCTCCTCAGTTTGTACGTTAATGTATATAACATTCACTTTCACTCATGTACAAAAGAGAGAATAAGAAATTCTTCTCTGACATCAAATCCTGTTACTGCTCTTTTGTATTGCTGTTACTGAACCTGTTTATCTTATTCTGGTATGCCTGAACTACTTTAGGAGGTTGGGTTATCCAGTTGTTATTCTGTATGTTTACAGCATGGTATTGAGATCTGTTTACATTAACTTGACCGCTAACTTAATACACCTTCTTAACTACATTCACTGATTCCTGGTCCTTATTGTGCAGCAAAATGGGTTGCGTTTATTAATTATATTGATTTACTAAATGCTAACTCCCTTTACCAGGGACGGACTGGTGGTAGCAGACACCGGGTGTTTCCCCAATGGGCCGACAGGGTGGGGGCTGATTTTGGTCCCCTGGGGGGCCATTTTTGTTACCAGGGGCCGGCAATATTGGACTTGCAAACAGCTCAGCCGTACCCCCCCCGCCTAATGGGGGGGGGGGCAGCCGAGCAGTTTGCCAGGGCTGATTTCGGCTCTCAGTCCGGCACTGCCTTTAACTCTCAGTTGGCGATTCCTGGTCCTTATTGTGCAGCAAAATGGGTTGCATTGTTAATTATATTGATTTACTAAATGCTAACTCCCTTCACCCAGGGCCGGACTGGCGGTAGAGGGCACCGGGCTCACAGTCGGGCCCTGCCTACACCTCTCAGTCGGCGAAAAAAGTCTATAGAATAAGTAATGGTAAAAGGGTTTGACCCACAATTGGATCAACTGGTAGCTCATCAGATGGTTCATCACTGAAGTGAGGAATTTCAGGTGTCTTGTTCAGAAATTGCCGAGACCTAGCCAAAAATTGTAAAAAGCCCATGGTTTGCTAGAAGGATTGATGGAGTTCCAGAAGTTCAAGAACGAGCTGTAGCTACGGAGGTGTGATTATTCACAAGGTTGCATGTTGCAATTGCTTATGCTTAGCTTGCAGTGTTTTGCAATGTTTTTGTGGTGTTCTGGGAGATATTTCAAATTGTGTGAATGTAGCTCTTAATGCATAGAATTTGAAGTCGTTATTGGGTCCGACGTGGCCTAAGATTCTGGGATAAACAGATAAGTTATCAGTGTTGAAGACACTGGGTCTTTTTGTCTGTTATGTTGTGGTGCTGGTCATGAGACATCACACACACCACTATTGAGATAGGGACTTTATCTTTGCATGATTATGAGGTGTTGTCGGTACAGGGAATCTCAGTGCACAGGGAGGAACTGTATCAATCTGAGTGAGACATGCTGGTCGAGGTTTCATTTGAAGTGAAAGTCACGGTAGGTCTGGAAGTCTAATGCTGGACCGTTTCTTGAGTTGCTGAATATCTCTAATTTCCTTAGAGGACCAGACAAAGTTAGTTGTAGCAATTGCTTGCATTTTGTTCTGTGCTTTCATTGCTGAGAGAACATGTATGTGGAAATTGTGAAGGAAGGGTGAGCAACATCAAGGAGTGAGAGTGATGTCACAGAGTGCCATGCTGATATTGGCCAGTTGGTGTAGAGCCGCTCTGCTATTGGTTGGATATGTCAGAGAGAGCCATGCTGGTCTTGGCTGTGAACACGGAACAGAGAATTGTGAGTGAAGAATCACTTTCTAATTTTAAAAAAAGTTCTTTGTGAATTTTTAATATTTTTGTTCGGAAATGAAATTCTTTAAAACACTACAGATTTGACTGTATCTGTAAGAAAGGTTAAGAGGCACCACCCGAAGGTACACCATGTCATTATATGGCAATTGACGTGGGTCTTCATACCTGTATTTGGCTTAAAAAATGGCATAAGCTCACTGAGAAGGATGGTCATTTGAGGTTTCCCTGATATGGCATATTTAATTTGGGATTCATTGAGCATTTGAGGAGGAATTTCTATGTCATGAAACTACCTTCTAGACCTACACAATATGAAACACCTAGGGCCATGTGTATCATGCATTTTTGTGGTCACAAACGGCCCAATCAGTCTGTTTGTGTCTGCAAAAACCATTCAGTAACATGTTACCAAATTGCATATCGATTTGGTATTAGGAAGGGGCGTCTTCAGGGCGTTCCAAATCGTAGCGGTATATAGGAATTTTTTGTGACCGAAATATGGTCACAAAACATTTGCATTTTATCACCAACTTCAAGTAGGTTGAAGCCCATTCAGAAATGGGAAGAGGTCCCCAAGGATCCCCTTTGTGAATGGTAGCAAATTTCAGAGCAGACACTGGTCCTATGTACCACTGCTTACTCTTAAAACATGAAAAGAATACTTTTCATTTTTCTTTTTTTAAATGCATCCTATTTTCCTTTAAGGATAGTGGGTTGTATTTATTTTAAAAACTGCTTTATTTTGATGTTTGTGTTTCCTAATGGGTCGCAAATTGTGACCAACCTCATGAATATTAATGAGGTAGGTGGATTTGAAGCCCATTAGGAAACACAAAATGAAACTCATGAAGTTTCCTACATTCAAATAGCAATTATCTGATTGCGTTTCGCAGAGAATCACAATTAGGTAATTGCTATGTCTAATAATGATACATGTGGCTCTTGATGCCTAGGAACACACAGCTCACCTTAGGCAGAGAGAGATTTCAAGAAAGAGTCAAAAAGTCATACGCATTTGTGCATATGCTAGATGGGAGGGAGAACAGAAAACGTGGACAACTGAAATTATTGAGGGAGCTAGACTGTACCCTGTATTAACAAGTGAGGCAGAAGGGAAAGGCAAACGAAAGGGCGAGAAAAAGAACAAAGAGACAGATGATACAGAGAATGTAGCTGAGGACAGTGCAAGTGATTCAAATGAGGACTTCATAAACAAATTACTGCTAAACCATCCAATTCCATAAAATCTGACCCAAGCCGGAGGAGTGAGTAATTCATATACTAATGCGAATTTTGATGTGCCTATGGCTCCAGTTAATGTAAATTTAATTCAATGGAAGGGAGTTCAGAGATAACAATCCCTCCAAATTCACTTGCTCTAAATGCTCCAGATGCACTGACTGTCCCTGTCACAATTGGTCCTGTAGCTCCTTTGTATAAACCTGGATTGTCAGGAAACACTACACATACATTGGCTGTTCCTACTGCAATTGATACTTCAGGAAGGAATCCGGTGGGCACGACAATGAAACCAATTCCTCAGATTTCTTTGATTCTGACACAAGGGAATACCCCATGTGCTGCAAGTGCAGACCATACATTAAATCAGGCAGGATGTGACCCAGCTAGAAGGGTGTCCCAAAGATCACCACCCTTTTTCATGCCCAAAAGGAATGTGCTTGCAAGTGTTAATTGCAGCACCCCTAATACCGCAATGCCTATGGGTTAGCCAGGTTCTGACATGTTTCTTATGAACTCATCAGCTAATGCAAATCGTGGTTCTTTTTTAGGGGAGAGATAATCTTTAATAAGGGTGGGCGGACAACTCCGTTTCGCCCACGGAATGTGCGGAGATTTGCCCTTCCACCTTTTGCGATAATAGGTGGAGAAACAGGGCAAATCTCTGCACACTCGGGGCATAACGGAAGTTGGCCGCCTGCAGTATTAAATACATCCAAAAATTAATTTCTAAATAACCTTACCTTATCGACGGCGTCCTCGGGCTTCCATCCTCCTCCAGCGCGTCTTCTTCTGGGAACTGCGCATGCGCAGGAGCCCGCACATGCGCATTCCTCGGCAGGAAAGCGCATGCGCGGGCTGCTGCGCATGCGTAGTTCTCAGAAGAAGACGCATTGGAAGTGGATTGAAGCCCGGGGACGCCGCCGATAAGGTAAGGTTATTTAAAATTTTATTTTTTTATGTATTTAATACTGCGGCCAGGAGGTGGGCGGGAGGCGGGATGTGCGTAACGGAACTATGCGGAGAGTGCGGAGATTGGTTCCATCTCTGTGCCTCTCCACGCAGGTCCCTTACGCACATTATGCCCACCCTTAATCCTTAATACCCCAGCAGAATCACAAGGTCTCACGACCCGAGAACTAGATGATTGGTCTAAAGGTATAGATACCCTGACTAGTAGTGGTCATCCTAGACCAAGTGGAAGGAATACTCAAACCCCAGTGAGGAGGAAGATAGTAGATGTGGCTAGGCTGAAACTAGAATTAGATAGATAGACACGGTTTGTCTGAAGTGCATGTGCCATACACTATCCCAGAAGATATTGAAGGATCAGTGAAACTGATGAGGAAGTGCCACACTTAGAAAGAGAAAAGAACATGGAGAAATAAAGATATGTCTTCTTGTTACACCTCTACTTGGGATGCTTATCTTTTTGACGCATTCCCAGGTTTACCTGTTCTTGTAAATTTGGGAATGCTTCAAAAACCTTTAGATGTTATGTGGGAACACCCCCACATCACCCATGGAATAGCACCCCTGGTGCAGAGTAATAGAACACAGCCATTTGCGCTGCGCTACATTACTCGAGATCCATGAAGTCACGCAGGGCCACGCAAAGTGATCTTATGTGGCTTCATAAATTGTATTTAACATTTGTTTTGTGCCACATTTAGTGCATGAGCGACTCAAAGTAGGGAATAAATATGCCCTTCAGTGCATTATTTTAGGCAGCACACCTCAGAAAAAAGCAAGCTGTTTCTGAGCTGTACTGTCTGAAACTGAAAGCTCAAACTCTGAGAAATATATAGTTGAGTCCAGGGCCAGACAAGCCTTTCATTCCACTGGAAATTTCTCTGGTGGGCTGGGGCCCTTGGAGGTCAGGTTTGAAAGCCTGGGCTACGCCTGGTGCCTCTGCCACTTTCCCCAGCTCTCTGAGGTTAATTGCTGCAAGCACTGGGAGGCTTCAACAGAGACAGAAGGGAAAAAAGGGGAAGACAGAGACAAAAACATCAGAGATGGAGCAGAGGGAGAAGAGAGGAGGAGAGGCAGAGAGAATGGATGGAGAGAGAGCGATATTGCAGGAAGACGAAGGAAGTGGACATGTTTGAACATTTTTCCCAGGGCTGCTTTTGGTTCCTCCAGTCCTGCCTGGTTAAGTGAATTGACTTTATACCCTGCAGGCGCATAAAGACAGGCGACTGGCTCAGCATGCAGGCAACACAGCCACAATGCTACGGCCCCCCTATCTCAAATTCTCTTATTGAAAGAAGATGTGGCATGTACACATCAGGGTCCTTTTCAACTGTTTCAACGTTATCGTGCTTAATTGTCATGAGTTTGGTGAACGAGTTCAGCTACAGGGGTAACATTTGATATACTGATTACCCTCACAAGACATGTTTATGGTTATACTGCTGGCAAAGTACAAATCACTTCTGATAAAACTCCTGAACTCTGCTTTAGTTCACAAATTACAATGTGTTTTCTATATCCTGTATCCGGAATTCCTCGCTTTCCTCAGTGACTCTATAAGGAAGAGCAAACGTCACAAAAATATGTATTACTATTAGGCACGTCTGAGGGAGAATTAATGCTCCAGCTGGCCAAAATAGTCAAACCACAGAATGCACTAACAGAGCCCTCTCTTAATAATGATTGAGATAATAGCAGATGAAAATAGTTTTCCCACATTGTAACCTCTGAATGAATTTTTAGGTCTCGCCTACGCAAAAACGTGCACGCATTGCATTGCTTTCAATGACAATGCGTGCACGTTTGGCGATTTCCTTGAGGGAGCGAGCTTTGGCAACATATGTTTCTAATTAGCTTCCAAACATATGGTGCCCCTGCTCGCTCTCGCAAGGGAAACGCTGTGTGTGCTCTCGGCCGCACTCCCTCCACCCCTCCCACTTGTTTAGGACTTGTGCCCTGGGTGTAGTCCAGTAGTGGCTGGAGGCTGACTGCGCAATACCCGAGTTTAGCATGTCAAAGGAGCGGTGAAAGAGATTTGGGCATTTATGAGGTAAAGAATGCAGCGTAGTTCTGAGGTGTCAAATCGACCCCTATGCATTGCAACGCAAACACTATACAGGAAGCGGAATGGTACACCAAACAGCCAATACGAGGCGACAGAGAATAGTACTGTGGTTAGAGCCAGAGCTCACATTGATTATATTTTGAGAAATAGGTCAAATTAGGTCAGCAGACAGCTGTACTAACATGCCAAGCAAAAAGGTTCAGCTAAAGGGAAGTTGAACATGACATGGACTTTCTCTATGGGGCACTATCAACCACTGAGGTGACAAAAGAGGGATCTTCAGTTAGATGTATGTGGATGGCTCCTGTGATGCTGACTTTCATACGTTATGTTTTGCGTCTTAATATGTGGCTAAAGCAACAACAGGCTTTCTAAGTGGCCCTGCCCGGTTCTGTTTATATTTTATGGCAACAAGTGACCCTTGAGGTGTTTCCTGTAAATTGAACTGGTGTATATTCCTGGGAATCACCCAATATACAAAAGAGGGTCCCTGTAAAACGAACACGTAAGGGGAAAACCAGGCAAAAAACCACAAAATATACAACACTCAACCCCTTACCAAATATTAACATCCCACATTCATTCATAGAAAATGTCCCACAGAGGAGCAGTTAATTTTTTAATTTTCTGTTATCAAAATGTAAAAAAAATATCTCTCTTTTCTTTACATTTTCTATATAAATGTATTATACATCACATATAATGGATTCAACATATACAATATTCTTTGAAATTCATCTCATAGAAAGGAGCCCCAATCTAATACGGAGAGAAACACATAATTTCAGTACATGTCTCCACAAAGAACATCAACAGGCAAAAAAAGAAAAGAAAAAAACATATACTCAAAACTAACAATATTACAATGACTAACAGAATAACAATACACTCCAACTAAGGACGCAATTATAAATCAAAAAACATATTTCAAATATATAGTACACAACCAACACTATTGCGCCAACGCGCATTTCGGAAATACCATGTACCATCCTTAATCAAGGCGATGAATTCATACAATGCTTGAAAATCAGAAAAACAGTCTGTCTAACATATTATGTGTGGTTATATGCTGAGACATTTGAAGGCTCCGTATGATATATACACACAAGTCTGTAGGGACAAACAGAGCATAATGAATCATTCGATACATAATTTACTCATGTCACCATTACATTAAAATCACAAAGGAGAAAGTCAAATTCCACTGTGAGTCCCAAAAGACCAATAGAGTGTCAAAATGCAAAAGGGCACCATCACCACAAATAAACACAACGGGGATTATTCAGAAGTCTATTCCCATCAGCTAAGTTCAAGTGCCAAAAGACGTTGCATCCTGGATGAGCAGCAGCTGCCTAGAGCTCAACTCGGAGAAGACAGAGGTCCTCGTCCTCAGACCCTCACCCACTGCTTGGGACATCACCTGATGGCCCCCTGCCCTCGGTAGCCCACCTGCCCCTACTGACCATGCCCAGAACCTCTGCATCATCCTCGACTCCTCCCTCACCTTGACTCGCCAGATCAATTCCGTCGCCTCCACCTGCTTTAACTCCCTCTGCATCCTCCGCAAGACCTTCAAGTGGATCCCACCCGAAGCCAGAAAGACTGTCACCCATGCACTCATAACCAGCAAACTGGACTACAGAAACACCCTCTATGGTGGAATCAATAAATCCCTGCTACACAAACTCCAGACCATCCAAAACAGTGCAGCCAGACTCACCCTCTGCACCCCATGACATGAACACATGACCCAACACCTGCCAGACCTCCACTGGGTCCCCGTCGTGAAGAGAGTAACCTTCAAGCTACTCACCCACGCCTACAAATCACTACATCGGACCGAATACCTCAACAAAAAGTCTCTTTACACATACCCAAAAGAAACCTCCGCTCAGCTGACCTCGCCCTGGCAGAAATCCTGCGCATCTGCAGAACCAGAGCAGGTGGAAGAGCCTTCTCCTACATCGATGCCAAGTCCTGGAACAACCTCCCAGTCAACATCAGATGCGCCCCCACTCTGCACACCTTCAGGAAGAGCCTCAAGACCTGGCTTTTTGGATAACCCGGAGCTGCACCCTCGCCAGCGCCTTGAGACCCTCACAGGTGAGTAGCACACTTTAAAAGTCCCTGATTTATTGAAAGTATTAGACAAGCAGTTGCAAAGATGCGTACTGGAATGCAGGTCTGGGTTGTGCAGGATAGGTTGATTTTGGCTCTGCAAAGTTGCCTTAAAAGATAATTCTAATATGCAGGCATAATACCATGAACTTTAGTCTGGAGTCATATATTCTGCTTCAGAAAGGAGAAATTGGGTATGATCAGATGCCCTGTCCATGCAATCGCAGAATGGTTCAAAAACAGAACTACTGCTCTTCAGCAATGAATGCGACACTGGAAGCTCCTCGCTGACCAAGCTCCTCCACTGATCCTTAGTCAGTCAGTCACCAAGGTAACAAGCATTGGCATAGCCAATAGGTCTTGCCTTTGGGACCTTATAAGTGTTTAGTTATCCAGCACAATATCCTTGGTGCAACATCAAGTGTTGCATGGCTAAACACTTATAAGGTCCGAAAGGCGAGACCTATTGGCTATGCCAATGCTTGTTTTGCCCAGCGCTGGGTCCACCATATTACTATTGGTTATCTGATAGGCCTTTTTCACCCACTGAGAGGTAAAGGGAGTTAGCATTTAATCAGTCAATTTAATTAACAGTTCAGCCCATTTGTCTACACAACACAAACTAGGACTCAGTGACTATAGTTAAGAAGGTTTATTACAAGTTATCAGTCAAGTTTGGGTAGACAAATTTCAATATCATGCTTTAAAGATACAGAATAACAACTGAATGACCCAACCTCCTAAAGAAGTTCAGGGTACCAGAATAAAGCAGATAAGAGGTTCCATCATAGCAATACAAAAGATCAACAACAGAATTTAAAGCTCAGAGAAGAGTTTCTGATCCTCTTTTCTATACATGAGTGAAGTCCAACATTATCTAAATTAAAGATAAAGAATCCAAAGGCAAAGCATAGAGGTCTGCATTTGTCAAAGTCCAGAACATTAGTGGTCTAACCTCAGACAGTGTGAACACCAGTTATTACCATAATAGTCTCCAAAGTAACACCCCTCTGTTCACATCATCTGGGGCTCGGTTGTCCTTTCCATTTTCACTTGTGAGCTGCAACATTTACAAAAATTCCCAGGCCGAACCCTGGAACAATATTGTCTTATACTGGATCTTGCACCATTAATAAATGGAGACTTTCAGTTGGTGCTATGGTTCTCCATGTTGTCAATGTCCTTTTCTCAGGCTCTCTCTATCAAGAGTACAGTGTTTCATCTATTCACAAACTAACAAACCATGTGAATGTACCTCAAATGAAAAGACATGTAAGCAGAAAATGGAAAAACTGTATTTTATGCAGAAAGAAATATGGCCTATTCAATTCAACATCACCACGTTAACATTTAGAATGTATGACGTTACAACGTGGTCTTTACACAGTGATACGTTTACAACGCAGTCATTACAACGCAAGTCGTTACAACGACTTGCGCTAGAGGCGCTGGGCTTAGGAATAGTATGATTTACTATTCCAACTCCAGCCTACGTAACAGTAGGGAAGGTGTTGAAATAGTAAATCATACTATTCCTTAGTGTATAGAGCCATCCAGCGCAAGTTGTTGTAACGACTTGTGTTGTAATGGCCACGTTGTAAATGTATCACGGTGTAAAGACCGCGTTGTAATGGATGTCTCCCACACATTCAACATGTGTGTGCACATCCAAACACAAATGAATGTAAAATGTCAGCACCTTAGTTTTACATTACACTTTACATACAGATAAAATAACTTCAGTACATGTGTATAAATGTGACTAAGAACTACATTATAAATGCAAATATGAAATATTAGTGCACACATTACATATATCCTTTTAATTTCTAAAGTGAATACATTTTAATCATGTAAGAATGTTTTTCATCCAGTCTCTAATGAGTATATAATATTAATAAAATTAGGGCACACAGTTTTTATGAATTCCCCAATCCTACAGTAAATGCACTTCAATAGTGATGTCAAGTGCAACATTTCAAATTATTATTGTTAGGACACCCAGATTAGATGTGCTAAGTGCACATATAAATTGGGTATTTGTGACAATTAAGAGTGGAACCAAAATTACACTGCTCCATTGCCCCTCTGATGGCAAAACAAAGCATCACAAGTATCTTTTAGCAGATGAACGAATCAGAGTCTAGTTGTCTTAATCCTCTTTCAGCTGGATTCCTCCAGAAACTTCATGTCATCATAGTATTTGATTTTTCCATCTTCTAATTCTATGTCTGATCTCTTTTTCTTCATTCCCTTTTCACTTGTGCATGTTTGTATCCCTTAAAGATTACAAACAGGAATAATCCACAAAGAGCGGTTATAAATAAGGATTTTAGGATGCTTCCAACAATTCCATACCCTAAGTTTCCAAACCATCTGCCTAAAGCAAAAAATTAATTCCTGTTGCTTCCCATGCACAAGTTGCCTCCAACCCTTTAAAATTTCTCTTTAAGTCAGTAATGTTCTTCATCTATTCCTTTATGTCATTTCTCTTGTCTGGAATGTAAGTACAACATTGTTGAACTTTTAACACAGAAAGACTCTGCCCTCCTTGACAAGGAGAATGTCTAACACAAGTCTATTCTGCAAATCAATAGATCTAATAGCAACCATCTCAGTAAGTATAACTAAAATCCTCCAGCTGTACTAGTAGACAATTTAGCAACTACAGGGGAAAGCTTTCTAATCGTATGCAAATTAAGCATCACTCCTACAGATTGTATCATGGCACCAAGGATGCCTCCAATAATTTCACTAGCACTGGCACCTCTCTTAGTTCTCACTTGTTCTTCCCTCTTGGATCATCAAGATGCCCCACATGATAGATTTTTGGAAAAACTATCCCCATGTAACATGTTCCATACCATCTCCTGGGTAACCTGTAATAAGCATTCTTCCCATAAAAGTAGCAGCCTCCTGGAATAACAGGCTCTTCTCCATCTAAATATAATCCACAATTTCCACAGGTTTGAAAGTATGATCACATTCACCCTTGATTACAAAATAAATATCTAAATTTGATCTTCTGGTATATACACACAGTTTCCCATGATTTTGCCAATCTAATACTAATCTGACTACATTCTCAGCTACCTTATGCTCAAGCCCTTCTTTGGCTCATGTTGGTGCACTCGTGTTATTGGCTACACTAGCCATAATAATTCTTCACCTATCTTCTACTAAGTCTATACATTTCTGTTAGTATACAAGTCAAATTGTATCTATGAGCATGAGTAGTTTCTAATGTTATGGTGGGTTTAAAGAAATGTTCAACTATATTCAGTGTTTTAATAGAAAGATTGGCGATTCAAATATTTCAGCACAGGAATTTCTTACAATACTAAGTCATACTTTGAATAGTAATATTGGAGATGTCCATTTCCATTGAAAAGACTCATCAATAAACTACGAGACACACTATAAGTCATGGGAATATGATGATATGTAATACCCTCTGCTGTACAGGCAGGCATTTGCATGCAAACCTAGCAGTCCCTAGCATCCATTGTATCAACATATTCATAAAGCAATTTGGAATACAAATGCAATAAATAGTCTCCTCTAGATGCATCTATATGTAAATTGTTTTCATCTATTGATGTTAAACAAATGTCAGTTTACAAATGGTATTTGAGAACCACTTGTAGACCTAAACTCCTCTACATGAGAAAGTGTGGGTAAGGTCAACATTACAAGCAAAGCAATTAATGCCAATGTTACAACAACAAATACTCCTGCACATAAGTATCTATGTCTACCAGTATTACTACTAGGCTCCATGATTTCTCTGAGGCCAGACCGTTTGTGTGGAAGATAGCAGCACAGTCCTCTTGGTCGGTTTCTACCTGTGCAGACAGCAAAACAAAGTTTAAGTGTCTTTTTCAGCAAAATAGGTATAAAGAATCTTCGTAAGGCTTCCTTAGCCCTACTCTGTGTTCTAAATGACAACCTTATGCTCCTTCAGCAGACTCAGGTCTTGGTACTCTTCACAGTCGTTTGGGGAAAAATCGATTACGTTCTTTCTAATAAATGCACAGTTCAAATCACTAATGATCACAGCCTGTATACATTTAGTGACAATGTGATTTCAAAGCTCAGTTCAGCCTCAGAGTTCAATTCAAGGAAGCTCAGTTATAGGTGAATTGTTATAGCAAAATGTCCAAAATTTATCTCATAGAAATTGGCTGCCAAATATGACCATTCAGGTGATGAGAACCCCTAACAGGGTACTCTAGCTTTCTTTGATCTCCTCACTGCTGCTGCATGCAGTACACATAGAAAGAGGAAAAAGCCTCTCAGGATTGCTTTTGTGCAGGAAGATACCCCTTCCTGCACAAAAACAATCCTGCCTACACCATAGGTACCCTTGCACCATAGTGCAAGAGTGCCTGCGTTGGTACTAGGCGGCCAAAATGGCACCAGCAAAAGGGAAAAGGACCGGATTGCATCTTATTGGATAAATATGGCACTTCTTGCCCTCTCTCTGTGGGGCTGGGCAGCGCAGCAGGGTGATTTGCTACACTGCCTTGCGCCATGCCACAGAAGTCATAAATATGCGCCCATAATTCTGAGCAATATCGGGTTTAATTAATTCACTTTAAACACTGTAGAACAAAAAAAGGGTGGTTGGATAAGTGCTGAGCCAGATCAGCCCATGTCATGATACGGCCAATGGTGAATGACGAGGCATTGCCTAAATTGTAGGTTCTGTGCTTTTAAAACATATATTTATTAAACATTGGATTTGCTCCTGTCTTGCACAATTCTAATGTGTTTTTAATGACGCCTGTCCACGGACGTTTAATAGATTTACCACAAAAATGAATGTGCTCATTTTTAAGTAATTGTGACCTGATTAACGTGCCTTTTCAACTCCTACCAATATTTTAAACAGATTTTCTGTTTGCCAGCCTTTGGCTAAATTTATTTTAGTTTTTTAGTTTGTTTCCAAGGTCCAGCATGTGCGTCATAACAGCTTATTTTGGATTTTAGTGATTTTTTGTAAATGATATACATTTAGAACTTGAACTGCTTCTGCCTATGCAGCCACACACAGAACAGGTGGAATGCTGTTCTAGTTTCGGGGCCTGGTACTCCTAATTTTCATATTCCATTGTGGTGAATAGGCTTTCACTGGTTTCCCAGCCATACCTGAGTTTGTCAAAAAAAGGAATTTGAGCTAAAACAAGGCTGAGCATTTATAAATCTGATGACTGAGGGGCCTATTTACAAGTCCCTTACGCCGCAGGTATGTCACTTTTTCCCATATAAAAAGTGCTCACCGGCAGAGCAAGGGGCTTGTAAATACGACCTTGATTTCCTGCAACTAGACTACTGGGGTACTTACTATGGTTTTGCACATGCACTCATGTGACACAACACATTACGTCAATTTGCAGTTGATACACAAGCACCTGCGCAGCCCTTAGCAAATGCCTTGTTTCTTTCCTGTTTTAGTTTATGAACTGATGGGCATATTTACTAGGAAGTGGGCCACCATGGCTTACCGCTGCACTAAGGCACTTCCAAAATGCAGGGCTGCACCGCATTTACATGGATACAGTGCAGCCCAGTGTTTCCCCCTGTGCTAGTGCTAATTGTAGCTGACTAGCACCAATACAGGCACCCTTGCAGCATAGTGCAAGGGTGCCTGCGTTATAGGGGAAGATTGTTTATGTGCAGGAAGGTGTCCCTTCATGCACATAAACAATCTGAAATGACTTTTTGAAACTTCTATGTGTGCTGCCTAATGCAGCACACACAGAAGTTGCAAAACATAATTTTTTTTAATTGATTGTTTATGTGCCGGAAGAGTCACCTTCCTGCACATAAACAATCAATGGCCTTTTGCTGTTTCTATGTGTGCTGCTTGTAAATATGGGGCAGTGTCAAAATCAATGGGTGTTGCGATGAAACGTCCACTGCAACACCCATTGCCCTCGCCTTTCATGTTAAGTGTAGCATGAAAGAGTGCCTTATTTACAAGGCAGCATTAAGCCAAGCAGCAGAGCGCCAGGAGACACTTTGCAGAGTTGTGGAGAAAGAGGGAGTGGCCTCTGACCACCTCTTAGAAATCCAGCTGTGGGGGGGTTACAAGAGTTAACAGGAGGGCTAGTTGGCCCCCAGGGATCCTCAAGAGGCAAGGGGACTTCATCCCCCAACCAAAAGCACACGGGAGGTGCGTTTGCAGAGTGGTGGAGAAAGGGGGTATGACCTGCTATCAGAACTCAGCAATCCTGCTGTGTGGGACTTACTGGAAGTAACAGGAGGGGTAGTTGGCCCACAAGGATGTCCTTGGGGCCAACTACCCCTCTTGTTACCTCCAGTAAGTCCCACATAGTGGGATTGCTAAGAGATCTTTGGAGGCCACGCCCCCCTTTCTCCACCACTCTGCAAACACGCCTCCTGGCACACTACTAGTTGGGGGATGAAGTCCACTGTACTCAAGAGGGACCTTGGGGGCCAAGAAGCCCTCCTGGTAGCTCCTGTAAGTTCTACGCAGTGGAATTCCTAAGAGCTGGTCGGAGACCCAACCCATTTTCTTCACCACTCTGCAAATGTGATTGCTAGTTCAAACACCATAGAAATTCACTGAAAAAACACAAAGGATTCAGGGATGTTATGGTGAGGAATTAGCATTTAAAAAACGTTGGAAATTCACTGAAAAAACCAAAGGTTACAGGGACATTATATTTAGGAATAAGCATTTGAAAAACCTTAGAAATTCATTCCAAAAACCACAGGCTTCAGGAACATTATAGTTAGGAATTAGCATATAAAAAAACCTTAGAAATTCACGTTGCAGGAATATTATTGTTAGGCTGACATTTCCCTTGTACAATTCAGCCGTTAGAGTTAGCTGAGCTAACCATAACTTGCGCCCCCGCAATGCAAAGCTGATGACGTCACATAATGTATCACTCATGACATGGTCAATGACATCACTCATGACATCACTGAAGACATCTCAAATGACATCACTGATAACATCATCCACATAATCTTTGATGCACCTACTCACACCCTAATATAACTTTTCATTCACCCACTCCAAATTTCAGACTACTCTTCTCAAAACCATAGACACACCAATACAAGGAAGTACATATCCACTCACTGATTCATAGGTCTACACACACATCAACTCACCTATACAGCCACTCATACACTCAGTCACTCACCAATACAGCTACTAATATATCCACTCATACACTCATACAGACACTCACACACCCGTAGAGCGACTCCCACAACTAGTCACTCACCAGCAGCGGTCCGTGGTGGGAGTTCCGTGGGGTGGTGAGGCGGGGCGGGGGAGGGGCAGGTCAGGGAAATGTAAACACCGGAATATGAATGAACGGAGGTAAGTACACATTTAAATAAATAAAACGAATTTCGTTGCGCGCGCTGCAACTCAGGTCAGCTCCTGTCTTGAAAGTTATCGAGTCAGTTACGCAACACAGAAAATCATCCCTTTACACACTTGTACACCCACTCATTCTTTTACAGGCGTTCCCCTATATATATAAAAGATATTGAAAATTTTAAGAAAATCACACATTCACTGGATGACGTCATCAGTGATGTCATCAGTGATGTCATTTGAGATGTCAAACCTATGTTTTTTTCTGTGAATTTGCATGGTTTTTTGAATTCTAATTCTTAACTATAATGTGTGTGAAACCTATGGTTTTTTCATTGAATTTGCTTGGTTTTTTACATCATTTTTTTTATTTTTATTTTTTCCTTTAAACACTATGCTACCTATGTATATATTCATGGTTTTAATACATTCTTCAATATAGAAAGATTCACCTTTTTCAAATAAATGGTTAGATATAGTTGTATAACATAGTTAATATCTTCAACAAACCTTTATCTTTTTTTTTTTTTCCGTGCACGTACGGTAAGCTTACCGTAAGCGCACACTTCGCTTTATGTACGATAAGCGTACGTAATATTTATACTCCGTGTGCGCATGCTTACGCAATTTGCGGACGCGTCCGTACTTTCTACGCGACGCGTAAGCGCATGCCTTATACGCGCACACGCTCACACGCGCGCGCACGTTACGCCGAAGTGTACGAGTGTGCCTGTAATGCGCATGCGCACGTGCGTGTGTCTTTCGTACGCGCATGCGTACTTTTACCGTATGCGCTCGGTAAGCTTAACGTGCGCGTACGGTTGGTCATGTGATCAAGAAACAACACTTTTGATTGGTTTAAACTACTTTCAATTCGCAGTGAGCAGTGAGAGGCGGCGGAGAAAGCACCTACCTGGGACCTGCTGGCAGCGTTTCTTTTCACCCACGCTGTCAGCCTTGTTGCTGCCGGCTGAAATCGACGGCATTGCGGGACCCTGAGACTACACTTCCCAGCCTCCTAAGCGCTAACGGGGCACTTCCGCCCGCCGTCACGCCAGGAGGCGTAGAAAAGCGCGACCCTCCCTCGGTGGAGCGGGGGACTCAGCGAGCGAGTGAGCAGTGAGAGGCGGCGGAGAAAGCACCTACCTGGGACCTGCTGGCAGCGTTTCTTTTCACCCACGCTGTCAGCCTTGTTGCTGCCGGCTGAAATCGACGGCATTGCGGGACCCTGAGACTACACATCCCAGCCTCCTAAGCGCTAACGGGGCACTTACGCCCGCCGTCGCGCCAGGAGGCGTAGAAAAGCGCGACCCTCCCTCGGTGGTGCGGGGGACTCAGCGAGCGAGTGAGCAGTGAGAGGCGGCGGAGAAAGCACCTACCTGGGACCTGCTGGCAGCGTTTCTTTTCACCCACGCTGTCAGCCTTGTTGCTGCCGGCTGAAATCGACGGCATTGCGGGACCCTGAGACTACAATTCCCAGCCTCCTAAGCGCTAACGGGGCACTTCCGCCCGCCGTCGCGCTAGGAGGCGTAGAAAAGCGCGACCCTCCCTCGGTGGAGCGGGGGACTCAGCGAGCGAGTGAGCAGTGAGAGGCGGCGGAGAAAGCACCTACCTGGGACCTGCTGGCAGCGTTTCTTTTCACCCACGCTGTCAGCCTTGTTGCTGCCGGCTGAAATCGACGGCATTGCGGGACCCTGAGACTACACTTCCCAGCCTCCTAAGCGCTAACGGGACACTTCCGCCCGCCGTCGCGCCAGGAGGCGTAGAAAAGCGCGACCCTCCCTCCGCGTCGCGGGACGCGCGCAGGCGGCGCCGGGCTGAGCCCGGGCAGAGGGCGGGCCGTCTGAGGCCGTCCGAGGTCGGACTAGGTTGGGTTGGGCCAGGGACCCTGCCTGAAAATTTACTTTTACTATTCTTGAACATATGAGTCTAATTAGGGTAATTACAACATCTATTTGAATTTTGTGTTCCAAGTGTATTGTTTACCTTAGCCACCTTACTTACCTTACTCATGCCCGGAAAAAAACAAACCCCAGCTAACAATACTATGGATAATTATCTTATCCAAGTTGTGGCTAAAATTAACAGCGACAGGAGATCCTCACTGGGATTAGATTCATCCAACCAATTCCTTATGGCTGATAAAGTGTATGGGGATTCCTTGGCGTTACATAATAGTAGTACATCTTGTGTGGCTCATGACCCTCTTCACGATACAAACCCCATTTTGCCTAGTGGCGTAGTTGTTCTTACTGAAGCCAACAGTGATAGTGAAGGGGTGTCAGTGACATCCACTAATATTGAGTCCCCCTTTTCTACTACCCCTGTTCCAGCTCCGAGGGTTACTAGGGGTAAAAGCAAGGCTATCCCAAAACGAGGGGGTCTAAGATCTGGCAGAAATAAAATTGCAACCCCTCCGAGGAAAATATCTGAGGACGAGAAGGAGGAGGATGATTTGTTCAGTGAAGCTCACGTAACCCTTTCTAATGCTCAATTTACTAAACTTTGGAGCATGATGGACACAAAAATTAAAGGCATAGTTAAACCTCTGGTTAGTAAAATTGACAAATTAACCGCTGAGGTTAATAGATTGGGTGGTTTACTAGAGAAAACTTTGGTGAAGACAGGAAATATTACTGAAGTTGCTGCATCTAGGGTAGAGCCAGTAACGAGTAAAACATTACTTGTTGAGAACAGTGGATCTGACTCTAATCCTGTACCACTGTCTAATGTACCTAGTGGTGCCCTTGTAGATATACCCCCTATCTCTGCCATTAATAATTCTAACATGGGGAAAGGGTCTTTCGAGCTTGTAGTTGAAGCCTCTCCATTAGTTCTTGTCCTTGCAAATGTCCCCCCTTTGGTTTCTGGGGAGGTCGAATCTGCCCCTTCTTTATTAAATAAATCCTTATCGTGGCTTACAAACAACATGGTAATATCCCCCTGGGGGAAGCAACAATTATCTGTAGAACTTGTTAATGCTAGAAGGGTTGAGTGGATTGGTAACAGCGTTAAGAGGTTCAGAGGGGATTGTGTTGTCCTTAACTTCACTGACCCCGAGGTTCTATCAAACATCTTGCCTAACATCTTGCCTCCACAGCGAAGGTCAACTTCTATTGTACCATTGACCCTGGACTTTTTTTATCCTCGGAAAGGAAGAGGTCCGAATCCTAGTATTCTAAGAACTAAATGGAATGTTGTGACCAATAGGGGTAGTAATGATGCTGGATTTCGCGAATGGGGTCTATGTGTGAAAAATAGATTTTCTGCCCTGTCAAACCTGGATGCTTGTGATTGACAACCATCTCACCATTCATTTGATTTACGCTCTACTGATGAGCTAGGTCAACGAGCAGGTACTCGACTTGAGATTGTTAATATGGAGGCCATAGCTGGTTTAATTATCGAAAGCGTAAAATACAACGGTATAAACGATATTGTGACGAATGGGCTTGTCTCCAGCCCCAAACCTGTAATGGCACAGGATATTGGGAATTTATTATCTTGGAATGTGGCTGGGCTATGTTCCAAGTTGGATTGTGGTGATTTGTTTAGGTTTGTTAACAAGTTCGATGTTTGTATTTTCCAGGAAACATGGGCCTGTGACCCCGTTTTTGCTTTGGGGTACCTACATTTTCATGTACCAGCTTCTAAGGGCCCCAAAGGGCGTCCGATGGGGGGCCTTACTATATGGGTCAAACAATCTTTAAAGGTTGTTGTAAAAAGTGTGGAGATTGGTCAAAAAGACATTCAGCTCATTAGACTTATGAGTAACTTATCTTTATCCATTGATATTTATAATATATATGCCAGAGGTGGAAATGTAGGAAAATCTGAGGTTCTTCTTACCCTGTATAATCTCCTTGAGACACATTCTAGCAGGAAAAACATAATAATTGCAGGGGATTTAAACCGTACGTTTGAACCTCTAGATACAGGCGAAGCCTTCTTAGGTGCAGAGGAAGACAAACAATGGGACATCCCCTTACTAGATACTATTCCAGTAACTCGTTGGACAGAGGATATTCTGGGTTTAAATGCAATGTGCATCGAACAAGGGTTAAGAGCTCTGAATGGAAGGACAAAGTCAGATAGAGTACCAGCTATGACCTTTAATAATGGGAGAAGCAAAAGTCGTATCGACTATATTATTTGTAGCCTTTCCCTTTGGTCAACTGTTAGTGATATGGTTGTAACAGAAATATTAGAGAGTGACCATAATCCGCTATGTGTTACTCACAAATGGTGGTCGTCTGAATCCAATGCTTCTATTCCTCTGGATGATCCCCTACCCCCGCTAATTGTACCATCAAATGATATGCATAGGTTAAGATGGACAAGTGTTAGGACGGACCAGCAAGCTATAGACAAAATTGGAGTTGCGACCGATAAGGCTATTACGGCCCTAGAATGTGAACCAGGGATCAATACAGGTCAAGTCAATACTATTAAAGTGCATGATTCTCTATTTTAAGAAATTAAAAGCTACTTTCTGAAACCAGTAAATTCTAAGATGACACGTGTTTATAGAGCAGCTAAATGGTATAACCATGCCTGCAAGGTGGCACGAATTTCTTTGGGAGTAGCAATCAAGAGCAAAAACCTGGGGGCCATCCGCTCTGCCAGAAAGTTTTACAAAATTTGTATTGCCAAGGCGAAAAAAGATCGGGACGAAGCCCATTGGGACAAGTTGAAGTGTGCTAGTGATCGAAAAGATTCCAGATTATTTTGGCATATTGTCAAATGGGGACAAGAAAGGTCTGAAGAGGCTTGTAATAACTATGTCCCGCAGGACGCCTGGATAAATTTTTTTAGTGACCAGTATGCTATCAGGGATCAGATTGTAAATAGTACCTGCCCTATTTATACATTTTCTGAGGACAATGTCTTCACGAAGGGTGAAATTCTGTTGGCCCTTAGAACCGTACACAGTGGACGTGCTCCTGGTATTGATGGGGTCCCAGCGGACGTCTTCTTAAACGACACTGGAAGGTGGTGTAAATATATTCACTTGTTAATAAACCACATTGCTAAGGGTGCAGCTATCCCGGTATCATGGCGGGGTGCTGTTATTATCCCTGTGTACAAAAAGGGTGATCGTACCCAGCCTTGTAACTACCGCCCAATTAGTCTAATTGATACAGTGCAAAAAATTGTTGGGCGAGTGATTGTTAATCGATTGCTCGATTGGGCGGTAGAATTTAATATTCTATCTCCCTTTCAGGCTGGGTTTCGCAGGGCCACTAGTACTGTGGATCAAGTTTTTCGGTTCCAGCTGATCCAGTGGAGGACTGTGGTGCTAGGTGGGGGCAGCCTTTATGCGGCTTTTGTCGATTTGCGGGCTGCCTTCGACCTGGTCCCAAGGGCGAAACTGTGGGAAGTACTTGCAGCCCTAGGGGTCCCAGGAGTCTTGCTGACTCTGATCATGAGATTACACGAAGGCACCTATGCTAAAATCCAGTGGGGTGGATACGGTAAAGACACAGCCGAATTTCCTGTTGAGCGTGGGGTTCGGCAAGGGTGCTCAATGGCACCAACTTTGTTCACCCTTTTTATTAATGGCATTGTCCCCCGCATTCAATCACAGGCAGTGGATGCTCCCTCTCTTGCAAGTGTAAAAGTTCTGATTTTAATGTTCGCCGATGACACGTTAATTTTATCCAAAACTCCAAGTGGACTGCAAAAAGCATTGGCCATTTTTGATAAGTTTTGTGGGGATCACGGACTGGAGGTGAATGCGTCTAAAACAAAACTCATGGTTTTTAATCCGTATCGAAATTGTAAACCTAACATTACCATGAGTGGACGCACTCTTGAGGTTGTATCATCATTCACATACCTGGGGATCCTTATTTCTAATGATAATAGGTGGAACTAGCACCATTATAAAGGAGCATAGGAAATCATTGACCAAACCGATCAAACCACCCCTGATTATATATGAGGCAAAAGCAATTGGGTCAGCATTATATGGGGCTGAGTTATGGGGGCATGAAAATCTACAGGAGTTACAAACCTCTGAGAACAATTTTTTTAGGAAACTAACGGGTACTCCACAGAGTAGTCCGTTATTGCCTTTGAGATACGAGCTTGGCAGGAAAGAAATCTCGAAAATGGGCAAACTTCGACCGATTTTATATTGGCGTAGGTTGTGGACCACACCTGAGCTCTCTCATTATGCGGCCGGGTTCACTGACGTTATTAAAGCAGATTGCTTTAATAGAATTAGATGGTTCAAATCACTAAAACTTGCACTATCTGAACTAGGTCTAAATGCATTATGGTCCGACCCAGCTGGGGCATCATTTCCCAATAAGACAACCTTAAAAAATATTTTTTGGCAAAATGTTGCTAATAAGAGTTTGCTCAGCATCAACTGTGGGTCCATGACTGCTAGTTTTCTTGAGGTTAAATTGTACCCCATGTATGAACTGTATTGGAATTATGTATCCAAACCTTTGGATAGGAAACTGTTTTTTCAACTAAGGGCGGGCTCACTTCCTCTTCGTAACCTAACATCTAAGTGGAGTGAAGGAGGCCCTGCTACATGCCCAGTTTGTGGGGAAGGTAATGAAACACTTGGACATTTTTTGTTCTCCTGTAAACCATACTCTACTCCAAGGCGTGTTTGGTTGGCACCTATGTGTAGGAACCTGGGTACTAAAAGTAGTATGGTGGCTTTGCGCATTGTTAGATCGACTACTTTAACTTGGATTACAATTGCCACCACTAAGTATTTGGGGTGGGCATGGATAATAAGGCAGAGATTGCTAGTTCGGTGACTACTCTCTGCCTCGACGCTCAGAGACTGCTAGAGTACTGTCTATTCTCTGTATAGTGTAAATTATCGTGACATCTGGAAAATAAATTTTAAATGATTCTTTTTTAGTATAAAGATTTTATAAATCATACTTAATTGTATCATCAACATCAATGAACTTTACACCTGTGAAATGATACAATTAAGTATGATTTATAAAATCTTTATACTAAAAAAGAATCATTTAAAATTTCTTTTCCAGATGTCACGATAATTTACACTATACAGAGAATAGACAGTCTACTGTCTATTCTCTGTATAGTGTAAATTATCGTGACATCTGGAAAAGAAATTTTAAATGATTCTTTTTTAGTATAAAGATTTTATAAATCATACTTAATTGTATCATCAACATCAATGAACTTTACACCTGTGAAATGAAATTTTAAATGGTTCTTTTTTTAGTAATAAGATCTTATAAATTGTAATTAAATGCATTATCAATACCAATGAATTATACACCTGTGATTATGTATAGTTCTTTTTTGAATTTGTTCCTTTTTTAGAAAAGTGCGTATATCAATATGACATTTCAGATTTAATTGTTTTTTATTATATGTTTGTATGTTTGCTTTTATGAGTAATACTCGAATAAAGCACTTTTTGACTTGACTTGACTTGACTTTCAGTTCGAGAATCTTCCTACACCACACCCATTCCCCTCATTACTGCTTGTGATTCCCTAGGAGAAGGAGCTGAATTGTCTTTGGGATACAATGGCAGAGCAGCAGACCTCTTCTGAGAGTGAGCAGGGCAGCAGCATCATCAGACAGAGAAGGAGGAAACAGAAGAGTTCTTTTATTCGGGAGTATTTTACATTTCCTGAGGGGCAGAAAAAGGTAAATGCTCCTTTAGTTACCTGCTCACTTTGTGAGAGTGTGTTATCTAGAGGTAATCCTAGGAAGAAGTATTCCTTTGGTAATCACACTATGTTGAGACACCTTAGGGATGTTCATTCAAGGACTTTTGCTCGACATACTGAAGCAAACCCTTCAGTAAGTCACCCGAGCACATCCGCAGAAGCTCAGCCGAGTACATCTTCGGCAGCTCAGCCGAGCCCTTCCTCTGCGGTGGGAGCATCACCTTCTTCTGCTCCCCTGGAAACGAACCCTCGATTTCAGAGGGTACTAATGAGGTGCACCAGATGTTATGGTCTAATTGTTCATGGGGAGACTAGTATTTCCCTAATAAACAATAAGATAGACCAGCACATCTGTGGTCCTTGTTAATATTCCCATTCTTTCTTTCCTCTGTCCCTGTATTAACACAACAGCTCTTTTAAGAGCCAACCTTACCTCACATCTTTCTTGTAAATTTTTTAAATATTTTTTTTAATTATTTGTTGACAGTACGCGTAAGGTACGCGCATTTTTTGTTTTATAAATAAAAAAAATTTTTTTACACCCTACAAGGTCCTTGAGGGAGTACAACGTAAATGAGAAAAGCAGATAGAGGAGAAGTGAAAAAAAGGGAGCATGAAACTAAATGTGTGATAAATACAGAAATTTCACACTTACCTGACCAACAAAATAAAATATTTATTATTAAAACCATCATATTTATAAAAAAAAGCTGACCCTTTCCTACAAATGCCATTCTTACAGAACCGGACCAACACAAATAAAATCTCTGACAACAATTCCTGTGTGCACACAGACTCATGGTTTGATTCTAGGCACAAAACATTATTCCTCAGTGATACCAGTACACCTTAACTTATGGTGAAAACATACTCCATAATATTTTACAAGTTCAAGACAGTTAAATATCTCCCAAACCACAAAATGTAATACACAACTTTTAAAGAAGAATCACAATTCTAATATTTATATCAAAAATCACCACATACATCCCCTCTCAAACTCATATCTCACCTTTAAAATTAGTTAGTTGAGAAAGAAATGTGGCACTCAAACAGCAGATTATCAGAGTCAGAATCTCAGAGCTGTACACCTCTCTCCTCCCACCAGAACCAGTAAATGGCAATGTTTCCCTCACTTTTTTCACACATATACATGTTAATTACAAATCTCAGTGCTTCCAACATTTTTTCAAATGAAATCACACATTTCTATTGGTTGAAAACTTCAACCTTTTTCCAAATGAACCATTCCCCCAACTTGGCTTCTGCCTGCTACCACAGCAACAGCTCATGGAACACTGGTGTGAGCAGAGAGGTCAGAAGTTCAGCACACAATGTTTCTATTCCAAACAGCAAGAGTGCTTCACTTGTGAAACCTAACAGCAAATCCAAATTAATCTTCTGTGGGAACACAATTTTCTGAACCAATACAAAACATGCTTCTAAAAATGTACACATACAGCCTAGTTTTAACTGTAAAATGATTTGAATCAGCCAATGAGTTCTTTTTATTAAAAAAAAAATGTATGCCTCCATTTTACAACTGTCTTTCATTTCAGATTGCCATTCTACTGAAAGACACCTCCTGAGTGCATCCAGATCTCCTTGAAAGATGTTCACAGTGTGGATTGTACGTCACAGCTATGTCTTCTGGAGTGAAAGTATGCAGAAAAAAGAGGTATGGTGAGAGACCTTGCTTTGCCAAATGTAGACATTAAATGGATTGGTCAGAGAGGGTTAAAGTGGCACCAATTAATGCCTTTGGTGAAAACCTTTCGACATCTCCCACAGCCTAACCTTATTATTGTGCACTGTGGTGGAAATGACCTAGGCACTTTAACTGGGGTAGGTCTGGAAATGCTTATTAAGGACACCTTTGTGCAATTGATGTTGCTTTTTCCTCAATCTGCCTTTGTATATTCTAACATATGCCAAAGGCAAAAGTGGAACTGGTCCAACCAATTTTGTCCGCAGATTGACAAAGCAAGAAAGCACGTCAACAAATCTATTTCTGCTTTCCTCAGAGACTATGGTATGGGTTCTATATACCACAACAACTTGCGTTACAACATGCAAGGCATTTATAGAGGAGACGGTGTACATTTCACTGATGAAGGCAACAGAGTCTTCCTCTTGAACTTCAGACTCTGCATCGGTACTTACTTGTAAGTACCACAAAAAAACACTTCATAAACACAACGGCTCTTTTTAGAGCCCCCTAATATCTAAACACTTACATTTGATTTTTACTTCTATTTTTTTTATCGGTTTTTTTCTGCCGTACGCGTACGTTAAGCTTACCGTACGCGCACCCCGCGATTTAAAAAAAAAAAATTTAAATGTATTTTTCATACTTTTGTGACCTTCTTGGACCCCCTGACAAACGCTAGGGGGTCTGCAACTCTCTTCGTTGCCCCCTTTTCACGTTCTCCACCTTTGTTTATCAGTGTGAGACACACAAAATGGCAGCCGACACTTCCTGATTTCGACCGATTCGAATGTTTACAGTCATGTAACCACCAATCAGAAATAAGCTTGCGCACTGCACCGTGCGCGAACGGTAAGCTTACTGTATGCGCTCGGAGCGCGCCTATAGATATATATATATTGATTTAAATGCTATTTTCTCAACAAATACTGAACACATTTACACCAGACCTACAAAAGGCACATCCCTGACCTGAGGACTACCTCTCTGCCAAATTTCAAGTAATTCTGTTCAGCCGTTCGGGCTGTAGCTTGGACTAAAGGTCCTATGGAAAAATGCATAGGGAAAACACGTTTTGGGACCCCCCCTTTTTCTCAGCCCCCGCTTGACAAGTCCCCCCAAGACTTTCAGGATAGGAGCGGAGCGGAGCGCCCCACCTATTTTGAAAATTTCGCCAGGATTCGTCAATCGGCGCCAAAGTTATTCCAAATAGAATGTTGCGTATTTCCTATGGAAACACGGTCCTAACTATAACTATCTACTGGCGACCGCCAGTAGATAATATGTATATATATATATATATATATATATATATATATATATACACTTTCTCACTGTGTGAGTGGGTATTTGAGTGGCTGCATAGGTGTGTGAGTAAGTGTTTGAGCGGCTGTATAAGTGAGTTAGTGGATGTGTGAGTGGCTGCATAGGTGTGTGAGTGGGAGTGGCTGTATGGGTGACTGAGTGGCTGTATGGGTAAGTGAGTGGATGTGTTACTAGCTGTATGGCTGAGTGAATAGCTGTTTGAGTGTGTGTATAGGTAAGTGAGTGGTTGTGAATTGCTGTATTGGAGAGTGAATGTCTATGTGAGTGGTTGTATGGGTGAGTGACTGAGTGTGTGAGTGGATATGTCAATGGGAATGTAAGTAGTTCTATGGGTCTGTGAGTGGGTGTTTGAGTGGTTGGATGGGTGAGTGAGTGGCTGTGCCAGTGGCTGTATGGGTTAGTGAGTGGGTGTGTGAGTAGCTGTATAGGTAAGTGAGCAGTTGTGTTTGGCAGTATGGGTGAATGTGTGGGTTTGTGAGTACTTGTAGGGGTGAGTGAGTGGCTGTGTGGGTGATTGAGTGGGTGTATGAGTGGGTGTAAGGCTGTATGAGTGGGTGTGTATGTACCTCTATGTCTATATGACTGGATGTGTGAGTGGCTGTATTGGTGAGTGAATGTGTGAATTTGTGGCTGTATGGGTGATTTAGTGGGTGTGTGATTGGCTTTTTGAGTAAGTGGATATGTGAGTGCCTCGGCTCTATGGATGAGTGATTGGTAGTATGAATACTGGAATAGGTCTGTGAATGGGTATATGAGGAGCTGTGTGTGAGTGGGTGTATGAGAGGTTCTATGGTGTGTGAGTTAGTGTTTGAGTGGTTCTGTGAATAATGTCATCAGTGGTGTCATCAGTGATATCATTTGAGATGCCAACATGAGTGATGTAATATTTGAGGTCATAAGCAGTGCATTGCAGGGGCATAAGTAATAGTTAGCTGAGGTAACTATAACTTCTGAATTTCTATGGTTTAGTACAATTGAAATCTGAGCCTAACTATAACTTCCCTGTAACCTTTGTTTTATTCAGTGATTTGCTATGTTTTTTATTCTATTTCCTAACTTTAATGTCCCTGTAATCTTTGTTTTTATCAGTAAATTTCTAAGGTTTTAAATTTTATTTCCTAACTATAACCACTAACATTTGATAGCGAGTGTGTGAGTGAATGCATGAGTGTCTCAGTAGGTATGTGAGTGGGTGTGAGAGTGTCTGAGTGGGTCTGTCAGTGAGTGTGTGAGTGAAAGTGTAGGTCTATGAGTGGGTACATGAGTGTCTGAGTGGATCTGTCTCGAGTGGGTGGGTGTGTGTGTGTGTCAAAGTGAGCTGCAACACCACCAGTAAACGGTGATTTCCTGCTGGCTGTGGTGGAGCATTGAATGCATAATTTGTGGAAAGTGATTTACTGTCATAAAAAATATTTTTACCATGTAATAATAAACTCAATTTAATAAATTTAAATTAGAATTTTAAGTTTATTTACCAGTTAATATGTTTTTAAATTAATTAAATATTTAACTTATAAATAAGGGTGGGCGGACAACTCCGTTTCCCCCACGGAATGTGCGGAGGTTTGACCTTCCGCCTTCCGCGATAATAGGCAGAGAAACAGGGCAAATCTCCGCACACTCGGGGCATAACGGCAGTTGGCCGCCCGCCTCCCGCCCGTCTTAAATACATTACAAAAACAATTGTTAAGTAACCTTACCTTCCTCAGCAGGAATGCACATGCACGGACTCCCGCGCATGCGCATTTCCAAGAAGAAGACGCGCTGGAGAAGGATCGAAGCCCGGGGACGCCGCCGATAAGGTAAGGTAACTTAACAATTGCTTCTGTAATGTATTTAAGACTGTGGGCGGGAGGTGGGTGGGACGCAGGCGGGAGGCGGGATGTGCATAAGGGAACTATGTGGAGAGTGCGGAGATTGGTTTCATCTCCGTGCCTCTCCGCGTATGTCCCTTATGCACATTATGCCCACACTTACTTTTAAACACATTTACTACATTTTAAACAAAAATGTTCCTGAGAGTGAGAATGTTTTTAAATGTTTAAAAGTGTAGTATTTATACATTTAAATAATATATTTAATTGTATTATTTAATCCACATTTAATTTGAGAGATTAACGTATTTCGAAATTGTATTGTATTCATTCCAGCAATATAAGAATAATAATGTTAAAATAATCATTTACATTGTATATTATTTATTCATTTATTTTATATAGTAAACTTTAATACATTTCCTTCTACTCCCCCATAATGGAATCTCCATCTCCGAGGCAGAGGTCTTTGCTAGGAGGGAGAAAAACAAAGCATGGTTGTAAAGCTACTTGTAGTAAGTTTATGTTTGTAAATATCATTGTAGTGACCCCAACCACTCACTGAAGGAGAAGACACGTAACTCTACACCTCAGTGTAAATCTTTATTCAGAAATGGTGGAATGCATAAATAGTGTAGAGCCACACCTATGTGTCAAATTAAATATATACGAGTAAACATACACATGTCTGTTTACCATAGTGTACAGCACCAAATGTATTGCATTATGAGAAGTTGAATGCATACAAGAAACAAGGTAGGCACCATGCAGGGAGAAAAGGAAGCCAAGAAAGAAACATCACTATAAGCATCTTCTATTTGTCATTTGATATTCTTACACTCTCACTCTTCCCCAGGCGATATGAATAGGATATGCTATTTATGACACTAGTATTTTGTTTCTTTGTCTTCGGAAGTTTCTCAGGGTCACTGCATGGTGTGCCAAAGCCAGTTTAGAGATAGTAATCCTGGGATGATGTTGACAGCTGAAGGAAACATCAGACACTATTACCAAAGAGCTGAGGATTCAAAGCTGGGCTTTGCATTGAATTTCAAACTAAAATAAGTCACATTTATTTAAGTTCTTAACAATGAGCTGAACAATGTGAATGTTCGAATTTTCTTTGTGGGTTATATTTTTTACTTGACCTAAAACATTTCTTTATGCATGTCTTCCTGGGCTTTTCAACATTGTTCCTACTTTTCTAATGCCCCTTATTTGTGTTTTTGCTCACTTAGTATATTTATTCTGTACCTCTTTACTTCATTAATAATAATAATTAATAAGAAGAAAAATAACTTGCATATTTTTACATTTTTCAGCCCACAAAATGCAATGACAGAAACAACCAAAAGAGGCCTTGCACTCTAGTTGTAGAGCATGGACCTCCAGCTAGTAGTAAATTAATAAAAATATGGTAGGTTCTCCTGGGATCATGGCTTTAATGACTCAGGAGACTATTTTTTTTAATGTTGCTGGGGGGCTGTGTAGTCCCCCACAACATTAAAAAAAAGGCTTGGTGATGGCCCTTCCTAATCTAGGGACACCGCCAAGCTTAAAAAGTAATAATCAAAAAAGCTGATACAAGGTATTTTGCGGCACTCATAGTAAGAGCAATGAATAGTAAATGAGCAGCTCCTGGCACTCATTTATTATTCATTTTGTTGTCCTGGTGCCCACCCGTAACACCCTTTTAAAACAATTTAATTGGAGGGCACAGCCCCCTTCTCTGAGCATTTTTTGCCTCAGGGACCACATTCCACAGCAGCCTTTCTTATTTTTTAAGGGGAGCATATGTGCAGCCTCCTTCCCAGAGCCCTTTTGGGCCTCAAGGACCCACTGTGTCAGGCTTTTTTTTCTAATAAGCCATTTTAGGCTCCGGGGTCCCCATCCCTGGGCCCCTTTTTTCTTTCTTTTTTTAAGGTGAGGATGGTGTTCATCCTCCCCCCTCACCGACCACTTTGGGCCCCAGAAACCCCATCCCCTGGAGCCTCTGGTGAGTGCCTTGATGGCCACCCAGGGCTCCCACAAAACTGTTAGGAGCCACAGAGGGAGCCCCAAGGCTCCCAGGGCCATAGTCAGCTCTTCAGACAGCATTGCACTGGGTGCTGGCAGAGACTTGCAGAATTCCTTTACTTCCGCCCAGGCGGCAGCAGCATTTCTCTACTTCTCCTGCCCAGCGGGAGCAAAGTGGAGTTCCCTGCCTGGGAAAGTGTGGGAAGTGTATCCCTTCACTATCTGGGGCAGAGAACCACAGCGCCCCAGGGGTAGGCTCCCCCAGTACACTGTTAAGTGTCCCACTCTAGGAGATGGTGATCTATGGGTGGATACCAGCTTGGAGAATGCGGACAAGCGACCCCCCTTTCCCTTCTGTAAGTAATTTGGCCCTGGGGGATGGGTCGTGGAGGGGGGCTCTACCCTCCCCTTTTTTAAAGACATCGTCCCCAAGGCCCAATGGTGGATCTGAGAGGGGCACCTCATACTACTGGACCCAACTGCCATCGATCTGAATAGCCACAATAAGAACGAAACTTGTCTTGGATTACTTGTGTTGTTGTTCAGAGAGGACATGGCTTGGCAGTTCTGGCTGGACCAATTGGAGTAAGACCATGACTGATTTGCATTTAGCTGTGCTAAATCTTAGGTGACATGGTGGGTCAAAGAATAAGGGTTTATAATGCTACTTTGAGTGATTGCCAGTGGTTAGGCTGGTTGCAAGTATCTTCCAATCACCTTTCATGTGTCCTCCCATCACCTTTTGTAAGTTACACCGCTACGTATAACCTAGCAAAATCCCAGAACTGGAGTCTAACCAGAAGATACTGAGGTATAAGAGGATTGCAGTAGTCACATAGAATCTAGGAGGCAAGAACCATTCTCACAAATGTGAGTAAAATGGAAATGATGGACACTACTTTAGTGATATGTATCTGGAAGGTCAGCTTATTATAAATAAGGAGCCCTACATTGTGTTCAGAGTTGGAAAGCAAGGTGATAATGCTCAGCTCATAGGGCCAGTGAAGGGGTCATCAAAGGAGAGATATTTACCAAATATGAGCACTTCTGTTTTACCTGAATTTTAATGAATTGTACTTAGTTGCTCTGCATCCAAGAGGCAGTAGCTAAAAGGCAGCTTTTGAACTTATATATTTCTTTGGTTGCATTTCGTAATCCTTCATGCAAATGATAATTGCGTGTCATCTATATGGGCATTAAAAATCAAACAAATGGAGAGTTGCAGAGGTTAGAACTCCTTTATTAAAGTGCCCAGCAGGGATTTATATGGCTTTGACTTGTCTCTGCTAGGTCACAGTCCCAGCAGCAAGTAAAAACTGACATTAAAAGAGGTCCCTATAGGGTCCTATTTGCACGTCCTGAACAGTACAATCTAAAATGCTGATTGATTCCTTATCAATGAATATAAACCCCCCTTAAGGTCTTCCAAGCAAGTGATGCAGGTTCTGCTTACATTTCACATGTCTTAACTAATCTTCCATTCTCTAAGAATATTTTTTTTTCCAGATGTTGTGTTTCTGTAGTTTTTTTCAGGAGATGCTGGACTCTTACATAGTGTATGCTGTCAGCTCTGCCACTTCAGGGTGTTAGGGTAAGTTTAGGTAGTGGGTTGGGTGGGTTTTTATGATTGAACACAATTAAAATCTCTGGAGTTGAGGAGGAAGGTGTCCTGAGTTTATGTCAGTGGGTCAGTCAGATGATCAGACTGCTTGCTCATCCAATCCTGGGCCTCTCTCCAGAGCACACAGCGCAATGGTCACTTTTGTGCCAATTATGGTTCCCATTATATGTAGGAGGTGTGCATAGCTGTTGATATATTGACAGCGCCAAAGGAAACAAAAATGCTGTCTTCACAGGTGAGCATAGAGTATGGTGGTGTATTTTTGAGAGAGAGAGGGTAGGGTGAAGAGAAGGTGATGCAAGGAAAAATATGGAAATGGACGGAATGAAATGAAAGTGATGAAGACTTGTTAGATATGCACAATAAGACACTGTCAAGACCACTATCCTTCCCACACCCTTAGTAACGTTTAAATAAGTCTCACATTTTCAATACTAATTATTCACCACAAAATGATTGTTGTTACTCATTTATATGAAGCTGCTAACAAGCATTGGCAAAGCCAATAGAACGGGCTAGTTTGATGCTTTTGTTTATCACTGTTTGATATGTCCAGAAGCAATGCAGCAAACTAATAGTGGTACTCATACGCTGGTCACGTGGCATTCTGTGTGAAGCAAAGGAATTTATTTCACATGTTCTAGGTCATACCATCAATTACATAGCCCAGGAATGGTTACACTTCTTTGACCACACCACTTTTATAGACCCCCCCCCCCCACCTGTTTTCATCCCACTTGAGTCACTTGTAGTCGACCGGCATTTGAGTTATCAAGAACTGAACTGAGTGTGCTGATTGTGAAACAAACTCTTCAGAAGTTTTGCAAAAAAAGGAGGCACAGGTATGTGCGAAAAATCGGAAAAGTAGGTGGGGAAAACAAAAGGTATTTTAAGAAGGTGCAGTAGAGAGGTAATTTAGGAGTACCATGATATTCTGAGTTTGGCCCACAGCATCCAATGAGAAAGTGGATTTTTGGGGGGGTCACCGATTCCACATCAGACTCTACCATAGTTCTCTATTTTACGGCGAGTTCCAACCTGGGCATTTTGACAACCTCTGGCTGCTGAGTTGTCGAAGGAGGGAAAACTCGGGATTGTGGTTTTACCATATCCCTTGCAATTCTGAATTCAGTCAGTAACTTCTGATACAGTCTGATTCGGAAATCCAGTGCACTCATATTGAGGGCCTAAAAAGAGGATTAATGGTTGGCAATCACTTTTGCTCTACCTATATTCGCTGTAATTCTGCAATTGTTTATAACCAGTGTCTTTTCAAGGAGGAATATATGTTAATGTGTGGGCCAAGTATACTCCCGCGAGAGGTTGGACAGGACTTTCTATCACAGCCCTGCTTAGCATCGGCCGTATGTTTACTTTGCCTTGCTATCCAGCAGAGGCTCATCATTAGGTCAGAAGAAACATGGACCTCAGCCAAGTAAAGCAATGTGGAAATCCCCTTGACATTTGCATGTCTCGTGTATGTGCACGGAAAGGTAATTGAGTGCATTGCACCGCTCCAGGGATTAGCTGGTCTTCTTGTGCAGCTTCCTTTAATTTGCTGACTTCTTCAGCTCTCTTTTCCTTGCAAAATTAATGCTCAGTCCGCACCTTAAGATTCTCGATGTGTACCTTCAGTTTTTTTTTTTTATCAAAATTTAAAAACGTGATTTCTTGCCAATCCTTAGTATTAGATACCTATTTGTCTGAAATCTTATTCAGATGGTGAGCTCTAAACGAGGAATTATTCTGATGAATATCAGGAGAACATTAAATAAGGCTACATGAGTCACCTAGAGACAAATATTTGAAGCTGTACATTAAAATAGTTTAAACAATACACTCCACATATTATATCATGGAACTATTGTATACTGAGTAAAATAATACAGACTTTTCAGGCTGCTTCTAGTAATTCCCTCCTAAACTCTACCACGAGAGAATCAGTTTGTTCCAACAGAGACAACAATGTATCCTAAGGCAGGGCAAAGTCATTTTTTCGTCACAAGAATAATCGAATTCTGGTGCCTGTCAACTACTTTTAGACAATCCTCTTCAGCATACCATGTATTTAAAAAATGAAAACTATCCACTGATTTTGCGTGGTCCGCCGACCCCTGCAAGACGATCATCCCACATGAGAACTGAGGGCAGTTCATGGAAGGGCTCTGTAGATTGCCCACCATTAGCCAATAAGAATGGGCCTAACACATGGCCATATTTCCATCGGTTGAAAAAAGTGGCCAATACATTGCTGCAAGGACATTAATCCAATTGAATACCTTTTCAACTAATAAGATTATATTCCTCTGTGTGCACTATTCTTGTTGGTGTTTAATAGCTATTTAGAATCACTATGATTAGCGCTTTCCTCCTTCAACTGCATTTTGCAGTCCAGGTAAGTACAGGTACCACACCCAAACAAATTCATATTTCTGTATTTTGGCACGAAATCCACCTTTTTTTCGAAACTGCTTGCAGGCTGGGATGTGGCTCTTTGGTAATTCAATTTTGTTTAGCAGGCATGGAAAATTAAACAAGCATTTGCAATGTAATTGGTCTTGCAATAGATTTTGAGCTATTGGCATTGTAAATGACTATGCCGTTTATTGTGTTTAAAAAACCTGCAATAATTAAAGGCATTGTCATTTACAATACCATTAGGTAAAGGTTTATAAAATGTAAGTCCTATTGGATTGCAAATACTTGTTCACAAACGCCCCATGCTGCGCTTTCACATTAATAGAAAAAGAACAGTTGATGGACAGAATGCAGAACGGTGTCATACATTCACCCTAGTACACAGATCTGGGCCTAAATCCATCGTCTTTTTGCTCACCGTGCCATTCCAGTTTGGACCCAGCCATATGCAAATCAGTCTTGACCCTGTGCCCAGTGGTAACAGTCCAGCCCGAACTGCCAGGCCAGGTCCTCCCTGGACTGGATTCAGGCATCCTAGGACCGGTTTCAGGCTTTTCAGCCCTCATTAGCCAGGATAACTTGATTCCAGTGGCATGGAGAGCATGGGACCCACGTCTGGGCATGCCCGACTTACTCGGGGTGACAAATGCAAAAAGAACGATTGATGGACAGAATGTAGAACAATGTCATACATTGGCCCCAGTACAGAGATCTGGGCCTAAATCCATAGTTTTTTGCTCACCATGACAATCCAGGTTGGACCCAGCCATATGCAAATCAGTCTTGACCCTGTGCCTAATGGGAACAGTCCAGCCCAAACTGCCAGGCCAGGTCCTCCCTGGACTGGAGACAAGCATCCTAGGACCGGTTTTGGGCTTTCAGCAATCATCAACCAAGATAGCTTGATTCCAGTGACATGGAGAGCACGGGACCCACGTCTGGGCATACCCGTCCCACTCGGGGTGACAAATTTAAAAAAAACGATTGATGGACAGAATGCAGAACAATGTCATACATTCACCCCAGTACAGAGATCTGGGCCTAAATCCATAGTTTTTTTGCTCATCATGCCATACCAGTTTGGACCCAGCCATATCCAAATTAGTCTTGACCCTGCGCTTAATGGGACCAGTCCAGCCTGAACTGCAGGGCCAGGTCCTCCCTGGACTGGAAACAAGCATCCTAGGACCGGTTTTGGGCTTTCAGCCCTCATCAGCCAGGCTAGCTTGATTACAGTGGCATGGAGAGCACGGGACTCACGTCTGGGCATACCCGTCCCACCCGGGGTGAAAAATGCAATAAGAACGATTGATGGACAGAATGCAGAACAGTGTCATACATTCACCCCAGTACAGAGATCTGGGCCTAAATCCATCGTTTTTTTGCTCATCATGCCATTCCAGTTTGGACCCAGCCATATGCAAATCAGTCTTGACCCTGCGCCCAATGGGAAGAGTCCAACCCGAACTGCCAGGCCAGGTCCTCCATGGACTGGAAACAAGCATTCTAGGACCGGTTTCAGGCTTTTCAGCCCTCATCAGCCAGGATAGCTTGATTCCAGTGGCATGGAGAGCACGAGACTCATGTCTGGGCATACCCGTCCCACTCGGGGTGACAAATGCATGAAGAACAATTGATGGACAGAATGCAGAACAAAGTCATTCATTCACCCCAGTTCAGCGATCTGGGCCTAAATCCATAGTTTTTTTGCTCACCATGCCATTCCAGTTTGGACCAAGCCATATGCAAATCAGTTTTGACACTGCGCCCAATGGTAACAGGCCAGCACGAACTGCCAGGCCAGGTCCTCCCTGGACTGGAAACAAGCATCCTAGGACCGGTTTCGGGCTTTTCAGCCCTCATCAGCCAGGATAGCTTGATTCCAGTGGCATGGAGAGCACTGGACCCACGTCTGAGCATGCCCGACTTACTCGGGGTGCCAAATGCAAAAAGAACGATTGATGGACAGAATGCAGAACAATGTCATGCATTCGCCCCAGTACAGAGATCTGGGCCTAAATCCATTGTTTTGTTGCTCACCTTGCCATTCCAGGTTGGACCCAGCCATATGCAAATCAGGCTTGATCCTGCGCCCAATGGGAACAGTCCAGCCCAAACTGCCAGGCCAGGTCCTCCCTGGACTAGAAACAAGCATCCTAGGACTGGTTTCGGGCTTTCAGCACTTATCAACCAAGAAAGCTTGATTCCAGTGGCATTGAGAGCACGAGACCCACGTCTGGGCATACCCGTCCCACTCAGGGTGACAAAATGCAAAAAGAACAATTAATGGACAGAATGCAGAACAAAGATATACATTCACCCCAGTACAGAGATCTGGGCCTAAATCCATCGTTCTTTTGCTCACCATGCCATTCCAGTTTGGACCCAGCCATATGCAAATCAGTCTTGACCCTGTGCCCAATGGGAACAGTCCAGCCCGAACTGCCAGCCCAGGTTCTTCCTGGACTGGAAACAAGCATCCTAGGACTGGTTTCAGGCTTTCAGCCCTCATCAGTCAGGATAGCTTGATTTCAGTGGCATGGAGAGCACGGGACCCACGTCTGGGCATACCGTCTCACTCGGGGTGACAAATGCAAAAAACAACAATTGATGGACAGAATGCAGAACAAAGTCATTCATTCACCCCAGTACAGAGATCTGGGCCTAAATCCATCATTTTTTTGCTCACCATGCCATTCCAGTTTGGACCCAGCCATATGCAATTCAGTTTTGACACTGCGCCCAATGGTAACAGTCCAGCCTGAACTGCCAGGCCAGGTCCTCCCTGGACTGGAAATAAGCATCCTAGGACCGGTTTCGGGCTTTTCAGCCCTCATCAGGCAGGATAGCTTAATTCCAGTGGCATGGAGAGCACGAGACTCATGTCTGGACATACCCGTCCCACTCGGGGTGACAAAATGCAAAAGGAACAATTAATGGACAGAATGCAGAACAAAGCTATACATTCACCCCAGTACAGAGATCTGGGCCTAAATCCATCATTCTTTTGCTCCCCATGCCATTCCAGTTTGGACCCAGCCATATGCAAATCAGTCTTGACCCTGTGCCCAATGAGAACAGTCCAGCCCGAACTGCCAGCCCAGGTTCTTCCTGGACTGGAAACAAGCATCCTAGGACTGGTTTCGGGCTTTTAGCCCTCATCAGTCAGGATAGCTTGATTCCAGTGGCATGGAGAGCACGGGACCCACGTCTGGGCATACCCGTCCCACTTGGGGTGACAAATTAAAAAAAAACGATTGATGGACAGAATGCAGAACAGTGTCATACATTCACCCCAGTACAGAGATCTGGGCCTAAACCCATTGTTTTTTTGCTCATCATGCCATTCCAGTTTGGACCCAGCCATATCCAAATCAGTCTTGACCCTCCGCTTAATGGGACCAGTCCAGCCCCAACTGCAGGGCCAGGTCCTCACTGGACTGGAAACAAGCATCCTAGGACCGGTTTTGGGCTTTCAGCCCTCATCAGCCAGGCTAGCTTGCTTACAGTGGCATGGAGAGCACGGGACCCACGTCTGGGCATACCCATCCCTTTCGGGGTGACAAATGCAATAAGAACGATTGATGGACAGAATGCAGAACGGTCTCATACATTTACCCCAGTACAGAGATCTGGGCCTAAATCCATTGATTTTTTGCTCACCATGCCATTCCAGTTTGGACCCAGCCATATGCAAATCAGTCTTGACCCTGTGCCCAATGGGAACAGTCCAGCCCCAACTGCCAGCCCAGGTTCTTCCTGGACTGGAAACAAGCATCTTAGGACCGGTTTTGGGCTTTTCAGCCCTCATCAGGCAGGATAGCTTAATTCCAGTGGCATGGAGAGCACGAGACTCATGTCTGGACATACCCGTCCCACTCGGGGCGACAAATGCATAAAGAACAATTGATGGACAGAATGCAGAACAAAGTCATTCATTCACCCCAGTTCAGCGATCTGGGCCTAAATCCATAGCTTTTTTGCTCACCATGCCATTCCAGTTTGGACCCAGCCATATGCAAATCAGTGTTGACACTGCGCCCAATGGTAACAGGCCAGCACAAACTGCCAGGCTAGGTCCTCCCTGGACTAGAAACAAGCATCCTAGGACCGGTTTCGGGCTTTCAGCACTCATCAACCAGGAAAGCTTGATTCGAGTGGCATTGAGAGCACGAGACCGACGTCTGGGCATACCCGTCCCACTCAGGGTGACAAAATGCAAAAGGAACAATTAATGGACAGAATGCAGAACAAAGATATACATTCACCCCAGTACAGAGATCTGGGCCTAAATCCATCGTTCTTTTGCTCCCCATGCCATTCCAGTTTGGACCCAGCCATATGCAAATCAGTCTTGACCCTGTGCCCAATGAGAACAGTCCAGCCCGAACTGCCAGCCCAGGTTCTTCCTGGACTGGAAACAAGCATCCTAGGACCGGTTTTGGGCTTTCAGCCCTCATCAGCCAGGCTAGCTTGCTTACAGTGGCATGGAGAGCACGGGACCCACGTCTGGGCATACCCATCCCTTTCGGGGTGACAAATGCAATAAGAACGATTGATGGACAGAATGCAGAACGGTCTCATACATTTACCCCAGTACAGAGATCTGGGCCTAAATCCATTGATTTTTTGCTCACCATGCCATTCCAGTTTGGACCCAGCCATATGCAAATCAGTCTTGACCCTGTGCCCAATGGGAACAGTCCAGCCCGAACTGCCTGCCCAGGTTCTTCCTGGACTGGAAACAAGCATCCTAGGACTGGTTTCAGGCTTTCAGCCCTCATCAGTCAGGATAGCTTGATTCCAGTGGCATGGAGAGCACGGGACCCACGTCTGGGCATACCGTCCCACTCGGGGTGACAAAATGCAAAAGGAACAATTAATGGACATAATGCAGAACAATGTCATACATTCCCCCCAGTTCAGCGATCTGGGCCTAAATCCATAGCTTTTTTGCTCACCATGCCATTCCAGTTTGGACCCAGCCATATGCAAATCAGTTTTGGCCCTGCGCCCAATGGGAACAGTCCAGCCTGAACTGCCAGGCCAGGTCCTCCCTGGGCTGGAAACAAGCATCCTAGGACCGGCTTCGGGCTTTCAGCCCTCATCCACCAGGATAGCTTGATTCCACTGGCATGGAGAGCACAAGACTCATGTCTGGGCATACCCGTCCAACTCGGGGTGTCAAATGCAAAAAGAACAATTGATGGACAGAATGCAGAACAATGTCATACATTCGCCCCAGTACAGAGATCTGGGCCTAAATCCATCGTTTTTTTGATCATCATGCCATTTCAGGTTGGACCCAGCCATATGCAAATCAGTCTTGACCCTGGGCCCAATGGAAACAGTCCAGTCCAAACTGCCCTGCCAGGCCAGGTCCTCCCTGGACTGGAAACAAGCATCCTAGACTGGTTTCGGGCTTTTAGCCCTCATCAGTCAGGATAGCTTGATTCCAGTGGCATGGAGAGCACGGGACCCACGTCTGGGCATGCTTGTCCCACTCGGGGTGACAAACGCAAAAAAAACGATTGATGAACAGAATGCAGAACAATGTCATACATTCCCCCCAGTACAGAGATCTGAGCCTAAATCAATCTTTTTTTGCTCACCATGCCATTCCAGTTTGGACCCAGCCATATGCAAATCAGTTTTGTCCCTGCGCCCAATGGGAACAGTACAGCCTGAACTGCCAGGCCAGGTCCTCCCTGGACTGGAAACAAGCATCCTAGGACTGGTTTTGGGCTTTCAGCCCTCATCAGCCAGGATAGCTTGATTCCAGTGGCATGGAGAGCACGAGACTCATGTCTGGGCATACCCGTCCCACTCAGGGGGACAAATGCAAAAAGCACATTTGATGGATAGAATGCAGAACACAGTCATTCATTCACCCCAGTTCAAAGATCTGGGCCTAAATCCATCGTTTTTTTGCTCACCATGCAATTCCAGTTTGGATCCAGCCATATGCAAATCAGTCTTGACCCCGTGCCCAATGGGAACAGTCCAGCCCGAACTGCCAGGCCAGGTCCTTCCTGGACTGGAAACAAGCATCCTAGGACCGGTTTCGGGCTTTCAGCCCTCATCAGTCAGGATAGCTTGATTCCAGTGACATGGAGAGCACGGGACTCACGTCTGGGCATAACCGTCCAACTCGGGGTGACAAACGCAAAAAAAACGATTGATGGACAGAATGCAGAACAATGTCATACATTCACCCCAGTACAGAGATCTGGGCCTAAATCCATTGTTTTTTTGCTCATCATGCCATTCCAGTTTGGACCCAGCCATATGCAAATCAGTCTTGGCCCTGCGCTCAATGGGACCAGTTCAGCCCTAACTGCCGGGCCAGATCCTCCCAGTACTGGAAACAAGCATCCTAGGACCGGTTTCGGACTTTCAGCCCTCATCAGCCAGGATAGCTTGATTCTAGTGGCATGGAGAGCACGGGACCCACGTCGGGGCATACCCTTCCCACTCGGGGTGACAAATGCAATAAGAACGATTGATGGACAGAATGCAGAACAGTGTCATACATTCACCCTAGTACAGAGATCTGGGCCTAAATCAATCTTCTTTTGCTCACCATGCCATTCCAGTTTGGACCCAGCCATATGTAAATCAGTTTTGTCCCTGCGCCCAATGGGAACAGTCCAGCCCGAACTGCCAGGCCAAGTCCTCCCTGGACTGGAAACCAGCATCCTAGGACTGGTTTTGGGCTGTCATCCCTCATCAGCCATGATAGCTTGATTTCAGTGGCATGGAGAGAACGAGACCCACGTCTGGGCATACCTGTCCCACTAGGGGTGACAAATGCAAAAAGAACAATTGATGGACAGAATGCAGAACAATGTCATACATTCACCCCAGTACAGAGATCTGTGCCTAAATTCTTCATTTTTTTTGCTCACCATGCCATTCCAGTTTGGACCCAGCCATATGCACATCAGTCTTGACCCTGCGCCCAATTGCAACAGTCCAGCCAGAATGGCCAGGCCAGGTCCCAGGATGCTTGTATCCGGTCCAGGGAAGATATGGCTTGGCAGTTTGGGCTGGACTGTTCCCATGAGGCACAGGGTCAAGACTGGTTTGCATATAGCTGTGTCTGAACTGGGGTGGCAAAGTGAGCTAAAGAATGATGATGGATTCAACCCAGATCTGTGACTGGGGGTGAGTGTTTGAAATGTTTCAGCACTCTGTCCATCAACCTTGAGTTTGCCTCACATTAATAGAGGCCATGCCACTTTCTTGAGAATTGCCGTGTCTAAAGAAATGTCCATGGCCTCTTTTAAAGTGAAAGCGTGTTATGGGGCGCTTTTACCAAAAAAGCATTTGTTTGTCAAGTTGACAAACAAATGCTTTTATTTGTAAAAGTGCTCTGTGAAAGCGTGCATGGTGCGCTGAATGTTGCTGGAAAGCATGTAGTGCTTGCAGTAGGAGAAACCATTAAAGAAAATAGTACAGAGTAAAAAAGACATACCATATAACAACATAAATAAAAGGGCCAGTCCTCATTGGAGGTTAGAAGTGAAGACAAGGTAGTACTAAGGAGGGACTAACAAGCCTATTAACGAACCTGAAGCCAGCATTTACGAAGGACAATTTCACAAGCCAATGACAAGTATGGTCAGAGAGTCCCTTCTCCAATACAGCATGGCTTGCAGAGAGGTGTATGCGCAGTCCAGGCTCGACCTAAAAATGGAGAAGATTTCACCAGTTTTGCTTTTTAACAGACCCCTTCCCCCGGCCTCATTCTACATTTTCTCAGTATTCTTGTGTGAAAGTGTTTGAATGTATATGTTGCTAAGTTTGTAACTATGAACTATTAGAATTATAATAGTATTATTGTATTGTAAACAGTTTTGAAGTTACTCATCTGCTAAGAATGATCAACTCAAATTAGCTTAAACTTGAAACAAGTGAAGATAAATGGTGTTATCTTTACTCAGCTCGGCATCGTTAACAATAGCCACCATTGTTTGATGATGTCAGATTTGGTTTCTAGATGGATTGCTACATCATTCACTGGATGACAATACTTTACCAATGGTGAACACATTGCATTTAAAGAACTCATTCACACACAAAATGTTCTGGATTCTTTTTTTTAATCCAGAGCGTTTTATTGAGAAAATTGTCCAACAATAAAGTACAGCACAAGGGCAGTGTGTGAGCAAATATGTATTTCCTTTAAGGGTTATAAATTCTGTTGTGAAGGAGCATCGAGTGATTACAAAACTGTGTCCCTCCACACAAAATGGTTTGACATTTGTTTACAAAACATTTGTTGTGGGATTGAGTCACCCCGGTGAGTTTGCAAGCCACATATATAACTAAGCTCTGCTGTGTGAAAGTGAAAAAGTGAAGAGGCTAAAAGTAAAAAATTGTGGGTGCGGTAAAAGAAGGGAAAAGGAAAGAAAAGAGGCAGAGGGTGAGGGTGAGGAAGAGAGAGGGAGGGTGAGGCTGAAATATGGTATTGGGTGTGAGATAGATGAATCACCAAGTTTGGCAGGTGTCCCAAGGTGAACAAAGGGAGGTAGGTGGGCAAGGGCTGTGTTGTGTATGTGTCACTTAGCAAAATATATGGGGGAGTTTGATCTCTGGAAATATACGTCTAAGTGTGACCATAATTGTCTAGAGACATTATGACTATGATTCTTGTTTAGGATGATGTTGTCTGAGCTTCTGAGGAAACATGCCCGGATTCACCAGGAGTGGTAAGATATACATTTGAAATCCTTACAATCACAGAGTATCATTTTGGCACCAAGTGTAAGTAGTATGTATAGTAATAGGAGCTCCATGTTATTTGGTGGAAGTTGGGAGGTATTGATCCACAGGCCCAGAGTACAAAGACTGGGTTTAGGTTTATGTTACATTGCAAGATATTGTTGATGGTTTTCTTGATTTCTTTCCAAAAGGAGTGGAGAACAGTACAGCAGAAAAACATGTGTTTCGGGGTCTCCTGTTTTATTAAAATAGTTCCAACATTTGTCTAAACTCTTCAAACACAGGGCCTGATTTAGATCCTTGCACATGGGATACTCCGTTATACGGTGGGCTGGATATCTGTCATGTTTGTGATGGAATATCCCTTCCGCCAAGATCTAAATCAGGCCCTTAGTTTGAAGAGTTTGTAAAGGGTCCAGAAGAAAATGTGTATCAGTTAACATTTGCATTGTGCAATGATGAGTGAAATTTTTAGTTTGGTTGCAAATTTGCATATAAGGGTACAATAGTGGTCGGAGGGAGGGTCAAGAACTGGTTTAAGGGAAGATACGGGCCATTTGCCGTAAGTTTTAAGGTTGGTTTTGGGTGTTTCTTCCTCCCCAATGAAGAGTTCTGTGACTTCCTCAACCTCAAGGTGGCCATTAACCGAAATTGAGCTTTTTTAAACCCAACCTTCCAAACTTTATAGACACAATACATGTATATCTTTTCAAGATCATCAAGCTTAAAAAATGTACAGAATTCTTCAGGAAAAAACACCTAAAACATTCGGGATTCTTTCAGCTCATGAAAGGCAGCTTAATGTCTTCACCCTACACCAGGCAACAAGGATAACATAAAGTTCAGGATAAGGGAGGGGTGTATTCCCATGAGATAATGAATCAAGGTTGTATCCATTTGTAACTTCCATCCTTTATTAGAAGGTAGATGGTTTGGTATGCGATATAGATTGAGGAACAGCCAACGCGTATTTCACCCCCAGGGGCCGAGATGCCTGGGTAGCACTTGTGCACACATAAACATACACATGCCTAATAAGTGAGGCTTGTATTGTCATAGTATTATTGTATAATGGCCTAATGGTGTTCCCCATCATTTTGGCAAATATTGGGACCTCTAAATACAGAACAATCTAAGGGACGCAAAGTTTAAGGACATGGGCAATTCACTTGTAGCCCTTAAATCTCAGATTTAGGAGCATTTCAGGGTGTGGGTGCAAGTGGCCAAAGGGCTAATAACCCCACAGCTAATCCACCCTTGATGTGACCACACAAGGGGTGTGGGTCACTTTTTCTACCCAACACCCTCTATTCTACTACTGTTAAAAATGACAGAAGCTCTTTTTTAGCTGTACCGACCAGGTAGCCCACCATAGAGGTGTGGCTAGCCTTCTGGGGGTGTACACCTTCTAAATACCTAATTTTCCCACCTGCCCTGATTCAAATGTGCCAAGGGCAGCAGGAGGGCTGGTTCCTTGTTTGGGAGGCACCCTAGGTGCAAATCACAAGCGGTACAGCCTTTGAAGCTCAAAGTGTTGATGTGCCACTTAACTAGCCATCCTATCAGGGAGGGAGGTGTGACCTACCTCCCGTCCAGGCCACTGTTTCTGACTCTTAGGAGAGTCCACACCTATTGGCAGGGGGTCGTATTCCTGTCTTGGTGGCAGCAGCTGCAGGCTGGCAGTCAGAGCACAGGAAGGGCTGGGTCAACCGAAGGTGGGCAACTTCTAAGGTAGCCACCTGGCTGCATGCCACACATCCCGACAAGAGATTCATGTCAGGGGTGATGAGGCACATTGTTTGATATCAAGCATGACATATTTAGGTGGTAGCATAAAGAAGCTGCCAACCTTGGGTTTACCCAGATGCCAGCCCATGTTATCCTATGGTAAGACTAGTATAGGGACATATAAGTTTGCAATTACATGTCCACACCTTTAATATAATACAAACTGCGCCCTGGGCTTAGGAGGGCTTCCTCAGGGGTGACATAGCATATACTATGATGAGCAAAACTGATACCACTGCTCAAAGCCATTCTGTTGGTTTCCTTGTAGGAACCAGGTGCAATAGATACTCAGCTCAGGGTTCGGAGTTGCTTGGCTCTCTGTCATAAATGGGCACAATTTCAAAAGGGCTTGTTCCTCTATTGTAGTCATTGTATTTTTCAAATTCCACACCATTTAATTGCATTAATTTAATTTTCCAGTATCATTCCTTTCACAGGGGAGCCTGTGGAGGTTTGCAGAATGACTGGACCCTGGATTTGACCCCAGTTCTTTAACAGACTTGTTATTAAAGTCAGTTTCGCGGTCATCGACAAAACTACTATACCTACGAAACCAGCACACGTCACAAAGCCAGCTCCATGCACCCTAATTAATGTACGCTCACTCATTAAGCACGCATTCAAGTTTGCGGACTTTCTCACCACACAAGCCATAGACATTGCTTTTATCACAGAGTCATGGGTGGATGCGGCGTCCGAGCCAGAACTTCCCATTGCAGTCCCGCCTGGTTTCCACGTATTTAGACAAGACCATCCAAACAAAAGAGGTGAGGGTCTTGCCGTCATTTATGGAAGTTCATTTGAAGTAGTTATTACTAACTTAAATAACCCAAAGGAACTTGAAAAACTATCATTTAAAATTCAAATAGAAAATCATGATTCTTTTAATGGTTTGCTTGTTTATGGCCCACCAGGACCAAGGGCAGCATCCATGATTGCATTAAATTAGCTTCTGAACATAGCAGTCCAGTCCTCTGAATTTTTTATCTTGGCCAATTTTATTCTTCATTTTTGAAGACACGCATGACAAGGATGCCACCTGTTTAACGGATGTAATGGATAGTTTAGGCCTTTCCCAATATGTTAAGGGAGCTACCCACTCAGCAGGCCACGTGCTAGATGGTATTTTTTCTAATAATGCCTCCCTTCAAACCCTACCATCTCTCCTGTTGATCAGGTTGGACCATCTAGCGGTCATATTCACCCTCAACCCCACCGCAATTTACTTAACCCCTCGCAACTTAACTCACACCAAACGATCAGTCTTTGCCGCTCCTCACTACTGTTGCTTTTAGATTATCTCTATCCCACAATTATTCATCAACAGTAATGACCCAAATAGAGCAGAAACATTTTTTAATTAATGGATCACTACACCCCTGGATATGACAGCGCCTTTCAAACATTATAAAAATCTGGGAATCAAGCACTCAGAACCCTGGTTCTCAGAGAAACTCAGGATCCAGAAGCAACTTTGTCATCAATTAGAAAAAGAATGGAGACTTCACTATGACTCCATTAATGGGGATTCCTATAATCAATCCCTAGTCACCGACAAAGCCTTATACCGTGCTGAGAAAACATATTATTATACAAAATGCCATTGAAGTGGCAAAAGATTCAACTAAAGAACTTTTTGATATGGTGAAAAATCTCACCAGACCTCCTGAAAACACAAGTACCAATGTCAGTCAAACTGATTGCGACTCCCTTGCAAATTTTTTTCAGGATAAGATCAAGGCAGTTTATAACAATTTTTCAAATAATCACTCTTCCGTACAGTCAAGCACAGGCTCCACAAATGCTCTGTTAGGGTACACTACTGACCTGGCAAATATCTCAACTGACTCTCCCAGTCTACCATATTTTTCACCTCTTACCCTAGCCTAAGTCACGAACCTGCTTCACCCAAAAAAATTGGATTCTCTGCTTGATCCCAGTTCTCCTAAGGTATTCAATCTGGCACCAAAACCACAGCAATGCACCTATCTTTAACCCAATGTTCGACACAGGCAGCTTCTCGACTAACTGGAAACTGGCATCAGTCCTTCCGCTGCTGAAAAAACACAAACTTAGATAATACAGTACCTAACAACTACAGGCCCATATCCAGATTGCCTTTCCCCACCAAAATGGTGGAAAAGGCAATGAATATGAAAATTACCACCTTCATAGAGACCCATAGACATCTTGACCCGACCCAGTTTGAGTTCAGAAGCCATCACAGCACCGAACTTGCTGTGATCGCAGCTTCAGAGCAGGTAAGACAGACAGTAGACGCTGGAGTGCTTTTGGATCTCTTTGCAGCATTTGCTACTGTCAGTCATAACACTCTGCTAGATCTTCTCATTTCGATTGGCATCAAAGGACATGCACTATCAGTTCTGAAGTCCTTTCTCAGTGATAGGGAACAATTTGTTGCTGTGGAGCATTTTGTTTCACCAACTTTCACACTCCCTTGTGGGAGTCCCCAGGGCTCTTCATTGAGCCCTACTCTTTTTAATGTCCATGTAGCACCATTGGCAAAATGTATTCAATCCTTTGGGTTCTCCATTGTATCTTATGCCGATGACACCCAAATTGTGATATCCGTGGTGAGTAACCTCACTGATACAGCCACGCGCTTCCATAACTGCCTGCTTCGGATCAGGAATTGGATAGCCTCAAACTGTTTAAAGCTTAGAACCAACAAAACAGAGGTCTTACTCGTAGGAAACAATATCTCTTTCTGGTCCCCAACATGGTGGCCACAGGCACAAGGATCCCTTCCCAAACCCGTAAGTAAGATGAAGAATCGGAGAGTTACCTTTGATAGTCAACTCTTGTTTGAGGGCCATGTTAATACATCACTTCTGCCTCCTTTTGTATGCTGATACTCCTTAAAAAGATGTTTCCCTTTATAACTCAACATCTAAAAAAAATGGTAACTTCGGCCCTCATTTCTTTCAAAGGTTGACTATTGTAATGCCCTGTTCGTTAACATCAGTAAAAAATACTTGATTAAAATTCAAATTGGGCAAAACGCTGCTTCTCAACTATTTTTAGGCATCCCTAAGGACGAATCTGTCTCTTCTGCACTGAACTACTTGCACAGCTACCTAACATAAAGTGCATTATCTTCAAGGCTCTGAGCAACACCTTTAAAGAGCTCCGTGGAACTGGCCCGGAGTGCCTGAGGCATAACTTTCCAGGGTATAATTCAGCAAGATCACTGCGATCTACCAAGTCACACTTATCAGTTAGGGAGATAGCATTAACACTGGGGCCTGGTTAGCAGGCTGCAGTGCACTGTCAGAGTCCAAAATCAGCTTCTAGTAGTCCAAATGGGGTCAAACAGTGGGGGGGTGGAAAGAGGCCTGTTTTCTTACATTTATGATCAGCACGAGACAGTGTTCTATCTCGCAGCTTGACTGACAAACTTTCAAAAGGGATGGGGCTGATTCCAATACCTGCTTTATCTCCCATAAGAATTATGCCAACTAATTATTGTGCTCTTGACTGACCTTGTTAGAGCTGAAAACACCCCTCCAAGAAAAGCTGCTGTTTAATCTAGCGATCACTTCTTTTGTTTTATAATTTAGTGGCCTATATCCCCGGGTCCCAGCCCACTTGTTTTGAATTTTCAGTGCACAGAAAAGGCAGGCTGCGCTGACACATAGCCTGATTCCTAGAATTGTGTGTGGCACAATCATAGCAGAGGCGCTATCCACAAGAGAGATACTAATACAAGCCCAGCTGTCCCATGGGAACCTCGCCTCCAACAAGGGATCTCAGACTGTCTGGGAATCCAGCAGTACTGTAGGCTGACAGCAGCACAGCAGAGCTCACACTGAGTATTACACAGCAGTTCTAGAGTGCCTCAAGCATTAGGCGATCAGAGCTACAAAAAGAATCCAAAAAAGGAAGATGATTTGCATGACCTATGTATTTCAGTGCACTGATGCAGGATAAGGCACCGACATGCTTCAGTCAGAGCTGCTATATACATAAGTCTCAGCCATGCGGGTAATGTTTAGGATATAAAGATATTTTGACGTCAAAAGTAAAAAAAAAATCATTACATTTAAAAAATACCTGGCAAAGTGTATGAAATTCTAAATTACAAGCTACAAAATATGTGCATGCCAGCAAACCTTTCCTACTTTTCGTGAAAGATATTGGAGACCGACATGAGGTAAACTCCTTAATCTATCCCTTTGGAATAATGAAAGTAATGGCATTTTACGAGGTAAAACAATAACATTTGGAACAGAAATTATAAATCAATGATGGGCAGCCAGACACATGGCAGGTATATAGTAATATGAAAACATAAACATAATGAATGTCTCCACTTTTATATGCGTTACAACAAACAAATGATGGACGGAATGATGACAATGCATACATTCTTCCCCAGTCAAGAGATCTGGGTTAAATCCATCGTTCTTTTGCCCACTACACCACCCCAGTTTAGACATGGCCATATGCAAATCAGTCTTGACCCTGTGCCTCATGGGAACAGTCCAGCCCGAACTGCCAAGCCATGTCTTCCCTGGACCGGGATCAAGCATCCTAGGAGCGGTTTCTGGCTATCAGCCGTCATCAGCCAGGATAGCTTGACTCCAGTGGCGTAGTGAGCACGGGTCCCACGTCTGGGAATACCCATCCCACTTAGGGCGAAAAGCGTTACAACAAACAAATGATGGACGGAATGCTGACAATGCAGACATTCTCCCCCAGTCAAGAGATCTGGGTTAAATCCATCGTTCTTTTGCCCACTACACCACCCCAGTTTAGACATGGCCATATGCAAATCAGTCTTGACCCTGTGCCTCATGGGAACAGTCCAGCCCTAACTGCCAAGCCATGTCTTCCCTGGACCGGAATCAAGCATCCTAGGACCGGTTTCTGGCTATCAGCCGTCATCAGCCAGGATAGCTTGACTCCAGTGGCGTAGTGAGCACGGGTCCCACGTCTGGGAATACCCATCCCACTTAGGGCGAAAAGCGTTACAACAAACAAATGATGGACGGAATTCTGACAATGCATACATTCTCCCCCAGTCAAGAGATCTGGGTTAAATCCATCGTTCTTTTGCCCACTACACCACCCCAGTTTAGACATGGCCATATGCAAATCAGTCTTGACCCTGTGCCTCATGGGAACAGTCCAGCCCAAACTGCCAAGCCATGTCTTCCCTGGACCGGAATCAAGCATCCTAGGACCGGTTTCTGGCTATCAGCCGTCATCAGCCAGGATAGCTTGACTCCAGTGGCGTAGTGAGCACGGGTCCCACGTCTGGGAATACCCATCCCACTTAGGGCGAAAAGGATGCTTGATTCCGGTCCAGTGAAGACATGGCTTGGCAGTTCGGGCTGGACTGTTCCCATGAGGCACAGGGTCAAGACTGATTTGCATATGGCCATGTCTAAACTGGGGTGGTGTAGTGGGCAAAAGAACGATGGATTTAACCCAGATCTCTTGACTGGGGGAGAATGTCTGCATTGTCAGCATTCCGTCCATCATTTGTTTGTTGTAACGCTTTTCGCCCTAAGTGGGATGGGTATTCCCAGACGTGGGACCCGTGCTCACTACGCCACTGGAGTCAAGCTATCCTGGCTGATGATGGCTGATAGCCAGAAACCGGTCCTAGGATGCTTGATTCCGGTCCAGTGAAGACATGGCTTGGCAGTTCGGGCTGGACTGTTCCCATGAGGCACAGGGTCAAGACTGATTTGCATATGGCCATGTCTAAACTGGGGTGGTGTAGTGGGCAAAAGAACGATGGATTTAACCCAGATCTCTTGACTGGGGGAGAATGTCTGCATTGTCAGCATTCCGTCCATCATTTGTTTGTTGTAACGCTTTTCGCCCTAAGTGGGATGGGTATTCCCAGACGTGGGACCCGTGCTGACTACGCCACTGGAGTCAAGCTATCCTGGCTGATGACGGCTGATAGCCAGAAACCGGTCCTAGGATGCTTGATTCCGGTCCAGTGAAGACATGGCTTGGCAGTTCGGGCTGAACTGTTCCCATGAGGCACAGGGTCAAGACTGATTTGCATATGGCCATGTCTAAACTGGGGTGGTGTAGTGGGCAAAAGAACGATGGATTTAACCCAGATCTCTTGACTGGGGGAGAATGTCTGCATTGTCAGCATTCCGTCCATCATTTGTTTGTTGTTCCACTTTTATATGAGCATATTTAAGGGGAATTCTGCAGATGTATATTACACACACTGTAATGTAAGGGTGTCTTTCACACTTTGGTTAAAAAATATGTGTTAGTTGCAACAGTCTGGAAAAAATGAGTCAGGCATGTTTAATGTAGTTTGTGTTTCATTTTGCGAGTTTCATTTTGCGCCCACATTTTCTCAAAATACTACTTATACTGAAGATTCTTTCTGATCAGTGGCAAGCTCAAATTTTAGTCAGTTTCAAATGCGTTCTCTGCAGCTCCATTGAACTGCACTGTAATGCAGGGCCATGGGCTTTACAGCTTCTGTTATACATGCAATTCTCCATATCCATGGCCATTTCATTCAGCATCTTCTCCATTTCCGGGAGTGTGTTATGCACCTCTATGTGATTCATATCCATTCATTTTGTTCACATTCTTATTCACTTCAAAGATTATTCTATTCACCTCAGTGTGCTTCATGTCCATTCATTTTACTCATATTCATATTTGTTTCAAGATGTTTTTGTTCACTCCACTGGTATTTAGAGCCAATTCAAGGTGCGCTATATTTCAGTATTTCTCTAATGTCCATACTATTTTTGTAATCGTTTATATTGATTTAAAGATAATAGTTGCCTTGAACATTGAGATACAGAACAAGCAGTGGGTAGACAAATACCTAACACAACAATACATAAGTGCATGTAGAAAGGAAGTAAAACATTGTCATGTGGACAGCTGTACCCTCGCCCCCTAAAGAAGAGAAAGGCACATATTTATAGGCCGGCGTCTAATCAACACAACAGAACCAGTTCAGCTCATCTCCCTTCCCCACACCACCTCCCCTCCACACTTTGAATTATGTGTACATTATGTCTCCCTTCAGATAGACCCCTACTCATACTGGTGTGGAAAGGTGTGGTGCAGTGGCCAGGGCAGCAGACTTCGGAACACAGTGTTCACGGTTTGATCCCCGGCTCTAGAGGCAGCTCAGCTCAGCATCATGTGACTCTGGGCAATAGCTCACTTAATTTCCACGACAGCCCCCAGTGCCATGAGACCTGTAAGGTTGAGTAGTTCGCGCTTTACAAATACGGATTTTTATTTTACGTGCATAATATCTATGTAGCGTACTTCTATTAGCCATCGATAGCTGAGTAACTGGAGTGAGTATACCTCTCAATCGAGTCAAATAGTCAACCCACTAGTCTATGAGGTTGCATCTCTCATCCCTGGCCCTGGCATCTGCCCACACTGAAAGCTCTACTGAGGCACAACATCTTTTTGCCACAAGAGGATCGGAGGAGACGCCGGCGCCTTCCAGGACAGGGCGAGGCCGCTCTTCGCAAGTACCAGTACCGGGCCCTGAAATCCAATCAGCTGTTGCATCAGCTTAGTCACTACTCCAGTATTGAGAATACAGTGGTCGAGGTGTTGTGGCAGGACACAGGCTGTAACCTTTGATCTGCATGAGTTCACCTTTTGCCGAAAGTCCACTATTACCAGGCATATCAATCCCATATTGAAAAAGCCGGCATCAACATGCTGACATCTGGGACATAGGGCCCTGGTGCCTGGATACATCCTCCCTATCCATCCTGCCTGGTGAAAGGTATCTATGGTGCAGGTAACTGAACTGCATTAAGTGGAATTGGGCATTCCTTTCGATCATCTTGACAGAACCTATACATCTCCATCAGGCAGAGTCCGATAGTTCTATCCCCAGTCCTTCCTCTGCCCAACCCTTCAGAGTCAGAATACATGCTCTAGCAGAGTCTCAAATCAAAGCTCCAAAGATGCTGCACATCACCAGCCTCGTGCGTGCCAAAGTTAGTATCATTTCCATTGGACCACTCACCAGTGGTAAGTCCCCATCAAGGCCCCAAGGCCTCACATCCTCCCCTCTACCCCATGGAGATCTGAATGCAGTAAGAATTGTCCTGGGTACAGGGTACCTGCCGACATCAAATCCTTGAATGTGCACAGCCTCCCCACCACCGCCACATCCTCCATTTCGTACACCCCACTGTAGTCACGCCTCTATCTGGTCGCTGTCAAACACTCACAGAGTAGGGGTGCCCATACCAGAGGACTCTGTGCATATGTCATTCCCCTCTTGCCTCCATGTATGTATCATCTCTAGCACCAAACTGCCACCTTCAGTAGCACGTTGAGTATGGTACGGAAGGAGGGGTTTCAGGACCACTCTTGCAGTGGGGTGCCCCTGAAATCAAAGCCCAGCATGTCCTGCTCAGGGTTCGAAGTGTTGTGCTACCATTGCAGTGGCCACTGGAGTTGGGCAGTGGCTCTAATGTTCATACTTTTGACTGTAATTTCAAGGGGCCACTAATGAAAGTTCAGAGGTAAATCCGCAGGTCTGGTGAATTTCACCAGGGAACCCTGGCTGCTGATAGCAGCTCAGATACTTGAGGTCAATTCTAGAGGAGAAAATGGGGAAGTACCAGGGGAATCAGACCTGGAATTAATTATTTCCTCTGTAAGTAATTATTTCTCAAAAGAATCTCAGAGTTCTACCTTTAATCGTCATTACCCCAGTAATGGTTACTTCTGAGTGTGTATTAAAGTGAACATATCCGGGCACTCACACTGAGGTGCAAAGGCCTGCTTTAAGAGGGAAAATGGGTAAATTCACTCCCCTCGATAAAACCTTTGATACAAATTGGACCACTGGATGCATTTTTGTAGCACACTGTTTCATAGAAAATGGGTTTTACAGTCTCTTTGTAAATCTTCTTTTTAGGACATCACTATTGCTCACTTCTCACTTCCTATTACTTTATTGCTCACCTCTCATTTCCCACCCCTGCTCCCTCACTGATCATCCCTATCTCCTTATCCTTCACTCATTGGCCCTCATTCCCCACTTTTTATCCCTCACTTCTCTACACCTCTCTTCTCTCACTCCTCATCCCTCCCTCCTCAACTATCACCCACTAATCTTCATTTCTTATTCCTCACTGTTTAGCCCACATATTACAAACATTATACTAAATTTGATATGCGATTTTACTTTCAGATATAAGAGATGAGAATGTATGCCAACAGTGTAGTGCTGGGGAAGATATCACCCATGACAAAAAGGGGAGGCATGGCCTGTAAGTGACTGTTCTTGTATTATTAGGCATTGCATCTCTAGGTGGCAGCTAAGTCAACATTGTTCAGATGTATCTTATAGTCGCCTAGCACCGTGTACAGAGCCAGCACAAGTGAATTACTGTGTAAGAACCGAATCGGTATTCTGAGGCCCACCGGTGACTAACGCTCATAAGGTACAGATACTATTGGTCTGACCTTACGACACAAGAGTGGTGAGAACACCTCTCTCTGCAGAGCCCAAAGGGGCCCCGCATACTCAACTTCGGTCCTGACGAAAGCCCCTAAAGTTCGCAGAGAGCTGAAACATGTTGACCCTAACAGTGCGCTAGATCAGTAACTCGGTCTTAGAAACGCACAATTCTAATTTTAACCTCCCACATCACTGACTCCCTAATAAATCATTGAGGACACAAGTGATATAGGGATTTTAAACATTTCACGAGAGCACGAGCACCTTTTTACCCTTATTCCTGACCACTACTGACAGTACCAGCAGGTCTTCCTCCAGGTGGAGTTCAGCATTTTTACAAAGAAAAAGACCCAATGATGATGCTGAAACAGTACACAAAGGCGGAGAATCAAGATATACTGCCACCGGCCTGTGTACAGTTATGAGGGTTTTTTATGACGGACACTATTGAAAGACCCTGGTTACACAGGACAAGTGGTCCATTCTCCACCCCCCTTGATTAGTATCTTATAGTCAGTCATCACTCAGGACATTCTATTACAGTCATTGCATGCCTTAAGATGCTAGTGTCTTGCCATTAAACACTCACTGTCACTGTAATTTCCAGCTCTGCATTCCCACCCACTCCACCTGCAACCCCCTCAACAACTAACCAAACTACAGCCAAACTGCCTGAAACTGTGTCTGCAAGCACTGTTCCAAAATGCAAAAGGTACATAGTACTTAACGACTTGTGTGCCCTGCTGTGGACCACCATGTCACTGTCATAAAATACATTTACTACTACGAGGGTACAACTGCAGTCCCATGTGCCATAACCCCACTTGTTCCCATTCCACAACCTCCAGCTGAGGCCATCATAAAGGAAGAGAGGAGTAGAAGGAAGCTGATGTGCCAATGTCAGATGAATAGATAGTCAGAGAGGCATAAAGCCCACAGGTGAGGGTAAACCTGTGCAATTTGATTGCATGGTGTTCATGCCCTGTGTTTTAGAATTGGAGGAAAATTGAATGTTTGTGTGCCACAAGATTTTAAATGATAGTGGGTTAGGTCACAATCAGTTTAACACCTGTTGTCAGCAAATGTCCTATTGATTTGAGCATGTCTCACATTTGTTTCAACGTATTATATATTCCTTTCAACATGTTTAATAATAATGTTTATGTGTGTTATAGTCAATTTAAAGTGTGGTATATTCATTTCAAAATGAGTCATAGAATATATTTATGTTGACGTGTCTTATTCATTTCAATGAAGGAGACATTCATTCCAGTGCATCATATTTTCAATTTCGCATGTATGATGTTCCTCTTAACATGTCAATCACTTGAGTGAATGCCATATTTTTGATGCAAATTATTTATTTCAGTGCTTGCTATATTTTGTTTCAGTGACAGTCATATTCAGTTCAGTATGGTTGACACATACTCTAGTATATGTGTTATTCAATTTAGCATATGAAATTGACATCATTCACTAAGTTATGTATTCATTCTGTATCTCATTTGTTTTCTATCAAGGTATATTGAGTCTGCCTTGTCCCGTAATGGTTTTGAGATGTGGTATACATTCTGGTATGTGTTCTATTCTTGTGCTGTGCACTGTGCATTACTGGAGGTATCATTTTTGTAGAGCTGTAATATTGACATGAAGGGTTTCCATATGGGCCAGCCAGCGAGATTAGATGAACAGAAATGTTTTTATAGAGCAACCAAATTACAGCTGACTATGTAGTTCATGCTCTTATTTTACTGGTTCCTTATATTGAAAGTCTGGATAACATATTCTCATCCATTCAACTTACACATGTCAACACATACGTAAAGCGGCTGGGTGAAGACACCTTGTAGACACTCTTTTTACGACAGAATAGTGGGGCACACTGTACGTAGGTCCCAGAAAAGCTGGCAAATTCCACTTACACACCATAAAATGCACATATATGTTGTTACATGTATGTATTTTATAACTTTTATTTATCAGAGCTCTGCCTCAAGCTGTTATCATCACACTTCACACAACATATAGTAGAGAATTAAACTCTCTTTAAAATATTAGCAAGTGTGTCAAATGAGCTATGCAGGTATCCATCAACTAAGAACACAGCTAGAGCCTCTACCCTGACTCAGTTAGAGCTTCTGCCCTGCCAAAGGAAGACAGATGTTACCACTAACAAAACACATGTTGTGAGATATCAGGCTGCTGGTATGTAAGTGTGGCCATTGCACCAGTGCCTGGTGACCTCTATGCTGAGATGTGCAGTCAGAGATTACATGTTTCCTATGAATGCAACCCCCTCCTAGGACTCTTAGATTCTCTAAAAAGACTGGGAAGGTGGGGTGGTCCTTCCCAATTACCTATTTGCATCTTCAGATTCGTCCGTGGGCCTGGGGATGTCAGCCGGCACTGCTCAAGGTCATCTCTGACACTGATTTTGCTCCAGCCTTGGGCGAGAGCCACTCATAGTGACTTGGACACGCTTTAAGTGTTCCACGGTCATTCTGATTTGTACTTTATCTGGTGCAATTATGCATTGTACGCCACACCCATAATGCATCCCATCCAGTTTCATTTGAGAAGTTTGGCTAAAGAATTAGCCCCTATATCAGATATCAGACGACTTTGTTGTGTAGGTGAAGGGAACCTTTAATAATTATTCTATAGGCATAAAACTAAAAAAAGAAAGCCAATCATATCCTTGGTCTAAACCGGAAGCAGATTCAAGATCTTTCTATGCAGAGCTCCTTCCTTAGTAAGTTATAATTTGGATGAATTAGAAACGAGACTTCTAAAGAGGCTTGAGTAGGTTTTCCAACCTGGAGGCTTATTCAGGGCCCATTATCAGAGTCATTTTGCCTGGTACCATAATCCACCTCGAAGCATGAACATAAATGAATGAATTGGACGACCTTCCTTCCTGAGTTAGAAGAAGGAATCAAGATTGGAACAGATGTAATAGGATGCACTTAATAGAATGTGGGGACTGAAGGCCGTGTGGTGCGGCAGGAGATTGAAGCCATTACATTTGGATCGAATTTCTCCGTTATTTTCACTCCATTTGACAATGTTTACAATTATTCCCTAAAAGCAACGAACACGCCCATGTAGGCTTGTGTCATAGGGGTATGGCAGAGGGGGTCATACATGAATCCTAAAATGTAGATCAGTACTTCCGGTAGAAGAGAGAAGCCCCCTCTGCCCAGCAACTGCGGACTTCGGGGATGTCAATGACCAAAAGTATACACTTTGACCTCTCTATTTATTTCCAACGATACTCACTTCCGAAATATAACTAAACCTTGATGGATGACTTTGGTCACTCAAGGCACTTGAGCATCCAGATATCTCATGTGAATCAGCATGATCAGAATGGGACTCAACTGGCATGAGGCAATATATCGCCCTATAAGGTCTGGTGCAACCCTTGCCCAGTTGACACCAGCTTCGACGAGCATCGTTCAAAAATTGTACCTGAAACTAAGTCCCACATTTCGTGTTGAAGGGAAAGGATTGTTCAAAAGTGTTGTTGGCCTTTCTCTTTGAAGGTTCTGAGTACATCAGTGGAGCTGAGTGAAGATAGGCGGTCTACTACACACATTTGGAATGCATGGTGTTGCGTTGGAACACCCACAGCAACACCCATGGAACGTCTCTTTCACGCAGTGTTCTGTGGGAAAGGAGCACATAGTTACAAGGCAATGAAAAGCCACGCAAAGTGGCTTTGCGTGGCCTTGTAAATATGCTGAGACACATTGCGCCACCGGAGCATCAAAAAAGTTCTGCTCCGGCACCACAAAAGTGCCGCTAGGACCTCGTAAATTAGCCCCTGATCTGCAGGTACTGACAGGGCCGGCTTTAGTGCTGGTGGTGCCCAGTGCGAGAATTATTTTTGGCGCCCCCACACCACATGAACTCCTCCTCGGAATCTCTCACTACGACCGGGCATAAGTGCCCCTCATCTCTCCAATCATACATTTTTGCTAAACACAGCGCGCAACCCTGAGGTCGGCACCCCCTCCACAGGTCAGCGCCCAGTGCGTCTGCACCAGTCGCACTGCCCTAAAGCCGGCCCTGGGTACTGAGCAACTTATGCATTTCAATGAAGCCTTGGACTTAGCAGACACCTTGCCTCTCCAAGATTTCGTATAGGTAGGAGAGGTAGGAGAAGCAGGCTTTGTGCTGGTACATGTTTACAGTGTGTAATTTGTAAACGAACGAGTGCCGGTGCCCAAATCTCTGCTCCTGCGGTGCTATTAAAAACAAATCTGCCGAATACCAAGGCTGTCTAATCTTGAATTCATGTCAGGTATCTTTAATCTACTGTCAGACACTTCTCCCCTTTATCTCTCTCATTCTGGCCCCTGCTTTCTCCTTTTGTGCCGGTTATTCCATCTTTCGCTTCCTCTATCTCTGTCTTTTCACCATTCTTGTATTTTTCCCTGTCTTACTCCCGGACAATATCTGAAGAGGAAAAATAAATGTGATTCCCAAAAATTAGAGCTGATAGCCTCCACCAGCAACCACCGGCTCAAATTAAGCACAGCATGATATCTAGAATAACTTATTTAAAGGAGATTTCATTAGCTGCGGTGCTGTTCCTGGCTCCTTAAAAGAGGACACTGCCGGAGGAGCGTGACATTTGGGGGCTACTGACATCGGATTAGAGTATATGCTGGTTAAACTGTGGAGCAGATAATACCAGGTGACATTTCTAGCGTACTAATTGAGCGAATGGAAAGGAAGTGCTCAATGTATATTATTACAACAGAAACTCTTATAAAACATGCAAATCAAAGTCAAATACATTTCTCAAATGAGGAACGCCTAGCTTCTTTCTTCCCCTTAAAGTGATATAGACCCTTTATATTTCTTAATATTTTGTAATTGATTTGCCAGTATTTAGAAAAAAATCTATGTACCTGAGCTGATTTAACTGACAGGCTAAAGTCAGTGACTTAACACACCGCACTAAGCAATTTAGGCACTCAATCAGAACAGTATCATAAACAAGATTAGCATCGGCTCTGTCCTTAATTATTTAGAGCGTCCCCAGAAAAAGACCCGCGCACGATGCAAACGAGTAAATAATTAATTTACGCGAAGCTCCGATTGTGTTTGTGGTTTGACAAGTCAGCACGGAAAGCAGCGTCTTCCACCCTTATCAAGTCCCCAGGTCGGAAGGACAGCTTTAAAAAGATGAAACGAAATCTACTGGCTAGATTTCCAACTCGCCGACCTCTTTATTTCCGGGAGGAATTCACCAAACCACTAAAATCCCTTCAAAGTCGAATTATACTCCTCCCATCTGCTCCCCTGTTAACTATACTTTTCATTTTTTAAATTATAGGTTATGTTCATTTTAGGTCAGTTTTATGTATTTATTCCATATTTGTATAAAATGAAATAACACGACTCATGCAGTTCTAAATTCTTAACCCTTATTTAAGTTTTGCTGTTTTTCAGATCAGAAATTCAACTGAATAATTGTGTTAAAAAATGCACTTTGTTGCAGCCAAAGAATTACAAATTTATTTCATTGTTATTTCAATTTCATATCAGCTATCAGTAGTTGAGCAAATATAATACAGATTTACATTTGCGATTTGAATGTTTACAGGCTAACCTCGATATTATATGCAATATGAAATATATACATTTTCAAAGGATGGCTCTTATCTCCATGGTTCTGAACCTTTGCAATTTGAGGTTAGGTTTATGAAAGTACGACGAGCAATTTACGCATCACATATGTGTATGTTTCCTAGATCTGGACTCATTTTCAAATATGGGACTTAGTGTGGGAAAGGCGTGGTTTGGAAGTATGGATGCAGAAAAAGCTCGTAGCTGCCTGGCATTGTAGACCAACTGAGGGGTCAGAAGTCCTAAGGGGGATAGATGCACAAGGGAAAGAGAGTAGCCAGAAAGCAAGTGAACCATGTGAACCAGACCTTCTTGTCTTGTACATCCAAAAATCTATCCATTCATCTTTTCACTGTTCCATTCACTCACAGATATCCACAATTTCCCTTTTACATTCTGCCATTGATTCATTCTCCCCATGCCAGCTCCCCACTGCCTCTGCCACTTGTGCTCCCTGGCTTGAGCTCCTGCTCCCAGTGATCTTTCTGATGTGTTCTCTCCCCGCTTTCCATTCTGTGCCTGATCTTTCTGCTCCTGTTCTCACACTTGCTTTCCATATCGTGCTTTGATCTTTCTGCATTCTCTCTCTCACTGCTTCCTATTATTGTGCCTGTTCTGTTGTTGTTATGTTCTCATTCTTGCTTCACATATCGTGCCTTGATTTCTCTGCCTTCGCTCTATCATTGCTTTCCATTATTGTGCCTGTCCTGCTGTTGTTGAGACCTGTGTTTCTTTTCTGTTGTTTCTTTTATTCTGATCACCATTCTGCTATTTTGTTTTTGGCCCCAGCACATGCTCGTGTTTCCCCACTGTTGCCACCATTTTGTTTTCCCTTATGCTTCCCGCCTCTGTGAATCCTGCCCAGTGCACCTTCCAGGAACTACTTAATGGAGGCCGCAGCTTGACCCAATTGAGCAGGTCCTCCGTGCGAGCTCCTCACCGTCCCTGCGCACCGTCCCTGTGCTTGAGCTCCCTTGACTGAGCGCCTGCTCCCAGTGATCTTTCTGCTATGTTCTCTCACAGCTTTCCATTCTGTGCCTGATCTTTCTGCTCTTGTTCTCACCCTTGCTTTTCATATCATGAATTGATCTTTCTGCGTTTACTCTGTCACTGTTTCTCATTATTGTGCCCCTCCTGCTGTTGTTGTGACCTGTGTTTCTTTTCTGGTACTTCTTTTTCTCTGTTTACCATTCTGCTGTTTCATTTTCAGCCCCATCGATCACTTGAGTTCTACCGCCGTTACTGTCCTTTTCTCTCCTTCCCACTTCCTGCCTCTGGGAACCCCACCCAGTGCACCTCCCAGGACCTACTTTTTGGAGGCTGCAGAATTGCCGTGCAGAGGATGTACAAAAGGCATGCCAAAGGCAAGCTCGTCTGTGCAGGACTGTGCCGGCGCCAGGAACCCTGGATCTTCATTGCTTGCAGCTACATCAGTGCCGAGCTCAGGGCCTTGGACCCCGGACTCTGTGACAACAACTTATGCCATACCTCTCCACACTCAACAGCAGGACACTTCACATGCCACCACTGTCTCTTCTCCTGTAGCACAGGAGCACTTGCAACTGCAACCACCATGCCAACCAAACCCTCACTCAGACAACTCCACTGCCTCCTGCTCAATGCCCGATCACTCTGCAAACATGCCACCGAGATCTGGACATCACCTCCCTCACCCCGATGTTGCCTTCCTCAGAGAGACCTGGCTCAATCCAGCTTCTGCGCCAGACGCGGCTGGTGACATTTGAAAGTGGTGGGGCGTAAAAAAATTGTCCTAATGCACTGCAACGAGCGAGCGTAGCGAGCGAGCCGGAACAACCTACGCAGAAAAAAGAGTGGACAAATGGTGCATTTTCAAGCAAATTTGAGAAAGCAGGAAGGTCAATAAAGCAATTGTGAAGGCGTTCAAAACATCATCTATAGCAACTCAGCCAATTGTCAACTGAAGTGTGTGGAATAATTACGCAACACAAGGGTGGGCAAAAATCAGATGCACAAAATACCTCGTCACCCAACCCCCTTTGAAATGTGCTTTGCTTCTTTGCCTTGCTCCACCTCCCTCCCTTCCTGCGCCTGAGAGAAGCGCCTGTGAGTCAAATTACATATCTCTCATATCTCCTCCCTGGACTCATGCTCCCACCAGCCAAGGCACCGGCGTGTTTCCCAGACCTCTTGGTGACACTTCCTGGCTGTCGCCTTGAATTACACTGCGGAAGCCCCTGGTGATGCCTTCCAATGAGAGCAGCCAATGGCAACAGATGTCTGAGGAAGTTCATGCAGCGTGTGCTTGTTTTCTATGTTTGGTGAAATGTGGAGCTGCCTTCTTCCCGAAGCCGGCATCACCTATTAGGGAAGTGTGGCCGCGAGAACCGCAACGTGCTCCTTCCCGGTCTGTACTCAGTGAAGCGTTGTCAGCTTGTTACTTCATAAAGTGCGAAGAAATAAAATGACATTTGAAAGTGTTTTTTTTACTTTATCAAGTTCTCATATGAAGATTTACGCAAGTGCTTTAGAAATGTCTCTATAGGTGTGTCATTATTTTAATAATAACCATATATAGAACACAATAACTTCTCTATACGCCTCTTCTGTAATAACGCGTGCACCTTTTGTCTAATTTAATGGTATTCAATTTTTTTCCCTGGGGAAGTTTGAAGGCTCAGATTGGCACTCGTGAGCTATAAGGTACGGAAGGTTCAATCGGCAAGTGTTCAACTCACTGAGTCATTCATTGTACCAGTGCACACTGAATTGGTTTTTGGCACTTTATAATAAGGATTGATACTTGTCAAAAATAACCACTTTAACCAACCCTAAAATAATACAAGTTTCAGTTGCCTTACAGGTTTTGCAGTGGGTGAATACCTCATACAGCTACTTTAACACTTTTGTAACGCGTGATCTGCCGGTTATACATGCATCTCTGAACACATGCAACAACTCACTTAGCAATCTTACAGATAAAATAAACCGGTAAAATAAATCTATACTATGACCTGACTGTGATAGCAAGCAGACAGCTCTGGGCATGTCTATAGTACTGATGCGGTATCTACAGAGGCAAGGAGGATTTGCAGCACCGCAAATGATTGCACAAAGCAGACGAGAGATACGGGTTACCAACATTTAACACAAGTTACACAGCAAGGCAAATTGATGTATCCGTTCTTTAGTCTAGCAAAGCAACATCAAAACTGTCACAGTGCGCCAAGTGGGCCTATACAATGTGCAACATCTTATGACAGCCATGCCCTTTTAGCCACAGGAATCTTGCATTCTGGGACTTGTATTTTCACGTTTAACATCAAAGGTATGGGCTAAAAAATCCAGCATGCAAACTAAAGTGGTATAACAAGCCAGGATGGGATGGAGGTCTCATGCATGGCGTGAGACCCCTCGCAGGCACGTGTAAGGTTGCTCTTGCATCAGTCCATTTTGTTTACTGTTTCCATGGCCCCGCCGAAGAGGTCTAGGGTCCGAACAGTTGCGGCCCGCGGGGTGTGGGGTGTCGCGGGGGGGGGGGTGTATCGCGGAGGTGGGGGGGGGAGTTTTGAAATAAAATTAAAAAATCCTACCTGAGCAGGTCCACTGCCTCGGGTCCGTTGGCGCATTGGTGCCTAGCCGCCTACACTCGGGAACAGCCACGCACACATCACTGACTGCTTGCAAGTGGGCGTGCAAAGCCCTCTCAGCCAATCCTGGATTGGCTGGGGGCACGTTTTACACTCCGCCCGCCTGCCGATTAGGAGACCGAGGTTTGAGCCTTTGCTCAACACTCGATCTCCTAATGGGCATGCGCCAGAACTGCAAACACAAGTGCGCATGACTGGGCACGGTGCGAAAATTTGCCCTCCGTCCCCACTCATGCGCACTTGTGCATTGTGCTGCTCCATGCCCCTGGTGACGGTCTGACTGCATGTCAGTCAACATGACGCCGGACCGCCCACGGGTGGTCTGACGTCATGCTGACTGACATAATTGTCAGTTGTTCTCCCTCGCCGTCTCTGAATTTAAGTAAACTGAGAGTTTACTTAAATTCAGACGCCGAGGAAGCTGCGGGCAGCTGCGGGCGGGGGGGCTACGCCCCAACGCCCCAACAGACGCACAGCCTCTGTTCTGCGCCCGATATCGCCCCGGTCATGACCAGGTGCTATAAAATAGCTCACCTGGTCCGCATTAACAGACATGGAGGAGGGATCACCATTATCCACGAGGAAACCATCCACTGCACCACTGCCACAGATGACACCACCCAAATCATGTAGCACCTCGACTTTCAGCTAAAAACAGATAGCAAAAATACCAAAAGAGTCACCCTCACCTGCAGATGCCCAGGACCTCTCCCAGGCTTCTGTGACAGCATCCCTGAATTCATTACTTCACAAGCCATCAATACTAAACACTGCATCTACCTCGGAGACCTCAACTTTCGCTTTAACAAACCCAACAACGCCATCGCAGCCAATCTCCTCAAAAGCATGAACAACATCGGCCTCACCAAACTAGTCACTGACCCCACTCACAGCACAGGACACACACTTGACGCTATTTTCACAGCCAGCGACAGAGTTAAGTACAGCCATGTCACCAAACTCACCTGGACTGACCACTCCATCATCCACTTCACCATTACAGGAGTTCCCAACACCACCACCAAGGCACCCAACACCACACACTGCAGCTCGAATAAAGTATCTGAAAGCCAAAGGACCAACAGCCTTAAAACCTTTACCCTGACACTGCTACCAACCTTGAACATGTTATCAAAAATGTCACCACCTGGAACACCAACTCCTACAACACAAGCACCCCAATCAAACCCACCAAACCCAAGAAAACAATGAAACAGGCCAGTTGATACACCTCAGAACTGAGAACCATGAAACATGAATGCAAGCAACTAAAAAGAAAATGGCACACCAGCAAGGAATCCACAGACTGAACTACCTTCAAGACATCGCTCAACCACTACCACCAACTCCTGAAAGAGACAAAAAAGAACACCTTAGCTGACCACATCGAAACCAGCTCCAACCACAGCAAATAACTCTTCAACATCATCAAGGAGGTTTTCAACCCCTCAGCAACTAAAAACATCATATCCCCTTCCCAAGAACACTGCAACATCCTGGCAGACTTCTTCCAGATCAATTTTTGGGGATGGGATGCACACCATGTTTTTCTAGTTATCAATCTTGTCACATGTTCTCCTTGACTTGCGTGCAGTTTGGTAAGGTGCCAGCCCGTATGACCCCCAAACTTAAACAACATCTTGGGGAGGGGCGCCATCTCGCCCCAAACCAATCCCACAGCTCCGTTGTGCCATGTTGGCATTCATTTTTACTTAATAATCAGCATTGTATTTCATGTATTCATCACCTTTTCTTTGCTTTTTAACATCTTTTTCATTATTTGTCCACACGTGGAACTGTATTTGCCATTTTCCAAATTTCTTATGTTCAAGATGTGTTCCTCCGGACCTCTTTACATGAACACGACTGAAGCAAAGTTCGTCCAAAAGGCAGTGTTTATTCAATAAAAACCCAATGCATTTCAGACTAAAAATCGTCCTTCATCAGGGGACACTGTAAACAAGAATAAAACAGTCATCAGTTTATGTTTCTTAATTATTCTTTTAAACATTTCATCCTTGCTAAGCTAATGTGCAAATTATTCACGATGCCATCCCCAAAAATTTATGTTGAAGGAATAGAGAAAGTGTGATGTGTCCACACGGACGGTGAAAGACCTGGTTTTGTTTACAAAGCTGGTGTTAAATTTTCTCTGGGAAGGAATTTCAAAACAATGAAGATGACATTTGGTGTATTATGGTGACATTCTTAGTTTTAGAGTTACTGTGAATATGATTATGAACGATGAGTTTGTGTTCCCATCAGCTCATGTAACTGCATTATGGGAAATGTAGTATTTTGCATTTTAAAGTGAAGTGGCATCAATGGCGGGAAGGTGAAATAGGAAAGGGCCAATTGGGAGGAATTATGGTGGGACAATTAGGTTAAATAAGAGAGGGGATATGTAGTAAATGATTTCTTGCTGGAATGGTGATGCGTATGGTTGTTTTTAAACGCTTGAGGCAGGTATGTAGTGAGATATGAGGTTGATATCAGTAGAGGAGCAGCTGGCGACTTAATGATTGTGTGAAAATAAAAGCATGTAAAAATGTTAAGGAGTTAGGTAGTGTGGTATTCAGCTTGCAAAAGACTGCCTTTTGGACAAACTTTGCTTCAGTCGTGTTAATGTAAAGAGGTCAGGAGTAACACATCTTGAACATTAGAAATTTGGAAAATTGTAAATACAGTTCCACGTGTGGACAAATAATGAAAAAGATGATAAAAAGCAAAGAAAAGATGATGAATACATGAAATATAATGTTGATTATTAAGGAAAAATGAATGGCAACATGGCGCAACGGAGCTGTGCGATTGGTTTGGGGCGAGATGGCGCCCCTCCCCAAGATGTTGTTTAAGTTCGGGTGTCATACAGACTGGCACCTTACCAATTAGCACGCAAGTCAAAGAGAACACGTGACCAGTTTGATAACTAAAAAAACATGGTGTGCATCCCATCCCCAAAAATTTATGTTGATGTATACTGCCCTTTGTTTGGGATAGCATCGATCAGACTAAAAGAAAAAACAAGAAGGAATAGAGAAAGTGTGATGTGTCCACACGGATGGTGAAAGACCTGGGTTCGTTTACAAAGCTGGTGTTAAATTTTCTCTGGGAAGGAATTTCAAAACAATGAAGATGACATTTGGTGTATTATGGTGACATTCTTAGATTTAGAGTTACTGTGCATATGATTATGAACGATGAGTTTGTGTTCCGATCAGCTCATGAAACTGCATTATGGGAAATGTAGTATTTTGCATTTTAAAGATGAAGTGGCATCAACGGCAGGAAAGTGAAATAGGAAAGGGCCAATTGGGAGGAATTAGGGTGGGACAATTAGGGTAAATAAGAGAGGGGATATGTAGTGAAAGATTTCTTGCTGGAATGGTGATGCGTATGGTTGCTTTTAAACGCTCGAGGCAGGTAATTAGTGAGATACGAGGGTGATATCAGTAGAGGAGCAGCTGGCGACTTAATGATTGTGTGAAAATAAAAGCATGTAAAAATGTTAAGGAGTTAGGTAGTGTGATAGTCAGCGTGCAAAAGATGGTTGGTTTGAATGTGGCTGGAAATGAGGGAGGAGGAGGACGGAGGGGAAAGGGAAGGGATGGGGTAAATGGCAATGGGAGAGGGAAATGATGGTAGTTACAAGGAAGGGTGATTGTTTGAAGTGAGATTGTGGGAGACAGCTGGTTTGTGCGAGATGCGGTAGGATGGAACGGGTTAGTGATAAAGCGAGCGAGTGAGAACAAGTTGGTAGTGGGAAGAATGTTTGTATGGAGGGTAAGGGTGGTAGAAAGTTGGTTTGGGTAAAATGTGGGAGGATGGAATAGACTAAAGGATAACAACAGCGAGAAATGTTAACAACTAACAGAGAAAGATGATTGTTTGGTAGATAAGGAAATGTGAGGGGTAAAGGAAAAGGAAAACAACGGTCCTCTCAGTGAAAACAGGATGACTATTTACAGGTTTTTTCTCTGTGGATACTAAGGCCCAAAGACAGAAGGTTTCAAATGAGGGGATTTATGAGCCAAACGCTATGGAAAGTGGCATTGTGATTAATTCAAACATGAACTTAGCAAGGATGAAATGTTTAAAAGAATAATTATGAAACATAAACTGATGACTGTTTTATTGTTGTTTGCAGTGACGCCTGATGAAGGGCATTTTTCAGCCCGAAATGCATTGGGTTTTTATTGAATAAACACTGCCTATTGGACGAACTTTGCTTCAGTCGTGTTCATGTAAAGAGATCCGGAGTGCCACATCTTGAACATTAGAAATTTGGAAAATGGCAAATACAGTTCCACGTGTGGACAAATAATGAAAAAGATGTTAAAAAGCAAAGAAAAGATGATGAATACATGAAATACAATTTTGATTATTAAGGAAAAATGAGTGACAACATGGCGCAACGGAGCTGTGCGATTGGTTTGGGGCGAGATGGCGCCCCTCCCCGAGACTTCTTCCAGGACATGATCTCCACCATCTACAAATGCTTCAATCCCCAAGCCATCATCTCCGACATCCTCAGCCTCCTCACTAACACAGATATTAACTCTGAGCACCCGATCCCTGCTTGGAACGAGATCACCACACAGAGCACCACTGCCATCATGCACTCCGTCCAGTCAGGAGCAAACATGGACCCCTCTTCCCACCAAGTCTAAACCTTGGAAACAGGACTATCAGCAATGAACTTACCGCCATCTTCAACACTGGTGTCACCTTAGCCACCTCCCCAGAAGAATGGAAACATGCTGAAGTCAAAACCCTTCCAAAGAAACCATCCACCCATCCCAACAAGCTCAAGAACTACCGGCCCATCATTCTGCTCCCATTTCCCAGCAAAGCTCTTGAAAAGGGTATCAATCCCCAACTCATGGAACACCTGGAGAACAACAACTTTTTGGGCCCATCCCAATCTGGATTCCACATGAACTACAGCACCAAAACCACCCTGCTCGCAGATTCGCAGCCACCGACGACGGCAAAACTCTCCTAGGCCTGGGAGAAATGGCCGCCTTGATCCTTTTCGACCTCCTGCAGCCTTTGGCCCTGTTTCCCACCACACCCTTATCAAGAGGTACTATCAGATCAAAATCCAAGAGAATGCCCTTGACTGGATCGCATCCTTCCTCACCGGAATCACCCGGAGAATCTCTTACCACCTTTCTCCTCAGAACTCAAGAACATCATCTGAGGTATCCTGCAAGGCTCATCTCTCAGCCCCACTCTGTTCAATGCCTACATGACCCCCTGGCCAACATCGTCAGAACCCATGGACTGAACATCATATCTTACGCAGATGACTCCCAGCTCATCCTCTGTCTTTCAGAAGACCCATCCACCACAAGGGCCTACTTCTTTCGTTGTATGACCAGCATCGCCTATTGGACGCAAAACAACTGCCTCAAACTCAACACTGAGAAAACAGAAGTACTGATCTTTGGGAACAACACCTCCCTGTGGAATAACTCCTGGGGGCCTGCTTAAATAGGACCCACTCCTACAGACCACACCTGCAACCTTGGCATCATCCAGGACAGCAAACTCATCATGAAAAACCGGATCAACACTATCTCCTCCATCTTCTTTCTCACTCTTCATATGCTCTGAAAGATCTTCAATTGCTCCCAGTCTGTATCAGCACTCAAGCTCTTGTCACTAGCTGCTTGGACTACAGCAACACACTCTACGAAGCAATTACCACTCACCTCCTGAAGAGACTGCAGATCATACAGAACTCAGCAGCCAAGCTCATCCTCGATCTCCCCAAGTGGACCCATATCATCCCACACCTCAAGAAGCTCCTCTGGCTCCCTGTTCACAAGAGATGTCCATTCAAAATGATGCACTGCACAATCAAGGACAGGCATATATCAACCACCGCCTGAACTTCTACCAACCCTCTAGACACAGATGCAACTCATCCCATTTCCTCACTCACACCTCCCCCGTCTGCCAAAGCAACAGTGGAGGACACTCCCTCTCCTACCTTGATGCAAAGTGCTGGACTAGCCTCCGTTGCCACCTATGGACCTCACCCTCTCTTCAGAAATTCAGAAAGGGACTCACGACCTAGTTGTTCAACTGATCTCACCCGAGCAGCTCGGCTCTCAGTGTCTGGATACCTTCGCTGGAGATTAGCAGAGTTTTATAAATCCTGTTTGATTGATTCTTTCATTCCTCATTCAATCCACGAATAAAGTCTTTAATCCATCATTCTTCAATTTATCCTTTTTGTCATCTATTCATCCACTTAGATTTCAATTTACTCTGCCATCCTTCACTCGTCCATCCAGTTATACATTCACCCATCCATCTACCCACTCATTTATCTACCCACTCATCAGTCCTATCACTCTTCCTACCTTTCTTTCATCCCATCTTTACTTTCACCCTTCCTTTCTTTCAACATCCCATCCTTCTTTCCCTTTTCTATCAACCCATGTTTCTTTCTTCCTTATAGTGTGAATTAAGAGCTTCTGACTGCCAGGTCGTGGACAGATGATACCCATAAAGAACCCCACATGCACTGTAGTTGCTAATGCGGGGGTTCACAACCCACTTGCACAAGGGTCTGTTTATGCCAGCAGGTCTATGGACCTCCACTAAAAGTTCAAGGAGCCAATGATCACAAAGGTATGCACACCCTCTAAACTATGAAAAGTCTGTCAGACCATTAAGTGCCATTGACTTACTTTTATACAGATGATTAAGTAGTGTTGATGAACAACACTGAGTCCGTCATTGAGCATCGTTCTAAGTCAATGTGCAATGCATGTAAGGCACATATTTGTCACCAGTATATATTACAACTTCAATAGCCACAGTTCCTTGATGTTGCATTTAAAAGTATACCAGAAACTGCCCAGAATTAGGTGGATCCCTTTCTGATGTTACCAAACAAATTTGATAACTCGTAAAAACTGTTATTCCTGTTCATTTCTTTAGTTGCTGTACTGAAATACCATGTTCACTACTCACAGTATCTTGCCCATGTCCATGCCCCATTCCAATGACACTCATAATACGGCCCGGGGGCAGCTTGCAGCCCTCCTGACCTTTACATGTGCCCACTTGTAAACAGCAGCACTGAGCTGCTCTTCACTTTAGAGAGCACTAACATTCAGAAATATGTTAAATAAATGGTCAAGCAATAAAGACAACTTGCAACAAATGTGTAAAAATGTGATCAACAAAAATCCCAAAGTGTTTCATAAATATGAAGAAACGGTTCACGTTAGTAAACCAAAGTATATCAATGCATTGCAAAGTATTTCTTCGATACTCTCTGCCACCACACCCTCTGCACAAGACTACACAGCATCGGCAACCACTTCAAAGACTTAGAGTGATTCCTCTACTTCCTCAGAGTCAAGCTCCCACCATTCTTCTCAGAACCTATAGAGATCAGCTGCAGAGTTCCTCATGGCTCCTTTCTGAGCCCCACCCTCTTTAACATCTACATGGCCCTGCTTGCAGCCATCGTCTGAAACCACAGACTCAACATTGTCTCCTATGTCGATGACACCCAGCTGATTCTCTCCCTCAATGACGAACCTGCAGCTGCTAAAAGCAATTTTCACACCGGGGTGAAGGCTTTTGCCGTCTGGATGAAGGACAGCTGCCTCAAACTCAACAAAAACAAAACCAAAGTCCTCATCCTAGGCACCACTCCCTCTGCCTGTGATGACTCCTTGTGGCCTGCAGTGCTCGGAACCCCGCCAAACCCACTAACCACACACGCAACCTCAGCATCATCCCTGACTCCTCACTCTCAATGAACCGCCAAATCAACACTGTCTCATCCTCCTGTTTCCACATGCTCCACCTGCTTTGAAATATCTTTAAGTGGATCTCCACTGAGTTTAGGAGAACGCTCACTCAGCTGCTCGTCAGCAGCAAGCTCGACAACGGCAACACACTCTATGCCAGAGCCACCCAAAAACTCCAAATGAAATTGCAGAGCATCCAGAACACCTTCATCAAACTTATCCTGGACATACCCTGCTGCAGCCACATCTCTAGTCACCTGATAGATCTTTACTGGCTCCCGGACAACAAAAGAATCACCTTCAAGCTCCTAAACCTCCACCGGACTTGTATCCCTCAACCACCGCCTCTTCTTCTACACACCCACCAGACATCTCCGCTTTGCCCAGCTGGCACTAGCCACTATCCCACTGACCTGCAAGACCTCAGCCGGAGTAAGATCCTTCTCCTACCTCGCTGCAGAGAGCTGGAACTCTCTACCTCTATATCACAGGCAATCACCTTCACTGCCTCAATTCAGGAAGGATCTCAAGCCCTGGCTCTTTGACTAAACATACAGAACCCGCCCCCCCTCCACCAAACCTTGAAACCCTAACGGGTGATTAGCACACCCTTAAAGAACCCTGATTGATTGCTTCATTGATTGGCACGTTAAAACAGTAAAAATTGCTTGATTGGCAGATTTCATACTTCACCCATTTTTCTGAAATAGGGCCACGTTTCTGTAATTCCAATAGGCCTTCATGAAGCACGTCCACTTGTGAAGTTCTTCTTGCACAGGGTTTGGGTAGATAACATGTTTCGGAGCTGGACTTTCGATTTCCTTGTATAATTATGTTCAGAAGTTGCATAATCTAAATTAAAAAACAAGATAATTGTAATGAAGTTGTGTCTAAAAAAACAGCAGAAAGAAAAAATAATCTGGTCTATTTTATTAAATGTGATTCTTTTTTCCATCATTGGTGACTACCAAATTCAATGGTGAGTTATCAAGTGCAATAATATTCATGTGAAATGAGGATTGGAAGCTTTAGCATGAATATGCATTCAAGAAAACATCATATCCACTGCATAGCCACGAACACTGCTTGCCAGATTGACTATTTGGAATGCAGAGGTCATTTTGGTAGGGTGTGAAAAGAAGGGTGCATTTTTAATATACAGATTGAAATAGATGAAATAGAAAATCCTAATAATAGTCGAGCTGAAAATAAATCAGACAAAATTAACCCATGATACAAATCCCAATAGATAAAGTAGTGGTATGTGTTGTGTTGTTCTTGGTGTGGGACAAGAGCACATAAACTCCTATTATTGTTCTTTACTTGTCCCAGTACCCATAACTATTGAATGATCTCGGCTCATCAAGAATTTTCCAGATATATTGTTCCTTGTGCTGGTCCTTACATCTTCTTAAATATGCCCTAAGAGGCATGTATCTGCCCATTCCTAGATCTTGAACAGAACTATGTCACACCACAATGGAAAGGTATCTCAGGTCTGGCTTATGTTTAACCTCCAATGCCTCCCCTCCACCCACACATCACAAATCTCCAGTTGGCAGCAGGGTACAGACTTCGAGGTGTACCTTACCTGGTCGAACTACAAATGTCAAATAAAGATGACCAACAGTCTCCAACTTGAAGAGATCATGCTTTACCAAACTCTACTCTTGGTGTAACCCTGCAGGACCAATTCTACATTCTCATTTAAATTATAAATGACTGCTTTTGAACCCCCACTGAAGGTAGAACTTTATAACCCCAGATGATAAATTGCTAAAATAAAGTTTATGAGCAGGATGTCCTGCAGCCAAACAGTAGAGAAAATGTGCATTTTTCTAGTATTATTCAAATGTGGCAAAAAAAAAAACGTACATTGATCTTGCACTAGGAAAGATAAAAGAGATAATGTCCTGCTCATAGTGACAGGAAGAACTTACTTTTGAGAGCAACACGAGGCCTAGGCAGAGCCCCAACTTATCCTAAAAGAGTGTTAGATGATAAGATCATGATACCACCCTGAATTAAACAGATTATATCACAAATGTTGTAAATTACCTTATAGAGAAGATCCCAAACCTCTTTACTCTACACACCACTTTGACAGAAACAACTATGAATGTAGTATAACTTATTGGTCTCAGTGTGTGTTACTGACCAATTCCTTTTTGATTTTAGGTGTTGTTATTTATAGGTATAAATATTGTGAGGTGATTAACATTATATTCAATATGCTAGTTATTGCTAGCATGGCTGTTGAGGAAGCGATTGATCTAGTCCTAACAATAACTTGCAAATATTCTTCAGTTTTAATTCATAACCCTAGCTGAACTTTCACTGTGCGTTTATAAGTGGAGAGGTAATTTTTTTTTAAAACATGTTGATGTGGTATAAATAGAGCCATTACTTTACTTTAAACTTTGAATTTTTAGTGAATGTGTTTTTTATCCTACACCCCATGCACTTGTTCCTTGCACCCATCCAAAGAAGAGCAGACAGTCACATCAGCACATGGCCATAGCACCTGACCTGTGCCCAAGCCCTGCACATGTTCCAGCCACCCACACCCATATATGGCCTTAGCCCACACATAGCCCAATTGGCCACAATGCTTGGCCTTCGGCCATAGCCAGTGCAGAACCTTCTCAGGAGTTCTCCTGAGAAGGTTCTGCACTGGCTATGGCACACAAACTCTGGACATGTGTAGAGGTAGCTTTCTGCAGGTAGACTGGTCGGGTATGAAACTCGTAGCATGTAGCCAGTATCCTGTGGCCTTTAGCTGTGCACAGCAGCAACCGTTCACATCATAGGTTGCAAACCCACTGCCCGATTTACAAATTCACAATGATCAAAGGAAGAAAAAACTCTATTGTCCACTAGTAAACTTTTATTTGATTTATGACTCATTCATGGAATTGCAAATCCACAGAAGAGCCAGATATTGAGGGTCCAGCTATTACTTTTTAAAGACTAATTGCTTAAAAACTACTAATTGATTTTACACAAAACCATGCAAAGGCACTTTCTTGAGTAATGTTCTATTTACGTGCCAGGATTGATGTAATTCCATTAACTTTTTTGTTTTATCAAGTAGCTAAAAGTTATCTGGGAGTTGAAATGTCAGTTCGAGAACTGCCCCTACATTTAGTTCCCCAATTGACAGGTCTGTAAGAAACATATCATGAAGAATCATAAGTGGATGTACTGTTTTCTGGAAAGTTTGTGTGGATTTGTCAAATGGTGTCAAAGTTATTAGGAAAAAAACATATGCCTTTTCAATGGAAACTCGGACTTGACCATACCCACAGCTATTTCTGTCTCTCAGAACAGTCTATCCGTTGATCAATCTATCTATCTCTCTCTCTCTCTCTGTCTGTCTGTCTGTCTGTCTGTCTATCTGTCTGTCTGTCTGTCTGTCTATAAGTCGCCCAACTGGACCATCTGTAACAGAAATCCTGAGACAAAACAGAGAACCTGAAGAGTAAGACATGAATGGCAAATAGTTCCAAATTCATTTTACAAACCTATCTCTCACACCTCCTCCTCCCTTTCACTGAGCACCTCTCTAATCGCTCATGCACAACAAATACATTGCATCCCTCATTAACCCTGGGCGTAGTTCGCGAAGTAGCACTTCGCGAAGCTACGCAAAGTGCAGTTAGCACTACGCGAGCTACGCGTAGCACTTCGCGAACTGCGTAGTACCTTGTTCGCACTGTGCCAGATGTCGTTTTCAATGATTGCACAGTGCGGACAAGCAACCGGCACTGTGCAATCATTGAAAATGGCATCTTGCACAGTGCGAGCTGTAGTTTTCTGCTGCTCGAGTAGATTTTTACTCGAGCGGCAGCTTTCTCAACGCAAACTGGTAGTTTCTCATCGCGAGCGGTCGCGAGCATACGCGACCACTCGCAATGAGAAACCTGACCTCCTCGCGTTGGGAATCTCGCGGGGAGGTTTATTTTCCATGCTTGCGATCGCCAACTTGATGTTGCTGATCGCGAACAAGGAAAAAGTCTCGCCAGGATGTCATTTTGCTTGCTCGCGGTCACCAACTTGACGTTGAGGACCGCGAGCAAGCAAAAAATGACCGCAGCACTATGCAACACTACGCTACGCGTGTTCGCACAGTGCTACGTGCAATTCGCGTAGTGCGAAGTAGCGCGAACTTCGCAAACTACGCGAGCGTAGCGTAGTGCTTTGCCCAGGCTTATCCCACATTTGATCACAATAAATACAGCTCTCCTCCAACCACTCATTCTTCAACCATATAGCATGGTACCCATCTGAAAATGTACTTCAGCACCCCACAATGGGGTATAAATATGTATAATATATATTGGATAAAGTGCCGCCTTGCACATTACTAGGAATTTGAAAGTCACCAAGGTGACCATACAGAGACGCAATGCTACAGGCTGCGTACCTTTATTGGTCATGGAACTACGAGATGACTTGAAATATACTTCATAATGTAATATGTGGGCCTTTCCCCCAAAACTGTCTAAATAAATTACCCAGCTGAAAGGTGACACAATATCATGTGTGACACTTCCACCTAGTCCCACCTTATTAGGTAACAACACTGTGCATGCTTTCGATTTTTAAGGTTGAAGCAAAGCTGCATGTCCCACAATGCAAAATACTACAGGATAAAAACAAGGAACATATTGCTGAAGGTGGCACAGATAACGTGAAGCCACTTGGCAACTACTTTTAGGTAGCCTGTGGGAAACAGCGTTGCTGGTCTATTCAGAAAAATAATATTTCACAGGTTAAAGGTTAAAAAGTTAACCAACATGCCTCTTGATTCACTCCTCTATCCTTCCTCATCAAAAAGTAATTTTGATTTCATAGACAAGCTTTTTCTGCTTCTCCTTCACGCAAGCTGTGTTCCAGAGAAGAGGAAAGCTGAACCGTGCCACTAAATACTGTCGCTCTGAGCATTATCGAGTGACAGCTTTAATTTTTTTAATAACAAGATGCTACTAGCAAACAAGGTGTTTGGACTCCCACGAACCAACTTCTTTCCCGCAGAGGTAAAGCTGCCATGTCCCTGGAGCACTGTCATGTCACAAGTCACTTGTAATGACTTATTACTAGCAGCTTGGTGCATCCTTTGGTTATTACAGCTGTGCTCTGACATCAGAGTACACCCACAGCCAGGCAAAATGAACCCGAGTAGCCTTTTATTAGTGCACCCCAAAGGGATTTGGGGCCTCATCAAGAGGAGGAGGGACCAGTCAAATGCTGCAATAAAATAAAATGTGACCAAATCATGCTTCCTGTGTCTGCAGTCGTGTTTGAAAGTACCCACACGTGTTTTGTCGTCTCGTGAAGATGCTTCCAGCTCGTAGTCCTGGTGACCATGAAATGTGATGGTGAAGCGTTCCCCATCGGCATCTTCCACCGACTTCACTTGTGAAAATTGAAACTTTTTCTTAAGGGTCCCTTTTTCAATGTTGAAAATTGTCTTGGATACAAAATCAATCTGAAAAAGAAGTTGTGATCAATATTTGAAAGCAATCCTGAATTGTAGCAGTCATCCTTTTCTGAGTATCGATGACAGCATTTATATACCCATACAGGAAATTTTTTGAATATATAAACATATTTTATCTGTTCACTCTTTTTCATTAAAGTTGGCAATTCAGTGCAATTGTACTTTTTTTCAACTGTCAATCTATAAAAATATAATATATCTCGCAATTGTAGTAAAAAGAAACATCAGTATTTCTACAATTGATTGAAAAGCACTTGTTACAAATATGTCCTATATATCAGGATACGCCTGGAAGTCATCTCATACATAGAAAATGTCCCTTATCAGATTCACAGTTCGACCGAGATTGCTTTATGCTGTGAAAGCTCTTTGTATTCAAAGAATAGGAGCCGTCTTCAAAGGGAGAGGCGAGGCTGGTCCCCAGAGGCAGGCCCAGTAGCCAGGACTAAAGGATTTAGGGACATGGACCCTGGTGATGACAACGAGAAAGAATTTGGGGAGGGATGAATTGGCGTTTCTTGAGGATTTTTGATACAAAAAGTAAGACTGTTTTCAGACTATAAAGGATACAATACATTTTATTGTATTTTATCACAATTATTAGGCTATACCTAAAAATGTGTGTGTCTAAAATGTAACATTGTTGTATCATTTAAAGCATATTCTGCTAGGAACATTAGTCAACAATGGACTTAATTTTACAGACGGTGCTACTCGTGAATTTTTGGGATGTGTGCGGCAAATCACAGCTTTTTGAACACTTTAGGCCAGTATAATTAATTATAGCTGCAAAGACGTTAATACAGGTTTGTAAGGGGAACATGGGCCTCTCGCTCAAAGATATTTGGGAAAACCGAAGGGAATATTGTGTATTTTGGGACATGCAACAGTGGTACAAAACAGGGAGACATCTAATGACAAGTTTGTAATGGAGTTAGGGGGGAGAAGAGGGCTCTTTCACAGAGGATGCTTGGGGAAATGTAATAAAAATGGTGCATTTTAATCACAGTACATTTCAACCCGGTGCTGGAAATAGAACAGTTTGACACTTTCTGTTATTTTGCAGCTGTTAAATTTCGTAGTTCAGAAACCCATTGTGCATGGGTCCACCAGGCTAGTAATTACATTATTCAATAATTACACCAAAATGTTTATTGAGATTAGTCCAACACTTTTAATCAATGCTGCTTTACATTTCAAATACCACCAACAATATTAAGAAGTGCTATCAAACCTTTAATGGGAGTATGAAGATATCATTGGCATTCTATATTTTAAAATATCAGCACTGGCACTTCTCAGGGGGGCTGCTTTGCATTTGTTAGGTAGGGCAGTTACTCCTCAGAAGTTCCATCATACCTTTTTTAGGAGATTTTTCAGGAGATTGAATATACCTCACAGCTATGCTATCCATTTATGTAACGTAAAAAGAACAATTGATGGACAGAATTCTACACAATGTCAAACATTCACTCCAGCACAGAGATCTGGGACTAAATCCACATGTGTTTGCTCCCCGTGACATTCCAGTTAAGACCCAGCCATATGCAAATCAGTCTTGAACCTGCCCCCATGGGAATAGTCCAGCCCGAACTGCCAGGCCAGGTCCTCCCTGGACTGGAAACAAGCATCCTGTATTGGTTTCGGGGCATCACCCCTCATCAGCCAGGCTAGCTTGATTCCAGAGGCATTGAGAGCACGAGTCCCACTCGGGGTGACAAATGCAAAAAGAACAATTGATGGACAGAATGATGCACAATGTCAAACATTCACCCCAGTACAGAGATCTAGGCTTAAATCCATCATCAGTGCGTCTTTTGCTTTCTCGGTCTAAGTGCGTCAGGTATGCCCAGACATGGGTCTCGAGCTCACTTTGCCACTGGATTCACGCTAGCCTGGAAGATGAGGGGTGATGCCCAGAAACCGGTCCCAGGATGCTTGTTTCCGGTCCAGAGAGAACCTGGCTTGTCAATTCGGGCTGGACTGTTCCCATGAGGCACAGGGTCAAGGCTGATTTGTATATGGCTGGGTCTAAACTGGGGTGGCATGGTGAGCAAAAGAACAATGGATTTAACCCAGATCTCTTGACTGGGCTTAATGTTTGATTTGCTCTGCATTCCATCCATCATCTATGTGGCTTTTGATCCATTTCGGTAACAGCACGTGCACTTCTCTAGGGGCTATTTTGGATTTATTGGGAGAGTACAGTTATTCCTCAGAAGTGCTTCCACTAAGACTGTTAAAATAGAAATTGTTCATGCTTACGCGGTGCTCTATGTAAGTTAGCATTCGCTGCACCATTTACTGTTTGGGCTCCCTTTTAGGCTGTTCAAAACTGATCTAGTTCAATTCCGAGAAATGCTCCCCTGTGAGTTTCGTTTCTTCTCTTCTGTCCTGTTTTAGTAATAAGCATACCGTTCATGTTATCACATAGCTTTCTCACAAGATAGAGGCCTTGTCTTGTGGTGGGCTCCGGATGGAATGACCTTGGTCTATATTACTTTGTGTAATATATGAGTGCTGAAACCTTTTTTCCTTTATTTCGCTGCTTAACTGCACCTGCCTGAAAAATTCCATTGTGGGCGTGTGTTCGCCCAGTTACGAAACATACATAGTGTATCTTTATGCTTGTCAATTTCAGTTCCCTCTGCAGCACTCCTAGTGACTGGGCAGATGGGGCTCCGCTCTGAGTGTATATGAATAAACAGTCATTTGTTTGAATTCTCTACTGTCTGACCGACTCTTCATTTAGTACAGAAGGCTGAGAGGTCATTAGTGACCCGGGTGGCCCTAAATGGGTTACTTCCTTCAAGAGGACGAAGCTTGCATACTTTTTTATACATTACAAAACTTCCTAGTAAGACTGCCAAAAATCAATGGGTAGTGTCAGTTCATCTTACACTCTTCATTAGATAAGGCTAGCAGGTGAGTCATGGCATTTTAACAGACACCTTTCTTTTGGCTTGGGATTTCTAGGAGAAGGAGGATTTCCTTGATGAAATTGAGCCACCACTGGCCAAATGTCTTTTATTGCAGTTCCAATATGGATCCCTGCCACTTCACTGCTAAATGGTCATGTGCACCGAGTGCTAACGATAAAAGATGTCCGGCTTGCGGTGACCACATCGAGACTACTGAGCATGTTTTATGTTTTTATCAATCTATAGGCCAAATAGAAGCCAATAGTTAATCTCGATATGTATGAACCTGGGTGTTAGGAACTATAAATTTGTCTTCAGGATTTTGAAGACTGACACAATTAAACCACTGGTGTATTCACTTACCTGTTACTTGCTGGTAATGTGGAGATTGAGAGCAAGGTAAGTGATAACCAAGACATCTCAGGAATAGGGACCACTGATCTCTCTATTCATCAAACGAATGATTAAAGTCATCATTCTATTTTTTGTGTATTAAATCCTAAGGGAATAATGCCTTGCTTTTACGTTATGCTGTTTTATTGTCTTCGTATGATATCTACAGAGTTAAGATTACTTACTATGTATCGCCCTATAACTATGACTGAATCAATTCAAGCCTGGCTGTGGCGATGTATAGAATTTGATTATGTATGACTGGGCAGACTTTTTTTATACTTGGATTTTATTATCTATTTAAAATGTTTTAGATTTTTGTCTGCTTTATGTTGCTTTATGTTCCTTTATGGCCTAGTGCCGAAATAAAGATATTTGAATGAATGATGAGGCTAAGATTTCTCAGAAGGGCTGCTGGATAGCATCAACACATCACAACAGTGCCAATGCTTTCCAAGGGCAGCACAACATTCCCAGCACAGCAGTAATGGCCGGTGCAGGTAAGAGCAGTGGGATAGTGGGGTGGGGGGGGAGTTGACAGACGACGGCTAGGGAAAAGAAATTTAAAAAAAAGAAAAACACTTACCTTGTGCTTGCTGCATCGCCAGTCGGCGATGCGGCGAGTGCCACGTTAGTGGTTTTCTTTTTTTGAAAACAGACGAGGATCTGCTTTCCTCATCTAGTTTTGTTTGACAAGAACCCAGTCACCTTTGTTGAAGACTATTTCCTGAGCTCTCAGTTTGACTGAAATAGGGCTTCATTTGATGTTTTCGAGCAGTGTCAGTGGCATGTCCCTTGTCAGCAGTCTGAGTTTGTTCAGGTGTTCCACTGGGGTAGATTGGTTCTTCCAGCTCTCCAAACAGCAAGGTGGCAGGATTCTCACCATTGGTGTTGTGAGGATTTGCACAATAGGCACGGAGGGCTTGACGTAAAGCTTGACTCAGTTCGAATCCCTCCATCGAAGCACATTGGAACACGCTCTTTGCTCATAAGTCATTCAATGACACCGTTTGCTTGAGTCCACAAGGGTGTACTCTGTTGGTGCTTGACACAGTGTTTAGTTAGAAACTCCTTGAACTTCTTGGTATTGAACGGAAGACCATTGTCAGCTTTAAGGATGTGTGGGATGCCCCATGCTTCAAAGAAACCATTTACCTGCTCAGTGACCTTGTCATGTATTGTTGATAACATTTCCTCCACCAGTCAATGAGTACGATGATATGATGACCATTCACTAGGTGCCAAAAGAAATAAACATCCCCTCTTTCCCACACACGTGCAGGAAGATCAGACATGGTTAGTGGATGCTGTGTTACTTTAGGGAAAAGGCAATTACATAAGTGGCACTGCTGTAATTGCCACTCAACTCTCTTGTCCAAGTATGGGAACTACACTCCATCTCTCAGGGCTCGTTAGTTGGCGACAATGCCACAATGTTCTTTGTGAGCGAGTTCAATGACTTGCTGTCAGAGACTCTCGGGTATAATGATCCATGAGCCTCTCAACACAATGCCTTCGTGACAGTTCATCCTGTCCATTCTTGAACTTTTGAAATTAAACATCGTTCCTTAGAGGTCGAACACTCTTTCTCCATGTATGCGCCAAGATGAAGTCTTTATAGCAAGCATGTCTTTATTTGCATTTATAGCTGCAATGATCTGGTTGATGAAAAAGGTCACTCGCGTACTGGGCCTTACAATGAAGTTGATGTACTCTTCAGCTATTTTTGATGTCGAGCCATGCTGATGTGATGGTACCCGTGAGAAGTAATCTGCAGAGTTTGGTTCTTGCCTGGCTTATGCACAATTGTATAGTCATACTCCTCTTAATGCAAACCCCACGTCTCAATGCAAGGGGGAATCTTAGCTTTTGGGTTTCTGCATAGGGTGAGCAGTGCCTGGTGGTGTATAACAATCGTGAAGTGCTTTCCATAAAGAAACACATGAAAGTGTTCACAGGCACACACTACAGCCAGACTCTCCTTCTCTGGTGGGAATAGGCACGCTCTGTGTCAGACAGACTTCAGCTAGCATATGCCACAATGTGTCTTTGAGCATATGGATGTCCATTATACTGAGGAAGGATTGCCCACAGCCCCACTGGGCTTGCATCAACAGTATGTAATTTAGGATCAAAGTAAGCCATCACAGTGGCATTGTCAATGGCATGCGTTATCTTTTTGAGGGTTTGGTCACATTCAGAGGACCATCGGATCTGGGTATTTAGTTTATTCAGGTCTCTCAATGGGGCACTCACTGTGGCAAAGTCAAGAATGTACCTTGAACAATAGTTGGCCATGCCCAAGAAGGATCATAGCACAGAAACATCTTGTGAGGGTTGGGTGGCTGACAGAGCTTGTTCTCGACCTGGATCAGGAGTCATTCACTCATCAGAGAATATGTGCCCAAAGAACTTGAGTTTGTTTTTGTGAAAGTCACACTTTTTTGCATTTAGAGTGAGACCTGCATTTGTAAGTAACTGCCACACTTGTTTGAGAGCCTCAGCATGCTCCTTCTGTGTTGCCTGCCATATCTGTTCAGATCTTCTTGCCGTCCCAGACATCCACTGTTAGCATAGACAGATCATGTAAATGGATGAGGATTACTCAAGCCACTTTTACAGAACCTCTGGCTGTTACCCGTCCAAATTTACGTGAGGGGGTTGAAGTAGCTAATCTTCGAATGGAAAATTGGATTACGAAGGCCCTAGATCAGATAGCACCAATAGTGAACCACACAGCAGAGCACCTCAGACCCTCTGCTGAGTGGTTTAACGAGAAGCTCTGGAAGCTGAAAAAGACCTGCTAACATCTTGAACAATGATGGTGTTGTAATTTTAACACTCAGGAGGAAGTTCTGTATCGAAAGGCACTGAAAGAGTATCACAAACATATTAGAACTACGCATAGTCAGTTCTATGATGATAAAATCAAGGGAGCACAGAACTCCTCAAGAGAACTATTTACAGTTGCAAAAGAGGTATCCTCTTTGGATCCGGTCTCTGTGATGATGGACCCCTCGTTTGAGAGATGCAATGGGATTGCTGAATTCTTCTGGGAAATTTTTTCAAATAGCTGTGACTCCTTCCCTAAAGAGACTCGAGCTACCCCATGCCTTGAAACCTGGTTTGAACCCCTAAATGTAAAGGTTTGACTCCCTAACTCCAGCAGATGTGTGTGTTTTGATAGGCAGGGTGAAATCAGGTTCCCCTAATGATCTTGCATTGCCCATGATCTTCGACTGCGGAAGGAGGCTATTCTACCAGCAATATGTGAGTTGCTCAATAAATCTCTTCCATCAGGGCAAGTCCCACTGAAGTGGAAGCAGTCTATGGTTGTCTCATTAGTGAAAAAAAAAATACTTTAAACCCCGCAAAACCTGAAAATCTTAGACCCATTTCACTACTTCATTTTTTTGCCAAGGTGGCTGAGAAAATGGTAAATGACCAGCTGATGAGGTTTGAGGAGGTCCATGACATATTACATGAAACTCAAACGGATTTTCGCCCGGAGTTCAGCATGGAATTAGCGCTCTTGATGAAATCTGAATCCCTGAGACAGATAGCATATGGGGGGAAATCTGCTGCACTGATAATGTTAGACCTCAGTGCAGCATTTGACACTCTATCCTAGAGCCTTTTGTTGGAACGTTTATGGAATTGCGGTGTTTGTGAGATGGCCCTACGCTGGCTGGCCTCCTTTCTTCATAATTGCACTTTATGGGTGGTACAACAACATTTCCGGTCAAACTCTGTTTTATTGCAGCTTTCAGCCCCACTTTGTTCATCATTTAGAAGTGCCCCATGCAAATGCCATTGAGCGTCATGGCTTAAACATTGTATCCTACGCCGATGACACAAAACTGATTATCACCCTCTACCAAGATGAAGGAGAATCTGCAGCCAGATTAAACTCCTGTCTGGTTGATCTGGCAGAGTGGAGGAATCAGAGCTGCCTCAAAATGAATGCTGGAAAAATGGAGGTACTCCTAGCAGAAAAGCAATCATCTATTTGGACCTCCGCATGGTGGCCGGATATACTCAGACCAATGCCTAGTGGGGAGGTGTTTCAGTATCCTAAAAAAGCTGAGCAAAGTTCTGAGCTTTCTCCCAGAGGCGGCCTGGAAATCACTAGTCCAGGTGCTAGTCATGTCCAGGCTGTATTACTGTAATGTGTTACATCTAGAATCTCACAGGGTAGATTGACAAAACTTCAGAGAGTTCAGAACCAGTCGGCCTGTCTGCTGCTCAATATCCCGAGGACATCCATTGGGACAGCTCTTGTCAAGTTACATTGGCTTCCAGTGAGGAAGAGAGTGTCTTTTGAAGCAATGTGTATCTGCCATAAAATAATGTACGGGAAGGGACCCGATTACTTACATCCCCTGATAAATTTCTATTACCCTAATAGAAGACTGAGATTTGTTTGGATCTTGCTTACTGCTATGCCCAGAGTCATAAAAGTTCATTTGGGCGGCATATTTTTTTGCCTGCTTGCCTCTAAACTGTGGAATAGCATGCCTTTATATTTGAGACAGGAGAGGTCTGAAGCAGTCTTCCGGAAGAAACAAAAGAGTTGGCTTTTTACACACCCATAGATTGGTTTAACCTTTTAGTTAGGGCCTGTTCTGATGTTTTTAGTCGTACTGGGAGTAGCGCAGGGACACTCAGCATGGAATAACCATGCGCTTTATAAATCATTATATTATTATTATTATTATTATTGTCTCAAATACCCGTGTGCCATCATTGTGATTGAAAGCTAGCGTAACATGTTGAATTATTCTACATATGAGAACTTGGAATATTTCTACAGCAGATGACTCTCTAAAACCCAACATGACTCAAACAAGTGGTCTTTGTTCAGGTCAAGATGGGAGAAAACTTTGGCTCAGTTCAGCTGCATGTTCATGTCTACAATGTGCAGACCCGGATGTCTTTCTCTCTTAATTGCTTTGTTGGCCTGGTGCATATCCACGGAAATACATACTGCACCTCTATTCTCCTTTTTTGGCACTACCACTATGAGTGATCCATGGTTTGGTATCAGAAAAGCGCTCAATAATGTTGTGCTTCAACAGCATTTCTAGATACTTTTTGATTGCTTCTTGCAGGTGAAATGTTATTCTGCGGTTGTCGCCGGATGTCTTCATTGATGTGAAGTTGCACCTTCATTGTGTTCAGTTTTTCTAGGCTGTGAAATGATGACGGGAACTGACTCACAATTTCAGATTGCGTATGTATGGTATAATTGATAGATATTAGTCCCATGTCAGCAGCAGTTGCAAAACTAAGTAACTTGGAAAACGTGAATTTGGGCTTGCAAAGACATCTTTTTATGTCGTAAACTCACTATGAATGATCCTTGACTCCTCAACGGTGTCAAAGCAACCCATGTGTACTCCTTTGTGTTTGATACGATGAGTAGCCGTACAGGTGACAAATTGTTAAACTCTTTGACTGGCATGATGTTGATTCATACCCCACTGTCAATAACAAAAGTTATGGGGCAACCGTTAATCTTTAGTGTGATCTTGGGGCGGTGTCCATATGAATTCTTTTGTTTCATTGACTCACTCGTTTTTCGTTGTTCATCATCTTTGCAGGCAGCAAGACCCATGTATGCATGTAGGTTTTTGGCATATATTATCATTGCACTTTTACCCTCATCACTGTCGCTTGATTGTGATGTCCGAGAACGTTTGTTGAATGAACTTGATGATGATTGACTTCCTTTTAGTTTTCATCTGTCAAACTTAAAGTTGCTTTTTGCCTTTGTAGGCGTGCCGAGAATGCTTCTGGAACTTTCTGGCATCCATTTTCCCCATCTTGCCTTGATGCACGTAGTTCCTGTTTTGCTTTGCAGACCATTATGAAATGGTTTTCTTTCCTGCAACCTTTGTATGTCTAGCTCACGGCTGGACATTTGTTTTCAGGTGGAAATGAAAATTCACATCAGAAACACAGCTTTCCTTTCTTTTAGGATGTTGACTTAAGTGCATCTATTTTGTGCTTGTATTTGCTCTTCATGTATAGTGCTGATTCACTATTTGCTGTCCCAGCTTCCTTGTCAGCGGCTTGCCGGTCTGCTCCTTTCTCAGCTCTTGCAGCCATTAGTACTTATTGCAAACTACGTGTCTCCATCAACATGTGTCTTTTGAACGAGTCTGATAGACATCCATTATTGACTCTTAGACCCAAGGCTTTTCCATCGTTAAATTCACTACATTTACAATGTTTGATAAGCACACCAAGTCTCTCAACAAACTCATCCATTGTTTCGCCAACTTGCTGTCTCGCTTGATTGAAAATTTGCATTTCATAGTTAACATTTGGCATCCGATTGAATTAATGCTTCTTTGATTTTGACGTGCACGATCGTGTCAGTCTGAAAGATTTTATTTCTCACTTCTTTCACTCAATCACCAGCAAGATTCTTTAAATATTTAATGATTTTCTCACCATTTACTTCTTCCAGGGCATCTATGAAGTCATCAAAGGTCTTGATCCATGTGGTCCATATGGCACCAACATTCTGTCGTTTGGCGGTATCAAATGGTGGCAGAGGCTTCAAAAAGACAGCAGCACTGTACTCAGTGTCTCATGCGGCAGCTATTGGGAGTCTTTCCTATCTTGAAGACCATTTAAGTTGTGCTGAAGGCCACTGGCTGCCGACTTCCCCTGTCTTTGGCAACTTCTACGGGTACAAACAACCTTGCGAGCGCAAAGCCAGTTTTCGCTTTAGAGTCACCTTGCTCACTTTTGAGGCCGTCAGGCTGGTGAGTAAATTTCACTGTTTGTACCTGGCTGTTGGTGCCTTTATGTTGCTCCTAGTTGTCACTGCCTGTAGCATTTGCTTTGTATCGATGATGGCTCTGTGTTAGGCTGTGGCGCAGTATCTCGTCTGCAGGGCCTTCAATTTCTTAGAGGGCCATATATAGGCTGGAGCAGGGCTTAAATTCCACAAATGCTAACTGTTAGACTTGGCACCATTATCGTGGGTCTCCCCTGCATTTTTTGCTTTTGCCTCCTGCGTTGTTGCTGTATGTTGGACTCCGTTTTGCTGGTCTAGATGATTTGGGCACTTTACCACTGCTGTTCAGTCCCAAAGTGCAAGTGCTCCCTTTGTAAATTACTGTTATGGATCGGTGTTTCCATGATTGGCTATTTGATTTACTAGTCAGGTCCCTAGTACAGTGCACCGTGTGTGCCGGGGCCTGTAAATCAAATGCTGCTAGTGGGCTTGCAGCACTGATTGTGCCACCCACACAAGCAGCCTGTAAATGTAACTCTGACCGGCCATTGCAAAGCCTGTGTGCAGTGTGGTACTGCCATGTCGACTTGGCAAGGGTACCCACTTGCCCGTCCATAACCTTCCCTTTTCTTACATGTCGGACATCCCTAAGGTAGGCCCAAGGTACAGGGTGCAGTGCATTTGAAAGGTAGGACATGCCCTGGTGTATGTGGCATGTCCTGATAGTAAGTTACTGCCAATTTCATTTTTCACTATTGCAAGGCTACCTGTTCCCATAGAACAGAATGGGGAGTTTGTTTATAACATCTTATAAACATAACTGGCCCTGGGAGCTAAGGTAGAAAAATAAAGTTTAGTATGCCTGAACTCAGAATGCTAAAGTGCATCTTTTAGTGAGGTTGATTTTTACATTCTGTGATTAAAAATATCACTTTTAGAAAGTAGGTATTTTCTTGGCTAACCATCCAGTGTGCCTCTGCTAGGTTTGTGTACTGTATGTCTGGCTTTTGGGTGGCAGGGGCTGGAGCGGGGCAGTGGCTCCTGATGTCTGATGAGTCAGGGCGGGGCAAAATCGACCTGAGCTGCATTTAGAGTAGGGGAGGAGATTGCCTTTCATCTGAATGGGCCTGGTCTGCCTTCAACAATGCTCTCTCCACCTCCTGCCAGGAAACTGCATCAGTGAGGACAGAACTGGTTTTGGCTGGGTACAGACACTCTCTGCCTTCAGAGAACAAAGGATTGTTGTGTATAAAAAGAGAGGGCAGACCCCAGACTTTAAGATCACTTCTGGGAAATCAAGAGGAACCTTTGCCAAGGAGAAGAACCGGAGAAGCTGAGGAGGAATACTGCCCCTGTGCTGTTTGCTGTCTGGGATTGGCCTGCAGTGGCAGCTTGCTACCAAGGAAAGGAAAAAATGACTTTTCTGTTTGTTTTGTCACCTGCTTGAAAGAAGATCTCCAAGGGCTTGAAAGTGAGCTTGCCTCCTGTTCTGAAGTTTCAGGGACACAAAGACGTCACCACCAGCTCCCCTGCATTTCCTTGCTGGGAATTCTGACCTGCAAAGAGGTGCCTGCTGCTGTTCTGGACCTCTAGAGACTGTTTTTCCACTGGAAGCTGGAAAAACCACGCAACTTCGAAGAAGCAAGGCGCATCCGCACCTGTTTCTGATGCATCGTCGAAGAAAACATCGCAGCATCTGCCGCGGCTTGAGAAATCACTGCATCGAGTACACCGATTCCCGAAGTCCAAGATCATTGCACCGAGTTCGACGCAAGGCCTGCTGTGCAGCTGCACGAGTTTACGCATCATCCTGGATCGTCGCATCGCATCAAGGTACCAAGTCTGCCACATCGTTGGGGACGCAGTAAGAAACCGATGCATCACCTCCCCACGCAATAAGAAATCGATGCATCACTTCCTTTCCGGTAAGGAACCGACGCATCAACTCCCCCGGAGCAAGGAGCAAATGATAAATCCAGCCTCAGTACTCCATGTCCCTGGTATCATGCAGCCTGTAAATGGGACAGCTCTCCTGATCTTTGAGTCATTCTAAAATGTATATCTTACTTATTTTATAATTTTTTAAAAATTACCATTAGGTGACCATTTGTTGACAGAGGGACCAGGAGTAAACAAATTAGGGTGCATTGCCTTTATTATTACCGGTAGGAGGTTACTCTTCTTGCTTTAGTTCTCTACTGACATTTAAAAAAATAAAAATAATTAGCAGTTCGGTGAATTATTTATACATCTAAATTGTACAGGCCAATGAGTTCAAATACAGATGTGGCAACTTAATTTTTTTTTCGCAGTTTGAGGATTGGGTAGGGCCTTGGTGGGGTGGGGCTTTATCTTGAAAACAACCTAAGGACCACTTCGGCCCTCTCCCCACAGTGAATGCCACAAATCTTGCTGAGGCTCTTACTGATTATTTGGGGTTTTGTAATTATTGGTCATTACTCGGGACGCATCCCAATAAATCATTATTTTGCACAATATGCCACCTCAGTTTGGACCAAGCCACATGCAAATCAGTCTTGACCCTGCTCCAATGGAAACAGTCCATTGTACCTGAAAAAGGAAGCTCTGTGGCCTCAGCTCAACCCTTGATTTCTATAGCCACTGCTCAACCCATGATTTCATTTTCTTTGGCTTGATTTTAGCCACTGTCCCGGATTCTAGTGATATTTTATAGGTTGTCGCTCTTTCTTCTACATAGCAACCAAAAACTGAAATAATTTTCCACTTCCTGTCAGGCGACTAACTGCACTTAGTTCAAGAAGAAATTTAAAACATGGATATTCCAGCAGCTGTAAACTGTCTTTCGGTTTACATTTGCATCTCAAGTAACGCCGGGATGAGTACTTCGGTTTTTATCAGAGTTAAGCTTATACAAATTCCAGACGGCTACAGCATGCACAAGTGCAATAATACCCCCTCCTCAGACTTATTGACATGACAAAATATTTTACCAAGAATCAGGTTTGACGGGAACTGAACTAAAACCAGGTCGGTATGTTATTCCCCATTGCAGTATCAATAACTTGAAGTGCCTGTTATTTGCTATGGTCTTACCTGCTGGAATCAAAGAGTTCAGCCTACCATTTCACCTAAACCAAATTAGGGGAAAGTTGTAATGAGGCCTATACAGGGTCGCATAGTGTTTCTATTCTGTTGGTTAAACTATCACATTTCCATATCTATTATTATGTTTTCATACACCCCCTTAACAGGAGCCATTCACCTTTTCACCCATGACACCGAAAATCCACACTTAAGTTTTAATGAATAGGATACAATTCTAGTCTGCTTCAAAGATTGTAAAATGCCTATATTGAGAACCTGAAGCTATACATTGCACTCTCTTACCTGCAGTATCCGTTTCTGCCACCTGTACCTAAATTTGTAGATGGTGAAATTTTGAATTTTCCCAGGAAAGGAATCTGCTGAATCCTAAGAATAGAAAATGAAGAAGCTATAAAACATCACGTCCCTGTAATGAAGAATTATTTATTAATGAGTACAGAGTGGTAAATAGTTTGCGAATTACAAAAAGGGAACGCGATTAGTCCAAGCATCTATTGTCTGCCAGGGTCTTAACGAGAGAGAAATGATATACAGACAGGGCTCAATTCATGAGCTCTCATTTGTTTAAAGTATTTAGCACTTTGAAAACTCAACTTTAATCCGAAAGACTTAGGGGCATATCAACAAGGGCTTTATCTCTGCTTTTTTGGCTTTAAAAGCCAAAAAAGCAGAGATAAAACTAGCGCCCTATCAACAACAGGGTGCTAACATGCAAATTTGCATGTTAGCACCCTTTTACTCTACGCTTCCCCTTGCATCTCTAATGAGATGCAAAGGGGGCGTTCCAGAGTAAAATAATAGGAGAAATGTCGCTAAGCGACATTTCTCCTATTATCAAGAATGTCGCTAACCCTGTTAGAGACAAAAAAAGCAGCGCTAACCGCGGTTAACGCTGCTTTTTTACGTCTGGTATTTTTCTGACTTAGCCATGATATCCTATGGAAGGAGGATATCATGGCTAAGTTTGCCTGTCCCTATCAACAAGGTAACGTGAGATTATCGCTGGGTTTCCAGTGATAATCTCACGTTAGCCTGTTAGCGTGAGGATTTTTATCGCTATTGAGATAAGTGTTGCTAATAGCACGCTATCTCAGCGATAAAAATTCACGCTAGCCGGCGATAATTATCCTAGCGCTAAGTGCGCTTAGAGATAATTATCGCCGGTTGTTGTTGATATGCCCCTAAATAATTCAAAACACATATTTTGGTCTTTATCCCAGGCAAAGAGACTGCATCAGCATCTTGTGAAAATAGAGAAAGTTAAGTAAATACAGAGTGCTTATAAAGAATATTTCATGGCTGTTGCATTGATAATATAGGCTCCTGTGTTTATTTAGAGTGGAAGATAAAAGGGAAATTAAGAATATTTTAACGTGTTCTCAGAATAACTTTTTTCTGCACATTGCCAAAAGATACCATTGATACATTGATTTTTGTTCGTTGAAATTCTCACAGAGCGAAAATGTGAGGTGCGACAACGAGGAAGTTCCTTAGACATGAACTTTTGTCCATATTAAGCAATCTTCAAGCCACCCACAATTCCTTTATTCTTCTCTCCATCAAACCTTGGGATAACTCCTATCTTCTACCTATTACATTTTTCTTTTTGCTTTACACTTTCGTCCTTTTCCCGAGCCTGTTGCCCTATGCTTCGCCTCTTTTGTCCATTTTATTTATTATAATGTGAGCAAAAATAAAATTAAACATGGGGGCATATTTACAAGCCCAGATCGCCACCACAGCGTCACTTTTAAAGACATTGTGGTGGCGATATGGGCTTTGCCTTATTTACAAGGCAGTGGTAAGCCACTTAATGTGGCTTAATGGTGCCTTGTAGATAAGGCACCCTTTCACACTATACTTAGCATGAAAGGGGAGGGCATTGGGTGATGCTGTGGGCATTCCACCGCAACACCCATTGTTTTTGACGCTGCCCCATATTTACAAGGGTGGCGTAAATATGGGGTGCGCCAAAATGAAGACTATGAAATACCTAGTCTTACCCTAGCGAAACAAGGAGAAATGTTTAATTTCGCCCCATTTTTGCTGTTTCAATGTGTGCTGCCATGTGCAGCACACGTGGAAACAGCAAAACGCCTTTAATTGTTTATGTGCAGGAAGGTGACCCTTCCTGCACATAAACAATCATTTTTAAAAAATGACGATTTGCAACTTCTATGTGTGCTGCAGTAAGCAGCACGCATAGAAGTTTCAAATCGCCATTCTAGGAGAGACACCTTGCTGCACATAAAAATTCACTCCCCTCAATGCAGACATCCTTGCACTATGGTGCAAGGGTGCCTGCATTTGCACTAGGCAGCTAAATTTAGTGCCAGCGCAGGGCGAAAGTAGGGCTGCACCCTATTCTTGTAAATACGGTGCAGCCCCGTGTTTCTAAAGTAACTGAGTGGGTGTTAGCCTTCTTGGCTTAAAGACACGCTTGGCTTGCTTCACCACTTACCTTATGAATATGCCTGAGGGTGCTATGGGTTACACGAACAAAGGTATTTTAAAGTCACAAAGTGTGTGGTTTACAAAACTACAGGCTTCAAGACCACAAATAAGCTTTGTGCAACGCACAAAAGGCACTTGAACAAACGTTTTTTCAGGCTCGAAAAAAGGCTTTTGCAACACTTTCAGAATCACAAATAGGAAGGGACATGAAAGTGGCACCCTCCTCCTGTTTTTTGTAAAGGTGCGTATCCAAGGCTGCTACAAATTTAACATCAGTTACCAACATCTGACTTGAGGTGGCAAATGATTGCCTAAGGGAAACTGTGCCTACGAGACAGTTTTTGGAATTGTTGTGGGTTGTCTCAGGGGGTGCAGACAGGGGTCTTAGGGGCAATTGCATGGTCCCCGTGGTGTCTTTCTAACCCATTTTTATATTTAAACCAATATTTAGCCCTTTCAGTCAAATTTTCCAGGTGGGGAAATAAAAGACAGTGATGAGGGTCTCTTGTCCTTCACAGACTTCCATCTCTGCATTCACCGTCAATCCGCGGGTGGGGGGTTACGAAATGCCTCCTCCTGCCTTATTAATATTCATGAGAAAGTAGATTTCGAGAACTCCGATGAGTATATATTTTGAAACCTGATTGATTGCTACATTAGTTGTATTGAAAATTGCAACCATTTTCACTTACCGATTTCCGAATAGGGAATGTAGGTGAAAATCTGTGCATCTCATATGTTTTCTTATTAAAAGCGTGAATAGCTAAATGTGTAAATTAATGAATATTGCTGTGGCACAGAGTCAAAGTCTTTATGCAAGGTCTGCTTTTTTTATTCATCTAGATCCCAGCTCATAATATATTTGGTTCGCTTTTCATTCAAACATTGCACACCATTTTATGTGAGTGCAATCTGCATTCTGTACAGGGAAATGCACTTAAACTTTATAGACTTCATGGTACCCCAAACCACCTCTTATCTAAATCTCAAATCACGTTTCTACTCCTTTTACTTCCTAAAAGCAGATGTTGTTTAAGCACGTATCACAGTCTCTGGTTGGGGGCCATGCAAGATTTCTGCTGTGTTTTAAACTAAGTGCACATTTTAAACCACCTTTCTTCAGCCTAATACATCAGATCTGGCCTTTTACATTTCAGATAACCTCCCACACTCACTAAATTTAGCATAGTTCACACTACCTTCTCACAAAAGTTGTTAGGAAGTTGCATCTATCTAACATTACTTTTCACATTCAAAGGAGGTATGACACATTATCATTTCTTTGTTTGCATTGACTACGGTGCGAGTTGATGAATGAGTGGGTTAAATAATCACAGTGAAAAAGTCATTACCTAGCATTCTAGTTCTATGCCAATAACAACTGTGCATATTATTTATTCAAATGCATGCTGTGAATCCAGGTTTTTGGGCAGTGCGTATCACACGTAATTTCCTTCCTTTTCACTTACATAATCGCGCTGATTGTCCGCAATAAAAGTTTGGCATAATGATGGGAATTTTGTGTAATACGAGGAAGTGAAATTCCGCGAATTGTGTCAATTTTGCTAAACCTACTTACCGTGCCATTCACATTACAACAGGTAATCAATCACTTTTAATCTGATGATATCAATAAAACATTTTGCCAATCTTCCTTAAAACCTATAAAACCACCATTGACAACTTTTCAATCAATAAAACATTATGATTTCAATATTCTATGAACATGAGCGTTTTTTTACTTTCACCAGGCTTTAATAATAGCCTTAGAACTCACCAACAAAGTTTCCCACTCTCTAGAACCTCTGAGCAAGAGCACAACCTATAAGAGTACTTAGAGCTGTGTGGAAACTCCCCTAGGGTCATCAATTTAACGCAGGATATTTAATGTGTATTTGTAAAGAGCTTTAGAGTGGCTCTTATGGGGGCTGCTGCACTCCTAGCATCTCCACAAACAATTAAGAACATGCATGTGGTGTCTCACCCGCTCTGGGGACCACAATTGGAATATGCAAATTAGACATAGCCCTCAGTAGGGTTTATTAGTGGAGAGGTGTGGCTCACTGGTTAGAGGCGGCAGATCCGTAAGCAGAGAATCGGCCAGGGACCAGGGTTCAATTCCCGACGCGGCAGGGTCGTGGACCAGTGTCAAAAACGGACTCGATAATTCTCGCCTCGGTACCTACTCTAACCAGGAACACACTCGGCAACTCTGGGCATTAGCTTGCCTCATCTCCACAACGGCCCCCCACATTCGCTGGGGATGCCTGGTTTCACCTTGGAGATACCCTGGAGGGACCATCTCACAGGGATAGCCAGGACGGGTTCCCCAGCGGTCTACAGCGCCAGGACGCCTCAGGGCAGCAGTGCGCTTTACAAGACACATACATACATACATAGTGTGCTCCAGGTTCCCTCTGATTGGACTCCTGTGGTAGCCTGTTGATGGGGACACAAGCGGGAAAAGCTGCTGTAGATGGGTGATCTGGTTCCCCTAAGGGCACACACAGCATTAATATTGTGATTGTGTGCTGTGTGGTAAGCCACGAAGCCCCCATGGCCCCTACCAGCCCCCACCTGCTGACTACAGGCAGGAGCAGCAACAATCCACAGGTAGGAGACTAGACACAAGTGTCACTTGCCCCCTCAGACATGGCACGGGGAGGCAGAAGGAGTGCGCAGGCTTACCTCTGCAAAACTTGTGGCCCCCCGGGAAGATGGGGCACACAAGGCCAAACATGAAAAGTGCTCAGTGGTGCTTATTTTGTTGACTAATGGCTCTCTGGGAGATTTGTCTCGAGAGAGGAAACCATTAGGGGAGGGGACAGCACACATGCCCCCTTTCAACCTCCATATTTTTTGACTATCTTTGCACCACCCCTGGGGGGGTTGCCCCCGGGTTCCAATAAGCTTCAGGAGTGGAGCGCTAATGCGCCCATTCTTCGGCAGTGTCCGTGTGGGACTTTGGTTCTTTTGGCATTTTCTCGGCGTCCAGTGTCTTGTGATTCCTTGTTGCCCACTCTAGCCACCCATCAAGGTCTCTTTAGGCTTTTGACCGCCACATGGGCTTATTGGTCAGGGTGTGCCAACCCTGCACAGTTATGTAGCTTTTCATTTTTTTTCAGGAGCCCTGTAATAGGTGCCACAATATATGATCCATGTTGTGACCAGGCAATAAGGATTTGACCATTCAATTTCAATGTGCTAATGAGAATATATCTGAACACCAATGGTTTAGGAATCTCTCACTTTTTAACAAGTGTTAACTCCTTTATCACCATCCTGAACACCTTTTTAAATGCTAATTTTTCGAAAACAGCTGTATGGATTTACACCAACTCACAAAAAGCATGCTTTGTGAGTAAACATCCAACTTTTTACCATATTTGGCGCATTTCCATTCAACATTTATTTCTGTATTTGAGAGCTAAGCATCCTATGAAAATTAACATGGGAAATCATACTTTTTGGATCCCCAATTTTTCTTGGACCCCATTCTAGAGAGATCGGTGCAAAGTGAACAATAAATGCTCTTCCTATGGAACCTAATGACATTGTGGTGACCACCTCTGTGTTATTAAAAAAAAATATATTAAACTATATTAAATGTAAAATTTATTTAAAAAGCTATATAAATACACACATATATATATTACCTACTGGCGGTCGCCAGTAGGTAGTTATAGTTAGGACCACGTTTCCATAGGAAATCCGCAACATTCTATTTTGAATAACTTTGGCGCCGGTCGACGAATCCTCGCGAATTTTTCAAAATAGGTGGGGCGCTACGCTCCGCTCCTACCCTGAAAGTCTCGGGGGGATTCGTCAAGCGGGGGCTGAGATAAAAGGGGGGTCCCAAAACGCATTTTTCCCATGCATTTTTCCATAGGACCTTTAGACAGGGCTACAGCCCGAACGGCTGAACAGAATTACTAGAAATTTGGCAGAGAGGTAGTCCTCAGGTCAAGGAAGTGCCTTTTGTAGGTTTGGTGTAAATCTGTTCAGTAGATTCTGAGAAAATAGCCTTTAAATCAATATATATATCTGAGCCAGCTTACGGTGCGCTTACGGTACGCTTACCGTACGCGTACGGTGGCGTGCGCGAGCGCGATTCTGATTGGCTCTTAGATCTTAGTAAACATTCGAATCGGCCGAAACCAGGAAGCGGCGGCCGCCATTTTCTCTCTCGCACTGAGAGTGATGTTTAAAATATAAAGCACAAAAACATGTAAAGGGGCTGTTTAGACAGCTCCCACACACATAGCAATGTTGAGGGAGTCCCCAAAGATCCCCCAAGGCCAAAAACGGAATTTTTATTTTTTCGCTAATTTCGCCGATTACGCTTACCGTACGCGTACGGTAAAAAATTTTAAAAATAAAAAAATTATCCACACTCTCCCCACCCCGTGTGCAATTGGTGCCCGAAGGTCACCAATTGTGCATGGCTTATTAACGATAAGTTAAACTAAAATATTTAAAAAAAAAAAAAATTAAAAAAAAATTATCCACACTCTCTCCACCCCGTGAGCAAAAGGTGCCCGAAGGGCACCATTTGTGCATGGCTTATAACATATACGAAAAATTAAAATATTACCTTTCAAAACGAAGTGCATCATATGTCCTCCATGTGCGCACGGTGCGCGAAGCGCATCGTGCGTACATGGCCCATCTAGCGTAACGTGGGCACGCGGTGCGCGTAGCGCACCGCGTGCCCACCGTGCGTGCACGGCACTAACTGCGTAAAGTGGGCGCGCGGTGCGCGAAGCGCACCGCGTGCTCACTGTGCGCGCACGGTGCGCGAAGCGCACCGTGCGCGCACGGAACGAACTGCGTTAAGTGGGCGCGCACGCCACGAATGGCGTAAAGTAACTTAGCATTTAAAAAACCGTACAAATTCACTGAAAAAACCATAGGTTTCACACATGTTATAGTTAGCGGAAATTTTACTGATAAAAAACCAATGAAATTCCCCCGTTATAGTTAGTGCAGGCAACTATAACTCACGCGACCGCAATCTTCTGCTGATGACATATGTGTCTTTATGAAAAAAAAATATTTGTAATATATGTATAGCTAAAAATGTATGGAAGAAGACATGGGCAAATAAGTGTCTAAATACAGTATTAGCATCAGCAGAGGATTGCGGTCGCGTGAGTTATAGTTGCCTGCACTAACTATAACGGGGGAATTTCATTGGTTTTTTATCAGTAAAATTTCCGCTAACTATAACATGTGTGAAACCTATGGTTTTTTCAGTGAATATATATATATATATATATTGTCACTATATCTTGTCCTTCTCCATATAGCTGGGGAGTATCGGCAGAAAGTGAGGCGGCTCATTCTGTAAAATTCACTTTTATCCCACTTCAAAAAACAGGGGCCCACACTTCCAGAGGCTTCCTGCTCAAAGTCTTTATTTTCTGTATTGACTGGCTACCATAATGCGTTTCAGCCACTCTAACGGCCTTGCTCACACATAGAGACACCAATTTTTCTTTACTTTATAAACATTCATGTGATTTTAAAAATCATAGACCGAGAGAACATCTTATATATTTTCGCATTTCACTTACTAATTAAACTGCACAGTGCTTAAATATATACAACCTAAAACAACTAAATATATCACTTTGTATAACATTGCTGAGTAACATTGGAAATTTGTAAACTTAAGGCGCCTTCTCTTCTCCAACAAAAAGTAACTGTTTGTGTAAAAATGATCAAAACCTGAACATCTTAAATGATGCCTAATTTTATCCATCCGATAAAATATATAATGCATCAATTTAAACATAATTTTCGAAAAGCAAATTTATGCCATATATGATATATACGTTTCAAACTTGTTTATGTATACCCATCACATACAGAAAAAAGCAAAAAAAAAAAAAAAAAATGCTAATTTTGCTTGCAGATCAACCAATTAATACACAACTTTACTATTTCCATATCTCTCCCAAGTGGGAAAACTTCAGGTAATTGTCTTCTGTTTTATCAGGTATGCCCAGATATGAAGCCTAAAGTGTTGCTTCCCACTAAAAGTATCCAATTTACATCTTAATTCCCATCTGAAGGTATCAAAAACCTTATAGATAGGTGTACAAATTCTCTTCTATGTTAAGCCCTCCTGGGGTCTTACTTAAGCTCTAAGATGTATTTCAATTCAAGTTGCCTCAGTATGTTTTTCTCTATTCCATACTCTGTATTTTCTGGTTATACAATCAATCACAAGGTATTGTTGAACTATTTTCTTACCTGCATGTACTTCATCAAAATGACATCTCATAGGGTATGTTTTGTCTTTGTTTTTAATAGCCCTTACATGTAGAAGAATACACTTCGAAACATGGGGGTCTATTATGATGTAGGGCGTATCACCACCGCCCGCATGGTGGTGGCGATCTGCCCTACATCATACCCCGCCCGCCACCCATTTCCCCCGCCACCCATTTTCCCCCACCATATTAGTATGGTGGGGGGACCCCGGCGGAAGGAAAGACCGTCCGCCGATTTTCCGCTGGTCGACCAGTCGACCTGGCGGAAAAGGGGCTGCATATGGTGGCGGTGTCTGCTAGACACCGCCATCCCTATTAGCATGGGTAGCAGTGCAGGGCTTTCCATGATGGAGACCCCGCCATGGAAAGCCAGGCGGAGTTTGCTTTCGGGGGCCCGTTGCACGTCACCAGGGTATTGGGGGAGTGGGAGGTGCACATGGGGGGTACCTATGGTACCCCCCTACATTGTCACGGACAAGGTGGCAGGCACTGTGCAGTGCCTGTCACCTTGTGCATTGTGGCGGGCGGTGTTCACAATGATGGAAATAGAGGATGCCACCGCAACGGTGGTGGTGGTATCTTAATTGCTGGTGCGGGACCGCCGCACCACCGGCGGCCGGTCCCAGCACCGCTAGGGTGGCGGGCGGACGAAAGACCACCTGCCATCCTAATAGGCCCCATGGTGTTTAGTGCTTCCCACATAAATGAGGGAGCACGGGTACGTTAAAATCTGTTCTGCAATTATAGGCACTCAATACCTTCACCGGTGTGCTTCAAAATGGAAAAGAAAACTCAATCTTACTCATACCATATTGGCAAGCCTTGCATTTCTTACAGTTGATAAACCCTCAGCTTTTCTCTAACCAGTGAGTTTTACTACTCAGGAGTAGATTTCGCTAATTTGTCTCTCATAGAATTTACTCTTTTACATGTTATAGTCAGTTTTTTAGGTACTAGTTTCCCAATTATTGGATCATTTCTGATTAGATGCCAAGTTTTACTCGTTATTCTCTGTATTTTTTTCCATTCTGTGCAGTATATGGTAATAAACCTACTCCCTGGAATTATGTCTCTCTTTTTATGTCTACTGAACAGAATATCTTCCCTTTTTTTTTGATTGACCCTTTATCTAGCAGCTTCAACTATTTCTTGTGAGTAACCTTTCTGTAAAAATGAGTTTGCCAATTCTGATTGTGCTTGATTTTGCTCCTACAGTTCACTATAGTTTCTTCTCAATCTGAAGTTTTTTCCATAAGGTATCTTTCTTTTCAAACTGTCTGGATGGAAACTACTTGCATGCAGAATCGTATTACCTGCTGTTGGCTTCCTAAACACCTTGGAATGTAATTTGTTATCGTTTATATAGATTGTCATATCCAAAAGGTCTACTTCTACATCATTTATTTTGCTTGTAAATCTTAGGTTCAACTCATTGTCATTTAGCTTCACCGCAAAGTTTTGGGCACTCTCCATAAACCCCCTCCAGATTAAAAAAAGTCCTCTATGCAGCATACCCAGAGCATTACATGTTGTTACTATTCCTCATAAAATTCGTTTTGGAGCACCTGCTCCTCCCACCATCCCATATGCAAATTAGCATAGCTGATGTGAAGCAGGTACCCATCACCGTACCAGTCAGTTGTTGGAGCAATTCCTTATTCAATAAGAAAAAGTTATTTGTTAAACACCACCATATCATGTTGAGCAACATCTGTGTATGTTGGAATACATTTAACAGTCTTGCATGAAGAAAGTGCTTAAAACAGCTCTCGATCCATCATCATGACATATGCTTGTATAAAAAGATGATACATCTAATTTCATTAATATAAAATCATCTTCCCATGTTATATCATAAATACATTTCAGAAAGTCACCAGTGTGTTATTTATGACGGCAATGATTTTACATAATCCTGCAGAAAACAATCTACGTATCTTGATATAGTTTTTTAAAATCCCATCAATAGCCAATATGGTGGTCTGTTTGAATTTGTATGTATTTTTTGGTGTAAGGAAGAATACAGGGTGATTACAAGCCCATATTTCACCATTCCACCATCTCCTTGTGAAACTTGATCTTTGCTTCACTCATTGTTTGACTGTTTAACATGTTACAACATTTAACTGCCTGTATGCCTGCTCCATGTATATTGTAAGGGAGCACAGCACTATGGGCCACATTCATCAAGGGAAAAACCGGTCGCAAACAGGCAGATTCTCAGAATCTGCCCCTTTGCGACCGGTATTTTAGAATTTGGGATGCATCATCCCAAATGCAAAAATCGCAATTTGCGATTGCATTTAAGGAATCGCTAATTGTGATTCCTTGAATGCAGTGCAAGATGCCATTTAAAATAGCGATTTGGATATTGGGGTCCGCTAATTACCGAAAAATTATACCTGCTGGTAATGAGCAAAAACCTTTAAAAAATGCACTAAAGTGCATTTTTCCAAGTTCCAGGTTACACACACACATGCCCTTGGGGCATGTGTGTGCGCAACATGTGTTCACATATTAATTTCAGGGGTGCAACAGGGTGTCCTTTTGGCACCTTTGCACCCTTGCAATTGCATGCGCAATTTACGAGTACCTATTGGGTACTCGCAAATTGCACATGAAATTTCTATTGATTCCTATGAGCCTCTAGGCCCATAGTAATGAATGGGTAGCAATTCCTTAATTGTGTCTCGCAATTTGCGAGTCGCAATTAAGGAATGTTTAGGAATCTCTATTTTATTAGGGATTCCTACATGCATTTGCATTTGCGATTCCTTATTAGCGAATCCTTATTTTTCACTAATAAGGAATCGCAAATGACATTTTTGATGCATGTGCCAGAATATTTCCTCTTTTATCTGCCCCACTTATCAGAACAACATTTTTTAAAATTTACATATTATATCCTTATATGTCTTCTGAGTTTATATTAGACTTTTCTTTTTGTGCCCTATTTTAGAATAGAGTTCCTTAATGTCCTGTGTTACTATGTCAGAGTAGATATCAATCCCATCTCTCAGCATCACCGGGCAAAAAGTTAAAGGTGGTTTAAATTTGTCAAGATGTATCCATAAACATTCAATTGCAATGATTAGATTGAACTGATTACATTCTTAGGAAAATGCTATTCAAGTTTTTGATACAAACCAAACTTAAACTACACAAATTTTAGACATTCTAAAGTTGTAGTTATACCTTAAATTTATCATTCATGAACCAGTTTCAAATTAGTACCTCAATGCACAGTGTTGCAAACTTGTTAGCCACAATACATTAACTATAATTCGACACTCTACCATGCACAGTGTTCTCTCAAATGATTTCATTTGTGATGTCATAAGTGCTGTTAAAATTGCTTTGATTTTATATGGAATAAGTGATATAATATGAAATGGAATAAGCAGTGCATTGCAAAGGCATGAGTTATAGCAAATGTACTTTGGCTAGCAAGTTGGCAACACTATGAACTGAGCTGCCTGAATTATACTATTTCGAAGGTGGTGCATACATTATAAATTTAAGGTATAACTATAACTTTAGAATTTCTAATGTTTGTTCAGTTTAAGTTTGGTTTGTATAGAAAGAGTAAATACAAATATAGTAATTCGAAGGTGGTGCATTAATTATAAATGTATGGTATAACTACAACTTTAGAATTTCTAATGATTGTGTAGTTTAAGTTTGGTTTGTATAGAATGACTAAATAAAGTTGCCCTAACTATAACTAAGTTTTAACCTTTGTTTTTTTTCACAGAATTTGAATGTTTCTAAATTTTGTATAATTTTTTTTTTAAATCATAGAGTGAAGTGTCGTCAAGTGGAGTATTGTTAAGTGCAGTGTCATATAGTATACTGGAGGACAGTGTTGTGTAGTGAAGTGGTATACAGTGAAGTGATGTAGATGGGAATAAAGTAGAATGACGTAGAATAGAGTGGTTAAAAGTGGATTGGGGTGGACTACAATTGCGTAGAGTGGATGAGTTTGGATGGAGGGGAATACAGTGGTGTAGAGTCATGTAGCTTAGAGGGGAATAGCAGAGTCGAGTGGTGTACAGTGAAATACCATACAGTAGAGGAGTGTAGAGTAGAGTGGCATACAATAGAGTTGCGTAAAAAGGTGTGGCAAAGAGTAGAATAGCGTAGAGTGTAGTGGCATGTTGTGGAGTAGATAAGCGTAGAGTGGAGTGGCATAGAGTGGAATAGCATAGATTGGAATAGGTAGAGTGAAATGGCGTAGAGTCAAATGGAGTAAGCTTAATTTGGGCATGTGTAACAGTAAATGTAAAAATACCTTTCATTGTATGGAGGTAAGCTCAATGTTACTTTGATATTCTAGATCGTGAGTGCACATTTTTTCGGAATTGTGCTTCACATTTATCCTAATATTTAATACATTTTTGGGGTAGTCTGGCTGAGTTGAGATCCATATGAGTTCTGGAGGGCCAATTGCGGTCAATTATTGACCTGGTTGAAGGTGGAGAGTTGGATGAAGCTCCTGATAACAATAACTGGAAGGTTGGCCATAGCTAAAATGGTAGTTCTCCCCAAATTCCTCTACCTATTCCTTAACCTTTCACTCCCGTTGCCATTTTGTTGTTCGGCGACAGCTCCGGTCTTGTTTGGTGGCATTTGCGTCAAATAGGAAACAACTCAGGATTGCATGGGAGATATTAACGCTCCTTTTTGAGCAGGGTAAACCAGGAGCACCGGACATGGATTTATATTACTACAGAGTCCAGGTGCAACTTGTTTATTACTGGCTATTTCCTACACAATTCCAGGATCATACTGCACCTGAGCACGATCATGTCACTCCGTGCCCCCTACAGGTGGCACTATACCAGACCCCTAGTCATCCAAAAACAATGGTTGATACAGTTGGCTGCACAGTGTGGTAGTGGTGTGAACTGTGGCACCAGGCCCGGTTGGACAATCTTTTTTCCCCTTCGGTCCAGCTCCTTGGGCATCCCTCCCTTCCCATTGGGTTTGATGCTGGTACCTGCAGCAGATTGTGCCATTTACAGCTGTCCACTACGGGTGCAGTTTATCCGAGTGGAACCTTCATTACACCACAACAAGCCTTGCAGGGTCCCGACAACACTATGCTGGACATAGTTACATACTACCAGCTGCTTGCGGCTGTTTGTGCGGTCCATGATTCCTTTCCTGAGGCCCCCCTCATTTCAGGTCCTTGAGGCCACCCTCATGTGTCCCTACATTGCAAGCTTATCACTAGGCTATATACTGGTATGCAGGAGATGGCGCCAGTTCTGATCCTTGGTGCTAGGCAGGGGTGGGCTTACGCTCTTGTGACTACCATTACAAAGGACCAATGGAGAGTCTGTTGCACTCAGTCCTGAGTGCTCTTGCCCAACTACAGGCTGCATTTTGTTCATTTTAAGTATCTCCAAAGGCTATACCGCACTGCGTACAGCTGCATAAGTTGTGCCTTCATGAGAATGCACACTATGTGTGCTGTTCAGTGCCCTGTGCTGATTTCCTACACTTGGAATGGAATTGCATGGGGTTGGTGCACTTCTGGCTCACTGTCTTTGATACCATTGAAGAGATTATAGGCCACACCCTGAAGTGCTGCCAGGATCTGTAAAGATGGTTCCCCTAGAAGTGCGAAGATTGACAGGGCTCTTACTTTTGCTTACTAAGTGGCATGTGGCAATGCAGTGGGGCCGCTGCCCAGAGTCGCACCAGGCCGGATGGCTACAGGATGTAGCTTGCTGTCAGGAACAACTGAGCACCTACTGGGAGATGATGCCTGCAAGGTCTCATCTTAAAGATATCTGGTTGTCTTTGGAGTTGTTTGTAAGTGCATGTCATGAGGTGTGGGCGGAAGCTGCTGCTCCAGACACAGGGGAAGCTGACTATATGATGATCCACCCTGACACATACCGAGTTCACATGAGAGGAGCCTGTGTTTGCTCAATGCTGGCTGCGCCCACGTCATGTTCTCATGAGGATTACAGTAGGATCTCTACTAAATGATTTCCATTCGTACCTGCCTTGCTGGGTGGCTGTTTCCCCCAGTTCTAACTTTTTCCTTTTCCCTATTGGTTATGTTGGAGAGAGATACGGAGATTGCAATGCTACTGACTGAACCTGTGATCTGAGTAAGCTCTCTGGTACTGGTTTGGATACTATTTTGGCATGGATTTTAATACTGTACTTTGTATCTCTGTCTGAAGTTTCAATAAAGAGAAATGTAATAAAAATTTAACAAACAACTGTAACTGGTGCAATATAGCACAAATTTGGTTGAGATTTCAGAAATGTTATTGTGACCACATACAGACTCATTTTGGAACTTAATGTTGAATAAAGGCAGTGCATTTGTGACTCTTATATATATGAAGCTGCTAGTCAGTTGCTAACTGTAAGGAAACAGGCCATTCGTTGTATGGCCTTCACAAGTAAAGGGTCCACATTCACCTCTTCACTGGGAAACAAATACAGCATTGTAGCACTTGAGTCTCTCAGGCTTGCAAAGCAGAGCTGTCCAAGGCCTACTCAAGGAAGGAGGTATGGGGTAGTAATCACCATTGGCTGACAAAATAATAACCCTCAGTAAATAAATGTTCAATCTTTGCTTTTTCTTTAGAAAAGACAAAGTACATTTATTACACACAAACCTATTAATACTCTTGGCTGTCAGCTAGAGCACCCCAGCCAAGATCGTCCATGAGGAATTGGCTCTGGTTTTTATCTCAGATCTTATACGCATTTGTCCTTGCTCCTTTGGTGCTCTGTTTGACAGAAAGAGGATCTCCACCTGAACAGACATGTCCTTAAGGATTGTTTGATCCTGGATGGGTCTGCTCGGAACACATGGATTTCATACAATAAGAAAGTCTTTTTTCAAATTGGGCCACACAGACTTGTTCCTTGACCCCCAGAGTACTGTGAAAAAGGACCTAATATAGGTGAAGCAGGAATGTATCCAGAAAGTGGCAGCTGAGAGGGAATACTTTGCCTTAGCCAAACAGTAATTTCAAGCCTTTGTCTTGGATACATCAGTCCCAGGAATAGAGCCTTACATCTCCCTGGACATGTCCAACCATCATTGATGCATCTTAATGTTCCTGAGACTGAACACCTTCCATCAGCTGTTAATCCCCAAGGGTGTTTGGTTCTCTCAATTTACCCTACCTCCTTGTCCATGTGACCCTGTTTCCACTTGCACCTCTATGCACTTAGATCTGTTGTGTCCTAAGTTCTCTACTCTGCGTCGCAAATTTTAAGACCCATCCTAGTTGCATGGGAATACAGGCAAATTAGACCAGCCTATTTATATCTGCAACTTTTAGCCATTTCCAAACTATGTGTTTTTGTTTGTCATTTTCCATCCGGGGCCCTAAGTGCATCTCGCTAGCACTGTAATTTTCCTAGATTTATATGCAGGATTTTTGTTTGTACAAACCTAATGTACCAATGTAATTGATGTTTGTATATATTCTGGTCGACGACTTGACAGCTTTGACTATAAAATTGCTCGATTTAACTGACTTTTGTTTTCAATGTACACTTGTATGATTTTCTTTAAGTGTCAAATAAAGGTGGTTTTGATTGATACTATGCAGCAATTTAAAAATATACATAAGGCTGGTGGATATACCTTTGGCAACATTACATTTGACCCCTAAAGTGCCATAACCTCAAAATTCACAGTATCCCCCCATGTACAGTAAAGCACATATAGAGGGAGGTGGCACTTTACGTCAGGCAAATGTTACCACAATTGAAGACCAGAATCGAATGTTAGAATACCTAATTTTGAACGGACTTCAGTAACGATAATCCATCTGAACTTATTATGAGTAATCAAGCATTGCAATCTCATGCTCACATTGTCCTTATAAAAGCATTGCAGCCTTTTTGGAATAAGTGTTACTCTCACCAATAACAACACTTTTAAATGAAGCATTCTAAATAACATCTTTGAATGAAGCATAACTTAAAACATTGTGAATGATACTTTAAACAAAGCATTGTTTAAACCATTGAGAAAAATACTTAAAAATAAAGCATTATTAGAACATAAAGTATGCATCTGTATGTTTTTTTAACAATCTTCTGGCCAAATTAAATATAACCACAGAGTCAGCACATAGAGGCCACCTCTCTCCCAGCTGTAGAGCAAATTTCCCAGCCTTGTGAGTACTGGAAGCAAAAAGAAAAGTTTGTACTTTTTTATAAATTTCCTAGGGGGATCTGCTGCACTCTTATAGCTCTCCCACATGCTCTTCCTCAGGAGCAGGTCCTCTCTAGCTCCCCTTGCTGGCTGTCAGGTGCCTTCTTCCATTTGGCCCAGCCTGAGGATCGTCCTCTGCCCTTGGGTCCCAGCCTTCTGGCTTAGTGCTCATTTCTTTTGCGCCCTATCCTAGGCCAGCATGCCAACACTTTTTCCTGCTTCCCTCTTCCCGCTTCCCCAGCGCCCCTCCCAGGACCTACTTAAAGGAGGCCACAGCACCAAAGGCAGGCTCATCTGCGCCCGTCTGAGCCTGCACCATGCCCAGCACAGGAACACTGGCCCTCTAGCTACCCACAGGTATTCTTTTGCAGATCTTCAGGCCCTGGACCCTGGACAACTCAACAACTGCTGCCTTGCATCTCCACACTCCACAGTGGGACCATTCACCTGCCACTGATGTCTCTTCACCTGCAAACTAGAACTACCCGCCCACACAGAAACCCATGCCGCCTCCACCACATCAGTCAACACCACCCCAGAACCACACCGGTGTCTCCTGATCAACATAAGCTTGCTCTTCAAACACACCACCGAAGTCTGGGACACCATCTCCACCCTTGATGTGACTTTCATCACAGAGACATGGCTTGATCCCTCTTCGCCCCCTGACATTGCCACCCTGACACCCAACAGCTACAGATGAAACACCAGGACTCACCAACAAACACGGAGGTGGAATTGCTATCATCCACAAATAATCAATCCTCTGCACCCCCACCAACAATGAAACTACATTGACCATGAAACACCTGAATTTCTAACTCCACTCCAATGACAAAACTACAGTCAAAGCTCAAAGGCACCCTCAGGACCACAGACTGGCCTCTGCGACACCATCACAGACTTCATCGCCCCACTCATCATCGAATCCAAGCACTGCATTTTCCTCAGAGATCTCAACTTTCACCTGGAAGACCCCACAGATATGAACTCAGCCAACCTCTGGGAATGAATGTACAACGTCGGACTCACCCAGTTGGTCACATCCCCCACACACAGAGCTGGACACTAGCTTCACATCCTGCAACAGAGTCAAATACAGCCCTATCACAGAACTCACCTGGACCAATCACTCCATCCTTCACTTCACCATCGCAGGGACACCTAACACCACCCCCAATCAGCCCAGTACCTCCTTCCGCAGCTGGAGCAAAGTGACACAGAACCAATGGATAGACACCCTCAATATCACCCAGCCCAACACTCTAACCAACCTGAAACAGGCAGTCGAGAACTTCAACACCTGGCTCACCAGCGCAAATCACCGAGTTGCCCCCATCAAATCAGCCAAATCTTGCAGATCCACCAAACAAGTCAGCTAGTAAATTCTAGAACTCAGCACAATGAAATGCAGCTGCAAACAACAAGAGAGAAGATGGCACACTAGCAGAGATGATACAGACCTAGCCACCTTCAAGTCAGCCCTCAACAAATACCACCAACAACAGAAAGACGTAAAAAAGGAAGCCCTGGCAGACCGCATGAGATAAGCGCAAACCACAACAAGAAACTCTTCACCATCGTCAGGGAGTTCTCCTACTCAACAGACACTGAGAACACAATCCCTCCCTCTCAGGATCTCTGCAACGCCCTAGCAAATCACTTCCACTACAAGATATCCACCCTCTACCAGAACATTGAGCCCCAACCTACTGACCTCCTCAGCCTCCCCACTCCTACAGAAGCCTCCCCCGACTAACATTTCACTGTATGGGAACAATTTACCACACCAGATACCAAAGCCATAATGAAGTCTATTTACTCAGGAGCACCCACCAACCCCTACCCCCAGAGCCTCTTCAACCTAGGAAGCAACGAGATCAGCCACCAACTCACTACCATCCTCAATGCATCCATCACCACAGCCACCTTTCCCGATGCATGGAAACATGCAGAGGTCAGACCTCTCAAGAAACCCTCTGCAGACTCCAGAGATCTCCAGATCTACTGACCAGTCTCACTACTCCCCTTTCCTGCCATAGTCCTTGAAAAGGCCATCAATCATCAGCTGACTCAACACCTAGAGAGAAAGAACCTTGCTGGACACCTTCTAATCCGGTTTCCGAGCCAACTACAACATCAAGGCCACCTTAATCGCTGCCACGGATGACATATGCACCCTACTCAACAGAGGAGAATCAGCTGACCTGATCCTTCTCAACCTCTCTGCATTCTTCAACACCGTTTCCCATCACACACTCATCAAGAGACTGCACCAGATTGGAATTAAAAGGAGATGCACTCAGATGGATTGCATCATTCCTCACAGGATGCACAAAGACAATCTGTCTCCCCCCTTCACCTCAGAACCCATGATCACCACATGCCACGTCCCCCAAGGTTCATCCCTCAGCCCCACCCTCTTCAACATGTACACAACTTTTTAAACCGACATCGTCATCACCCATGATATCAACATCATATGCTTGGCCGACGACACCTAGCTTATCCTCTTGCTCTGAGCTCACCCCACCACAATGAAGACCAACTTCCTCAATTGCATTAAGAACGTCGCAGCATGGATGAAGGAAAACTGTTTGAAGCTCAAAATGGAAAAGATCGACATGCTGATCTTTTGCAACCATACTCCCCTCTGGAATGACACCTGGTGGCCCACTGAACTTGGACCCACACCAAAACACAACTTCCGCAACTTAGAGATCATATTGGACACAGTGCAGGCACACCGAGGGAGTGCTGCGGGGTGGTAGGCGGGAGAGGGGCAGTGTGGGGGCGTTAGTGGAGTCAGACATACGACGGACAGGAGTAAGGTAAGTAATTAAATAAATACAACTATTTACCTTGCGCGCACTGCATCGCCAACGTGGCGATGCAGTGCGCGCAAGGTAAAAAGTTGTATTTATTTAATTACTTACCTTACTCTTGTCCGTCGTATGTAGGGCTCCACTACCCCTCACCCTGCCCCGCACCCACCCTGCCCCACCGCCCAACAGCACTCCCTCGGTGAGCCGCCACTGATTGGACATAATACTCATCATGAAACGACAGATCAACACAGGCTCCTCAGACTGCTTCCACACCCTCCGCACGCTCCAAAGAATCTTCAAATAGCTCCCCACAAGCAACAGGAAAACAATCATTAAAGCTCTAAATACCAGCTCTGATCCTCAGCTAGGGTTTCAAATATTTTAGCATAACTTGGGCTCCATTGTGCCATTTTGCAAAATCTTGGGATCATTTTTCTTCTGGTGATGAGCCATAGTCACCTGGAGCCTATTCCCCTTAAGCCTCCTGTCTTCTAAGATGGTACACTTTACAGGGGGATGGTTCCATTGGTTCCCTGTGCCAGCCTTTCTACTGTATCACCTCGTGTGATTCTTTTCCTCCTGAGTTTAGAAGTCCAGTTCTTCCCCTATGTGGGCAACAAGGGGTCTAGCTTCCCTGATCCTGGGGAGATACCCACTGGTGCTGAGATCAATTGTACCTCATCCAGTCCCACTCCAACTCCCAAAAAAATCACCCTTGCCCCTTGTGCAAGCCTTTTTAAGTGGGGAAGAAAAGTTTTAGAAACCAGGCACCCCATGTCAATCCTAGAGTGCTACATCACTTCTCTGTCCCTGTCCCAACCCTCCTGCACAGCATGCTGGGACCATTCCCGATGTCATCATCCAGGAGGCACTGGTCACATCACCTCTAGGGACCTCAGCTGTGCCCCTTTCTGACATCACTACTAGGGTCTTTTTCACCAAAACTTCAAAGAGGAGCCTCCTCCTGTGTTGGCTCCAGCGGCCTGGGTGCCTCCTTCCTTGACTGGGCCTGAGCTGTCCCATCCCTGGTACAATGTGACAGGTAATTGATAGATGCAGATTTTCCTTCCCACCCCTCCTACTCAGGAGCTGATTAAAGCACTGTTAATTGATCCCTTTGTGTGGAGAGGCCTTTGCTCTTCCTGCTGGTGAGCAATGCAATTACCTTGGCCCAGCAGGGTGACAAAAGGTGTGGGCTTTGATCCTGAGCTGAGCCAGAGAAATAGGACAATTCTGCATTGCCCATCACTGTACAGAAATCTTTTTGGAACTTGGACTTTGTAGGCCAAAGGGAAGTAAAACTGCACTCTAAGGCAGATTCCCCCATAGATGTAAAGTAAAGTGGCACTGCAGACAAAACAGTCAACCACACTGACTTTCCCTATGAGTGTTCACTAATATTATAAGGCCTACCCTAGGTCAAATCTAACTCTGCAGAACCCTCTACACCAGGCTACATTACCTCTACGTCCCTCGTCCTCGACCCAGTCATAACTAATGAGGTATTCCACTTGACAGGAAACAGAACAGGAAACGCTTTTAGGCTCCACCCACCCTCCCTCCCGTCAGGGGCTATAATTACACAGCCAACAGAAAGCACTTCCTGTTTTGTTTCCTGTTAGTGGACCTGATGGGAGCGCTGGGGTAGGTGCTGGGCACTTACCTGCTTCGTGTTGTCCTGTGGTTTCCTCCTCTGCTGGGCTCTGGGGGCGCTCATGGACCTTCGTGGGAGTTCCTCGAGTCGGGCTGCTGGACTTCCTGGACTCTTTCAGGCTCCTGGATGCCGGTTCTGCTGGGCTGCGCTGGCTTCCTGGGATCCTGCTCCTTCCCTGCTCTGGGGCCCGCCACTTTTTCAGAAAGTGTCACTCTATATCCCTGGCCTTTCATTTTCACTGTTTGCTCGGTCTGATGTGTAGGCAAATGGTTTTCCTTCAGTGAGGTTGGGAAATTTGTTTCCTTCCTTGGCGTCTATTTTTTCCTGCCCGGTCACCGGCTTTTCAGGAGCGCCCGGGGTGGGGTCCGGGCGCTCCATATGCGGGCTGCCTGAGCTGGGACCAGATTTTGCCAATTCGGAGCGCCTGGGTTGGATCCGGGCACTCCGTGCTGTGTGTCTCCCGGGGAGCACTCGGGTTGCACCGAGTGCTCCGCGTTGGTGTTCTGGAAGCCTTTTGTTGCGGGGCACCCGGGTTGGGGTCCGGGCGCTCCGTGTGCATTCTTCTTTGGGAGTGCTCGGGTTTGCCCCGAGTGCTCCGCGGTTCGAGCTGCTCTGGGCGGGGCCTTTGTTGTGGAGGGCTCGGGTGGGGTCCGGGCGCTCCGTGTGGGGCGGTGTCTCGGGAGCACTCGGGTTGGGTTCCGATTGCTACGCTTTCCTTTGCCTGGGTACCGCTGCCATTGATGCGCCAGGGTGGGCTCCGGTTGTGCTTTCATTTCGTTGTTCTTCCTGCTTTCATGTGTCGTTTGGTGCCTTCGGCGGCCGCGCACTGTGTCATTTTATGTTTGGGGTCCTGGCCACGCCCCCTCCCACCTCGCTTTAGGTTTCTTCACAGCTGTGTTTGTTGGGGGCGGTTTCCTGCTTCTTTTGTTTAAAGGGAGGGGGGTGTCGCCTTCAGTTCTGTTCTGCCTTTGATTGGCTTGTTGGGTTCCTGGCTTTGGTGTTGCTTCATTTGCTGTTTGTTCCTGATGGGGAAGCATCACAGATAGCGGAAGCATGTGTCTCCTGTTTCCTCTTCCTCTTCCCTTGCGGACAGTGGGGATTCTGCCCCAGCGGGGAAGCGCGCCAAGTTGGCTGACGGCAGATTGAAGCGCCTGATTATGGAGACTTTGTCTGATCTGAAGTCCTCCAAGAAGTCTACTGGGAGTCGTTCTGGTGGGGGCGTTGCCCTCTATTTGGACATTTCTTCTTCCGATTCTTCTGGTGACGCTTCCTTGGGGGCAGTGGATCTGAAGGGCAAATATGTTTCCAAAGAATTGTTGCCTGACTTACTTTCTCATGTGCGTGAGAACATGGGTTTTCCTGATGATGCTGTGGCCAGTACTTCCGCTGTTTTGCCGCAATTTCGGAAGCCTGTTGCTACTTCTCTTCCTATTCATCCCTTTGTGATGGATGTCCTCTTGAATGAGTGGAAAGACCCGGATCACATTATGATGCCGCGCTTCATGTCAAAGCTTTATCCGTTGCAGGACATGGAGGAGTCCTTTCCTGAGTCTGTGCATGCGGATTCCATTGTCGCGAGTTTGGTTGGTCGTCCTTCAATGGCGGATGATAACATTCTTCGTGATGGTGTGGATAAGAAGATTGACTCTGCATTGCGGAAGTCTTATGCTGGTTCTCACCTCGCCATCCGTTCTAGTGTCTATGGGGCTTATGTCTTTAAGACATTGTTTTCCACGATGCAGGAGGGCGGCTCTTGCCCGGACTTGCTGGAATCCATGGACCGTCAGGCTGAATTCCTCTCGGACATTGCCTTCAATTCTGTGCACGCTTCTGCCTTGTCCTGTGGTTCCTCTATCGCTGCTCGTCGCAATCTGTTGCTGAAGGGTTGGAATACGGATGCCGCCCAGAGGTCCATGGCTTTGCGTTTGCCCTTTACTGGCCCTCGTCTCTTTGGGGACACTCTTGAGAATAGGCTGCATAAGGTGTTCAAGGAGCGTAAACATTCTTTTTCCTTCCGTCGGCAGCCTTCTCATAAGGATTTTTCCTTTTTCTCATGCCAAGACTTCATCAGCCTTCCAGGTTTCAACAGTCCTCCTTTAAAGGCCCGAGGGGTGCTGGTAGGGGTTTCCCTTGGAAGTTCCAGAAGAAGCCTCCCCATGATGCTGGACCAGGGCCACAGCGTTCCTGACTATGCTGATCCGGTCGTGGGTCCCGCTGGTGTGGTGCCCGAGGTTGGTGGGAGGTTGCGGTTGTTCCTTCCCGCTTGGCGTCTGACGACCTCTGATCAGTGGGTGCTGGATGTCCTGGAACGGGGGTATCGGATCGAGTTTCAGTCCCTTTCTCCTCCCTCGGGCATGGTGCGGACTCCGACTCCCTTGTGCCAGTCCCGTCGTCAGTCCTTGGTGGACGGTGTTCGCGCTCTGTTCTTGAAGAAGGCGATTGTGCCCGTTCCCTGGTTGGAGTGGGATCTGGGGACCTATTCGATTGTTTTTCTGGTTCCAAAGGTCACAGGAGGGTTTCGGATTGTCATCAATCTCCGGAGTCTGAACTTGTTTGTGCAGAATATCCCTTTCAAGATGGAGATCTTGCAGAGAGTTGTTCCTTTGATTCAGGCCAGCTGGATGTTTGCTACTCTGGATCTCCAGGACGCTTATCTTCATGCGCCTGTGGCTCTGGAGGATCAGATGTTCCTGCGCTTCTGCCTGCTGGGTCATCATTGGCAGTTCTGTGTCCTTCTGTTTGGCCTCCGGTCCGCTCCCCAAGTGTTCACCACGGTGGTTGCTCCCTTGGTGGCCCATCTTCACCTCCGGAGAGTGTCGGTGTTCCCCTACCTAGACGATTGGCTGCTCCAGGCTCCTTCCCCGGATGTCCTATTTCAGCACCTGTCCTTGACCTTCCTTACGCTAGAACAGCATGGGTTTCTTGTGAACTTTCCAAAATGCCAGCTCCTTCCTGCTACACGGCAGACTTTCATAGAGGCCGTCTTCGATTCAGTCCTGGGCAAGGTGTTACTGCCGGATTCCCGGATTCAGTGTCTTCAGTGCCTGTTGCAGAGCTTGTTGTCCTGGGCTGCGGCTCCCCTCCTTCAGTGGCTCGCGGTTCAGGGTCATATGGCTGCTACTGTGTTCACGGTGCCCTGGGCCAGGGTTCATCTTCAGCCTCTGCTGTGGCATCTTCAGCGTTGGCTGCCATTTCCGGTTTGGGACTATGCTCTCTCTGTGCTGGTGTCTCTGGAGGTGGTGTCCGCTCTCCGGTGGTGGCTGGATTCCTCCAATCTCTCCAGGGGGATGTGGATTCGCCTGCCACCTCCATTGGTGTTGACGACGGATGCCAGCGTGTCCGGTTGGGGGGCTACTCTGGGTCAGTGGTCTGTTCAGGCTCGTTGGCTCCGGGTGGAGTCCCGGCGATCGTCCAATTGGAGGGAACTGTCTGCTGTGGACCATGCTCTTAGTTTCTTCCAGGCTCGTCTGCTGGGGTGCAATGTCCTGGTGAGGTCCGACAACTCAGTGACTGTGGCTTACATCAACCACCAGGGCAGTACTCGCAGTCCTTCGTTGAATTTGGTGGCCTGTGCAATTGTGGGTTGGGCAGAGTGTCATCTTCTGGCCATCTCTGCTCAGCATATCCGGGGTGTAGACAATGTGGTGGCGCAGGTTTCCATCTTCTCTGACCCTGTGTCTCTCCCACAGGCTTTTCCGGTTGATCTGTCGGAGGTTCGGGACTCCCCAGCTGGACTTGTTTGCCTCCCGGGCCGATGCCCAGCTCCCCCTCTTTTGTTCTCGGACTCCAGAGTTGGGTGCTTGGGGGGTGGAGGCGTTGTCTCTTCAGTGGCACCCTTGGTTGCTGTACACCTTCCCCCCCTTCCCCCTGATTCCTGCCTTCTTGCTGAAGGTCCAGCGGGTGGGTGCCCGGGTGGTGGTGGTCTTGCCTCACTGGCCGTGGAGGTCCTGGTTCCCGTTGTTGTTGAGCAGTGGGCCCACCTTGGATTCTTCCCCGCTACCCGTCTCCCCTGAGGTCTCCCTCTCCCACCCTCCTGGTCCCTCTCACCCTGGCGGTCTGGAGGTTGATAGGTTGTCTCTTGGAGTCCAGGGTTTGCCTGATCACCTCATCACTGTGATACAAGGGTCTCGTAGGAGTTCCACTTTGTTCCTACTCTAAGCATTGGGCTTCTTTCTCCTCCTGGTGTTCGGGGCTTGGTCTCTCTCCTGTCTCTTGTCCTATCGCTTCTATCCTTCAGTTTTTCTTGGATGGGTTTCAGAAGAAGTATGCCTTGTCTACTCTGAAGGGGCAGTGGGCTGCTGTTCGGGCTTTCCGGGGTCCGGCTTCGCTCCTGTCTTCGGATGGGTTGTTGGTTTCCCGGTTGTTCCTGAGTTTCTCTCTGTCCTCTCCTTCTACTCGTTCTCCGGTTCCTCCTTGGGATCTTTCTTTGGTCCTGGGTGCTCTGCAGTCCTCTCCTTTTGAGCCCTTGGAGACTGTAGACCTTAAATTCCTCTCTTTTAAGGTGGCTTTTTTGGTTGCTGTTACTTCTGCTCGGCGGTCGGGTGAGCTCACTGCCTTGCGTTGTTCTCCTCCCTTTTTGCGTTTCTTGGATCCTGGGTTGTTCCGAAGATTCATTTTTGTTTACATTACTCTCAGGAGTTGATTCTTCCTTCTTTCTGTCCTTCTCCTTCCTCGCCTGCTGAGTTGTTGCTTCACTCCCTGGATGTGAGACGTGCGTTCTCCATTTATGTTGCCCGCTCTGTGGGGTTTCGCTCTTCGTACTCTCTCTTTGTGACCTTTGGTCTGGCTGGTCGGGGTAAGGCTGCCTCCCGTCTTACTCTGGGTCACTGGATCAAGGCTGTCATTTCTCTGGCTTATCAGGGCTCTGGTTTGCCTTGCCCTTCTGGGGTTCAGGTCCATCCACTAGGGGTGTTTCTGCTTCCTGGGCTGCCTTTCATGGGGTTTCCCTTGATGAGATCTGTCGGGCTGGTACTTGGGCATCTGATTCTACTTTTGTACGGCACTATCGTCTGAATTGTTCTCTGTCTGACCGGACTCATTTTGGTTGTGGTGTGTTGCGTGCTGTGGGGGTTGTTCCCCCCGATTCTGTTTGTTTATTAAAGTTTTTCACTTGCTGCACTCCATTTTTTGTGTTCGGTCTCTGTTCTCTGTGTGGTTCGCCAAAGGCCTGCTTGTGGGGTTGCTTTGGTATGCCTCATTAGTTATGACTGGGTCGAGGATGAGGGACGTAGAGGTAATGCTATGATTACTTACCGGTAATCCCCATTACTCTAAGTCCTACTCGTCCTTGACCCAGTCATACTTCCCACCCGCCCTCCTTGTTCAGGCCTTTGTTGCTTGGTATGTCAGGATGTGCTTTCTGTTGGCTGTGTAATTATAGCCCCTGACAGGAGGGTGGGTGGAGCCTAAAAGCGTTTCCTGTTTTGTTTCCTGTCAAGTGGAATACCTCATTAGTTATAACTGGGTCGAGGACGAGTAGGACTAAGAGTAATGGGGATTACCGGTAAGTAATCATAGCATTACTGGACTACACACAGCAGTAGTCTCCCACATGCATCCCTAACACTTAAGCACACACATGTGCACACATGTTCACGTGTAACCAGTCAACTGCCCCTTACCCATTCTTAATCCCAGTAGCCTTATCTTAATAGGCGAACACTGGCGATAACAAGCAGAGTCCATTTACTGTGTGTTTACCATGGGTGAGTCACCAGCTATGAGGCTCACCAACAGTAAAAAGACCAAAAGCCAAGGGATTAAAAAGCAAAAAATCCAAGTGGAATACATGGGCAGATCCCATTTTGGTACATTGATTAAACAGCAAGAGAGTAATGTATAAAGATAACTGTGTACTGTCCTGTTGTTGGCCCGGTGGAAGGAGTTGTGCCGATGAGTGTATGTTTTTAATCATTTTTGAGATATGATAAAATATTTTTTATGTAACTAAGACAAATCTAAGAACATTCTTCAGCGCTTTTTACTCATCCCCCGGGGCCACATTAAATTTAGGTGGAGGATGGTGCACAACGCCACCCGATCCTATTGTGGCCATAGGGAACCCATTCCTTGGGCCAAAAGATATTTGTACGGGAGAGGGGGACAGCATCCCAAAACAAATCTTCAAATACACAGTATTTATTAAATAATTAATGTAACACAAAATTATACAAAGCTTTTCAACTGGTGTGTGAATCACATACCACTCTTTTCCTATCCCAGCTGGATATATGTAGCCCACCTCTTTTTTTTTATCTCAAGTGATTCTGGTCAAAGTAGTGCATATAAAACAAATGCTCTAAGATGCAATAAGTGTAAAACATAGGTGCAGAGAAACATTTATTATAAGTCAGCTGAACAGGGATCGTAAATTTTATGCAGATATTGAGAATCCATGATGTTACTAGGTACCAATATTGAATCACAATTCATTTCAAAATACCAATTCCTCATTATTTCATAGAAAAATGTAATAAAGTATATATTCACTATGAATATAATATATATGTACAAAAACCCATTATCTGTGCCACTTGGAATATTTCACCACGTTTTATAAACTATGCAGCAATTTTATCTAAATTAAAAAAGCGAAAGTATCTGACACATCCTATTGCAGTATTTTTCCTCCGTACACTTAATAATGGAAATACATTGTACAGTACACTCTGCAGATAAATAGATAGATAGATAGATAGATAGATAGATAGATAGATAGATAGATAGATAGATAGATAGATAGATAGATAGATAGATAGATAGATAGATAGATGGATGGATGGATGGATGGATGGATGGATGGATGGATGGATGGATGGATGGATGGATGGATGGATGGATGGATGGATGGATGGATGGATGGAATCACAATGCATTTGTTTGAAAAATAAGTTTGAAATAACTGCATTTTTGTTAAGAATGCATCAACATGAACACATTTTTAGATCAGGCTTTGTGTACAACAGCGCATTACTCAAGTGTTTCGATGATTCCTTAAATAAACAAAATGAAAGCTTTACATTACACCATAACAATATGAACACATATAGAAATAAATCATAACTAGCACCGTCTATTCATCAGTGATAGTGGAAGATTGATTGCCTCGGCGAGGTATCAATATAATTCTGTCTACTTTGATCTAAGTTAGAAATTGGATTTTTGGTGATTTATTTCATCGTGTTTCACTTCATTATGTACTTTTTGCGGAGGGAGTTTGTGTGCTATTCTCAATGACCTGGATAAAAATATGTTAACTCTAGAACATCATTTTAAAATAAACTGATTAACTTGTCATTTGAGTTGTAATCCAACAGATATTTTAGATGCAATAAAAGTGTAGCTTCGCGTGTAAATTATATTTCTACCTCCTTTTTTGTTCTATTAACTCACCCTGAAAGCAGATATTCAAATGTCAGTGGTACAGTGGCAGTGCACCAGGGCACGGACACAGGGGAGTCCAGCCAGTCCAGGCTTCTCCAACGAGTAGCTTGTGAGCAACTGGTAGCTCTCCAGCAACCTGTAACCTATGGGAAGCCCAGCCTTTTTTTTAAAGTAGAAGCTTTTACTTAGTTGAATTAACATATGTATACCAAAATTGACAAGTGCGCATTAAAGAAAAAATATGTCTTGCCGGAACTCATATACTGATGTTTGAATAAAAATAGTTTTATTTCTAAAAAGTATTTAAAACTGATATTTAAGGCATAAATCATAAGGAGTTGCTGAGAGTTATTATTACTATTACTTTGGGGCAAGGGGCTCTGAAAATATGGCTTTTACCTAAAGGCGTTATATATTGACAAACCTGTTTTTTACTGGCAAGTGACTGATGCACTGTGATGGCCATTGATGGTAATCTAGCAATTTGTGGCCACTAATTTAATCTTGTCTGATGTGGTCACTATTACAGCACAAATAATATTAGTAGGTCGGGAAAAATGTCATTGAACATAAGCTGCTCCTATTACAGAAAAGGTTAGAGACCCCTGAGCCAGTCCTACAACATCTGAAGTTAGTTGGAGGGCAACCGACTGAATATTTTTATTTTGCATGCTTGCCTGATGCCCAGACTTTGTTATGGTTAATGGCAGTGTGACCAGTTCCCGAAATGCAAGGGGAATATGTTAAATGGTCGAGAATTTGTATAAGTGGGGGGCTGCCCAACCGATATACGCCATGGCCTGTGCTGCTTTCTAATTGGATGAGTGACACGACAGACATACTACTGCAAAGCAGCACAACTGAAGTCATTACGAGTTCAGAGGCACTAAACCGGAGCACAGCAGGCTTGTGTGAGACGTATAAGAGCGTGACTTTATGTGACTGCCACCGACAGGCATCTCACACTGCAGCAGAGATATTGCATTGTAAGCTGCAGCTCCAAAGTAGAAGAGACAGAGTGACTAGGGGCCATATGTATCATGTAAAATTGCGATCACAAATGCCGAAATTCGCAGAATTTCAGCGTTTGCGATCGCAATTAGGCTTAATGGTATGTATAAACTGACTCGCAAATTATTTTGCGATTCCTTATTTTGCGAATGCATTTAAGGAATCGCAAATTGCTATTCCTTAAATGCAATATAAGAAGCACAGAAAAAGTGCAATTTGGCCTTAAGGAATCGCAAATTACCACCAACTTCAAGTTGGTGGTAATTTGCGATTTCTCCGAAAAATTCACTTTTTTGCATTTTTGAAAGTGCCATGTGGCGCACATACTTATGGCATGTAGTGTGCCACATGTGCACACATGCACATTTCAGGAGTGCAACAGGTTGTCCTTTTGACACCCTTGAAATTGCATTATCAATTTGCGATTCTCTAATTGAGAATCGCAAATTGAGAATGTCTTCCTATTCATTCCTATGGGCCTCTAGGCCCATAGGAATGAATGGGGAGGTATTCCTTAATTGCGAATCGCAATTTGCAATTCGCAATTAAGGAATATGTAGGATTCGCAAAATTATTTGCAAATCCTACATACATAGCATTTTGCGATTCTCAAATAGCAATTCGCAACAAATCGCTATTTGAGAATCGCAAAAATGTATTTTCATACATATGGCCCTAAGAGTTGTTCAAGCCAGATGCAGCAAATAATTGTCCCCTTGACTTGGGCAAAACCCACGCTAAACCATGCATCAAAGTTACTGACAGCTCACAGTGTGTTACTGTCAGCTCCCAGCCCAAGTCACCACACTAGCGATATGTCGCCACTGTCGGGCTCTAAGTTTTCAAGAATCTTTCTAGACCCAAAGCCAGAGCCCACATCACATAAAGCGAGCACTGTGAAAGCTATGTTTAGAATTTGCCAGTTTTAGACCGATTGGTGTCTTACGTAGTTAAAGAGCGGGAGCAGTGCTGTTTTACGACCATATCCAGTGGTAAATAGTTGCTTGCCATGGGAACTTAAAAGTAATGTGCTGCTAAAGTAAACAGCAGAACATAGCACACTAATACACACAAAGCACCATAACAACATATTTAAAACATTGAAGGGCACATCAAAACAAAACAGTCTAAACAGAACATAACACAACTGCTACCGTGAATCCAAACCTCAAATTGAAAAATGCACCTCACAAATAAGGCAGACCAGTATATAAAAACAACAGAGCAGGGTGTGTGGCTTGATACGGGCCATGCTAGCTGCAAGACGAACCTCGACTCCCAGAAAAGCCCTGCGAGACGAGAACAGTCTGCAGGGCTGTGGGCAGGGCCGGACTGGGAACAGAAACCAGCCCTGGCAAACTGCTCAGCCGCTCCCCCCTGGGGTGAGGGGGAGTGCTGCCGAGCAGTTTGCGAGTGCCGGTTTCGGCCGATTTTGTTACAGGGGGCCGATATTGCAGACCCTCAGTAACAAAAACGGCCCCCCAGGGTCCCAAAACTGGCCCCCACCCTAGCGGCCTACCGGGGAAACGCCCGGTGCCCCCTATGGCCAGTCCGGCCCAGGCTGTGGGGTGCCTCCTTTTCCTTATTTTCCTGCACCCCTCCCGCTCTGCAACTAGTGGTCAGGGCATGGCCCATCGGGGCCCAGCAGGTGAATGGAGGGCACTGAGGGCAGGCACAATTTAGTGTGGGGGTGATAGTGGGAGGCCCTGCATGGTTCTGGTAAGGTGAGGGGCCTCTCTAAGCAGGAGCCCTCCTCCTATCTTGGATTTTTGGGGTGTCCACTGTTGACTAGTAGGGTCTCCCCTCTCCAACGCTTGCGGCCTGGAGGAGAACTGGCCCAGTCTGGGCACTGCACTGATATGGGGTGATGAAGGTATGCTCTGGCTGCACATGCTCCCCACCAGTGCAATCAGGCCATGGATCTGTGGTCGCCCCTTGCTCCGGTCTCCTGCATTGGTGGAATAGTTCATTATTCTGAGGCCTGGAGGAGCTACTTTTGCCATGGGGCGTGACAGACCTGTGAGGGCCCAGAACCAATCCAAAATGTACCGCTTCACTGCCGCCTCATCTGGCACACGTGAGTCCCTGGACCCAGCAGGCGCCCCCTCCCCGGTGGAAGACTCTGGGGACCTTATGTTGGCTAATCAAGCTTCTTGGCTGACATTGGAGTCTAGGATTGGTGAGATCGGGTGGAGGACTACCTCTTGCAACATGATCTACCGGGGGGGGGCGGACAGAGTGACGGAAACAGAAGGCCGTATCTCAGTGGTGGAGGACACGTTGGGTGAGCTTCAGTCCATGGTCTCGAGGTTGATGGGCGCAACACAATACCTAGAGGAAAGGGCTGAGGATGCAGAGAATCATGCTTGGTGCTGTAATTTAGTTTCATGGCCTATGCAGAGGGCATGACACTGGAGCACTTTCTTGAGGAATGGATCTCATCCTTGGTACCATCTCACTAACTGTCCTCCAGTTTCATGATTAAACTGGTACATAGGTCCTTGGTGCCCAAGCGGCCCCCAGAGGCCCGCCTCTTCCGATTGTTGCCAAACTACTCAATTATAAAGACTGGTACAATATTCTGCAGGAGGCCTGCTAGGCTTTGGAACCTGGTTCACTGTGCACACCGGATCATGATTCTTCGTGACTGTACTTGCCAGACGCAACTTGGCTAGAAATCTTATGATAAGGTCTAGGTGAAGCTCCACTCCTTAAACTTGAAATCCATACTGATGTTCCCTGCACATCTGTGGGTAGTTCACAACTATAAAAACTGTTTTCTTTGATACACTGGAGGCGGCCTGTGAGTGGGCGATGGAACAGTGGGCCTTGACACTGAATCCGGTGCCGGAATGGGGGGACTTGCCTGTGCCAGGGCCCTCTGGAGCTGGGAGGGAGTGCTCAAGGCTCACTGCTGGAAGCTAAGGAGCCAAGGCTGCTCAGGTTCCGGGGCAGACTCTAACTCTGAGGTGGGAGAATGTGGCCCGAGGGCAGGACTACAAGGCTCCCAAGGACTGGTATCTTCACAATAACAGCCCACCCAGATATTGGCCTGTGAATTTTCAGCAGACTCGATAGACCGAGCCTAGGGCCTTCACAACACTTTTTGTCATGCCTGTGTTAGCACCAATGTCTCCTTAGTTATAGTGGGATGATGCTGGACTGTATCTAAAGCAAACTTCGAGGGACCTATTTATGGGACCTTGCGTCACTTTTGTGCCGCCGGTGTGTCACTTTTTGTGACGCACTAGCGGTGTAAAAAATGCACCCCGTTGAGTCATATTTACAAAGTGACGCATCTGCGCCAGGTATAATGTATGCAGGGGGTACATTCCGACCCAAGAAAGGGTCATCGAAGTGACGCGGTGAAATCTATGAGATTTCACTGCGCCACTTCTAGGACGCAAATGCATCAATATTTTACGTCTGTCTCATGGCAGACGTAAGACTGATGCAGGCACATTTAACATGGGACTTGCCCATGTGTGATGACCCATTGCTGGAGTTGCGTCACTTTTGTGACACACTCCAGCAATGTGTCATTTTTGAGCCTACAGATACATCAGAAATACTGACGTATCTGTAGCTCCTTGCGACATGATGTGTCATACTGTAAATATGACGCATCATTGGTGTTGCAAGAAGGGCACAATGAAAAGTGATGCATCGCTGTTTTCTCGCAGCGATGCATCACTTTTCAGAAATGAGGGCCCCAGACTTTTGCCTAAGGTTCATGTTTGGTGGGGTGGGTGACTGATGCTTCTGGGGGGGGAGTGTGGGGTGAGCAATATTTGTTTTGTTGTTCTTGTTTCAGGTTGGTTATTCTTTGTTTGAAAATAAAGGGGGTACCACAAGCACACTCCATTTATAAATCACTCTTACCGGGGCTCGGTAATCACTTTGACAGATACCTTTGTTAAAGACAGCACACATTTAATTAACATCATTGAAAACACTGCCTTTGATAACGACAATGACCTGATGGTGGGCTTAGACATTGAGTCTTTATATACCAACATACCCCATGCGGAAGGCCTCACTGTCATAAAATCACTTCTAGATACCCGCCCCAGACCCACCCGCATTCCATCAGATTTCCTCATGGATTTACTACATATTGCCCTCACCAATAATTACTTTCTCTATAAAGAAACTTTCTTCCTACAAATCAAAGGTGTAGCCATGGGGGCTTGTTTTGCTCCAAATTTTGCTATACTGTATGTCCATCATTTGGAAACCACTATTTTTCTCACCCCCATGAATCCCTTCCTCAATAGGATTAACCTATGGCGTCGTTACATAGACGACATCCTTTTACTATGGCATGGCACACAAGAACATCTGTTGTCTTTTTTGACCTGGCTAAATAGTTCACAGACCCATCTCACATTCACTAGTGTTGTCAGAACTAATGATCTTCCCTTTCTTGACCTAATGCTACATGCTGAAGATGGTACCATTGGTACTAATCTCTTTCGAAAACCTACAGAACGCAATACTCTTTTGATGTATTCCAGCTACCATCCCAGAGGCCTAAGAGATGGCCTCCCCTACGGCCAGTTCATTCGCATTCGTAGAAATTGCAAATGGCGAAAAGACTATTTTAGGGAGGCAGCTATCCTATCAGACAAGCTGATCTCGAGAGGGTACCCAAAACGTATTGTATCCCGCGCCCAAAAACGAGCCTGGTATTGCCATAGAGAGATTCTCCTTGCACCCACTGTGAAAAAAACTAATTTACGCATTCCCTTTGTCTCTACTTACAGCCCCTCTAGCAATTTGATCAATAAAATGATTAAAAGAAATTGGGCAATTCTTCGCACTCATGCGCAATTCAAAGAGCCCCCACTTTTTTCATACAAAAGGGGTACTAACTTGGCCGACAAATTGGTCCACGCCATTACATGGCCTAATAAAGAAAAGCCTCAATCTTTGACCACCCTCTGGGGCCTCCCCCCGATCGTGGGACACTACAAATGCCAAACTTGTGCGGCCTGTGCTTTCACCCGTAACACCAAGGAATTTGTTACACCAGATCAAACATACTCATTGAAAACCTTTTCAAATTGTCGCACAAATAATGTCATTTATGCCATCAAGTGTCCTTGCAATCTTCTCTACATCGGACAGACAACCCAGATGGTGAAACAACGGATTTTCCAACATCAAAGCCGCATAAGATGCAATGTAGAAACTGCACCTCTGGTTGCGCATTACAAGGACAAAAATCATTCTGAAAACGATTTGATCTGGCAAGTAATTGACCGCCCAGTACTCCCACCACGAGGGGGTAATCTTCAACTTCTGTTAAACAAATGTGAATGCCGCTGGATCGCACGCTGCGACTCAGTTAATTGTGGGTTGAATACTCTGGATGAATGGAATACGGTTACCAATACGGGGTAATCTCGTTTCTCCCACTATCTCCTTTCAGCGCTTCATAGACTGTTTTACATTGAATGCTTACTCAACTTGTGCCTCCTGATCCCTCTCCCGCCCTCTTCTTCCCCCCTTTTTTCACCCCCTCCTTCCCCCGCCCCCCCCCCTCGCTGCATTCCCTTCGTCTTTCCTTTTGAATTCAGATATATGTACCTAATGGACATACTTGCTCTATGGTTCTTATACCTTTACCTAATGATGTAAACCTTTTTTTCTGTGCATAAGTCTGTCCTTTATATTGGATACATTATTTATACAATTGTATGTTTTATCGTTTTTAACTATTAAGTTCTATACTATATGTCAATTCTATATATACAATAACTGGTTTTGAGTTAACCCCTGAAAACGCTATTTTTTGTCCTCTGTATATCGTCTTAATTTTTGCAATCAATGCTTGTGGTGTCAATCGTAATCTTCTTGTTTCCTTCTCCACCCACTCCCCACTCCTTCATCCCTCCCTTCTCCCCCCACCCCGGCGTGCCCTCCACCCTCCCATCCTTCCCTTCCTTCAAATTGTCTCTTGCCTCTTGTCAATTTTGTTGCTTTTTTTATTATAATTTATATGTTCACAGTATTTATTATTTATGTCAATTATGCATATCAATGTAATGTAATTTAACTCACATGTGTATAGTATTTACTGCCAATACTACATATGTATATTCTGGTGTCCTACACCAGTCTCGAACCATTCATTCTTGCACAATTTGTTTGGGTTTTATTTTTCCGCTTTCCTCCCTCCTTCCCATCTCACTTGTTCCCCCGGGGCACCTTCCAACTACTTCATTTTCTTACTCCAGTTGTTTTCCCATTCGGCCCGGCTCACGTGACTTAGCCCTCTCCTGATTAATGGCGTTTCTACACACACGCCGCTACCGGCACAGACGCTTTACTCGTCCTGGCGCCCTTTATTGTTGGATTTACTTCCCGTCTTCCTGATTACCATTTTTGGTTCCTGCCTCCTCGAACTTCTTACGATGTAAGACTTCTGTAACGTAGGACGGGATTTTTCCTACTCCGCTCCTTCCCTTCCCTTTTACCCTAACTCCCCCCCTTTTTTTCCCTGGACAGATTTGATCCCTTCTCTTCGAGTCCCGGACTTTTATTGCTCCTGGCCACGTTCCCAACCTTGGATGTTGTGCCCTAAGTGCCTGAACTACTGGTAAATACGTATTTCTTTCCCCTTCTGGCCACTTTCTTCAGTCTTAGGGCCATTCACTAACCGCGTTTTTTTCGCTCTTCTCCCTTTCACTTTAGATCACACGCTGATTTATTTCCAAATTTCACCAATCTCTAAGGATTCCCTGTACTTTAGTTGTACTACGCCCAGGTATTTCTCTTACTTTTGGGGTCACCTTTCTCACTTTGGTTCTCGCCTTAAGGATCATTTACACCTTATTTCCCCTTTTGCCCTTACAGCACACGTTAAAACTATGACCATTGTCCTGATGATGGCCTGAAATCAACCAGGCTGAAACGCCGTCGACTAAATCCAGCAAAGAACTTTTTGGCTTATTTGTGGTCATTGAAGAAAAATATGTTCATAGCAGATTGTAAATAATCATTCCGTTTGACCACATTGTTATTTTCTTAATTTGCGCCGTTCACGCTGTTTTTTTCACTCATTGTGTCACTGCGCCGTTCACTATCACTCGCACGCCCAGTGCTCACTTATGTGGGTTTTTGGTAATTTGTACTTTTATTGTACTGTAGTGCTGTAAAAACTACCTACAATATACAATTCCTTTCTAATTTCCTTGGTCTCCCTTTCTCTTTCCCCCCTCCCCCCTCTGTGATTTATATCACTAAAATATTTGTTCTTTTCCAAATGATATCCAGCTGAGACGTTGTTGTTTTATCATAACCATTGCCCGGTCTCTGCTGGGAAAACGGGTGAACTCCTGTTTTTTGTTCCTTTGGACTGTATCTAAAGCAAACTTCGAGGGACCTATTTATGGGACCTTGCGTCACTTTTGTGCCGCCGGTGTGTCACTTTTTGTGACGCACTAGCGGTGTAAAAAATGCACCCCGTTGAGTCATATTTACAAAGTGACGCATCTGCGCCAGGTATAATGTATGCAGGGGGTACATTCCGACCCAAGAAAGGGTCATCGAAGTGACGCAGTGAAATCTATGAGATTTCACTGCGCCACTTCTAGGACGCAAATGCATCAATATTTTACGTCTGTCTCATGGCAGACGTAAGACTGATGCAGGCACATTTAACATGGGACTTGCCCATGTGTGATGACCCATTGCTGGAGTTGCGTCACTTTTGTGACACCCTCCAGCAATGTGTCATTTTTGAGCCTACAGATACATCAGAAATACTGACGTATCTGTAGCTCCTTGCGACATGATGTGTCATACTGTAAATATGACGCATCATTGGTGTTGCAAGAAGGGCACAATGAAAAGTGATGCATCGCTGTTTTCTCGCAGCGATGCATCACTTTTCAGAAATGAGGGCCCCAGACTTTTGCCTAAGGTTCATGTTTGGTGGGGTGGGTGACTGATGCTTCTGGGGGGGGAGTGTGGGGTGAGCAATATTTGTTTTGTTGTTCTTGTTTCAGGTTGGTTATTCTTTGTTTGAAAATAAAGGGGGTACCACAAGCACACTCCATTTATAAATCACTCTTACCGGGGCTCGGTAATCACTACTTGCACACACACCAACTTGAGTAAAAACTCGCTGTGATGGGTTCCTCCCTAGGTGATGGCCCCCTACCTATTGATGACGTGGAATGTCAGCAGTCTTTACGATTGTATTAAAGGAGCAGCAGTCCTCTGTTTTGAGAAGCGGCATGGCTGTGTGGTCTTGTTCCTGCAGAAAATCCACCGACTTGGAACTAACTGCTCCTTCTTGCCGTGATATGGGTTTGATAGGGTCTGTTACACTGGGCACACTAGGGATCCAGGGGTTCTGTGGTGCTTATCCACAAGTCATTCCCATTTGTAGTCTCTCAGGTCAGTTTGGATCGCATGGTAGTGGGTATACTACACAGGTGCATATATCGCTTCATAAGTGTACATGGCCCTCTCATCCTGGTACACAGTACCATCAAGGAAGTGTGGTCGCAGATTCTCTGGCTCTCTGATGGGATGATCTTCATTAGGAAGAATTTATTGATATTATTGTCCGGGTGGGTAGGGAATGGCTAGTGGGAGGGAGAGTAGGACATCACACAGTTGGTTCGAGGGTCTGAGTGTCTGTAACGCCTGGATAGTATGGCACCCTGGGTCTTTGGCTTTCACTCCGCTGCTCATAAATCCTTATCTTGTATTGATCTAATCCTTCTTCCAGTGATGGATTTTCCTGGCACCTCTGACTTCCATGTTCTGCCCCAAGGTATCTCGGACCACACCCCTGTGACTCTTTCTTTTGGCAAACCACCTGTGGGGCCCCACCTAATATGGAAAATTAATGCGTGGTTTCTGCAACAGCACGAATTTGTGGACTTCCTCGTTCAAAAGGTAGAGAGTTACATTGACCTGAACCGTGGCACCCAGAACTCTACGGAAACATCAAGGCTGGCTGTTAAGGCAGTTTTGAGAGGGGCTGTGAGGTCATACCTGAGGGAACAGGATACTGCTCAGTGGCAACAGATCACCAAACTGGAACCCAGTATCCTTGGGTTGCAAGGCAAGGGCTATGCTAATATGGATGGCTTAGATTTACATAGACTAGCTCTGAAGCGTAAGTTGCTCCAGTGTCTGATGCTTGAGGAGGTTTACAAATGCTGGAGGGCCTCAACATGTAGGGTCTATAAGTGGAAAGACAAGTTGGTTAAGCTCTTGTATTGGTTGATGACGCACAAACTGGACATCCGGTTTGTCCTCTCTAATCTTTCTAGAAGTAGGTGTGGTAGTGGACAAAGATAAATATATAGCTGGTGTGTTTGCAGTGTATTACAGAGACCTATACACCCCAGGAAGAGGCCTCAGAGGGAGGCGGCCCACTCCTTAGTGTTTGACATCCCGATGCCTGAGGTGTCTGTGGGTGACAGGGTGGATTTGGACCACCCACTTGAAGCGGAGAGGATCTCTCTGGCCTTCTAGGACATGATCTTAAGGAAAACTCTGACCTGGATGAGTTTCCCATGGAGTACTATAAAGTCTTGTAGGGCCACCTGATGTCTCACCTTCTTGATCTATATTGGAAGGCAGTTTGCAGGGAACGGTTCCCCCCAGCTTGACCTGGCGACCGTTGTGGTCCTACTTTGACCCTGCCAACCTGTAGATCAGTGGGTGTCGTATCACACCATTTCGCTCATTAACTCTGAGGTGAAAATCTTCACGAAAATGCTGGTGAACAGACTGATCATGGTCTTTTCACAGCTGGTCTACCCTGATCAGTGTCGGTTCATGCCTCTTAGGCATACTAGGCACTGAATTCTCAGGGTCCACATGGCACATGCACATCTTTCCCTCCTGGGTGATTCAGCGGCTCTTTTGGATATTGAGAAGGCATTTGATTCAGTTAGTTTAGCCTTTCCAGAGGATGTATTGATCAGGGTTAGACTGGGGCCTCGATTGCGGGCTTTTGTGGGGTAATCTATTCAGACCACAAGGCCCGGATGTGGGTCAATGGCACCTTATCAGTCCCCTTGAAGATTGGTGAGGGCACCCGCCATGAATGCCCCATGTCACCACTTTTGATTCCTCTGACAATCAAACCGCTGGCAGTGTGGATTTGTTGTGATGCTCTGGTTTGGGGACTTGACTGGGAGGTAACAACGGAAGACTGCATAGCAATCTATGCGGATTATGTTCTTTTATATATTTCACGTTTGTGGCTCACAATTCTTCAGGTGATGCAAACCCTTGGTCTATGCAGGGAGGATTTAGGCATATATGGCCTAAATCTGTCTAGATCCCCCTGAAGGGGCCGCTGATTGCTGCGGAATGGTGGTCACGGCTTACAGTGTGCAGACTGAGCTTTTGATACCTGTGAATGTATGTAGCAAAGGAGCCAGGTCTAACTTGAAGCCGCAATATCCATCCCTTTTTGTCCGCTTAGTGACGGACCTTCCCCAATGGGCTAAGCTGCCCCTTAACATCTTGGGCCGGACAGCTCTGTTTAAGATGGTTGCCCTACCCCGCTTACACTATACATTACAGATCTATCCCTTGCTATTGCCGCAGCTTTGGTGATGCCAGCTGCAGACCAAGATTCAGACCTTTTGGTGGCTCAACCGACCTTCTTGCATAGCATATGGGAAATGCACTCAATCCACATGGGATGTGTGGATGGGAGGCGGACGTGCAACTTCACTATTGGGCGGCACAGCTGCTGGTGATCAATGAGGGGCTGAGTAGGGGGTGTGGGGCCCTTGCGTTTTGGATGGAAGTGGCCAGGATGGGACTGGACTGAATCCAAAGTCTGCTGTATGGAACTCCTATTCCATCTTATCTCCCAGAGCCCACAGGGGTGGATCTTGGGAACTGGCGTATGGAACTATGGTGGACTGGTTAGGATCAACAAATTACACTTACAGCCCCCCTGTGGATAGGCTGGTGGTTGCATCAGGTCTCCACCTTAGAAGTGTTTGGTGGGTGGGATAAAATTCGGCTCTCCAGGGTGGGAGATGTCAGGCAGGGAGTGCACCTTAAGTCCTTTCGGGAGCTAAGGGAACACGGCAGTTCCCTTGAGAATGTTCGTGAATGTAGAACTCTGGAGTCCTAGATTTTTTCCAGAGTGCAAATTTAGGCACACTTCAAGAAAGTCTCAGCAGTCATTTTGAGATCTGTGAAGGTGGAGAAGCAACAGAGGGTATACCCTCTACTAGACATACTTTATTTTCATGTACAGGAAGCATTATAATATCAGTAATCCATATTGTTAAAAGGTGCAATATATGAAGCATTTACTTGAAGGTGAGTTTCAATGCACAGGTGTCATATGTGGGATAAAGTACACCCTGCCGTACATTATACAGATTCTGCAAGTCACCAAAGAGTTCTGTGACTATGCAAGGATTGCAAGGAAGTATGAAATGTGCTTTAACGCTAATGTTACCTATTGTCAGACACCACAATCTGAATTCTGAAGCAAGCTGGAATATCGGGTAACCATAATTCCCTTGGTTATTAACCTCATAAAACATCAGTCAGTGTATCTGTGTCAACATTACCTGAATGATTTGCTCCAACCTGTCATTTGCATAACAATGAATCCCAAGATGCATCATGCTTACACTGTGTTGACCCCTTTACACAGCACACACCAGAAAGTGAGTCTTGATTTACGTATTCATGGTTGCAACACTGAAGGATGAAACCCTGATGCAGCACGTCTTTGATTTGCTTTGTACATGTGCATCAATATAACAGGCCACTAACCTTCTGCCCTACCTTGCTAGCGCCCGCCCGGCATCAAACTTCTCCATGGGGCAGAAATGGTTACCAGAATCTGCCTCTAACAAAGTGTGCGTGGGGAGGTAATTATATATTTACTGTTCACATTTGTATCGCCCAATGGAGTAGCATCACAGGCACACTGAACTCTAGCTCTGCCAAGTTCTGCTTAAGGACACAGAGACAAAAACTTTAGGACTTGTGGAGAAAGATGTCTGCCACCTGACTGTGGAAATTTGAAGTGAGAGTAAAAATATTTAGGGATGTACTTTTTGGGGGAAATACAAAAGATGAATGAGCACTCATAAATCAGACCAATTGCACTTTATATGGCTTTGTAAAAGGGCACCAAGGTCAAAATTAATATTCTCAGCGTCACATTTACACCGCCGTTTCGTCAATTTTTGTGACGCTGCTGCGGTGTAAATAATGCACCACGTAGCTCCATATTTACGAAGTGACGCATCTAGGCAGATGTGTCACTTTGTTAAGCCTTGCGCTACATTATACCTATGTCAGTACGCCACTGCGTCAAATCCTTACGCCTGCCTCATAGCAGGCGTAAGGGTGATGTAGTGCTATAAGCATAGCCTTCCCCCCTGCATTGCTGGAGTTGCATCACGTTTCCGACACAACTCCACCAATGGGTCAGTTTTGCACTAACAGATACGTCAGTAATATTGACGTATGTGTGATTCCTTGCGACTTGTTGCATGATACAGTAAATATAATGCACTGATGGTGTCGCAAGGAGGGTACACTGAGAAGTGTTGCATCACTGCTTTGTCGCAGCGATGCCACACTTCTCATAAATATGGCCCCAATGTTTGTAATGTGAACGTTTCTGTGAAGTACAAAAGAATTAAAGTGATCAAGAAAGTCTTAAATCTAGTGGTGTGAGAAATGTGCGTAATCTGCTTTCATGTAATTAAGCAAAATAACGTGCAATTAACCAAAAATGAAATCCATAATTTAGCACAAAATGCAACTATGCATCACTTTTTGACTCAATTATGGGGCATATTTAGCTCCGACATTTGTTAAACGCAGGGATGCGCCGTAGTTACAAGAATACAGCGCCCCCCTGAGTTTCCCCTAGCACCGGTGCAAAAAAAGTTGCCTAGCAACAGCGAAGGCACCGTGCCGCCTGTTGCAAGAGTGCCTTATTGCAGGGGCAATTGTTTATGTGCAGGAAGGGGCACCTTCCTGCACATAAACAATCAAAAATGGCGACTTGCTCTTTTTATGTGTGCTGCAGAATACAGCTAACATAGAAAGAGCAAAAAACAAGGAGAAATGTATAATGTCTCCTCGGATCGCCATGCTAAGACCAGGTATTCCCTGGCATTTGTTTTTGGCCCTGCCTCAGCCTCGTAAATCTGGGGCAGCGTCAAAAAACATTGGGTGTTGCAGTAGAACACACACTGCAACACCCATTGCATGCCCCTTTGTTGCAGAGGACTGCGGTGGAAAAGGGCATATTTACAAGGTGGAGTTAAGTCAAGTTAAGTGACTTAGAACCACCTTGTAAATATGGGAAATGGTGCTATGCCACAGAAGCGTCAAAAAAAGTGAAGGCCTGGTGGCAAATGGGGCTTTTAAATATGCCCCAATTACTCATTTTGGACTAAACAATTGGCCCAAAAAACAAGAGCAAAAAGCAACAGCTGCTCCTGTTCTCACAGTTTATGTTGTTCTTGAGCAACCGCAGGAAAAGAGGGAGCAGGTAAATAGGAAGGAGGGATCAATCTTGGGAGGATAGGGTGAGTCCTCAGTATGAGCGGGGTTTGTTCAATAGAAAGAGTTTAACTTTTTTCTTGAAGGTGAAACTGGATGGGACTATTTCTGAGTTTGTGCCTCAAGCAATTCTGAGATGCACGTAAGAGTGCCGGAAGGGTGGGGCTGGTTTTGGAACTGTGGGGGACAGTTTTGTCACTGGGGGCCGGTTTTGAAGCAAAAAAAGAATAGCGGCGTTGGTACTTGATACTATCACTTCCCCCCACCCCCGAGGGCCCGTTGAGGTATATTTCCAGGGCTGGTTTCTGTTCCCAGTCTAGTTGTGCCAACAAGGACGTATGCAAGTGCTCTTCAAACACTCAACAGCAAGATGAAAAACATTCCTGAAAACAAAGTTCAACCATATCCTGGCAAACAGAGTTATGCAGAAAGTTGGAAAGGGTCAATAATTCACCCCACCTTTAAAGGTGGATTGGCATCCCCGCCCAGCAACTATCGTTTAATTGCACTTTTGGATGTGGATCTTAAGTTTTTTTCCACACTACTGCTTCAAGATCTGGAGATATGGACACTAAATAACGGGAGACTCCCATTCAATCAAACCGGATGCATAAGTAGTCATGGGACACTAACTAACCTCATGGCTGTGGGCCTGATACTCAGCAGAACAAAGGCTACAGGTACACCTGCATATATGTGTTTTGTCAACTTCAAGGCAGCCTTCGACTGTGTTCCATGTAACAGGCTATGGGCCAAGCATCAAAAATAGGGAATTCCGCCCAATATCCTGTGAGCAATCAGGCTGCTATACACAGATATGTGGGTCCAGATCAAGATCGGAGATGGGACCCACCTGTCAAGGGAAGTCAAATCTTCATCTGGCTTAAAACAAGACTGCGTCTTGGCACCACTTCTATTCAATGTACATATTGCATACCTCTCCCCAGAACTGGACCTGCGGATATCCCACGCCCCAAGCCTGGATGGCCAGCAAGTGTCAAATATCCTGTATGCCAATGATCTGCTACTTCTAATGAACATAAGAATAGGCCTAGAGAGATTACTTAATTGCCTAGGCACAAATGCAGATAAAAACAAGTTGGAAATTAACCATAATTAAACAAAAGTAATTACATTCAATCGTCGCCTTTTAAATAAGCGTACATGGCATCTCAGTGGAAAAGCAATCGATAAAGCACTGACCTACCAGTATCTAGGAGTCAAAATAGATGCAAGAGGCAAGTTTGCACCCCATAGAGAGGTGACTAAAGGGAAAGTGCAGGCGCTTAGTCATGCTTTTTCAACATTGGCAAGATCCATCTGAGGCCATAACCTGAAAACAACTGTTACCAACTCTTGCGTATGTATCAGAAATAATGTTAGGCGCTGAGGCCCAACTTTTAGATAAAATACTGATAAGATCATATAAACAAAACTTACAGTTACCCAGATCGGCATCGCCCACTCAAATTAGATTGGAGTTTTCATTAACAAAACAGACACTCGCCAGGCCCGCAGCATACATTAAATGCTGCCACAAACTGCGATCCACTGCAGATGACACACTGGCTCATCAAGTCTGGTCCGAAATAAATCTCCGAAGGGGAAATGGCGAAAGCAAAAAATATCTTGAAAGTAGCATTGAGAAGCACGAAATAAGCAAACTATGGAACACGAGTATATCAGGGCAAGCTTTCAGGAAAGCTGTAAACACTTCTACGAAATTACAAAGTTGGACAATTGATGAAGAAAAGCCGCCTGAGTGGTCACATGGGTGGCTGGTCCTGAAATCTTATGCTACTCTGAGAGAATTCCCCCTTCTGGAAGCAACCTAACATTGGAAGATAAAACAGAGCTTATTAGCACTAATACTTGGTGATATCCCCAAGTTAGATTTCCTTCCAAAATGGAGGGAGATGAGCAAGTAGGGGAAAAGAACTGCCATCTGTGCCACCAGGCAGATGAATCCCTGCAGCAAGTTATATGTATTTGCCCTGCCATAGCCACACAGCGAAGAGGTCTGCTAAGAAGTGTTCAACAATCTAAGTGTCAGGACCTGTAGATCTGTACTAATGGAGTCATCGGATCCAAGGAATATAATGTTGAACATTAGACTGGTACAGTTCCTGGACATCTTTAAAACTCTTGTCAAAACACATGCACAGACATAGGTGAGGCAGAGGGAGCGGTAAAGAAGGCCCCCGATAAGATCTGTGTACCACGCACTGGCGGGCTGCTAGGGAAAATGAACAACAGTTGCTTCCTATCCCATTAGGCTAAGTATAAGTTCAACATCACCTTCTCGGGCCCTTGATTGTCTGCACTTTTTGCATAAATTTGCACAATTACACAGATGCACTTTTAGCACAAATTTTCACAAATGTATTTGTTTTAACAGGTTGCTAGGTGCCATAAGCTTTGCGGTCTCCAAGTCCAGTAAATCAAACAACAGAGCTTGTATTACTCCTCATTTCCAGTGGCTAAATATCAGTACCTTCTGCATAAATGTGCACACCACATAAGCTTTGCTAGCTTTTTGAGCATTATGCACATTTGCACCTTATGTGGAACTGACCACAGTATGTGCAGCAAATTCTGAATTAATGACTGCTCTCCAAATAGGAATAAATGTGTTCATGGCTGATATCCGTTTTTTAGATTCTGTATTTAGCTGTTTTTATTGTGTAAGTCCTTCTGTCGAAGTTTATGGTTTTAATTGACAAATAAACACATTTTTAATGGTAACAAAGATAGTTGTAATCTTCACGAAGCCCAAACGAGGCCCTGGAGCAAAACTGTTTGTAAAATAAACATTTCTAAATTTTCAACAGCTTTCGACAAAGCTACAAAAAAGAAATCTTTAAAACTTCAAGCTCCACTTTGAGACAGACAATTGGAGTTCAATCCATTTTTAAGCCAAATTTATCTGGTGTTTTCCTTTATTTATATTAGGTGCGTTTTCAACCGTGATAGGTTATAATCAGCTTTATGAAAATAAATGATCAAGGAGCCTTCAAGCTCCACGGTTACTCTGCTTGCAGTCCTATGCCAAAGGTTGGATATAAATCAGCTCACTTCTATCATCAGATGCACCAATGAGAGAGGTAGTTTATAAGAGACATGTCACACTGGAAAGTCCTCTGTAGATATGGGAGTGACTGTGACTGCTGCTTAACAAAAGACTTTCCAAGGACAGCAGATGAGAACATTGGAAAAAGTCTCTATCTTCTTCTGAGAACAGCAGAATAAAATCAAGACCATTCCCCAGTCGGGATTTGTCAGCCATTAGGAACCATGCAGCTCCTAAGGACAACCGACATACAAGTGATGCGCACCCGCTATCTGCGGCCTGACCCATCACACGCGCCACTACAGAATTCTGCATGATGCAGAGTTGCTGAGCATTGACATCTAACTCAATTGAAGCCCACGTTTGCTGACTTCAGGAACAAGGCGAAACTGAGAGGCATCATTTGTCAATTTTCAGCTTTAATAATGCATGAAGATCAATAGCCACAGTGGTGTGGCAGGATGATCAGCAGACTTGTACGTTTCACACTTCAGGGTTCAGATCGGCGGCAGGCATCCGTGGCGCTTGCCATTCCGCGCTCATCACGTATGACAGCGGCAACAGCTGTCGACGTCCTCAGCGCGTCTGGATCAACACATGGGCTCCTATCTCAGCACGTTTTAGCACAGAGGAAGATCCTTGGAGAGCCGACAGCTGTCAGACCAATCACCTCATGGTGTTCAGCCTACCAGAGGTAGACTGGCCAATAGGGAAATCTGGAGCACAGCTGACAGGCGAGTGCCTCTGAAAGGCTGATAGGGAATGGACAGTTGTATGTCAGGCTCAGCTTCCCCTGTCCTTGCATTCATCACATACTGCTACAGGTCTGTGGAAGGGTTAGGGTCTGCTAGTTGAGTTTTCTTTTGAGTATTTCAAGAATCGTGACAGACAAACATGTTTGGAGAATGTTCAGCATTAATCTCTCAAATTTGCTGCAAGTGCTTTTCACAAGCACCGAGTCAAAGACAGCTTTTCTCTAGAGATCAGAAGCTGTCACCTCCAGAGGCCGCCTGAGGTGATTCTCCTGGAAGCTTTTTCTGATCCATCCTGCTGCCGTTTTGATGGCTGTTATCGGAGTTCTTGCGGTGTTTTACGTGGCACACTCATGCCTAGTTTTCCAGATGATTCTGCGGGTTAAGCAGAGCATTCAGTGATGTGCGTGAGTAGTCATAGGCAACACTCAAGCCAGAGACACCTTCTTAAGATGAATTTAATACATATTTTTCAGGCTGCAAAAAACCATGCTACCGTGTTACATCCGGTGATATTGTTGTATGTTCTCAGGTTTCATCGGAAACAGAAGCTTAATCGTGATCACTGAAAATACCCCAACACCCAGCTGCAAAGCTACCAATAGTGCAGCAGGTTCAGTGGCAGCAGGACCCAAGGGAGTAGGGGGACAACCACACCCCAATCATTGCTGTTTTTTACTGCCACTAAATTTCCCCTGCTTGCATTCTAGCCCAGGCACCAGTGCTAAGTTTTATTTGATGAATGCTTGTTCTGAGCAGCACGTGTTTCTATGTTTCTACATATGTCAACATGAAACAGTCATGCACTGTCATGCAGTCACTGATTGTCTGGGGAAGGTAACTAATTACTGAGAAAGGGAACTGTGTATAATACTGTGTGCAAGTATGAGTTTGTGCCTGTTGCAGAATGCTTGCATGCCAGTATTACTTAAACTAGGGCCTTATGTTGGTGTGATTGCTACCTATAATGCAGCACAGATCTCACCGGGCACTCTTAAAAAGTTAACGTCTGCAATCCCCTGCCTTCAAAGAGCTACACATGGGTTGGCGCAGTGGCTTCACGAGCCACATGTTGAGGGCTTCATTGCTAAGGCCCTGACTACAACCTGGGAGTTAAATACCGGGGCACGTGCAAACCGAAGTTGGGTATCGGAATTCTGTGCTGTGCTATAAATACCACACCGATGTGGTTTTGCTTGGCAGCCATTGGTAGGTCACACCGACAAAATATTATGGGGTAAAAGGGCCCCTTAAAAACCCACACATGGGGGGCCTCATTTATGAAAACTGTTGCATCACTGCGTGAAAACAGCGATGCAACACTGGGCACTCCTTACGACATGATGGATGCGTCATATTTACTGTATGACACATCAAGTCACAAGCAATGACAGCTACGTCAGTATTACTGATGTATCTGTTCGGTGCAAAAGTGACGCAGTGCTGGGGTGTGTCTGAAAACAGACACAACTCCAGCAATGTGCCTTTTTACATGGGGCAAGCCCCATGTGAAAGGGACTGCGTCAGTCTTACGCCTGCTGTGAGGATGGTGTAAGATATCGACGCAGTAGCGTCCTATAAGTGGCACAGTAAAAATCTCACCGATTTCACTGCACCACTTCTACAAGGCTTTTTATGGGGGAACGGCCACCCTGCATACATTATACCTGGCGCAGGTATAGTGTAGTGTAGGGCTTTACAAAGTGACGCATCTGCTTAGATGCGTCACTTTGTAAATAGGGCGCACAGTGGCGCATTTTTTACGCCACCGGTGCATCCCAAAAAGGGAAGCAATGGCGGCGTAAAAGTGTTGCAAGGCCACATAAAAAAGGCCCATGGAATTTAGCGTGTTAAGCACTGATCCTGCACCTTAAATGTCCAAGTTTTGTGTCAGGATTTATTATGCTCCATGCAATTTGGCAAATGAACGCTGGAAATACACTAACACGCTTTGCTCACTTAGACATTCCTTGTCCAGACTGCACCTTCTAGACCTAGTGCTCCATTGCAAACACTGCTGAATCATAGCATCATTTCTGCAGTTTCACAGTTTTTGCAGTCTTTGCTCATCTTTTAATCTGGACCCATGAAACTACATGGGCATTCGTAGGCATGTATGGATAATTATATAGTTCGAACGGTTTCCTTTTGAAAAAATTAAAGTGCTATATTCAAGCTAAAACTGATGGTAAAACTGAGCATTTCTTGAAAGTAGTGATAAATACATGACCACTATGCCCTCACCCTGACCACAAAGCAGTCTCATGTAACACAATCTGAATGGCATGCCCATTAACGTGGAGTACAAATGAAAATGAGTTTTTTTTGTTACATTACTTCTAAATTTTGAAATTGAGGGCTTCCACCAAGCTCTGATTTACCATTAAAGTAGACATTTTTTTGTCTGAGACGGGTATAAATAAACTTTTCGATTCTACTCTGTCGATTGGTCACCATCTTCAGTTCATTTGCTTATTACGAGTGTTCCAGGTACTATCCCAGCAACAGGGTGATTGCTAGGACTCAATTATGGTGCACACACCTCCTCCTCTGAAACTGTAGGGGATATGTACAAGGAAGTGGCGGAGCGTGTCCTTAGCCTCCTTGGCTTAATGACACGCTATGCCACTTCTGAAATGCAAGGCTGCACCAGATATACAAGAATGTGGTGCAGCCTTACGCTTTCCCCTGAGATAGCGCTAAGTTTAGCAACTTAGCGCCAATGCAGGCACCCTTGCAGCAGAGTGCAAGGGTGTCTGTGTGCAGGGGATGGTTGGTTATGTGTAGGAAGGTGTCCCTTCCTGCACATAAACAATCCTAAAATGCCATTTTGTAACTTTCAAGTGTGCTGCTTCATGCAGCACACATGAAAGTGAACAAATTGCATTTTTGTAAAAGGTTTGTTTATGTACAGTAAGGAACACCTTCCTGTACATAAACAAACCATGGCATTATGTAGTGTTATCGATAAACTGTTTTTAGTACAGGATTTTGTGAGTCCATTCTCTTATTATAGGTGTCAATCTTTTGCGCACTTTTACTCGATAAGTGTAAAAGGTCTGGTTCTTTCTACAAAGCATAAAGTAGCAAGTGAGATTGTGTGTGGAAGCTAAAGCTGTTAAAATGTATTAATAAGCAGAATTATTTAGTTCTGTGGCCGTTTTGCAATACCTTTGATATAGCCATACTGTTCCATGATACAATCAAGGGCAAAATAAGGAAACAACCTATCTTAAAAGAATAGTTTGGCACGTTAGATTTCAGCCTAGGTTTAGAGTACAAATGATTTAAGGTAACAAAGTTGTCTTACAGGACAGCACTTTTGATCAATAGTATGGTTTCAGAACTACCAAAAAATGTAATGCGCAGGGCGCCTCCTAAGCATACATAATATTTAGATCCTTCATCACTGCTTAAAATCCAACATTAGAAGGAAAATGTTTTAGCAATTGGTTCTATCATTGTCTTAGTTATAAATATTTTTATAAATATTGTACCCCCAATCCGATCTATCTGGCACATGCATCAACGTAGGCTTTTGCGATTCCTTAATTGCGATTATTAAGGAATCACAATTAAGGAATCGCAAAAGCCTATGCATGTAGGAATCGCTATAAAAATAGCGATTCCTACACATTCCTTAATTGCAACTTGCAAATTGCGAGTCGCAATTAAGGAATGCCGTCCCATTCATTCCTATGGGCCTACAGGCCCATAGGAATGAATTGGAGATTGCATGAGCAATTTGCGAGTACCAGTAGGTAGTCGCAAATTGCTCATGCAATTTCAAGGGTGCAATGGTGTCAAAATGACACCCTTTTGCATTCCTGAAATTGATCTGTGCACATATGTTGCACACACACATGCCCTAAGGGCATGTGTGTGCGCAACATGAAACTTTGAAAAATGCATAAAAGTGCATTTTTCAAAGTTTTTGCAAATTACCATGAAGTTCAACTTCATGGTAATTTGCTCCCCCTATTAGCGAAATCGCTAATTTTTTTACTTTAATGCATTGCATTTAAGGAATCTCAATTTGGGATTCCTTAGATGCAATCGCAATTTAAGTAATCGCATTTTAGAGATTCCTTAAATTGCGATTTTTGCATTTGGGATGATGCATCCCAAATGCAAAAATACCGGTCGCAAAGGGGCAGAATCTGAGAATCTGCCCGTTTGCGACCGGTTTTTCCTTTGATGCATGTGCCTGTATATTACCAAAACTGTTTAGGTACAGGCAGATTTTTGTTTATCTATTAAACACTGTCAGAATAGGCTGCCTGATCTTGGAAAGTGGCAACAGACCTGTAGACCTGATGTGGCTATGCTCTTTCAATTACCTTAATAAGAAGACCTAACAAAGGCAGATAAAAAAATCCTTAAACTATTTCTGCCTCATCCTTGGTTAACAAGAGACTCACTCAAGACTGATCTGAATGTCTATGGTGGAAAGTGTGCAAAGATCAATACCTCAAACAAGCAATGCAAAGGGAGAAATGGTAGGTTCAAATCAAATTAATAAAAATGAAATTATTATCTGCTAAACAAAAACACGATTCTTGAAAGAAAATCACTATAATTACCAACTACGTTTAGGGTTTTAATGTCATCTTCTGGTATTGAGCGTTAAAAGGAATATTCAGGAAGATCAATGTTATCCTTAGATAAATGGTTAAAAAAGTCAGAAACAAAAACACATGCTCACTGCGGTCCATTGTAGTGGGCTTTAGCCACAATTAGGTATGTGGTACGATAGAGCAGTCAATTTTTTGGCTACAAGGCGTGATCACCAAAGCTTCTTGAATCCTCATATCAAGTTATTTTCACAGCTACCTGACATTATTCTTCATTTTATTTATTTTAGCATTTTAATATTTGCATTCAACCCTACATTGGCTGCACACTGTGCATTTGAAGTATAGAAATGCTTGGTAAAGACAGAAACAATGTAATAGTTTTGGAACTCGTGTCTAAGCAAAACTACATTTTTGTGAATTTCAGTGCTGCCATAATGAAAATCATAAATATATCAGTTTAATCCATACATATATTTATCAGGCACATTGGTATCAGTGTGTCACATGTGTTGGCAACGTAGAGTACAAAGGCAGTTAGATGCCGATTGAGAGAAATTAACATTTCACTCCTCCATTTTAAAAGTATTTGAGTATTCAGCATGGGCCCTTGTCCAAAGATACAGCAAAAGTTCGTAAGGTAAACCGTGATAAAAAATAATTCTCCCACATACACATCAACGGGTCTGTCTGGTAGCAAATCACAGGAAAAAGATATGCCGAAAATTCAGTAATGATGATTTGGCAGAGTAAAATTATAATTATTGCTCACTCACATCTTGTCTGGTGGAAATAGATTAATCAACGGGGAATTATAACTGGTAAGAGAACCGCAGGAAAGCATGGATCTTGTTGGTTGGTGATTCTTTCTGTCTAAAGTGCCCATATACTGTCCCAAGAAATGGGGTCTGTGCTACCATTCAGTCAATATTTCCAAATGACTTTGTATAATAATCGATGCTGAGCACTCCTGAGGCCTTCATATTTTCAGTTAAGTTAGCACAGATTTTTATCATCTTCGTTAAGAAATAGCATTGATCATTGGCAATTTTAAGAAGAACATGATTGGTTGATGTGCCATCTCTCTTCTTGGATCTAGAGCAGAGGTCTTCAAACATTTTAATGCCGAGACACCGCAGTCAACATGTTTTAGGCGTAAGGACCCCCTCCTGACAAGCATTTCTAGAACTTGGTACTCCTCATCATTGACAACTATCGGCAACCATAAATGCCCCCAATTCCCACAGCAAATCATTTTTACAGTGGGGAAATAATATTAAACAGTGTTTATCAAATGAAAGATCAGTCAGCGTGGGGGCGTGGTCAATGGTGTGGCTAAAAACAAAAGGCCTCATTTATGAGGAATTGGCCTAGGGTAGTGCTGCAAGTCTTCTTGCTGTGCTGCCCTATGCCATTGTGAAAGGGTAGGAATGCACCTTATTTATCAAATATGGTACATTCATGTCCTTCCCACTGTGTTGGAGCACAAATTGCTGCCTAGCACCAATGTAGACAGAATTGTTTTTGTGCAGAAAGGTTCCCCAAGGAGACATGAAATTATTTCTCCTCATTCCACCTGCTGTGGGAGGCTAAGGTTTTGGAGCTGCCCCAGGTGTACATGGTTTTGTAAACTGGGGCAGTGTCAAAATCCATGGGTGTTGCATGGTAGCACCCACCGCAATGCCCATGGAACTCCTACTTGACAGACTAAGACAAGGCAGCAACTTGCCCTGCTTTGTCTTACTCCATATGTATGGGGCCACTCATAGCCACGCAGGGTGATTTTGGTTCGCCTCATAGATTTGATTGCAACCCTTGTGCTGCCGGAGCTTTAAAAAAAAGATGCTCCGGTGGCTCAAGCCTCTCATAAATCAGTCCCAAAATATTTTGCTAGTTGTTTGAGGTCTTTCACCATCAGGTACGTACATGTAAAATAATGGGTAGCTCAAATGAAAAATTAATTTAAAAAAGTTGTTACTCAGTGGGAAATGCACTGTAGTGCATTTGGAAACCTCTATTAGTTAATGCACTGCAGAGGTCTGTGTGTAACCAGATAGCAACATAATTAAATTTGGTTGGTGCAGTGAGGAATTGTGACTTGTGGATTTTTAGTGCTTCGAGGTCACAGCCTGTGACAGAAAGCACTGTGAAAGTGTAAGTAATTATTTTATTCTTGCATTACACACATTATAAGGTATACTGCTGCAAACTGTGCAAATAGTTTTAGGATATAATGGAGCTTCCAAAATGTATATTTTAGTAATACCAGAACATAAGTAATGCATTTTTTTTTCATAACTGTTCCTTTAACACCTCCACAGAGGAACAAAGCGAAAAAAAGCAAGCACTTCACAGCCCAGTTGTTAACTCTTCTTACTAACACAAAAAGAAAAAAATCAGTGTCATCACAAAGCACTTGAAGCCAGACCCACTCCCAAGCACCATTTCCATTTGGAGATTAATTCAAAACACATATTTGCATTTCATTCAGGTAAGCAGGCACCCTGGCACAAAGGATTGTTGTCTCCCCAGCCTCTTCATTTCACAGCACAGGAGAGTCAATTAACTTCAGCTGAAGCGTTTTAACAACCGGAATGAAGCACCCCAGTTTTCAAAAGGAAGAGCACATGTTATAGATTCCAGGCAAAATTGAGGCCTGGAATTGCGCGACCCCCTTTCCAGGACTCCACGGCCCCCCTGGGGGTCGTGCCCCACAGATTGAAGACCTCTGATCTAGGGTTTAAAATGTTATGCCACTTCAAATTGAATCTATAGAAAATCACATATCCTTAAACTGCCCTCTAAGAATACCTTCCTTAGCATTAAAACAATACAGAATTGGTTTTTACAAGTCACACTAACTAGAATCAAAAAGATTATTTTGAATCACATTTTAAAATTACAATTATGGGTCTTTTCGGCAAGAAAACGCCACTTAGCAACATGTGTTGTAAAATAACATCAAAAGATTCAATCAATCAATCAATCAGGCATTTGTAGAGCGCACTACTTACCCGTGAGGGTCTCAAGGCGCTAAGGGGCGGATGGGGAGGGTGTTCCATGTCATGGCGGCGAGGTGGGAGAATGATCTACTGCCGGCGGTCACTCTTCGGAAGCGGGGGACAGTGGGGAGCGTGTGATTGGCGGATCGGAGCTGGCGGCTGGGGGTGTAGAAGCTGAGTCGTCTGTTGAGGTATGTTGGTCCGGTGTTGTGGAGTGCTTTGTGTGCGTGGGTGAGGAGTTTGAAGGTTATCCTCTTGTTGACGGGGAGCCAGTGCAGGTCTCTCAGGTGGGGTGTGATGTGGCTGCGGCAAGGGATGTCGAGGATCAGGCATGCAGAAGCGTTCTGGATGCGTTGGAGCCGTTTCAGGAGTTTGGCCGAGGCTCCTGCGTAGAGGGCGTTTCCGTAGTCCAGTCTGCTGCTGACGAGCGCCTGGGTCACCGTCCTTCTCGTTTCGGTGGGGATCCACTTGTAGATCCTGCGGAGCATGCGGAGGGTGTTGAAGCAGGAGGAAGAGACGCCGTTGACCTGCTTCGTCATGGAGAAGGTGGAGTCGAGGATGACCCCTAGGTTGCATGTGTGGTCGGTGGACGTAGGAGCTGTTCCTAGTGCGGTCGGCCACCAGGAGTCATCCCAGGCCGAGGGGGTGTATCCGAGGATGAGGACCTCCGTCTTGTCCGAGTTCAGCTTCAGTTGGCTGTTTCTCATCCTGTCGGCGAAGGCCTTCATTCCCTCGTGGAAGTTGGTTTTGGTGGTGTGGGGGTCTTTGGTGAGGGAGCGGATCAGCTGGGTGTCATCGGCGTAAGAGATGATGTTCAGGTCGTGCAGTCAGGCGACGTGGGTGAGCGGTGTCATGTAGATGTTGATCAGCGTTGGGCTGAGGGATGAGCCCTGGGGTATGCCGCAGATGATCTTGGTGGCTTCGGAGCGGAAGGGGGAGGCGGACACTCTGTGTTCTGCCGGAGAGGAAGGAGGTGGTCCAGTCCAGGGCCTTCTCTCGGATCCTGGCGTCGTGGAGGCGTGTTCGTAGTGTGCGGTGGCAGACCGTGTCAAAGGCGGCTGACAGGTCCAGGAGGATGAGGGCTGCGGTTTCTCCATTGTCTAGCAGGATCCTGATGTCGTCTTTTGCGGCGATGAGGGCAGTTTTGGTGCTGTGGTTGCTGCGGAACCCGGACTGGGACAGGTCCAGGATGCTGTTCTCCTCGAGGAATCTGGTCAGTTGTTTGTTGACGGCCTTCTCGATTACTTTAGCCAGGAACGGGAGCAGGGAGATGGGTCGGAAGTTCATGAGGTCCTTGGGGTCCGCCTTGGGTTTCTTGAGTAAGGCGTTGATCTCGGCGTGCTTCCAGCTCTCCGGGAAGGCTGCTGTCTCAAAGGAGATGTTGATGGCTTTCTGGAGATGAGGTGCGATGGTGGTGCTGGCTTTGTTGAAGATGTGGTGTGGGCATGGGTCTGAAGGGGATCCGGAGTGGACGGAGTTCATGATCTTGATGGTGTCATCGTTGTTGATGTTGGTCCAGGAGATCAGGCGGTTGGTGTGGGTGGTGGTCGTGGGGGTGGAGGCCTCGTTGGTTCCTGGGACCGTCACGGTGTTGAAGTTGTCGTGGATGTCTGCGATCTTGCTGTGGAAGAAGGTGGCCAGCGGGTCACACAGGTCTTGCGTGGGTGGGATGTCGTTGGTGTTGGAGCTGGGGTTGGAGAGTTCCTTCATGACGTTTGTAGGAAGGTGGAATCTGACTAATGGTTGCCCCCAACTTTTTGCCTGGTATTTGAGTGGTTTTTGACTAGTCTGGCTCGGATCCTGCTATCCAGGACCCCAGCCTATCTGCTTTCTCCTTAAAACTGATGTGAGTACCCTAGGTACAAACCCAATTGAATGCTGAGGATGCCCTGACAGTCCCTTGTAGATGGTACCCTAGGTACCCAGGGCATGGGTCCCTCAGTAGGCCTACCAGGGCTGCAGCACTTATTGTGCCACCCTGGGACAGCCATACAAACTGACACCACCAGACCACTACTTTAGTCTGGGTAAGGTGGTGCTAGCACCCCTTACAGGGATATAGGTACCCTATATCCCACCCCATTACAACACATATACTCTCATAGGTCACCCCTATAGCAGGCCTTGCTCATCCTACAGGGCAGGGTGCTGAGGTATGTGTGAGGGGGGACCCCGACCGGAGTAGGGCCTCTCTGCAACCTTCATAAAATCATTGCTGGGTTGTTTGTAGTGTAGCCATACCATATACTCTTAACCGCATTATAAGTCTATCGCGATAGCGTGATATCTTGAGAATGGCTACACAGAACCATATCGTGTTTGGTGACAAACATGTAGGAATCCTACCCCCAGTCCAGCCATGGGCAAGCGGGCACGATTCCCCCCTGCTAGAGGGGCGATATGGGAAAAGCGGCAGAATTCGGACACCAATTTAAAAGTGCACACGTAGTACAAAATGGCTACTACTCGCCACCCACACGACTCTGGCTGGCTGTTGCTGGGGAAAATCCCAGCCTCGCCAGCTGGACAATAGGGCTCCTGTGGCAGGGAGGTGCTAGCATCTCCCCAGACAGGATATGTGGATTGGAACAGGGTGGGTGCACCATATGTTGCCTTTCAGAGTTGCACGTAGGCAGCTACAGTGCTTACATTCTGCATACACCACCTGAAACCGGTTCAGGGGTATCCTGCCCATCGCCCAGGCGGGAAACACACAAAGGGGAGAGGGTGTAGCCACCCTTTCCTACCTCACCTCTCATTGGTGGACACTACTCTGGACACTCCCCTAATCTTGGGGATAAAGGTGAATAACGTGGCCCCAGAGCCTCAGATTAATCTTGGACTTCACAGACTTGACCTTTGACGAGCTGCTGCCCAGCTGACTGAAGAAATCTCCCTTGGGGTAAAGGAGTTACCCCCCTGCATGGCAGGCACCTGAAACACTGCAAGTGACCCGGTTGGAACTTTGCTGCTCTTATGAACTTCGTCGACTTCCAGCAACCTAAAGGTGAGTTTCCTAAGCATCGCAGAGGCCAGTGAGCGTACACAGCAAATCTGAGCACCATGGACCACGTGGGTGCCGAGATTCCCAATACCCCAAGACACCGGCCACCTCTTGTATAGCACACAACCCCGACTAGTGGGGAAGTTGTGCTTCAGCCCATTTTTGAGCCAATCACAAAGCAGTATTTGTGCCAAAGATCAGTGCCCTAGCCCCCTCCGGTGGCCCGTGGGCTCCCTTTTACGCACTCCATTTTGCTGCCTTCTGTGGTCCCTTGTCTCTCAACTTGTGGGCCTGAGCGGAGGACAATCTCAACATTTAAGAGTACCCCTGGTTGCTCCAGGCCTGCTCTACAGTCTCTCCAAAGGAGACCTCTCACAGACCTCGTGGGTCTGCACCAGTAGCTGATTTGTTCATCTTGCGTGGGTTGCGGTTGCCAAGGCTTAGTGGATCCAATCCGGACACTAACACCGCAGCAACCCTCATCCGATGTGGGACAGTCGCTCTCCTAAAGCTGGCCTTCCTTGAAGCCTCTCGGAGCCCGTGGCTGCAGATCCAAGCTACACCTCTTTCCACTTGAAGTACCCGACATTGAAGGGCTCTTTCCTTTGAGCTCCCTGGTCACTGTGCCGTGACCCAGACTCTGTCCCCTCTGCTTTCAGGTTCTTCTCTACAAGACCTACAACTTCAATCTTCACGGCATCATCGACGCTTTTGGCTAGCAGCGGTTTTGAACATTTTCCCATTAAAAATCAGCCCGCGACCCGACATCGAAAACGACCTATGCACCCGGCTTCCCTGGGGCAGGTAACAATGGTACCTCGGTACTCTCGTGGTAGTGGGCTCCTCAAAACCTTAACTCTAAAGTTTTAACTTTCTACTCCTGCTAGAAGTGACTTTAATCTGTTTAAATCAAACCGCGACATTCTCCATAGGCTTTAATAGAGATCCCGATAGCAGCTATTTCCACTGCACGCGCCTCCCGTGGGTCCCCTTCCTCATAACCTGGGGTGGATTCTTAAGGGGCCAGCGAAATGCTAAATGCCCTAGGCATTGTCTGTAGAATTGTCGTGGTTCTTATACCACTTTTTTAATATATGGTTTGGTCCCCCCCTAGCGCCCTATGATTCCAGTGCTATTCATTGTATCTATCAATGCTTGTTTGAATTGTAACTTTGCCTCAGCCTCATAAAGAGACTTGTGGGATTCTGTTTAGAATAAATACATACATTTCATATATATACCTGTGTGGGCTACTCTTTCATTTGGTCATTCAAGAGGTTATCTATGGTAAAACAATAAGCTTAACACTCCTTCAAGACTTAGCCTGAAGGCTGCTCTCCACAGCTACCACTAGGATAGCTTTCTTTAAAGGTTGTCTTAAACCTATCATCAATAAGAGTCGAATTGGACTGGTGCAAGGTGTCCCCTATAACTAGGAGACAGCATATGCCAGGCCAACTTCTCACAACGTTGAAGAGCTCTTTGCTGTTGTGTGCGTCGTTGTCTAGGCGGTCTTTGAAGGAGGTCCTTTTGGTGGATCTGATGGGGTGGCGGTGTGAGCTGTGTAGCTTCCTGGTGTTCGTTTACGGGTCCAGTTCTTCTCTAACTTACGGCAGGTTTGCTTGGAGGCCTGGAGCTCTTTGGAGAACCAGCTCGATTTCTTTCTGGTGTGGCTGTTGGAGGGTTTCTTGAGCAGGGCAAGGGTGTTGGCGCAGTCGTCAATCCGATGTCTGAGGTTGCGGTCTGCGGTGTCGGGGTCGGTCAGGTCTGCGGGTGGGCTAAGGGCGAGGGTGGTGGTTAGCTGGTCTTCGGTGACTTTGCTCCAGCGGTGGCGAGGCATCTGCTGGGTGCGGTGGTGTGTGGTGGGTTTCCGGAAGGTGGAGTGGATGCAGCGGTGGTCTGTCCAGTGGGGTTCGGTGGTGTGGTTGAAGAAGATGTGGGAGCTTGCTGAGAAGATGGGGTCCAGCGTGTTGCCGGCGGAGAGGGTGGGTGTTGTGACGAGTTGTCTGAGTCCGAGGTTGGCGAGGTTGTCAATCAGGGTGGAAGATTTGGAGTCGTTGTTGTTCTTGAGGTAAAAGTTTAAATCCCCGAGAAGGATGTAGTCCGTGGAGGCGAAGGCGTGTGAGCTCACGAAGTCGGGGATGGAGTCGCTGAACTGTGGTCAGGGTCTGTAGACAAGGGTTCCTCTGAGGGTGGTGTTGGGGTCGGTGTGGATCTGGAAGTGCATATGTTCGGCGGTGCTGAGGGTGTCGTCGGTGTTGGTCGAGATTCTGAGAGTGTTCCTGTGGACGATGGCAATTCCTCCTCCTACTCCGTTGGTGCGGTCCTTGAGGGTGATCTTGTAGCTTTCCGGGATGGCTATGGCGATGTCGGGTGCTGAGGAGGGGTTCAGCCAGGTGTCCGTCAGGAAGGCGACATCTGGGGAGGTTGAGTCGAGTATGTCCCAGAGTTCAATGGTGTGTTTGCAGGCAGAGCGGTGTTGAGAAGGATGCATCTGAGGTGGTTGGGTTCTTTGGTAGGTGGGTTGGCGGGCTGGGTGCTGGTGAAGCTGCACTTCTGGCAAGAGAAGGGTCCTTGATTGCGCTTCGGGGTGGTAAGGCAGGCGTGATCGTCTGGCGTTGAGTGCGTGGAGGGTGCTGGAGTCGAATCGGAGATGGGCGTCGTGGTGTTAGTGCGGTGAAGTACTGGGTATTTTAAGCCCAGCGGTGCAGGGGAACACACCCTATGACTTCGGGGTTCTTCCTGTTTCAGACCTACAGAAACACAGAGTCTTCTGGGTGAAGTCAAAGATCAGTTTATTGGCTGCAGACCAATTACAGGCGTCCTAGAAGTACAACAGCGTGTATGTTCTCAGGAGACTGCTAAAAAATCACAGAAACGGGCTTCTCCTTAAATACAAAATATCCTGCTTCAGGCATACATTCCTAGTTTTATGGCATGGTCATTTGGATGTATACATTTCAAACGAAAAGGCAGAGTCATGATGACCATCCCACATTCCAGTTAAGCCAGCCCGCAATTATTTACCCAGCAAGGCTCAGATCCCACATCAAATATCGATAGGCCCCAATAAACATGAGCATCTCCTGTTTGGAAAACAAGCCATAAAGCAGGAACAGTCAGGTGAGAAAGGGATTAGCTGGAGGCTCGTGTTTAATGTAAAGGCTTTATGGTGTGTCAAGCCCTGATGCTAATCACAGGTGGCCAGAGGACGGGGAACTCGTGAGACCGGACTGACCTGGGGCAGCGGAGCCAAGCTGCCCAGGTCACAGAAAAGTCAAAGAAAGGCACATGTGCTCTAAAAGGCCCGTATTTGCTTCATGCTATGTAGCCTATGTGAGGGCAACCATAAGATGGCCACCGCTCTAAAATGGAACCCACGTAGTGATGTATAATAGCGTATACACAGTGCATTCATAGCTAAAACGTTTACACAAAGCACTTGTACATACCGCATTAACCATTCGCGGTTCACTAATACCAGGATAGACAGGGGTAGGGCCCTGCCTCCTACGCGGTCCCAAATTCTAAAGTACGACAGACCCTCCTTTTGCCCTTACATAGGCAATAACTATACTCATTTCAATCCGAGTCTAGGTCAATATTCACGAAGTCATGAAGATGTTGCTGTAGCATCATCCTATTACTTAGCTCGTCCCTCGATACAGGTTTCCTTACACATAATGTAGCACAGAGGCCACATATCGCAGGAGCACACTGTATGCACAGACAGAACAGGAAAAGGATGGCTAAGATCATTCCAATGACCATCAGAACTTTCCAACCCCAGGCAGATATCAGTTCCCAGAACCACCCCACCAGTGACCAATCTCCTTTATCCACGTGTATGGACTCAGATATTTTATGTAGTTTGGAGATGGCTTGATAAACTGTTGGAGCGTTGACTGGTATGAAAATGCAACAACTAGATTGGATAACCTTACATACCCCACCGCGGTCTGCAAGTATGACGTCTAGAACCATGCGGTTCTGCAAAGTCATGAGGCGATCCGCTTGGAGCTCAGCTGTCAAATTACCAAGGGCACCAGCCGTAACATTAACAGTGGATTCAACCACACGAGTCAGCTGTCTCAGGTTCCTACTATTGACCATAGGTCCCCAAAACGGCAGGAAACCCAAAAAGAAGTCTCACAACTCTGGTCTTGTGATAGTCAGAGGCGGCAGTAAATGTTGGCGGTAGCAGATTTGCAATATAACATGTGCCCGAGAAATCAGGGGGCAACCATGTATATGCTCGGTCATTTCAGATAAAATACGTACCCTTGGCAGCCAAAAACGCAGGGGAAAACTGTGACGGAAAAGTGTATGTTTCAGTACAGTCACTTCTTCCCAGTTGAGCTCTAGGATTCTGACCATTACCTTGTAAACAGAACCGACCTATGTGGGGTACGACCCAGATTGGGGATGAGATTTTTCGCTGTCTTTCACCCAGACTAATACTATACCCCGTCGCGTTCCACCCTACATAAGCTCTCAACTCTTCTTTGGGAATAGATGATTATGCGTCGATATCTCTGCTCATATCGGCAACTCCTTTCATTAAAGCTTTGTTATTGATGCTAGGTCTGATGGAACGCGGTTGTCGCGGGGAGTACACATCTAGTGCAAAGAGAAACATGGTCTGGAATGCCCATGACGATCCATTGTAACTAAACGGCAGCACTAGATAAGGAATACCCTTATTAATGGTATGTGGCATTAAACCACACACCCAGCAATTGGTTGTATTCATGACTAGTTGGTGCTGGTGCAGGAGCTGAATAAACGAGTTATTCACAAACTCTGATCGTCTAGCTTGTTCGTGTTCAGGCAGAGGGTGAAAAGAGTGTGAGGAGACAGTAGGAGGAGGTATAGGCTGTACAGTGGGTGCAATGGGCTCTTGAGAGGAGAAGAATACAAATCCTACAGTAAACACTACCATACTACATAATACAAACAGGCATAAAAATACAAAACATTTGCTCTTTATTATTTTACACATTCTTGCTTTAAAGTTCATTTCCTCAGCGGGTCTCTCCATCTTGAAAACTCCATCCTCTAATCGTGCCGCTCGCGGCGGGTGAGTATCTTCTGCTAAGGAGTACGCCTGTCAGTCTAGGGAACGCCCTAGACCAACCAGAACCGTTGACCTAACGTCTTCGGCCTGTACCCCAAGGTCTTGGCACCGCGACCCTGCGGCTGAACCCGGATGGTGGTTCGAAAAACAAAAATCAAGAAAGTCCTTTAGATGGGAGAGCTATGGTATCAAAAACAAAAAGGTGAGGAAAAGAATATTTATTTGTCCATAGGCCTTGGTCTCAGATTGTAGTGGAGACGGCCAGGTACTGTCTGATCTTGGAACAAGAGTTCAGGCTCTGTGGTGTCCAATCGAATTGACGGTGGCACAGCTTCTTGCAAAATATCGTCACTCTGTTGTGCTGAAGTGGTGCCTTTCACGCGTGCATCACTGAACGGCACAAAACGAGGTACAGTGTTAGTTTCAGAGTCTGCGATACCCTCCTGGACCCACTGGTCATACGGCAGAGGCAAAGGGATCCTTTTCACGTGGGCGCCGTGAATCCAGTTCTTCTTCACTTTTACTCGAACAGTTGATCTTGTAGACAGTAGTACGAGGTGAGGGCCAATCCAGCGGGGCTCATCGTTGCTTTTCCGCTGGAAGTTTTTGATGAGCACCCACGTGCCAGGGTCAATGGGGTGTCCTGGAGCCTCAGAGGCCGGGGGGAGAGTATCATGCACCTGTTGGTGTAAAACACGCAGTTTAACCGTCAAATCATACAAGTAATCAAGCAGTACTGGATGCTCGATTTCACTGAATTTTGTAGGTCTTGGCACACCCCATACATAGGCCGGGCGGCCAAAAACGACCTCATAAGGACTAAGTCCCACTCGTGAGTGTATGGTCATTCTTGTGGATAGGAGTGCTATTTAAGACCGGTGCTCGCCTGGATTTTGGCCAATTTAAGTTTTAGAGTGCCGTTGTAGCGCTCTACTAATCCAGCTGATTGGGGGTGATTTGCAGCGTGAAACTTTTGCTTTAAACCTAGTCCCTCACACACATTCTTCATCACCTTACCCACAAACTCACTTCCATTATCACTCCACACCATTCTTGGCATTCCAAACCTGGGGAGAAATTCTTTCACAATGGCTTTGGCTGTGGATAGAGCAGTATTATCTTTTAGGGGATAGGCCTCTATCCATTTTGAAAAAGCGCTAACAACCACCAATACATATTTCAAGTTGTTGCACCTTTCCATGTGAATAAAATCTAGCTGCAAAACTTCAAATGGATATGATGGAGGCGCAAAATGACCAGCTGGAGTTGGGGTTCCCCTACCAGGGTTGTACTTCAAACATACCATACAATTCTTGACCACATTCTCTGCACACTTGGGAATTCCAGCATTCTGCCATACTGGAGCCAACAACTTACAAATTCCTTTCGTACTGATATGCGCCATTCCATGTGCCATAGTAACTACTGGAAGCACATATGCATCAGGTAACAACCATCGCCTATGTTATGACAGATCGACCCAACCACCATTCTCATCCAACTTACCCATACTTTCTCTCCACTTGCTCAACTCTTTCTCTGTGGCTTCAGCTTGAAGGGACTTTACACTTTCTATTGTGTTTTCACACATTCCAACATCACTAATCCATCTTGCAGGGCCTGCAACATACATTCGAGTCTTCACATCTTTTGCTGTTTCTTTCGCGACTTCATCAGCAAACGCATTACCACGACCAACATCATCAGTGATTTTCTTGTGCGCACTGCATTTCATAATCGCAACTTGTAACGGTAGGGTCAGCGACTCAAGGAGATCATTCACCAACTTGCCATTCTGAATCTTAGCTCCATGCGAAGTCAGGAACCCACGTTCTTTCCACAATCGCCCAAAACTATGAGCCACGCCAAAGGCGTACTGGCTATCCGTATATATGTTCACTCTCATTCCTTCAGACAACACGCATGCTCTTGTAAGGGCAATCAATTCTGCTGCTTGAGCCGAATTTTGTGGCACACGTGCAGTTTCCACAATCGTGTGCAAAGTAGTGATAGCATATGCAGCAGTCGTATCACCATTCGGGAGCTTGAAACACGAACCATCCACCCATAAGGTACCATCACACTCAGTCAGGGGAGTATCTTTGAGATCTACTCTCCCTTTCGTCTCTTCTTCTGTTCTGAACAGACAATCATGTTGCTCAATCTCATCTAGATCTGCTGGAATTGGCAATAATGTAGCTGGATTCAACGTGTTGCATCTCTTTATGTGTATGTGATTTGCTAACAGTGTCAGCTCATATCCAGATAATCGCGCACTAGTTAAGTGCTGCGTCTTGGTCCTGTTTAACAATGTGTCCACAGCATGTGGAACCATAACAATCAATGTATTATCCATTACTAGTCCAGCAGATTGTCGAATAGACATAGCTGCGGCAGCTGTGGCTCTCAGACAACTTGGCAATGCCCTCGCTACAGGGTCCAAGGTTGATGAAAAATATGCGCATGGACGCGGTCTGTCGCCAAAAGGCTGTGTTAACACTGATAACGCGCAACCATCTTTCTCGTGAACATACAATGTAAAAGGCTTGCTGTAGTCAGGGGTACCCAACACAGGAGCTGAACACAATGCATTACGCAATTCCCAAAAACTTTTCTGACACTCTTCAGACCATGGGATAGGATTCAGTGTGTCTTTGCATGTTAATGCTAACAAAGGTTTTGCCAACAAGGAAAAATTAGGAATCCAATGCCTACAGTATGCCCAAGAAAGCACTCACTTCTCTCTGTGTTCTTGGCACACTCAACTGTGCAATGGCTTGAATTCTTTCTGGGGTCAGTTTCCTTCCCTCCTTCGATAAGAGATGACCTAAGTAGGTCACTTCTTGTCGACAATATTGCAATTTTGAGAGAGACACTTTGTGATGAAAGGCAGACAAATGACGCAACAATGACAATGTAGCTTCTTTGCAAACTTTTCAGTATCCGCGGCGATTAGCAAATCGTCAACGTACTGAATAAGGATAGCGCCACTCGGTAAAACAAGTGCATCAAGCTGCGCTTTCAAAGCTTGGCTGTATATTGATAGGCTTTCACAGTAGCCCTGAGGAGCGCGTTTAAAGCGGAAGCTGCGACCTCCTAAACTAAAGCCAAAAATGTCTCTGCTCTCCTCTGCAATTGGGATGCTAAAGAAGGCATTCTTTAAATCGATCACTGAGAACCATGCAGCGGAGGCTGGAATCATAGTTAACAAGGCAGTTATATCAGGGACAACTGGAAACTGTGGCACAACAATCTTATTAACCTCTCTAAGATCAATCACAAATCTGTAAACAGGTGGCTGTGAAGGGTCCGTTCTTTTTAAGACAGGTAAAACCGGACTATTGCAAACGTTGCCTCTTGTCTCTTCAATCACACCCTTTTTAATCAAATCGCTGACAATTTCTAACAACGCTTTCTGACCTTCATTGGAGATCTTATACTGGGGAATACGTGGCAATCTGACATTGGCCTTTAAAGTTACCACATATGGCGGTATTTCCAAGAGACCCACATCATTGGGACCAGTAGCCCAAAGGACATCCGGAAGGGATGACAATTCAGGTGGCATTGCATTTTTAGACAAATACATTGGGGAAATCACTTTCTTACCTAATGTAAGTTGTACTCCTGAGGGAGAACAATATAGTGTTGCATGCAATCTTTTTAGCAAATCTAAGCCTAGCAAATTTTCACCACAACCTGTCGTTAGGATGTGGGGTGCTTTTAGCTCACACTGTCCAACAGAAACTGACATAGGACTAGAAATCGGGTTCCTAACTGGGGCGCCAGAAAAACCTACTGAAACATTCATTTCGCCAGACAAAGGCGCGCCAGGGAGTTTTGAATGCATGATTGAACTCTTTGCAGCACCGGTGTCTAGCAGAAAGGGCTCCGTTACATTTGCTGTAGTTACTTTAACATAAGGTCCGCTCTGATCCACTGGCACTGAAACAACTCCCTCTCTCTGTCTACGGCTGTCCTAGTAATCATTATCTTCTACATTGTCATCTTCTGCATAATAATCATTATTGTAGTACTGAGCTGTATTACCAGTCGCATTGGCTTGCTGATCAAAGCTATTTATGGTATTTTGAGGCAGAAGAGGACGCGCGTTCTGGGGAACATTTCCACGCCCCCTACCTCTAGGAGCTTGCTGACCACCTCTACCTCTTGCGCCATACACATTACTGTTAAGCTGCATTAATTTAGGGCAACTGTATTTAAAATGACCTTTCTCTTTTCAATATGAACATTGGTTGGGACCTATAGGGATACGTGGTTGATAATACCCATTCATTTGCTGACTATTCTGAAATTGTTGGGGCTGCTGATAGACACCTTGTGTTTGCCTATAATTATTCTGTCCTCCACGTGGTGGATAGGCCTGCTGTAAGAGGACCTTTGTTTTTAGTTCTTTCGTTTTCTTATCTGTTCTATCCTTCTCATCTTTGTCTCTATTCTCATAATACTGTGCAGTAGCCAGTATTTGCGCTGAAGAGGAAACAGCCCAATAACTTTCTGAGTCTTTTAATTTTTTACACAACTCGGGAAGTAGATTCTGCACAAATTTATCAACAAATAACCGTTGGCCACCTTCAGTGCTCATGTCTTGACCACTGTGGTCGATAAACGTTTCTTCAAACCTGGTGAAGAAATCGGACACTGTCTCATCTTTCTTCTGCTTACATGCGGATAGTTTATCCCAATTTACGCGCATCGCAGGCATTATAGTTTTCATGTAGGTAATAATTCGACCAGGGAGTTCTGCTACCAAAGGATCAGGTTTCGCGCCACCAACTTGGCCAGCATCTGCAGCAATGATATTAGCCCATGTGCTACCCAATTCTGCCGTGTGACCTACATTACGAATGGATCCCCATAAAGGCTGTGGAACAACATTCCCAAACAGCATATCTATGTCAGCCAAATTCATTACACATGATTCTGCAGTTTGTGATAACTCCTTATAATAACCGGTAGGGTTTTTACGAGGGTCAGGCAATGTCTGTCTAAGCGCTAACACTTCAGATCGTTTCCAAGGGACATGCACCCAAACACGCTGAAAATGTGCTGGAGCAGCAGCAATACCTTGAGCGGCATTAGCCACAACGGCTTCTTTCCATACCGGAAGGACTTCTCTCATAGGGTATTGTCGCGCTTTTCCCTTCTTCCCCACAGGGAATTCCTGTTCGATCAATGATTGTTGACAATCACCATTTCTGAGGGACAGTAATGTTGCAACTGCTTTATCTACATTGGGGCCCACAATTGTACCTTTTTCAAAATCAAATCGCACTCGACACAATTCCTGTGGGTTTGGGTTTGCACCATTATCCTCCAATTCCTCACAGAGGAATTCACACATCTTATCAAAGACATACCTCTGCTTTGGGGCATCCCATTGGTGAAAAACGTTAACAACTGATTGCACATCATAGAGTGAAGGGAAACCAATCCACCTACGCGCCAGATGATCTAATACCTTTTTCTCTTCAGGATCAGGCAGCTGACTGCGCAATTGCTTACGTTGTAAACCAGGGGTCGCACTAGATGACCCAAAGAGAGGCGACATTAAACTGGTAACTACATTAGCTAGTCGTTGTCGTGCTGAAGGAGAGGTTGAAGCGACAACGGGGGGATAGACAGAGGGAAGAAAAACAGATTCAGATACAGGTACCTGGGTAGTGTAAGAAGGAGCGCCAGGGGAAGCCGATGGCGTGCTAGGCAAAGTCGCAGGAAGCGCGGGGGTAACAGGTAACAAAACTGGCGGCCCTTGAGAGGGCTGCACTGCAGGAATAGGAGCCAGCTGAGGAGGAGCTGGCGGTTGTGGGAAGGCTTGCGGCATATTTACTGGAGGCTGCGCATTTACAAGCTGTGGAGGTGCGGTGGCATTTTGCGCATACAGGGGTGGCGAACTTAGCAAATGGGACATTAGGGAATCTTTCTCTTTCTCTTTTGTCTCATCTTGCACAAGGGGTGACAAAACAGGGTAACATTTATCAATCCCTAGTTTGCGCTGTCTATGTAATTGCTCATTCATTTGTTCCTCCTCATTATCTTTAAATTGCACAGCTGCTTGCATCATTGACATACCTCTTTCTTTCTTATTCTTTTTTGCTAGCTTAATTTCCTTCTGTTTGGCTTCCTTTCGCCATAGGCGGAAAGAATCAAACATCGCCGGCCGGGCTTTCTTTTTAAACAATTTCACTTCCAAATTATCTAAGATATCTGTATCGAAACTACCATTTTGGGGCCATTTTAAAACACCGTCCTTTCTGGTGTATCGGATCCATACTTCATTATATGCAATTGGGCCCACGCCATGTTTTACATAAAGCTCATAAGTTGGAGTTCCAATTGGAGGAACCGGACATGAATCCTCCAACTGGAAATCCCTTCCACAACCCAAACAAAACCAATTACCAAATACACTAGCACCAGGCATCTTCGCTCACTAGTCTAGTTCCCAACTTCAAAGGATTATCGATTACGATAATCTCATGAATACACGAGTCCTCTGGCTTTTGGGGTTTGCAAACTCCAAATAAACCAAAATTATCCCGAAGGATACCAAACAAATTGGGAGACGCTCCACTTATACTTAACTGAATATCGATGATCAATGGCGTCACCAGAAGACTCTCTCGATTGTTTCGCTCTACCAAAATCGTCAAGGGTCCAAAACAGGGCGATTAATCAGGGCAGCAGTCCTTCGTAGCCGTCGGGACGCGGAGAACCTCGCAGAAAAGACTTTCGGACCACGTCGACATGCAGGGGTCGATGAAGTGGCGGCCTTCCTCCAGAATTTCCACACGAAGCTCCTCACGAACCTCTGGCTTGGACCGGTACCGCTGAAATCGCGCCGAGTTGGGCGCCAACTGAAGTACTGGGTATTTTAAGCCCAGCGGTGCAGGGGAACACACCCTATGACTTCGGGGTTCTTCCTGTTTCAGACCTACAGAAACACAGAGTCTTCTGGGTGAAGTCAAAGATCAGTTTATTGGCTGCAGACCAATTACAGGCGTCCTAGAAGTACAACAGCGTGTATGTTCTCAGGAGACTGCTAAAAAATCACAGAAACGGGCTTCTCCTTAAATACAAAATATCCTGCTTCAGGCATACATTCCTAGTTTTATGGCATGGTCATTTGGATGTATACATTTCAAACGAAAAGGCAGAGTCATCATGATGACCATCCCACATTCCAGTTAAGCCAGCCCGCAATTATTTACCCAGCAAGGCTCAGATCCCACATCAGATATCGATAGGCCCCAATAAACATGAGCATCTCCTGTTTGGAAAACAAGCCATAAAGCAGGAACAGTCAGGTGAGAAAGAGATTAGCTGGAGGCTCGTGTTTAATGTAAAGGCTTTATGGTGTGTCAAGCCCTGATGCTAATCACAGGTGGCCAGAGGACGGGGAACTCGTGAGACCGGACTGACCTGGGACAGCGGAGCCAAGCTGTCCAGGTCACAGAAAAGTCAAAGAAAGGCACATGTGCTCTAAAAGGCCCGTATTTGCTTCATGCTATGTAGCCTATGTGAGGGCAACCATAAGATGGTCACCGCTCTAAAATGGAACCCACGTAGTGATGTATAATAGCGTATACACAGTGCATTCATAGCTAAAACGTTTACACAAAGCACTTGTACATACCGCATTAACCATTCGCGGTTCACTAATACCGGGATAGACAGGGGTAGGGCCCTGCCTCCTACGCGGTCCCAAATTCTAAAGTACGACAGCGGGCCTGGGGTTCTGGCGCTGGACGCGGTCCAGGCGCGGACGGGCGCGGGAGGGTGCAGACGGCGCGCCTCCTGCGCACGGCCGATGCGTGGCCTCCGTATGAGGGAAGGTGGGAGGGAGGAGCAGCTGGGAGGCGGGAGCAGGGTGGCAAATAGGAGAGCAGGGATCAGGGCCGCAGGGACGCAGCGGCGTAAAAGAGCAGGCGAATGGCAGGGGGAACAAAAAACAGGGCACAGCAAGAGGGCAGGGGGAAAACAACGAAATAAGGCAGGAGGGAGAAATGGGATTAATGGGCAGTGAGAGAACACAACAGATTACAGTAAAGGAAATACAGCGAAATACAGCAATGGAAAAACGAGCAGAGGCAGAAGCAATCCAGTAACAGCAAGGAAATACAGAGAAATACAGCGAGGGAAAAACAAGCAGAAGCAATCCAGTAACAGGTGCAAGAGACAGTGCTAACCTAGCAGTGCACAGCGTGGGGAGCAACCTGCCTGTGAGCAGGGTCAAAGGTCGCTCCTTTCACCGCTGCACGGACTCCATATGAGGGAAGGTGGGAGGGAGGAGCAGCTGGGAGGCGGGAGTGGGGTGGCGAATAGGAGAGCAGGGGGGCGGGCCGCACGGACATAGCAGCGGCAAAGAGCGGGCGAATGGCAGGGGGAACAAAAAACAGGGCACAGCAAGGGGAAAACAACGAAATAAGGCATGAGGGAGAAAAAGGATTAATGGTCAGTGAGAGAACACAACAGATTACAGTAAAGGAAATAGAGCGAAATACAGCAAGGGGAAAAAGAGCAGAGGCAGAAGCAATCCAGTAACAGCAAGGAAATACAGTGAAATACAGCGAGGGAAAAACAAGCAGAAGCAATCCAGTAACAGGTGCAAGAGACAGTGCTAACCTAGCAGTGCAGCAGCGTGGGGAGCAACATACCTGCGAGCGGGCACGGTCCAGGCACGGATGGGCGCAGACGGGCTTGCCTTAGGCACGCCTTCGGCACACCAGCGGCGCGCCCGCTGCGCAGGCCCACTGCACGCCCGCTGCACAACCTCCATATGAGGGAAGGTGGGAGGGAGGAGAAGCTGGGAGGCGGGAGTGGGGTGGCGAATAGGAGAGCAGAATAGGAGAAAAGGTTGCACAATAAATTCAAGAACTGGCTGTCCATTACAAGCTAAACATCACGTTGCATCTGCTATCTAACAAAGGGACTACTTAAAGCCCAATCCCCAAATCCTAATGAAAAATCACATGGGATAATATATATATCCAAGAAACTCCATGTCTTGACAGACAGTCCATCTGACCAAAGCTAAACCATAATTAAAACACATGAACGTCAATAGCTGTATCGGACTGACCCAAATCCCTTTTTCTGTACATCTTATTGTACTTAATATACAGCAGATGACATGAGGCTTTCAAGACCGTTAGCTGTCTGTAACCAGACCTAACATGAAGAGTTGATCATTGTAAACATAAAGAACTTGGTTGCCTTAGTTTTGTAACATATGGCGCAACAAACTGATCATTTCTGACAGTGGTGTGGCATTATTGTATCAATGTAAATGTAACACAATATGGTGAGCTGTATTTGTTTTCTGTATTTGGAGCAAGCGGATCACAACATTTCATACTGTTTGCATAATGTCCAGCTATTTAACTATGTGTTTTGAAAATTTGGAAATGAGCTCAATTTATCACAGAATATAAACATACCTCCATTCCTTACTTTCAGTGACTGACACCAAAACTTGATCTCAAACTATTATATATCATTACTTGAGAATTTGATGTCCATAGCTACTCCAATTGTTGACCGCTAGATGTGATGTCCCTCAAGACAAGCTATGTGCTAGTCCAATTTCTGCCCTTAAGAGTCACAAAATTCACATGTGTAATAGATAACTCCATCAGTGATGAAATTACCTCATGCACTGTGTAATTGGCTCTGCTGGCAGTAGCCATGTGGCTGATTTTGCTTCCAGGCAGTATTTTTCCATTTTATAATGGGTAGAATGTCATGTTTGATGTACATCTCCAAAAACTGCATTCAGTTCAGAGGAACTTCATCTAAACCTACTTGCCATCTCTTGTTGGTCAAGCTGCAGGTAATTAATATGAACATTTAAGGACCTTCAAGTTGATTAAATACACACACATGAGGTTCAAGTGATCAAACCAGGGAAGTTACCACAAATTTAAGAAAATTGTTTGCTCCAGAAGAAACATCATCCACTTTTAACTGAGGATACGTGTAAGAAATTGAGGAGTTAGTTGAGGGAGTACCAACATAAAGTAATAAACATAGCACTTGTCAGGGTGCACCACTAATGTCACTAAATAAACTGGAGCTCAATCCATTGGTAGCTATGGTACACAGCACACAGGCTTACCTCGGAGGTTATGTGCAAAATATGTATGCAGCACTAAAACAGTCATAAAATCGAAACACAACACAAGAAAAATGCCAAACTAATTTAGACAAATAGAGTACATTTTAATAAATAAATTGGCACCGAAATGGCAAGAATTCAATAAGGGAAACCAGAGTTATGAACTGTATTTATCTGGTTGCCCTTGACTGGTACTCCGGTACCCAGGCAAAAGTTAAGACCAATCGCAAAGGAATGCAATTCCGGTACAGAAACCATATTCAACCAAGCTCGAAGCATTACACTACAACTTAGGACTGTTTTTTAGAGTTTGGAGGATGGGTTACTCCGTCATAAAAGTGATGGATATCCAGTCCACCTTAGTGCAAGTGCTGTAGGATGTAATGCACTTATAATAAGGCAAACAAGATATCTATCATGTTTGTACCAGAGTAACCCATCTGCTGCACTCTAAATCAGGGTCTCAGTGTCTGAAATATAAGTCAAAACTCCTTAGCACAGCAAGGTAGCAGGCTATGGATGAAGAGGGCTCCACAACATCGACTAGCTTCTGAAAGAGGTCCAAGCAAAGCCATTGACTTTTTTTACAGGAAAGCTCTAAGTGGGAATACTTTGAATTTCGCGCCCAAGGAAAGTCCCTTACAAGCACATATATTAGGCACTTTTGCCTAGTGAGGACTTCTATCTTTGGACTTTTTAAGGAATCAAAGATTCTTCCAAGAGGGATCCACAAGGCCAGATACCTTCTCAACGAGGTCTGTCTCAATCATGTTTTCTGCTGTGGAAAAGGTCAGAGGGGGAGCACCCTCAATCTTTGGCAAAGCGACATGCACCTTCGTCAGATCTGCTTGGCAGGTTGGTCCGTGTTCCAGTGATTCTTGAAGCCAAAAAGGTTATAGGATATGTTAGGAGGAGTTCACTGGGTCACCAGCCAAGGGCCCAGGATCATGGGGACAGCATAGGATCCTGGGGACAGCACTTGGGGGTCACGACTCTCTCCAGGCCAGCTGCAGGGTCAAGGGCATGTCCATTTGGAACTGGTCAGCTGTACTGTTGCAGGAAACGCCTGTTGTAGCTTGTTTTTTCCCTGTAGCTTCAACAGAAAGTTAGCCTTATGACTCTTGGAGTTCACTTCTTTGTTCTGAGTACAAAAAGGAATACAGTTCCAGTCCTCCTGGCTCTTTTCAAATCACAAACAGCAGGCCTAGTGCTCTTTTGTTCCTCCTCAGGTCCATTTATGTTCTGAGGAGAGTTCAGTTGGTGACACCTGTATGCCTGGCATCAACCTGTGGGTTGGGGTGGGTGAGGTGACTCTTGGCTCCTTCCTAACCCACACTGGGCTGGGTAAATGTTCCCAGGGTAACCCTACCAAATGTTGCAGCAGTTCCTGTGTGCCCTACTGCAAACAATCCTACTGTGTCCCCCGCTGCCTAATTCCATAATGGTGAAACCATTCTACCCTTGTGCATATCCCCTCCCATTGGGATTGGTGCCTGCCTGACTGGAGAATTAAAGGAAAGGCTAGGCCAGGTGTCAGCTAACATTTGCCTGTGATGGGGTAGGCTTCTTTCAAGTTGAACTAGATCCTGGTCACAGCCCAGTGGCAATGTGGCAATCCTCTGAAGGGTTTAGTATCACCACTCCACACATAAGGCCCTTTGCTCCTGCTCTGGGAGCAAATTTACATCTCATCAAGGTGGCCATTCAACAATCAAGTTTCAGTTGGTACCCATACAAATTTGCCTCCAAGGTTTAAGGAAGGGAAAACTAACTTTCTAAAAGTTCATTTTCCAAAATACTTCTCACAAATCAGATTTTCCCAGTAAATTGGGCTTGAAATAAATATTTCAAAAATTTGAAGGATTCATTTATTTGTCTGTTTTCTATTGAGAAAAATATTAGTAAATTCAATATGGTATCTCAGTGTTTTCCTGTCAATCATCCACCCTTGCTTAAGTGAAAATAGCGTTTGGGGCATTTTCACTGTAAGGAAAGTAAGCAGGAGTAAAATGCACAGATTTCTACATCCAGCAAAAACAGACAAGGCAAAAATCTGGGGTTACACCATGCAAAACAAGCTCATTTCAATGAATGAGGAGTCACAATTCCCCCAAAACGTCCTCTATCTGTGAGTTCCTGTTGGTTGGTACCTGATCATTTGTTTAAAATTGTAGGAACAAAATACTCACCACTAACGGTTTTGCCTCTGCTGTAATTTGTGTATGTCAGAAAGGGAAAGAGTAGATTTTCAGTAGTAACTGTCCAGTGGCCTGATCTGGGCCAGAGGGGGTATTATTATAAGACAGAACCATAAACATGGCACATTGTAATAGAAAGCAGCAGTTGTGAATGGGAGGGATCTCGCACTGCAGTTTGAAAGCATTGTCACCTGACATGCAATAGGGTAAGGGGAAGCTGGTGAATGCAGTACACAGGAGGGTACAAAAAGGGGGTTTCTTATGATTTAAGCAACCTACCCCTTAAGCAAAAATGACTTATTTAGCAGGGGAAGTGGAGTGGCACTGGTTCTTTTTGGGCCAAGAATTTTGGGATTAGTTTCCTAATCAAATATGTTTTTGGCCAAATATCAACAATCATGTTTACCTAATCACTTTATAACTACATCAAGTAATAGGAGGAATATGGAATTCCAGCAATGACAGGATAGCTGCATGTGTAATACAAGTATCTCTAATTCAAATTCTGGATTTTATGTTGTAAAGCAGGTTCAAGGCTTTTATGTTAGTTTGTATCCGTGATTTTTGAATAAATGCATCAACAGAGAGAGAAAATGCAGTTCACTATTTATGTGCTTGAAAAACAGAATGTCCCAGAAAATACGATGGTAATTACTATTTCCAGCATGAGCAGTCATGTAATCTTTGTTCAGTTCCATTGTTGTTCTAGACCATCATTCAGGGTGAAGACAGGCATGTGTCTGCACAAGTGTTTATCATTGCACACAAAGAAGAATATTGGTTTCTGTATGGGTAAATGTTACAGAGCTTTGCTGGTAGCTTTTATAACCAGCATTTTTTCTATTTCTGAATCGTGCAGTGCATATTTATCTAACGTTCCTGCATCCTGAGATCACTGGGAACTGATTCAAGTTTTTTTTTTGCTTATCGATAGAAAGCTAGACATTGCTGGACAGTGAGTACATTGACAGTATACTCCTACCCTTTCTCAAGTAGAGTGGCAACTCTTTACCAGTCTTTAGGGGGAGTGGTGATTGCTGGGATTGACTTAGATTATATAGACCTCCGCGGGAGCAGCCTGTAGGCTCTAAGAAAATTCATTTAGTTCCTCATAAGTTGAGTACCTCACTTCCCCTCGTTCAATATTGTATTCTGAAGGCTGTGTGTGACCTCTCCAAGAACATGGCGACTGAGACAGATGGGGGCAGTTCCTCACCACCTGTGCCATGGACCATTCTTTGGAGTTGCACTTTGTTTGCATCCTATTTCTTAGCTCTCCAGGGTTGAGATGGAATTTAAATCCAGCTAACCTTATCCCCAGTAGCAGTCACTGGAACCAGCACCTATAAGCACTATATTTGTTTTTTGTACATGTATGGTGTTGGATGCTCTGTGCACAATCCGACAGACAACAGTTGATTTTCATTATCTATCCTTTCTGCCAGGCCTAAAAGTCCAGGGTCCTCATTACGAGCATCCTGGTCACTTGCAATATGTCTAGTAACGGCTATTTCAAGGGCGCCTCCTCCCCACTGTTGAAAGAAATGAAAAATAAAATGATAATAAAACTATTTTAATAACATTTTAGTTTCCCCTTACCGAGTCCACCAAGTCTAGAGTAGGGCCATCCTCTCCCTCAGCAGCAGCCAGGAAGGAATGGTAGTAGGTGAACTGTAGGAGAGCATGCCAGTTTGGACGGCCGTGTATGGATTGCCAACCCAACATGCGCACTTACATTTCTCCAGCCCAGCTTTTGTGGAGAGAAGAGGCACTGGCTCCCTGTCCCTAACTGAATGCCATTCCAGCCCACTCAGACAATCTCTGTGCATCTCTCATGCTGGGTAATAGCATGAGAGCAGTGTCTGGATTGCGCAGGGAGGGGAGCAGAGGAGCACTGAGGCAGCAGGAGCAGAAGAGCACCGAGGCAGCATCTGGCATTGGCAGGTACGTTCTTTTATTTTTTTTTATTACGCCCCCATGCTGCCCCACCAATTTTAAGTGGCAGCAACCACTACTGTGCTATTTCAGCACATATTGAGGTTTGCCAATATGTTTCCGAGGATAATACCCAGGGCCAGATTTACCATGGTATTGCTTTGCTCTTGCGTCCCGCATGGTGTTCCAATGGCAATGCCTGGAAAGTATTCCATTTCTGGATTGTGGGTGTTTCCAAGCATCCAACCATGGATTTTGGCACATTAGCAGATTTACCAAGACTGGTAAACCTGGGAATGTGTCAAAATACTATGGCTTCCCAAGGAAGGTGCAAAAATGAGAAATATCTTTTTCTCATCGTTGTTTCCTCTTTCTAAATGTGATGCACTCTGCAACACACTTAGAAAGAGGAAAAAGCCTCTAAGTATTGTTGTTGTGCAGGAAGGTTTTCCTTCTTGCACAAAAACAATCCTGCCTGCATCTCAGGCACCCTTGCACTGTGATCAAGGGTGCCTGCTTTGTCTCTAGGCAGCTGATTGTGCAGCAGCACAGGCAGAGAGCATGAATTCATCAAGTATTGGTGAATGGCACATTCCTGAATCCCCCTTTTCATGTAGCACAGCAAGTTGCCCTGCTGCGTTGTATTGCGTTGCATGAAAGATTGATAAAACTGGCCCCAGGTATCTATCTGACCATGTAGATTGTGGTGCAATAAGCACTACAATCTGCATGTTATTTCCAAAAGCATGTAATTGGATGCTATTCATCACACCGGTGAATTCTGATTTGGTGCAGTCAGATATTATCAGGGATGACTATCACACAAATTGCCATGATATTTGTTACTAATTACCAGACTCATTCCACACAAGTATTTAATTTCTTTGTCACAAGGCAACATTAAAGCAAGTACCTGTTAATAACATACTTATTGGAAGGTGTTTTTTTCCTTGAACCCATAGCCTAGTGCAATAATTCATAAACATTACAACTATACAAGTGCATCCTGTCCCAGTGAGAACAAAAGAAGATCTATACATGTCCATATGATGATGTAAAGACATAAAATTAAAGTAGGAAAACAGATTGTTAGCAATTGGAAGATGGTCAGTAAGCATGCTGTGAGTTGTGGCTGAACTCCCACAAAGTTAAAACAATGTATGGTACATGGGCAGCAACATCAACACAATATTACAGTTAAGAAACAACTGAAATAAAAATTGCAAAACTAATTTAGTGATCAAGAACAATAAAAATTAAGTTATCTGGAGTGGGGTAAGAAATAAATAAAAGAATGAACTGAGATTTTGTATTTTAATTAAAAGACAATCTTTGTAAGTATATTTAAATAGAAAGCTGCACTTCCAGTGATTCTCAAAAATGAAAACTGGATTTGCAGTGCCTTTCGTTTTTTTTACTCAAAATAAAATAACACCCCCATAGCAAACATGTTAAAAAATTATTTTAAAGGTACTTGTATTCCACAGTAGCAGTTGATCATTTGCATGAGAAAATGTTCTTATTTGCAAATTTAGAAAATAGAAAAAATATCTAGATCAGCAGGACTTCTTCGGATATCAGTAAATGAATTTCAGCTACAGGGACTTCCAACAAGTTTAGGCAAAGTTTCTGAAACTTCTACATAGGTGTGCCGAAATTCCCCAAAGGTTCAGAGAAGTCTTTTGTGATACACGGCTATGGTATATAATGTGGAAAGACTTCTCATATCATTCTAAATCTAAATGTCTAGTTAATACTGGTTTATTAATTTTTATAACAGACAGACACAGCAGCTTCAGTTTCTTGGAACTTCCACATTCTCATAACCTCAGCAGTAAGATTACATTATTAGACAGACCTCACCTATTTTATCCTCAGGAAAGTCTAGATAACCCTCGGTCCAGATTCAGATATCTGAGCTAAACTTTTCACAGTCCTTAAACATTTAGATGTAGATACTTCCAAGTAGGTGGCCTTCTCTGTCTCCAATCTTGTTCATCATCTCTCATCTATGAGAGTGGCTGCATCAGTTATTATGTGTTCAGCTCAGTTGTGATTGGCAAAATCAATAAAGTGGATCAATCTGAAGTTCAGGAACTCACCTACAAAACGTGGATTGCATTGTGTTCCAGCACCTGTCCCTAAGAGCTGCAGCACTACCAAAACAAGCTCACAAGTCCTTGTGATGCATTTTTCAAAATGTCAAGGTAGGCTTTTCTTGGTTTTGTCCTTCTGTCTCTCTCAAATTCTTTCAATGTCAGCCCGCTTCAAACAAAAACATCATTACACCACTTTGCAGGACATCTGCTCTCATCAACAGTAGCCAGAGGTTAATATAGATTTGCCAATGGAAAGGGGTGTTGTAGAATCTATGACAGGGAGATATTACATGGGAAGTAGCTTGGAGGGACAGAAAGTCTTATTTCAATGTATTGCTTTGAAATATGCCCCCAGGATATGGCTTGTGTGAGGATTTGGTTGTATTATATGGTATGGCTGGGAGGCCTTAACATGTAATACACTTGCAGAAACAGTCTTTAGTCCGATCAGGCTCATTTGTAAAACTTTAAGCTCAACCTTGGGTAGATCTGACTTCGAGCAGCAAGGCTTAAACAAATGAACTAGTGTACATCATTTAACAGTACTAAACAACAAAACAGGAAAGTCACTCAACACAAGAGAAATCAGACGCCAATTTATAAAAATGTATTATATTTTTATGAATTTTTAGAATCCAAGAAGAGCAAAATCCAGCAGAAGGTTCTGGATATATAGATTTTTAAAGAAAACGTAAATTTCAGATTTAACCACAAACAAGTACTGGAAACTGTAAAGTTTGTAAACTTTTGAAGAGTTTGTATGAATGAGTTTGATTACTTCGGGAAGGTTGGGGACCAAATCCATCAAGGAAGTGTTTTGGGGGGGACGATAAGGAGTATTTGGACAGTGTTCAGGCCACCATAGTGTTTTCCAGTCCAGTTCTAAACTGTACAGCATGACTGTCAAAGACTTCAATGGAGTGGTCCTGATACTATGGATGCAGGAGATGGAAGATGATCGACGATGCTCTGGGTGCTGTGCAGTTGAAAGGGGTGCCTTTGTGGTTATTCCTCCGTCCACTGGTCAGGTGAAGAGATTTAGGCCACCGAGGTCAGAGTCCCTCGAAGTCCTCTTTAAAACAGTCAAATGCCAGCTGCGGCTGGGCTACCAGTCACCGTACACAGCGGTCCGAGCAATATCCTTTGGTGGAGGCTGGAGTTCAGCTTGGGTGTCCAATCTGGACTAAAATCACACTCCCGGGTCCGGCTGACTCGGGTGCAGCTTTTGGCTCTAGAGGATGTGCATCTTGAGGCACACAGTGGCAGCCGGTGGTGATTCTCCTGAAGCGGCTACTGACTTGGTGAGTTGGGCTACTTCAGTTTTGATGGCCCTGGTGCTGGTTTCAGTGGGTCCCTCAACTGCCCTTGGAGTCACTTTTTTGGTCTGGTGCTTGGGAATGACTTTTCCCAAGGAAGAATCCACAGGCACAGTTCTTTCTTTGCTAGCCCAAGGTGTGGCTGGTGCAGTCCAGCGGGCGGTGTAGCCTCTCTTTTCCAAGTCCAGGGGAAAGGAGGGCAGTCCTTCTTTGGGCCATATTCAGGTTCCGGCGTGATATGAGACTCAGGGTTTTAGGGGAGTCATATTTATTCCCAGAATGTGCTCTGGGGGGATGAATCAATCATTAGACAGTGGGCTAACTGGTCCCATCCCTTTTGTTGACAACTTTCCAGCTATGTGTGTCATCTAGCAATGCCAACAAAAGGACATGATGAACAGAGCACTCAAACTTTTCAGGCACTCACCAGCAGTCACAGATCTAGGTTGAATCCATCATTGTTCTTTAGCTCACTTTGCCACCCGAGTTCAGACCCAGCCTTATGCAAATCAGTCTTGACCCTGTTCCTTATGGGAACAGTCCAGCCCAAACTGTCAAGCCATGTCATCCCTGGACGGGAAACAAGCATCCTGGGACCGGTTTCAGAGTAACACCCTTCATCAGCCATGCTAGTTGAAATTCAGTAGCAAAATGAGCAAGAGACCCACGTCTGGGCATACCATGCCAACTTAGGGCAAACAAAGCAAACACAAAGAGATGATGGACGAAGCGCTGAAACTATTCAGACAATCACCCCCAGCTACCTGTGTGGGGTGAATCAGTGCTTTGTGTGTGGACCGTACGCTACCTATTGAAGTGTAAGTGTCAGCCTCTCCCTTTTCCCCCTGTCCACGAAGACCCATCAGAATGCAGATGAATGCCGATGAGTACTCAGAATGCAGATGAGTCCCACCTTTCTGTGATTGTGATTGTCTAGAGGACATGCACAAAGTGTAGCTGTTACCCAACCTTGACATGTATTGAAGACAGGCTGTTAGGCATGAAGAGCAGTAAGTACAGAGAAATGTCTACTTTCTAAAAGTGCAAAAACAACAGTTGATGGACAAAATGAAGAACAATGTCATACATTTACCCCAGTACTGAGATCTGGGCCTAAATCATACATCGTTTTTTTGCTCACCATGCCATTCTTGACCCTGTGCCTCATGGGAACAGTCCAGCCCGAACTGCCAAGCTAGGTCCTCCCTGGACTGTAAACAAGCATCCTAGGACCGGTTTCAGGGTTTCACCCCTCTTCAACCAGCATAGCTTGATTCCAGTGGCATGGAAAGCACGGGACCCTTGTCTGGGCATACCCGTCCCACTCGGGGTGACAAATGCAAAAACAACAGTTGATGGACAGAATGCAGAACAATGTCATACATTCACCTCAGTACAGCGATCTGGGCTAAAATCCATAGTTTTTTTGCTCACCATGCAATTCCAGTTTGAACCTAGCCATATGCAAATCAGTCTTGACCCTGTGCCTCATGGGAACAGTCCAGCCCAAACTGCCAAGCCAGGTCCTCCTTGGACTGGAAACAAGCATCCTAGGATAGGTTTTGGTGTTTCACCCCTCTTTAGCCCGGATAGCTTGATTCCAGTGGCATGGAGAGCATGGGACCCACGTCTGGGCATACTCATCCCACTCGGGGTGACAAATGCAAAAATAACAGTTAATGGACAGAATGCAGAAACAATGTGATACATTCACCCCAGTACAGAGATCTGGGCCTAAATCAATTGTGTCTTTTACTTTCTAAAAGTGGCATTTCTAAAACAGTAACCTTATAACACATGAACAAGTTGCTCCTCTCTGATCAGGATTGAAAGCATAAATGTGTATTAAGGAATTACCAAGGCTGGCCTTTGAGAGGGGTATGCCTCACTGTAGAGAAAACTGAAATAGGCTGTTTGTCACTACCAGGACATGCAAAACATAAAAGGTACATGTCCTACTTTTTACATACATAGCACCCTGACCTTAGGGTTACTGAGGGCCTACCTTAGGATTGACTTATATGTAAGCTTAAGGTTGGCAAGTAGTTTTAACTGCCACGTCGAAGTGGCAGTAAACTACACACACAGGCACTGCAGTGGCAGGTCTGAGACAGGTTTGAAAGGCTACTTCTGTGGGTGGCACAATCAGTGCTGCAGCCCTCTAGTAGTATTCTCAGTACAGGCCCTGGGTATATGATATACCACTTTTCAAGGGACTTACCAGACCACAAATATGCCAATCCGGGACACAGCAATGTTTTGGGTCAAGCACAAGCACGTTCGCACTAGTTAACAGTGGTAAAGTGCTCAGAGTCCTAAGGCCAACAAAATGAATCAGCAAAAATGAGAGGCAAAAGGCAAAAGGTTGGGTGAAAGATCACCCTAAGGATGACAGATATAACACGTGTCTCTCCCAACTTAAAGTGGGGAGAGCTACTCAACCTCTATGCAAGTTCTCATCACTAAGGCAGAAAAACCTGGAAAGACCGTCAGCATTAACGTGGTCTGCTCCTGGTCTGTGTTCCATCCTGAAGTCCGTACCCTGTAGGGAAATGGACCACCTCAACAGTTTTGGTATTCTCACTCCTCATTTGCATGAGCCACTGGAGGGGCCTGTGGTCTCGACGAATCTGGAAGTGAGTGCCAAACAAATATAGCCTAAACGTATTCAATGCCCATACCCCAGCAAAAGCTTCTCTTTCAATTGCACTCCACCTCTGTTCCCTGGGGAGTAACCTCCTGGAGATAAAGGTTACAAGTTGGTCTAGACCCTCCTCATTAAGTTGGGAAAGTACTGCCTCTGTGCCATGCTCTGAGGCATCTGTCTGAACGATAAACTCCTGTGAGAAATCAGGGGCCTTGAGCACAGGAGCTGTGCACATGGCTTGCTTCATGGAGTCAAATGTAATTTAGCAGGCCTCTGTCCAAATTACATTTCTGGGCTGCTTCTTTGAGGTCAACTCAGAGAGGGGGGCAACAATGGTGTCATATCCCTTGGCAAATCTCCTACATAACCCATGTAGGCCAAGAATGCTCTGACATCTGGGTTTAGGGGGTGGTAGACCAAGTGGTTTCTTGCTGGATGGGGTGCATCGAAGACAGGCAGAATCCAACCAATTTAGATAGAATGAGTACAGTACACTTGTCTGGCAATCTTTACTCACCCTTGGGTAGCTTGTCACCGTGCAGTCAGGCTTATCCTCAGTGTCAAAGTGTAAACTGTTGACACAACACCACCCTTGCAACACACTGCATACACTACAAAAAGAGACTCCACGTTGTATGTTTATAAGACTGATCTTTGTATTACAGACACAGTGGGATCAGCACAGCAGATACATTGGATATATACTTCAATGTCATATGCAATTGTAAAACCCTCCCATTAGCAGCAGAACAGCATCAACAAAAATGTACTATTTAGAGATATGCCTAAAATATGACATTGCCAATGTTGCATACCCCATACAGTTTTAATGGTCAAGAAATTAGAGGTTTTGACTATGCCTCATGACTCTGCCCCACAGGTACTCAAACAGCACCAGCCAACAGTACACATTGCCCCTGCTGGCGACACTCTGATTAGGTTACTGGAACTGCAACCCCAAAGGATATAACCTGGAATTGGAAGTGCCCCTCCAGCATCGAGAAGGCTGACCTCTCTTGCGCCCCATCGATCAAGACAATCTGCCAGTACTCCGACGTAAGATTAAACGTACTAAGGTACTTGGCTGCCCTTAGCCAATTGATACGTTTATCCACACAGGGGATGGGGTGCGTGTCAGTCCGAATGATGGTGTTGAGCCGAAGGTAGTCCACACAGAACTGAACTTCATGTGCTACGCTATGGGGAGTAGCCTTGGGCACCAATGCCATAGGACTTGACCAAGGGCTGTTAGAAGGCTCAATCACTCCAAGGACTAGCAACTTGGAAACCTCTTCCCGGGTGCTAATCCTTACCTTGTCCAACAACCTGTAAGATTTATGCTTAAGAGGTAGGCTACCTCCGTATCGACATCATGAGTGCACCAATGGGTGACCCCGGGGGTTAGCGAGAACAGGGGCGCAAACTCCGCCAACAAGTGGCAACAGTCTCCTTGTTACTCCCGGGTCACAGTAGGGGAGAGACCCCCTTCTACTGACCCATCCTGCTCCAAGGAAGACAGGACGTTGGAGAGAGGTTCAGTGTCCGCTTCCACTGTATCATATGTGACTAAAAGCATGGTCCTCTCAAAACATTTTCTGGCCAGGCTGAAACTCACACAAAGTGGCGTTCTGGTCATACCAATGTTTCATATCCTCCTGGCTACCTTCCAGGTTTGCCTGTGGAAGCTTTCTGAAGTGGGCTGTTTGGTTACCAAAGGCCAGGATATAACTGTATACATCCTGGGGTGGCTTCAGAAGAGCCTGCTCCCAACCCTCCTTCACCAAACTGAGAGAACCCCTCACAAGGTGCCCATAAAAATGCTCAAATGGGCTGAAGCCAACCCCTTTCTGTGTGACCCCCTGTAGGCATGAGGACATCCCACTTACACCTCATGGGGTCTGAAAGACCCATAATCATGCCCTTAAGGGTACAGTTGAATCTCTCAAACAAATCATTAGTCGAGGATCAACTATTTAAGAAAACCCACGAGGGTAAAAATCCCCAACAGTTTCCAGGCCACAGCAGGCACTGTCACCGTCCTCAGGGAGATTGCTTAGGGGTTCTGGGTGGCATGTTCTACTAAGACTAGGATAAAGCTGCTGCCCATGGCAGTCTTGGGATCCAGATGCCCCACAATGACAATGCCCCCCCACTCAAAAGGGTTGCCCATGACAGGGAACAGTTGTTGCAGGAGGCCTTACACCTCCCCTCAGTCTTGCCGCTTGCCTGGCAGGTAGGACAAGACCAATAGAATCTTCCTCATTTGAGGCCAGTAAAAGTGGTCAACAAGCCTGTTAAAGGTCTTGCCCTGCCCCAAATGACCTGCAAGCGCCACATCATGAGCCAACACCCAATAGAAAGCCTCGGAAACACGGAGGTACCACCAGGACTCGGGCCAACCCTTAGGCTCACTATACAGAAGACCATTCTCCCAATAAATCCAGTGAATTCGAGAGGCGTCACCATTTGCCTGGACTTCAGCCTGCTGCCGAAGGCCCACAAGAGTAGGGCACTCATTCCGTGCCATGCAGAACTCCGATCTGGAGGGACCTCCACCCTCCCGCAACTGGACAGCTCCGGCAGGTTCCCCAGTTCAGCCACATCTCCTGTAGGTACCAGAGCCTCTCCCTCAGGGTCAACCTCCTCCGGGACCTCCTCCAGGACCGTGGGAGTCTCAGGGGGGAAGTTACCACGCCCCTTGCCCTTTCTCTTCCTGGAAGGGACATGGGTTACTGTTTCAGGTTTAGGGTGCCTCTGACTACCCTCCCATGCCGCCCTTGACTGTGTGGTCATACTCACCACACCCACTAAGGCAGTCCCAACATCTCCAAGTACGACTGGAGCTCCAGTTCCCTCCAGGAGGTAGGTTCCAGGTCATTGCCGAGCAGACAATCCACAGGCATAGATGGACTCACATCTACCCTCAAGGAACCTGAGACCCCCATTCAAAGGGAACCTGTGCCATTAGACAGTGGCTCTCACATTTGTCTTCTGCAATCACTTGGTGAACCATGTTAGGAAGGACCTGCTCTGCAGACACCAGATGATACTTGGCTGTTGTCCTACTAGCCCCTGTATCTTGCGGAGCCTACACCCTATTCTCATTAATGATCACTCACTGCCTGTACTTCCTAGTATTATCAGACATGAGGGTTCTCTGTACCACTTCACCATAACCCTGAGACATTAGGGTTATCCCAGATGGCTCCCCACCATCAACTAGGATCAATTCCTCCCCAAGCACAAACCCTGCTGCCTCCAGTGGCTGCCCACTATTGAGGGACAGTGCCCTCTTAGGACACTTGGGATACCACGATAGGGCCCTTCTTCTTTACAAGCATAACACCCAGGGGGGTCCCTTTCCATGCATGCTTACCTGTAGGGAACCATTTTTTCTTGTCACCAGGAGGTTGGGAATCCTTCCCCAGGGCCCTTAGGAGACCTCTTTACTTTTATTTCTGTCACTCCTCCTTTTTCTGAGGGGAAACCAGCCCACACTTGGCGGGATCTCTCCCAGACATCCTCAGGTAGACCCTGGTGTTAACCCAGTGTTCCCCCTCCTCAGCAAGCTCTGGGATCAGAGAGCTTCTTATCAATCAGGTTCTAGCACAGCTTGGGAGAACAAAGGCTAAGCAAGTGCTCCCACACAATCAAATTATACAACCCCTTGTAGTCCACCACCTTACTGCCCTTTACCCAACCATCATATGCCTTGTAAAATGAATCTTCAAAATCTACCCAGGTCTGGGGTGTCAGTTTCACACATTTTTCAAAACTTCTGCTTGTACTTCCCAGGGATTAATCATATTTCTTGAAAAGGGCCTCCTTCACGGCAGAATACTTCACCAGGTCGCCCTCCTAAAGGGCCAACAATGAGTCCCTCCCATCCAGTGGAACATGCTTCCACAAACTCACCCCTCAACCCCCTCAGGGTTCCTGTGCATTTGTAAAGCTATTGCATAGACACCAAACCACTGGTCTATGTCATTCCCTACTCCATAATCAGGCACCAGATCCTTAGGTAATTAGACTCTTTTGTCTGAAGACACAGATGAAATGCTGCCACCATCTGTGCTGGCTCTTAAGTCCAGCTCTCTCATGTTCAACTTTTGAGCCAACATCATTTTCTTTCATCTATCACCATCTTTGGCTTCTCCCTGTCCTACTCAAGTTAGGCCAGCTCCCACTTGAGTTTCATTTCCTACCGACCTCTCCTCCAGCTCTTCTGGGGACAGACCCCTCGAGGCACTACTACTATCTGACTTGGAAGGTACTACGCTCCCCTCCTGAAGCTCCTGCTCCTCAGCATCCACTACCTCACCCTCCCCAGAATCCTCAGCTGTACCTCTGGCCACCAGCAAGGCCCTCCATCCCTTTTGCAGATCTTCCTTTCTACTGAGGTCTTTAAAAGAACATTTCAGGTCTCTGCAGAACCCTTTGAGCTGGTCTACCATATAGGTTTTTAACTTATCCTGCTCAGACTCCACTACTGCAGGTATCGCCTCTGGCTCTCATGACTTAGGCATGACTATTGTGAACACAAAAAAGTTTCCAAACTAGAATGGGGAATCACAAGGCAAGAAAACAATATTACACACTGAAGTGAAACACTGTGTTGCTAGGGCTTGTGCCAACACAAGTCTTATCCTCACTGCTGATCACCAAATGTTAGATCCAGCGGTTCCTGGCTGGCTGAATTCACTCTCCTAGATATGGTGAACATAATACACTTGTCCAATAATCTATGCTCAGCCTTGGGTAGCTTGCACAGAGCAGTCAGGCCTATCCACTGGGTCAAAGCGTATTCGCGCAACCCCAACCCTCGCAAAACACTGTGTACGCTACAAAAACACTCCATACTTTATGTATAAAACACTGGTATTTGCACTACACACATATTGAAAATAAATGACATACACCTTGGATATATACTTAACAATTATATGCAATTGTCAAACTCTTCCATTAGCAGTAGAACAGCATGAACATACATTTACTAGTCATCGGTATTCACATGATCCGTTATCCCCTCAACCTCATAAGCAACCTACCCATTTGCGTACTACCCCGAGGTGTTCATGAGCCAAGCAATCCTTTCTGCATCAAATCTACAGAAACATATATGCAGACTGCTCAGATGTATTTCACTTTCCTGCTGACACATTAGCATAAAACACAACATTCCCTGTATCGCATGCCCCGTACAGTTGTAATGGTCAAGAAATCACAGGTTAGAGACTGAGTTTCCTGGGTGTTAAGCGCCGGCTCCGGGACATGAACTTAAAATACGCCATGCTCTTCCCGGCCAAGCTGCGGGTAGAGGTGGATGGTCGCACGCACTTTTTTGATCGTCCCGAAGCGGCCGGGGACTGGCTGGACACTCTGTCTGGGGGTAGTGCTCGAGATGGTGGGGGGGGGGCGGCGGGAGGAGACGGCCCACTGGATCGGGACTGAGGGGTTGATATTGGACCTCACTCTGGACGACTATGATGCCACTTTCGACTAAAGCTTCTGTCTTTGTTCTTTCCCCTCCCTTGGAGGTTGTGTGGGGTCTAGAAGGGGTACTCTTTCCTCCTCTAGGGGGTCTAGCTAGTTTCACTATATAGGGGTGACAGGCACACTGCAAGTTGGGGGGGCTGTCTGGGCTCATGCAGGGGTGCAGGGAGGGGGGAGTTTTGTTGGGGTGGGTGGGTTGGGGTGGGGTGTTGTTCGTTTCTACCACAAGGCAAAAGCATTGTTGTATCATTTCTAAAGTGCTCTCAGGGGGACGAGTGATGGCTTCTGTTTATGATGGGGGGTAGGGGACTGAGTTTGTTGTCCTGGAATGTTAATGGATTGGGGGACAGGATAAAACGAGGTGTGGTCCTGCAGTTCTTGAAGCGAATTTCGCCCGATATAGTTTTTCTGCAGGAGACACACCTCATTGGCAACTCCTTTTGTGCCATGAATAGACGGGGCTACCGCCTTGTGGCCCATTCGGGCTTCACGTCTGGTTCAAGGGGTGTGGGCATTATGGTTAAGAACTCGCTCCCGTTGGAGATTGATGAGGTGCACCATGACGACAGGGGACGTTACACGGTTTTGGTGGGTAGAATGGAGGGCAGACTGGTCGTTTTTGTGTCTGTCTATGTCCCGCCGGGGCTGCAGACGACCACCTTTGTGGATCTGGGGCGCCTCCTCCTTGGCCTTCCGGAGGGGATTCTAGTGGTGGGGGGGATTTTAATGCTGTGGTTTCCGGAACTGTGGATCGTCACCCCCCTAGGGATCTCCCCCGTGCCCAGGCATGGTTGTCTGGCCTCTTGGATACCTTGGGGCTGGTGGATTGTTGGCGTTTGAAACATCCCACGCAGCTGCAGTACACCTTCCATTCAGGGGCTCATGGTAGTCTCTCACGGCTAGATTATGTCCTGGTTCCGGCGGCGCATGTTGGGAGGATAGGGGAGGTGCGCCATTTGGCACGGGGTATTTCGGACCACTCTCCACTCTTGTTGCACTTTGATATTCTTCCGAGGGGAGAGGGTAGGGTGGTCCCGATTAATCCCTGGTACCTGCGTGACCCCACCATTCGCGCAGAGCTGGTTAAATCCCTTAAGCGCTACTTTGACGAGAATGTGGGGTCTGTGTCATCGGCGATCTCATTGTGGGAGGCGTTCAAGACGGTACTCAGGGGAGAGGCCTTGTCCCTTATTTCCCATTCCCGGAGGCGCGAGCGGGAGGAGGTGACTCGTGTTGAAGCGGAGATAACCGAGTTGGAGGGTGATCTAGAATGTGGGGTGACGGATGACAAATTACATGTTCTCCGACTCAAGCAATCGGCTTATAAGGCCCTCGTCACGGAGGCGGCCAGGGGCCTCAGTAGAGAGCAACAGGGGAGACTGTATGATGTGGGTGATAAGGCTGGTAAATTGATTGCATGGTTGGACAAAAAGGAGAGAGCGAGTCGAGTTGTCCCGTTGATTGAGAAACAGAATGGTGTGTGTGTCACTGAACCAGAAGAAATTGTCTCCTGCTTTGCAGACTATTTCCGTGGGGTGTATTCCCCGGTGTCCTCCCGCTCTGAAGAGGATTCCCACGCCCTGCTCAGGGATATCGCGCTGCCTTCCCTTTCGGAGGAGGACAGAGTGTCGTTGGACGCTGCTCCAACTTCCGAAGAAATTGCCCTCGCCATACGATCGGTCGCTTCCGGCAAGGCCATGGGCCCTAATGGTCTTCCCATCGAGTTGTATAAATTGCGACCGGATACGCTGGCACCACATCTCCGTGCTATGTTCCTCGCGGCCCACTCGGCGGGTTCCCTCCCGCTAGACCAGCGTCTAGCTACTATCGTGGTTATCCATAAGGAGGGGAGGCCACGGGACCGGGTCACATCCTATTGGCCTATTTCGTTATTGAATGCAGAGCCCAAAATCCTCGCCAAGGTGTTGGCCAATCGGCTGGTCGGCGTAGTGTGTGACTTGATTCACCAGGATCAGTCCGGCTTCATCCCTCATCGCAATACAGCGCTTAACCTGCGGCGTTTGCATGGGGTGCTCGCACGTGTTCCGTTCATACGAGAGCCGGCCATTTTGGCGTCCTTGGACGCCACTATGGCGTTCGACACGCTTGAATGGCCTTATATTTGGGCGACGCTCGCGAAGTTTGGGTTTGGCCCAGGATTCATCAGTTGGGTAAAATTGCTGTACTCTGCCCCGCTGGCGCAGGTCGTGGTGAACGGTAGAGTGTCGGCTTCGTTCGAGCTGGGCAGGGGTACGCGGCAGGGCTGCCCGTTATTGCCGCTCCTTTTCGCGCTCGCTTTGGAGCCCCTGGTGGAGTGGCTGCGGTGGGAACCTTCTATTCGTGGTCTCCGCTGGACCCCCGAGTATGAGGACCGCGTATCTCTATACGCTGACGATATTCTCCTGTACCTGGCTTCCCCACGTAAATCACTGATAGTGCTGGTTGATGTATTGCATTCATTTGGTCTTAACTCCGGCCTTGTCATCAACTGGGCTAAATCGTGCGTCTAAGTTCTCTCTGGGGAGGACCCTGTCCTTCCGCGGGGCTGTCCTATCCAGATCGCCCCGCGGGGATTCCGGTACCTGGGTGTCTTCATTACCCTGGACGCGGAGGCCCGATATAGTCAGAACTTGCTTCCCCCCCTCCAGCGCCTGAAGGAGGATGTTGCGCGTTGGAGGCGCTTGCCGCACTCGCCGCTCGGCCGGGCGGCATTGTTTAAGATGATGTCGCTGCCGCGTTTCCTGTACGCTCTGCAGAACACAATGGACGTCGTCCCGGCGCGCTACTTTCGCGAGGTGGAGAGTTTGCAGCGCCGACTGTTCTGGGAGGGTAGACCGCGTATCGCCCTGGCGAAGCTGACGCTCCCGTGGTATGACGGGGGGATCGCCCTCCCGGATATCAAACGGTATTATTGGGCCTCCCAGCTGGCTGCGATTAATCACGGCCTGTACGGGCCCGCTCTAAACCCGGCCTTTGAAATGGATAAGATTTTACTGCCGGGTGGTGATTATAACCGAGCGCTGTACTCCGGCTCGCTTGACGCACGTCTGACGGGCCCCACGCGTGTCATGGTACGAGTGTGGCACGCGGCTAATGCAGCGATGGGGTGGAAAGGTCGTTTGACCCGGGCGTCGCCACTATACGCATCTGAGCAGTTGGGCTCCCTGTGGACCTCGAAGGGCTTTGAAAAGTGGGACATGATAGGCATCAGCAGGGTGGGTGATCTCTGGACTAGGGGGGGATTCAAAACGTTCGAGATGCTACGGACAGAATTCCAGTTACAGGACAGGGAGTACTTTCGGTATATGCAGATCCATCATGCGCTATGCTCCGTATTCCCGGACGTTGCCTCCATCCCGGAGTATTCCCCTCTGGAGGATAGAGTGCTAGATGGACATGTACCGGACAGCACGATTTCATTGATCTATAAAAAACTTATCAATGACCGCTCGGGACTGCTGACTAACCTTCGTGAGGCATGGGTGGCCGATGGATTGGAGCTGGATGACGAGGACTGGGTATCGGCGGTGGCCTCCCCGAAAGAGGTGGCCATACCGGCCCGCCTTCGCTTCGTCCAGCTCAAGGTACTCCATAGGGTCTATGTCACGGGGCCAAGGCTACTGCGTATGGGATATGCTGTAGACGGGTTGTGTAAGCGTGGGTGTGGTTCTTTGGGGACCTTTTTCCATATTTTGTGGGAATGCCCGGAGGTGGAGCGATTCTGGCGTGGTGTGCATGAGGTCCTGCGGGTGGTTACGCGTGTGTCGCTGCTGCCCGAAGCGAGGAGATGCCTGTTGAATGTGTGGGAGCCAACCGACTACTCGGTGCCGCAGACGCGGTGGGTGACTCTGGGATATATGGTGGCCAAACGCGACATTGCTCAACTGTGGGGTTCCCAGAGGTCGCCGACTGTCTCGGCATGGAAGGATAACATGGATTGGTGCATGTTTCGGGAAAAGGTGGTGTATGTTGCGAGAGGTAAGCCTGGGACATGGGTGAACGTATGGGGCCCCTGGAACGCCTACCGCGGGGGAATCTGTACCCCGCCGTTATTGCCCGATTCGTCACCGGCCCCATCCCCTTAGCCAGTTTATCTCCCCGGTCCCCGACACTGAGTCCACCTAATCCCAGTCTTGACCTTTTTCCCCCCCTTGCTACTCCTATGGATTGGTAGGGTCCCCCCCGCTAGGGGAGCACATGCTGCTGTTTTCGATTGTGGGTTGCCTTGTGGATTTGTTCTTTTGTTGTTATATATATTAAAATGAAACCGTTATGTGTGCCCGGATGGTGTGGCTACCACCGCTTCTAACTCCTGTGCATTTCCCTTTGCCGCGGCATGCGCGCTATTGTTTGTATCACATGCTCCTCTTGCTTGCTAGCGGCCGGCCTGAAGGTTGTAGGCCCATCTCTGTATATTTTTTGAATTTTGTAATAAACGGTTTTAAAAAAAAAAAAAAGAAATCACAGGTTCTGACTCCACCTTGTGACCCAGCTCCTCAGTCACTCAAACCACACCAGCCAACGATACACGTTGTACCCTCCGTTGACACTTCGATTAGATTGATAGGACCACCTAAAGAGGAAGTGTTAGAAATGGGGGCCTCCAGTTGGCAGTGGCTGGCGCCGGTGTCAAATAGTGACCCTTCTTCCTAAGTCAGAGTAAGGGGGCTACACCCTTTGATAACCCCTGCTCAAGCCTGTGGTAACGTAGCACGAGCAGACAGGCCTTTCTCAGAGGCAGTGTGTGAAGCATTTGTGATCATACACAATAACACTGGAAATACGCTAAAAAACGGCCACCACAAACAATTATAGAAAAATAGTTATCTTTATATAGGTTAGGCATGAAACGGAGAAATGCTAAAAGAACCACAATGCACATAATTACAGATTAATTCAGGGCGATGGAAGCACTCGTACGTGCGGATGGAACGAGCTTAGTTCGAGATTGGGGCCTAGGCGGCCCGATGATGCACAACGTACTGGGGATATAAAGGGGGAACAGCGCACAGCTCCGCGGGGAAGGGGCGGGATGACAAGCGGACTCACAGCAGCCATTAGCTCCTCAGCTGCAGCGGTCCGCGGTGTGCACTCACACTAATCCTGGGACGGGGTTGGAAGGTGGTGCCCAGCGGCACACACAGAAGACGGCAAGGTTCGTGACGTAGGGGCTAGCGTGGGCACTCAGCAGCGCAGCTCTCCAGCTGCAGCAGCCCCCGATAGCGATGGTTTCTGTAGCAAAACAAGGGTTGGCACTCGTTGCATAGCTCCTCAGCTGCAGCAGCCCACAATAGCAATAGCACTGATTCTCGTAGTATCTCCTCGTGGTCGGACCAATGCAGGCACTCGGCGGCACAGCTCTTCAGCTGCAGTGGCCCACAATGGCAATAGCAATAGTTTCCGTAGCAAGTCCGACATGGGCACTCAGCTGCACAGCTCCTCAGCTGCAGCGGCCCACAATGGCGATAGCAATAGTTTCCGTAGCAAGTCAGACGCGGGCACTCAACGGCACAGCTCCTCAGCTGCAGCGGCCCACAATGGCGATAGCAATAGTTTCCGTAGCAAGTCAGATGCGGGTTACTCAGCAGCACAGCTCCTCAGCTGCAGCGGCCCCCAATGGCGATAGCAATAGTTTCCGTAGCAAGTCAGATGCGGGCACTCAGCGGCACAGCTCCTCAGCTGCAGCGGCCCACAATGGCGATAGCAATAGTTTCCCTGGCAAGACAATTGGGGCGTTCCCCACAGTAGAACTAGAGACACTGGATTTCTCGACAGAGGCCTCACCTGCGAGTAGGATTCCCTTCAAGAGGAATCCGGGCTGCTGACAAATGAAGTCTAATGTCCCTGAGACTTCGACAGGAGGCAAGCTCAAATCAGGCCCTTGGGTAGTTGCTTCAGTAGATGGATGATAGTTTCAAAGTCCTTTTCCTCTTGTTATGCGGACAGAGCTTTGTCTTGGCATCCCAAAGTTACACACCTCGGAGGGGTTTCAGCTCAGATCTTTATACCCTAAAATTCTTTGTTCTTGAGAAAGTCACAAATCACTTGACCCAGCCAAAACCAGTTTGGTGTCGACTTGGGTCACTTTATTTACGCGGCGACATCCTCCCTTTCAGGGAGAGGGGGCCCACCATCAGACGCCCAGTGGGAGGTGGAGCCATCATTCACCTTGCCAGGCACAGCCCTGCTTACATCAAAGGGGTCACCCCTCCCCACACTTCAACGGCAGATTCCTCCATTCGACCCAGGTCGGTCTCAGCCTGCCCTGGCCCTCTAAACCAGACGGCCAATACACATACCAAGAAAACACACAGGAAGGTTTAGACAAAAAGATACCTGCTTTCCAAAAGCGGTAGTTGCACACTCAGAATAAAAAGACAATCACCACTACCAGATACACGTTAATATTTGAAGCTCAAGCATACCAAGTTTGACTCTCCTAACATGTTCCTTGGCAATATTGAGACTATACTAGTTGATACAGTTAATTTATTATAAGGAGCATTCGTGCTGTGTCACTGATTGGCAGTGGCATAGCGCCCAGAGCGTCTAACGCCAGCAACCATGAAGGAGACAAAAAGTGACAAATAAAATAGAAGGGAGACCCATGCCAATGGTGCCAGTTCTAACAGGAAGTAAACAGTTATGTGTTCTCGTCCATCCGGATTATATCCTCTGGCACCATGTTGCACCTTTATGGGTGCAGGATCTCTATCCCTAACATAGGCAAGACAGTGACACCGGAAGTTGGCGCACTTCTATTTTGGAGAAAGGTTTCCTCACTTCGGCGGAGGTGAGAGCTGCAATTGCTCCAAGCAATCAGCCTTGGGTGCACACAAGGCACAATGAGACTCCTCGGGTACAGTCACAGTATTCTCCCAATAGAGTACCTTGTGGTATGTGTCTGGGGAGAGGAAGCCGGTGACCTCGGACTGCGCCCAGGATGTCAGGCATTGTCTCCCTCCCAATCTGAAGGTCGGAGAGAGTGTAGGCTGACAGCTTGGGTCGCGCAGACTTGGCAAACTTCCCCAACAACCCTCAGACACTACACACCACAGAGTGTGAGCTAGCACAGGTTTCCTGTTGTAAGCTCGGGTCCCTCGGACACAGCAGCCTTCCCCCACACTCCTTGAACTCCTCACGCTATGGCACCCACAGGTGAGCTGCTGATCATTATGATCACACTCCTCGGCACAGTGTGATAACTATACCCAACCGACAATCACTTGCACCCATTTCTGCCGCACCCTGTGCGGTCCTTGTGATCTTGTGGAAATGGGGTGATACTTTCTGTCCCTGGGACCTCGTGGACAAGAGGCCAGCCAATCAGCCCTTGGAGAATGCTTAGGGTCCCGGGCAATGACAGTTGACAATTAGCTGCAGGCCAGCAACATCCAGGCAAAATCCACAAGTGGTAGTCCCCTTCTTAGAGACCGACAAGCCCCATGCCACCACAAGTCAGCGGATAATCCAGTTGCAGTCCTTACTGCCCCATTAGATCCTCTTGTCGATGTCCCAGCATTGAATCAGGGTAATATGATTCCATTTTCCAAAGTTTCTCAAACTCCTAAGGGAAGAGCCCCAGCAGATATACCCAAAATTACCTTTGAAGATGAGATCAGTTCAAAAGGCCACCTTTGAAATGCACAGGCTCTCTCCAAATTTTGTCCTGTCTGCCATCCAACCCCAGGAAGCTTGATCAATAGCTTTAGTGGGGCCAAGACCCTGCCACTTGGAAAGCAGGTGCCAATTCCACCCCTCGTAACCATCCCAGGAAGGCCTCTCATAGTCAGACGTCTGAGATTTTCCTTGAGCCCCTAGTTCAAGGCTGTCTTATAAAAAAGGCATGATGCAGCTGTCCCTCCAGCACCCAGCTGTGGATTGGAGACAGGCAGACAGGCTGACAGGCACAGAAATGCCCAGTTTCCCAAAGTGGTATTTCCGCCGTAGTAATGTTGAATCTACTTGCACCACTGGAGCGGATGCGTCATTACTTATCAATATCAAACACTATACTGCAACTCTACTGCATGTAGGAAATACAGTTCAATATCCTTTCCACAGATCCCTTATGCCAATCCAATGCAAGAAGCAGGCCATACCGTACTGAAAACACCATCCAGTTCTATTCGCTACCAGTGCATATAACACATACACACACATGCCCTACCTGTTTCGAACACCACACCCTGTCCCCAGGGAGTACTCCAATATAGCGAGAGACATGCAGAACCTGGGCAGGTAGCTTTTTAAATGCCAAGCCGAGTAACAGTAACCTGCACATACGGGCCCCATCATGGAAAGCCTATGGCACGTTTAAAGAGCTACCTCCATGGGTGGCACAACCAGTGCTGCTGGCCACGGAGGAGCATTTCAGTTACATGCCCTAGGTGTATGTCTTACTTGTTAGCAACTGACTCCTTACAACAGTTATACTGGCTCCTGTATCCATCAGGAGCTCAACACCTTGCCCATTGATGGTGACCCATTGCCTTGTACTATTTGAGGGCATATGGATCTTAGGAACCATCACACTGTCACCTAGGGACATTAGAGTAACCTGTTTAACCTCCCTCCCCATTAACTGGGATGTAATCTCCTCCCCCAGCACTATACTAGCCACCCCTGGAATCTTTTCTCCAGTGGGAGGTGGTGCTCTTTGTGGACCCTTGAGATTCCCCTTTGTAGCACTTGATGGGCTTGGGTTAATGACCTTTGTCAGGGTAAGTTTTCTTCTGGTGGCCAGATTGAGAATGTGAACCATACCCTTTCCCCTGTTAGTTGTTTTGGGGATCTTTAGAGGACTCACTCTTTTTACCTCCCCTCCTTCTTCTAGTTGAGTTCCTGACCACCCCTTTGGAAGTCCCCTGAGATACCATTTTGGATACTATGGTGCTGACCCAGAGGTCAGCCTCCTCATTAAGCTTCCTGGCATCAGTAAGCTTGCTATCAACCAGGTGTTGGTGAAGTGCTGGAAAACAAGTATCAGGAATGTGCTCCTTCAAAAACAAGTTGAAGGGCGTGGTCTGGTCACGACTGAAGATGACTACCTAGACGGAGACCCCCGCTTAGAGGGAGTCTCCGAGTGGGGGCTGCGTCGTATTGGAGGCGGGATTTGACCTGTACCACAGTGGTCCTTGGTGAGGGAGCACACTGAATGGCTCTGGTTCATTAGTCGTGGATGATAACTGTCATGCGGGGGAGACCGATCGAGGGATGGACGCTGGGCCTTGAGGCATAACGGAAGCCTCGGCCTCGCGTAGCTGTTCGGCCCTGCCCTCCCTTAATGAGCTGAGGTCCTGCCGGGCCGATTTTGATCTCTGCGCCCTGCTGAGCACTGGTCACACACGCTCCGGGGCAAACCCCCTGGGCGCATAAGAGAGTGCCCGCCCTTCCCGGGGCCTATCGTTAGATGCCCACGCCGGTGTGTTGCAGTATCTGAACTCCCAGTTGTCACGGGCTGGGGGGAGCCTCTGAGTAGGGGTTGTGGCAATCTGAGAGCAGCGAGGATCGACCCCAGACAAGGGACCACACCGATGGGCTACGGTCCCCGAATCGCGGCTGTAGACTGTCAAGCAGGGAGGATTGGATGAGGGGTGAATGCTGGGCCTTGAGGTGTCCTAGAAACCTCATCCTTGCATTGCTGTCCGGCCCTGCCCGGTCCCCTCATTACTGCTGAGTTGCTGCCCAGCTGAACCAGTCTAAGCCTCCGTGCCCTGCTGGGCACTTGCCATGCACTTGAGATAGGCACTTGTGCATGGAAGAGGACAACCCCTCCCCGGGGGCCCTTGGCGAGATACACGCGCCGGTGTTATGGTTTCTGGAACCCTAGCTGCCACGGGGCTGCTGATTGCCTCACATGGAGTCCCCTCAGGCACCGGGAGGTTTACACCAAGTATCCAGGCAACACAGTGGAGGACTGGGGTATGGACCCTGCCAGGTATCAAGGGACTATAGGCCACCTGCTTTAATCACCATGACGGCAGGACACAGACACAGCAAAGCTCCTGCACCATGATCCTGGTGCATGACAACATCACTATGGCGGTGAGCGAGTGCAGTAACATTACCATTGAACACCCTTTCCTGAAAGACAGACGGTGATGATTACCGTAGGGGTGCCAACGCCAGAGGAACCACTATTCAATTTTTACTATTCGAACTGGGGAAGCTGCTAAAGGGTCCACTGCCGAGCAGCATAGGGAGTAACATACGTTGCTCTCCTTACTGAACTACAGGGATATCCCCTCTACTGTGCACTGGCCCATCCTTTGCCCCATCCCAAGGTTAGTGTGCGCATCTACGTAACAGCACTCGGTCCAGCATTGTAACACGGCTCGAATGTCCACTGCAAAGGTAGTAAGTCTTACAGACAGCTTCTCTTCACAGAGACGCTTAAGCAACCACGCACCATGGCTGCAAAAATTGATGAGGCCTCGGTGAGCGCCCCCTAGCAGCCTCAACGGTTCCAACACCAGCCGTGACCATGGACTACATACTCCGAAGATTTCTCCTCAGTCAGCTGAAGACTGGAAGGGATGGACTCCAACATATCTACGCTGGCGCAATAAAGCCAAATCAATCCGAGCAGACATAGCTGGGTCCCATGCTCGAACTGAGAAGCTGGACCAGAGGCTGACGGTAATAGAGGATCGCCTGAACGCAGTGCACGATAGGGATAAGGAACTTCTCTTCCTCCGCAGTGAACTTGTCGATTTAGAGGACCACAGCCGTATGGACAACATACGCTTTTCTGAATTCCCTGAGTCCATCGAGGGCCTTAACGCTGGCATATTCCTGAAAGACACCCTCCTGAAACTCATTGGGGCCGCCTTCGACCCCCCTCTAGAAATACAGCGTGCTCATCGTATAGGTACTCTTCGTAAGGACTCTAACACACACCCACGCCCACTCATTGCCTGCTTTCTGTGCCATGAATAGACGAGGCAAATTCTGGCTGTAGCCCGCACCCATGGGTCGTTCAACCATGATACTCCCACCTCCATGCCAATGTGGTTACCTGATAAACCTTTGGGTTTCCATATTTGTGGTAATTGCTGTATATGCAAATTTGGTTTAAATAATAACAGTAAATTTAGTAACAACACGTCTAGGGAGTTCACAATAAACTGTTTTATCAACTGTAATACGATGTTTACAGTATATATGATTGTATGTGCTTGTCAGAAAAAATACATTGGGAGCAGTACACGCAGACTTAAACTGCGTATACAAGAGCATGCTAGAGCCATCAGGACTGGTAATGACAAATATCCAGTTTCCATACACATACAATGTGAGCATCCAGATGACAAGAACTTTAAATTTTATGGCATTGATCATGTGAGGATGCCAGAACGTGGAGGTGACAGGGAATTGCTTCTGAGGCAACGGGAGGCATCATGGATATGTCGTCTCGGGACTGTGAAATTTGGGCTTAATATCAATGATGAGATGCATCACTTCTTGTAATATGTCCAGGGACGATAGATATGTGGATCTGCAGGAAGAATAACTGTTTTTTTCTTTTCCCTTTATTGTAAAACGTTTAAGGGTATTGTACTTATATATATGTCCAATGACATGTTAATTTTCAAAACCATTAGAAAGCTTCTTGAGACATATCATTAATCTACACATATGAACATCGGTGTCTCAATGCGAACTAGTTAGTAAAGGGGTTTGGAATTACTTTGCATGTGGTTACATGATATAGTCCTGGAAAATGCTAATTATATAGCGCATAATACCTCTTCGATTAGATCTCACAATATACCTAATCTGTAATGAGGATTCATTATAGGTTTTGATATGCGTTAGCCAACATGGACAAATGACATGGAATGGAGTGCTCTGAATGAATAATGTACCATATATATTAGCATTTTTATCGACATAAAATTATAAAATGGCAATAAAAATAAGGGATGTGAGAGGTAGAATAAGTAACAAATGATCTATTGAATATGGCTGCTGAGCACTAATATAAAGAAATATATTTTTTCTTAAAATCCTATAAAAAATGTTAATGGTACCAAATGAAACTGCGCATGGAGAAAGGGCTTGATAGTGCTTATTGTATTAATTGAGATTATAATTTTGATTGCGAACTGAACACATAATAATCCATTATATATTATCACACGTTGTTGATATGAAATTATAAAATGGCCTTATATATAAGGGGCATGAGAGGTAGAACGTGTAATAAAATGATCTATCTAATATGGCTGCTGAGCCCTAACAATAAGAAAAAGAAATACTTGTCTGCAGGATCTTACAACATGGCTTTATGGTACCATATAAACTGTGAATGTACGCAAGATTTGGTAGCGCTCATTTTACTGATTATGATTATAATTATAACTGCAAACTAAATGCATAATAATCCACTATATTAAGTATTCATATATTAATAAATACTGCCGTTATAGATCACTACCTATCTATATCCATGAGCAACATAAGATATAATACGTGATAATTGACCATTTCAATATGGCCGCCATTATTTTTAGCCTTGTTTAGGGCTACATATAATATGATATGTGAATAGTGGGTGTGTTGTGTCGAAATGGGTCATTGGTTAATAGACAATCGGATAGTCCCTTTATTCATAGATCATAGTGATAATCAAGAATAGGGGATATAAAGCATGATCGTGTTATGAATCATGATTAATTCCAATATGGCAGCGCTTTTCGTTTGGCAATTAGCGCATGTGCATAGAGTGACCTTGGTCACATGATAACTTTATTTCCGGGTGGGGAGTATAAAAACGCGTGATTTACGGACATATGGTTACGCTAAAATTGGATATTGATTACGTATGTGGCTGGCTATCAAACCACTACTGGTAAGTTGTAGAGTGAATAGTTACTTTATAACATGTACTATATAGGTTCGAGGTTGTTAAATCGAGCTTTATTAAAGCTTTTTCAAAAACACGTAATGCCGCCACAATTTTAGCTTTATTTAGAGCTGTATATACATATTTAAATTTGAGACAAACTATGATTATGAAAATTGGGTTTGTTTTACTGAATCGGGTTATTGACAAATATATAATTAGGTTGTCCCTGTACCTATAGATTATAGAGATAATTATAAATAGGGGATATGGAGTATGATCGTATTATGAATTGCGAACAGCTCCAATATGGCAGTGCCTTTCGTTTGGAATTAAAGCATGTACATAGAGTGACCGTGGTCACATGATAACCTCATCTCTGGGTAGGGAGTTTAAAAACGTGATTTACGAACATATGGCTCTGCCAAAATTGGATGGAGATTACGTATGCGGCTGGTTATCATACTGTTACTGGCAAGCGCCAGTGTGAATAGGCATCTTATAACATGCATCAAATAAGCTCGAGGTTGCTAGATCGAGTTTCACTAAAGCTTTTGAAAACATATAATGCCGCCGTAATTTTAGTTTTGCTTGAGTCTGTATATATATATATATCGAAAGTTGAGATGGATTATGATACATGAATATTGGGCTTGTTTTGCTGAATCGGAATATTGACAAATAGATAATCGGGTTGACTCTGCAACAATAAATTACAGAGATAATCAAGAATAGGGGATATGGAGTATGATCGTATCATGAATGCGGAACAGTTCCAATATGGCAGCGCTGTTCGTTTGCGATTCAGCGCATGCGTATAGAGCACAGGTTCTATGGGAGCTTATGTGGACAAAGATGGCCGCTGATGTGAACATCTGATTTTGCGGCAACTTTAGCTCTTGTAATTATAACTCTCTGAGGGGATATTTTGGTCCTCCATTCACTACCATATTCAATCAAACGAACGTACTTAAGTACCATTTGTAAGAAGTATAAGATATGCGATGATCATAATCGAGTGATGAGTCCAAAAAATAATAAAATATCTATAGACAAATATTTGGGATAAAAATATTCGAATTAAGACTAGTGAAGTTAAATAATATGTATGTATAACCATGTGTTCATAATCTAAATAATATACTCGGACTATGTGCATGTTGTCTTTTTAAATTAATGATGCATAACAGTTTATTCATACTCTCGTGTTCTGTACAGTTGGTTCAGGTAAATACATTGTTTTTATATTATTGAGATGCTTGGATTTCAAAGATAATATATACCTATGCATTCTTATTGATTTTATTTTGTATGTATCATAAAGCATTTATTAATCATTTTGGAAATATAATATACCTTATTGGGCATTGATTCTCCTGGTTTTCTGCTTTTTTACCAGGAATATGATTTCCAATATGGCATTGGAGATAAAAGTATCTTTTAGAAATTACCTCTTTGAGTCAGACGTAAATCAGAGATTTAAGAAATGCATGTAGTATTGCACAGGCAGACAGAATGGTTTAAATAATAACCAAACATAGACAACTTTGAGGTGTGCCAAATAAAAATGTTTATATAACGTACTATGGCACACAATGAGATGGGATATTTTGTTTGATATCGCTCATGTTTACATATTTTTTGTAGAAGACTGGGTGACTTATAGAAAAAGTTGATATTACGAATTCGTACCATATGAACTTTTAAGAAAAACTCTGTATGCCATGCGTGAAAGGTATGAGATGTTTTTTACTGTTATGGTAATAATTATAAAGAGTCCCTTTTTCCTGTTTCTGTTTTTTTTATGTTTTACCTTATCATGCTACTGTTTTTCGATAGCTGTCATTAGCCATCTAAGATATGAATGGAATATGTTTAGAGACAAACACTGATTCTATGATTGTGTTATATGAAATCAAGTCTCTTGACTGTTTTACAGTTAATGAACCATGTGAACAGGCTATAGTTGGCAATAAACACTTGTATATATTTTGGAAATATTTGTACATGTGCTTATAAAAACTTAAATATGTATGTTTTTTATATATTTTTTGAGTTTAGGCTCATTTATTCATATATATAATACAAAAAAATATAAAAATGTTTTTTAAATTAAGATTTAGGAGATTTGTATAGAAAATATTAAAGAATTATATTTATGTGTATTTCTCTAATAGCCCTGAAGAAGTCTCATTGGAGACGAAATGCGTTGGCTATGAGGACATAAAATCTGAAATGTAAAGAACTTCTACCTGTGAAAAATAAAGAAGAACATTTCTCTATGAAACATACATCTTGAGTTAGATGTCTTCGTTATTGAGCTACTGTCGTTGAATATTAATATGTCATGTCAATATAAATGTACATAGTGCTGAAACCTTTTGCATTGAATGTTCTTGTAGGACTTGTTCCTACTTTTTAGAGAGTAAAGAGGGGAGTACTCTCTGGTTTCGTGCACTATTTAATAATTAGACACAATATTAATTTGTTGTGTGCGGACTTGATCAGCCTCCACCCTCAAGTTTTGGTTTCAACCATGATGGCCACAGCATTTTGATGGCCGCGGGCTTCTCTAAAGAGGCTAATGAGCTCAGTAAGCCCTTCCTCTCCCTCAGGCCCAGACTTCGTCAGCTAAACGTCAAATACGGCCACTTAGAACCTGCAAGGCTCTGCATAGCTAAGGACGGCATTTCTAGTGAATTTTATGACCCAGAGGACCAGTGCCAATTCTTGGATACCATAGGGCAGCAGGAAATGGATGTCCAACGAGGGAACCCTGAACTTTTCCATCCACCCGGACCCTGTCAAGCTCCGGATGGCAGGTGATGGACCTCCGGCGGTACATGGCACCGAGGCAGGGACCAGGACAGCATAACTTGCACCCTCGATGATAAAGTCTCAGCCCTCCAAACTGCGGCCGCTTTCATAAATCACCAGCAGAGAGACAAATCCAGTTCACACCTGAAGCCCACAACGGAGGCTGAACAGGGGCGGAAGGGGTCTGGAGGAGATGGTTCAGGTTGATGGCCTTCCCATAAAGTTGTACATGTGCCTGCATGACCAGAGGGACGTCAATCGGACAGCGGCCAGCTGAGCATATTCTACACTGTATTGTATTGTGTAGTGCCTATTAGAGTGTTATACAAATTCTAATCTACATATGTTGTATACATCACTTTTTGGTGTTCTTCGTATTGCTACAAAAATGTTACCTGTTTTATTGCCTGTCTGATAGTAGAGACCTGTTGTAATACCCACATACACCTGCCCTATCCCCCCTCCTCCTACAGTCCGACAGTGCTGCCGGCTTTGCACCTGGCACTGATGCTTTTATTATAGAGGACACACCGTGCATCATCATATATATACGAGCCCAGCAGGGTGCACCTATGCACCATGCTCTATTCCCCCGCGCACCGCTGTCTATTCTTCACTCTCTGGGCCGCCTCGACCCTTCTCCCAATTGCTATTTTCATCTAATGTGACACCTGCTACTCACTTCAGTAGGCTAGACCCACCCTCAGGGCGGTACCGCTGAGTTAAGACCAGTGGCAGAAAGCTTAGCATTTCCTGCGCTATTCAGCGCCTTGAAGGCCTTTCCCACATCCCGTGTCATATTGGTTCTTTCCCCACCCCGAACCCCCCCCCACAACCTATCTTGCTTGAACACCGCGCATTTCCACTGCGACGAACCAGTTCCCTTACCCCGCTCCTTACCACTGCCCAATTTGGCCACACAGCACCTTCTCCATCACAAGGCCCCCCACTGCCCACCAGAGGGCCCACCGACCTAGTCGAGATCTACCCCACCCAGGAAGTGCCAGGGGGTACCCCGTAGCTAGTACCCTCTCCCCCGTGTATTCTTCTTCCAAGACCCCACGCCTACTCCCTTTCCCTGACCCCCGTGCCCTTAACCTCCCATATTCGCCCTCCCGGCTTAGGTTCTTTATATTCTCCCTTTCCCTTTATCCCCGTCAACTTTCACACCCTATCTATCAGGGTAGCTTATCCTCTATCTCTTGTATACCCACGCCACTGGCCCTGACATAGTCATCTCCGCAACCCTTTCTTAAGATTGGGGTCTCCCTCCAGACCTCAACACTACACCATCTCCCCGCAAGGACTCTCACTACACATCACCAGACCCCCTCCCCTCATTTGCTGCCACCGCTTATCATGAACCCTTCGCACCCACTGTGCATGATATGGTGGAACATTCATGGCCTCACACAATACATAAAACAGAAGAAAATCATGGCCTATCTGCAATCTAAACGTGCAGATGTGGCACGGCTGCAGGAAACCCACCTCAATGCCGCAGAGTTGGACAAGCTGCACAGGGACTGGGTGGGAAGGGTGATGCACAGCGTACAGAACGGGGAGACGCGAGATCTACACGTAAATGTGGAGTAGCAGTCCTCCTCCGGAAATCTCTCCCGGTGATAGTGACTAAAACCTGGACAGACCCTGACGGATGCTATGTCTTTGTAAAACTAAAAGTAGATGACCATCATATATGTGTGGGGTCAGTCTATACTCCGACGAGAGCGAAAAAAACGTTTTTACTGCAGCTCAACAGGGTTCTGATGGAAATAGGGGCCTCACAACTCCTCACAGGAGTGGACTGGAACCTAGCAAGGGATCCAGTTCTGGACAATATGGGACCACTTGACAGGAACAAGGAAACAGGCAGGATGCTGATGTAGGATGTGATGCAAGATAATGGCCTGGTGGACTATTGGCGTCTGAGCCACCCTACAGATACAGATTACACCTTTACCTCCCTGACACACAGCACGCTCTCTCGGTTGAATTACTTCTTCATTTCCCACAGGGTGGTGCAGCTCACTCAGGAATCCCAAATCGAGGAGGCGGCACTCTCTGATCACTCCCCGGTCCTCCTTTCCCTGGAACTGGGGCTGACCAGTCCTGGTTGCAAGCCCTGGCAGATGAATATCCAGCGTTATCAGGCCTCTACTGGCAATTCCCACTTGCAGACACAAATCAATGAATATCTCTCCGATAACCGTGGCTCCATTGAATCTATTAGGACCCTATGGGCTGCCGCAAAGGCTACTCTACGTGGCCAACTTATGCCAGATATGGCACAATCTAACATGCAAAATATAGCTAAGCAAAAAATGCTGAAAGCTGGCATTAGGACTCATACTCGTTTATAATCCGTGCATCCCTCACAACACTGCAAATCACTCGAGCAGGCCAAGATGACTTTAAATAGATTCTTCACAACCAAGGCAGTCTACGCCTTGCAGAGGATAAAGGGGAGACATTAAGAGCAGGGGGGAAAGGCAGGGATGCTGCTAGCAGCACATCTTTGCCAGCGTGAAGCGGCCATAGCCATATCGGCCATAAAGTCAGTGTCGGGCGAGACCCTCACCCACACCCAGGACATTACAGATTAATTTACTTCATTCTATAAGGCTTTATATACCCCCGGGCAGCCTGAAGAGGCAGACAAACTGGACTCCTTCCTACAGGAGGCGAAACTCCCCTGCCTCTCAGATAAAGAGAGGTAGAGAGTTACTAGACAAGGAGTTCAGCAAAGGAGAGATAACTTCAGCGATAGCTAAACTACCCTATCATAAAGCCCCTGGTGAGGAAGGCTTCCCCACAGAATTCTATCGCTGGGCGGGGGAGGAGGTAGTTAATACACTGCAGGCAGCCATTTTGTGGGGCAGAACAGACTGCCTTTCTCGGCCTCCTTTCCAATCGCGCTGTAAAATCTGTCCTGCCTAAACACGGGAAGGACCCCCTGGAGTGCGGGAGTTACCGGCCTATCTCACTGTTAAATTGCAACATTAAAATATTGGCCAGCATCCTGGCATCCGGCCTCCGCAAAGTTCTGTCATCATTGGTACATGCCTCACAAGTAGGTTTCGTACCAGGCCGATCCTCTAGGTACCATTTACCTACTCTCGCACGCACACTCTGGGCAGCCAAAGATCTCCCTTTAGATGCTCTCACCCTTTCGCTTGATGCACAAAAAAGTTCGACCGTATTGAGGGGGATTACCTGTTAAGAGTGATGGGACACTTCGGTCTTCGGTGATCAATTTATAGCCAAAGTGCCCCTCTTATATGGTAATCCCACTGCATAGGTGAACTGCGGGGGGTTCCGACTCTTTTCCAATTCGTAGAGGAACGTGCCAGGGTTTCCCGCTCTCGCCACTCTTCTTTCTTCCGTCCATGGAGGCCCTGGCTGCCACTATGCGTAACTCGGCCAACATCACAGCAGTACGCCTTCCGGTTGGTGAATCCAAACTGTACCTCTACGCAGACGATATCCTGCTAACCCTCATATACCTGCACCGTTCACTACTATCTCTGCTTCAGATCATTGATAATTTCTCTTCTCTCTCTGGGTATAAAATCAATTGGGGTAAGAGTAAAGCACTTCTCATTTCAGATGGGACTACGAAGGGTGTCATCCATGGCTTTCCATTCTATTAGCAAAACTCGCACCTCAAATATTTGGGCATTCTAGTGAATAAAGGCCTAGCAGGAATGGTCCAGGACAACCTCAACTCACTGATTATTCAGATGGAAAGTGATTTTGAGAAATGGAAGACATTGGGACTCTCTATGTAGGGCAGAGTGCAGGCAGTCCACATGGTAACGCTCCCACATTTTAACTACACACTGGGGATGCACCCTATGCAGATACCCCTTACACCCTGTGGCAGATAGGCTCCTGAATTAGACTATTTGTATGGAGCTCCTCAAAACCCTGCATAGCTGCGTCCAAGCTGCAGGCTTGTCACACCAATGGGGGACTGAGTCTCCCCCCGGTACAACTCTTTGCCCTGGCCCTGTATCTCTCCCAGCTAGCATACTTTCTGCCAGAGTCTCCGGACACGCCACAATGGGTGCCATTGGAGCGCCACTTGCTTTAGCCGAGACAGGGTTATCCACCCTATACTTGACAGGGCCCCAGACACGATGTACCAATCACCCGATAATAACCGCTTAGCGCAAGGCCTGGCATCGAGCACACAGACTACTGGGCTCGCACCCCCGACTGCACGAGAAACCTTCTCTATGGGGGAATGCCGCCATGCACATAAGCAGAAGGGATCTACTGTGGCCCACATGGCAGGCAGCGGGCAGCCATACACTCCATCAGCTTATCAGCAATGGCTCCCTGAACATTCTGGCACAACTGGGAGAGGAGTTTGGTCTCCCTGCGACGCAGTACTAGAAACACACCCAACTGCAACACTGCCTGAGACAATGCCTGGGGCCCCACCAGTGGTCTCTGCCCACATCCCAGGTGGTAACATATCTCTCAATGTGGGTGAAGGACAAGGGGGTAATGTCTGGCCTGTACGGGGCACTCTCGTCACATCTCTTCTCGAATCCTCTGTGACAAACGCTATGCACCAGGTGGCAACCACAGCGGTAGGTCTGGTGTGAGGAATATGAATGGGCAGAAAATTTGGAAGCCCTAGACAAGAGCGTAAGAGAGGCGGGGATGACATTTTGCTTTTTCAAAGTCCTACAGGACTGGTACTGGACACCCACGAAACTCCACAGAGAGAGTCTCCTTCCTCACCCCAACTGCTGGAGATGCACAAACACCCTCTGCGATACGACACATATCATATGTGAATGCCCCTCAGTGCAGCCCTTCTGAAAGTATGTGAGTCGGAACTTGAGCGGCTCCATGCCTCTTCGCTCGCTGCTCACCCCCCTGAGATCCTCCTGCATGATCTACGGTAGTCGACAGACTTATTGAGACCTCAACACCGCCTCTTCCATACGGCAATGGGCATGGCCAAACTCTACATATTGCGCCAATGGAGGGCTCTGGATCCTCCAACACAGGAAGTCATCGCTGGTAGCTATGATCCAAACCGCCTCCTACGAACGGGTCATCTACAATCTGCAGGACCAATCTGACCTATTCCTGCTTACGTGGACTCCTTTCTTGCACACAGAGGTGATGGACAAAGACCCTCCACACCAAACAAGGGGACCAGAGCCTGCCTTCACTCCAGGCCCAGGGTTTACACCATAGCCGTCTTCTATAGTCACCACCAGCAATGTGGTACCTGTAGTACCCCAATTATCTGAGTACCTTTTCAGCTGCAGTTCCTCTGCCCTTTGTGCTTCCCCACACGCTAAACCACAATATCTCAGCACAGATGTGGACTCATGGCCCACAACCCCACACCCTCTCCACTACATATTCCTCACCCCCCTCGATTATTGACCATGCAACTCCTTGACACGTACCAATACCATCCCTGCACAATAACCGGTGACACAATGTGACATAACAATTTCAGCCACCATTTCCCAACTCTTTATTATTTTCCCCCCTTTTCCTCCCTCCCCTCTTTCTCCTCCCTTTTCCCACCCCCGCCCTCTCGCGCCCCTCCCCAACCACAACCCTGCCTTCATTATGCCCTCCCTCTGACCCCCGGCACATCATCAGGGCCTCAAGGGCTCTTGCCCCATCCCCATTCACAGTTCTTCCACTTTGGATGATGACCAAATGATTTTCATTTGTCTCTAGACAATTAGGGAAGACTGCTGAGAGTAGAGTGATTACTATGGCGCTACGGTGGACGTGTACACCTAGGGATGACAGGGGATCAGTGGTAGAAACAGATGCCACGCTCTCCCCTCCATCACCCCCACTCCGATTACCCTTTATCGCTGTGGGTGATACCTGACTCAGGTCAGTACCGTGGCATCAAGCCTTTTCTGTGTCAGCAAAACCCTAGATTTTAGCATAACCGCCCCAGTAATGTTTTAAGGCACCATGCTCCGGCAGGATCCTCCCGATACTCACCCCTATTGGGGTGTCGCCCCCTCTCTCCTCAGATCCTGACAGAACACTAGCAGTCTGGACAGGACATGCGCAATCACTCTGCCTGATTTGATGCCATGACCCCTTAGGCGCCAGAAAGCACCCAAAGACGCCGACATGTGATCCCCCACCTGCAAAGATTAGCCCCAAGGGTGCAGGATTTTTACAACGCTGCATGGAAGGTACAACGGCACCCTGTGCATATCCCCTCAGGCATACTAATGCCCCTCCCGTACCACCCTCTCTCCCTTTGCCCTCCCACCACATCAGGTTAGCACTGTTTGCTGTTTATATGAGCCAGTTAGCAATCTCCTGAGGCCCCCTCACTGATGTAGATTGGAGATAACGCTCAGGTGACTGAAACCTACTGTTATGTGAATATTCATCTCCCTCTTGCATATGTTTGAAAATTTAATAAAGATTTACGATACAAACAAAAGTTGTACAACACTTCATAATCATTAATTTTGCTGCCGATCACCCAGCCCTTCAGACCCTTACCAGCATAAACCATAAAATCCACCCCAGCATAATCCAGAAAATCTGCCCATGGTTGTATGGTGAGTTTCTAACTAACCCTGAACTGTTGCCTTTACTTCTCAGGTGTTAGCCCAAACTTCTATACTAAAATTGTCTTCATTGCAGTGTAGTTGTTTTGATCCCCCACCTCCAGTGTAAGGAGTGTGTCCCTCCCCGCCGTGTGCATGTACCACCAAAGACTACGCTTTCAGAGCTCCTCTGGGACCCTGTGCACTTTCAAGGCCACTTTGTAGGCTGCCAATCATTTATCTATTTCATCCCCCACATTGTAAATGTTTTTGATTATGGAATCTGAACTCTGCAGGTATGCTGCCACCTATATTGCTGTTGCTAGACCCCACTTTGAGGGCTCTAATATCCAGCTCTCTGAGGTCTAGCTCATGGGATATTTTCCTTTCATCCATGGCTAGCCTCATCTCCCCAAGAGTTTGCTCCTTCTCAAGCTTAGTAAGGGCAAGGTTCTGCTCCTTGTCCTTCTCCATTTTAGCAAGCTCTAGCCCATAGATACTCACAAACATTTTTCCAGGGGCCATAAAGTTTGGTCTGAGATGTGACGATGGGATGCATTGATGCCAGCGGGGTGGTGATCGGGTGAGGCGTGTTCGAGGGGGATCGGTAGTAAGTTGGATGTAGGTCAAGCGAAGCATATACATCTACTGGCTGAATTGAACAATGTGAAACAAAGAAACATTGGATTAATCCCAGCTTTTCCACTTTACTAAACTATGTGATCCCAGGCAATTGTTTTATTTCATTCCTCCTCCTTTTTTTTCATAATCACACATAAAAGGATCTCGTACTACATAACTTCAGGATATGGCTCTACTAAACCACATCCTTTGTTTGACTTAATACACGTTAATGTTGTTAATGTATGTTAGGAGCCCAGGCCACCCAAAGAGTGCACATAACAACGGAGTTGCCTCTTAAGTTCACTATTGGCATTGTTGTCAGTGTGAAGGGGAAGAATTCATGTTTCTAAATGTATGTTTGAAAACGAACAATTTTAAATTAACACTTCTCACTGCACTGCTATAATGTGATGCACTAATTGAAAAGGTAGTTCTGCATGTTAATTAAATAATTATTTTTTAAGTTTTTGAAGAGACTTTGTCATATTTTTATACTTTTGCTAAAAGATGTCTGTTTAAATGAAGGTGTTCCTAAAGTTAAGTGGTAGAGGACTCTCTTACTTCTTTTCTTTAACATCAATTAACCATTTATGTTAGTTCTGAATGGAGTAAACAGCAGCGCAGTGCTTCTATTGACGAGGGGGCTGCATGTTGCCCCCGTGGCCATACTTTGAGTATCAATGCTCTAACCTTATTTTTCTCTCCTTCCTCCTGTCAGGCAGCTGCTCCGAGGACAGGCTTTTTGAAGACACACTGCTGCCTGCTCGTGAGTGGACTGTCAGTCCTGGGGGGATATTGAGCCCTTCCTCCATAGGTTGCATGTCAAGAGCCTCTGTTGGGTCCCGCTCTGATCCTTCATCTGACAAAGAGCCCTCCTCATCCACTTCTCCTTCTGAGTGGGCCTCTGCCCATGCTCTCAAGGCTATCTGAAGCTCTGCCTTCTTGGCACATCCCTTGTGTTAAAACCCCTTTCTCCTTGCAGAACCACTTGAACTGAGCCACTATGTATCCTACCAGGTTAGCCAGCTCAAATTCCATCTTGTTAGGTACGACCAGAGATGTTGGAAAGAAAATGAGACTTGGGAAAGGACTTTGAAAAAATCAAAAGATGTTAGTACATGGAAAGTTGAAAAAGGCTCAAATTTGTCTCAGTAGAGAGCTGTAGTGAATGATGTGTTACTATATTGTATTGCACAAACACAGGCCCATGCCTGACCGCTGATCACCAATGTTAGAAATGGGATTCCTGGTTGGCAGAGGTATGCCCCTAGGTCAGACAGGAACATCAACTCTTGTCAGGCTAAGCTAGATACACAATAAGATAAACTGTCCTCACCCTCTGGTAGCTTGGCACAGAGCAGTCAGGCGTATCAGCATTATTTTGTGCAACACATACAAAGTAACACAATGAATACACCACAAACAGGTTTTAGAAAAATAGAGAATATTTATCTGAGCACAATAAGACCAAAACAACAAAATTCTGATCAGTAGAAGTTGAGATATTAATTCTTAAAGATAACATGAAAAAATAGTGCTTAGAAGTAACTATTGGTCCAAAGGTTACTTGAGGTCATGAGGTACTGGTGCAAATCCAAGGTTCAGGCCAACCGCGATCTGGCTACTAGACACTGACACGTCCTACTGAAAAACTACCTTGGATGGACCGTTTGTTGACATCGAGAGTCTACTCATCAGAGTGTTAAGCCGCACAAACTGGGTCCGCATCATCATCGCACTCTGTTGAAGTGAATGCAATACATCGTCATTGAGCTGCGCAGAGCATCTTCGTCGAGCCACACAGGCTATGGAACCACTGTCCCTGAGACTTTGAAAAAACAGGAGGCAAGCCAGCAAGCCCTTGGAGATGACTTGGATGAAGGCCGAGTCAGGGAGCAGCATGCAGAAGGGCAACAAGAAGAGAAGCAGTCCAGCTGTGTCCTTTAAGCAATATAGCAGTTCATCTGACAGAGGTTCAGTTCAAGATTAGGAATGGTCTGATTTTAGGGGTTTAAGGGGTCAGAGACGCATTACTGATACCCAAAAGTGCCTCTGATGTAGGGGGTGACTTCAAAGGAACTCTCTGAAGTGCACAAGGATCCTTTTCAACCCAATCCTGTCTGCCAGGCTACATGTGGGTGGTCAATCAGTGATTTGCGTGTGAACAGGACACTACTTATTGAAGTGTGTCCGCCTCTCCCATTCCTCCCTGGCCAGAAAGACCCATCAGAATGCAGATGAGCGCTCAGAATGTAGACGAGCCTCACCGTCCTGTGTTTGTGGCTGTCTAGCGGAAAAGCACAAAGTGTAGCTGTCACTCAACCCAGATGTTTATTTTTGAGACAGGCTGTTAGGCACAAAGAGCAGTAAATACAGAGAAATTGCCACTTTCTAAAAGTGTATTGGAGCAAGATGCACTCCTTCCCTTTAATTTGATTTCCAATTTTTATTTGTCTCAAAGTAGATGCGTGAGTACCGGGTACAGGTAATGCTTTTGCACACTTACAAGGAAATGTTTTTGCATTCATCTGATGTTTTAATGGACACATTTTTCATTTCGTAATTATGAGTTTCTGCACCTTTTAGCAAACGCACACAAGAGCAAGTATAAATGGGTATGTTTTCGTAGAGACTGGGAGGCGTGTAATGATTGAATTTGGGACAATTTTAAGGTATAAGTATAGAGGGGTTTATTTGCATTTTTGTTTATTCGGTTTTCAACCACAGGTTTAGATGTCTGTTTCTGTCTTTTTTCAGTTAACCCCTGAGGAAGGTCTTAGGAGAGACCGAAAAGCATTGGGTGAAATTTCATGCGGTTCTGGAGTATGAACCATTTATCTCTAAATGCTTTAGTTGAAGCCCGGATGGGCACGCTAAATGCAGTTGCAGATTATATAATAAAAGACCTTTGAGAAATACACTGTCCTCGCAGTGGTTTTGAATGTTTTGAGTGACCATATTAAAGGTTTGGATTAATAATGGACAATACACTGGAGTACTAATAGTTTAACACGAAGAATGATAAACTGGATAAAAGATTTGGGGACAATCCCGCATTTCAAGCTGTGCAAAGGGGTGGCGCGCAAAACACGTGCCTTTTGGCATACTTTCTAAAAGTGGCATTTCTAAAACAGTAATGTTAAATCCAACTTTACCAGTAGGTAGGATTTATCATTACCATTCCAAACATAACAAACATGATAAAGCTACTCCTTTCTGATAAAGAATTACAGCTTACAAATGTTTTAAGAAATTCCCAGGGCTTGCCTATGGGATGGGTAGATCTCACAGTAGAGAAAACTAAATAGGCTGTTTGTCACTACCAGGGCATGCAAAACATAATGGCTCATGTCCTTCCTGTTATGTAAGTATCACCCTGCCCTTAGGGTTACTTGGAGCCTATGTTAGGGGTGTCTTAGATTTATTAAAAGGGGAGTTTAAGGCTTGGCAAGTAGTTTTAAATGCAAAGTCGAAGAGGCAGTAACCTGCACACACAGGCAGTGCAGTGGCAGACCTGAAACAGGCTTGAAGGGCTACTTTCGCCGATTGCACACTCAGTGCTGCAGCCCACTAGCAGAATTTGCAGTACAGGCCCTGTGAATATGGTAAACCACTTTACAAGGGAGTTAATAATACAACAAATATGTCAAACAGGTATACACCAATGTCAACAGTTTAGGGGAGAAGCACATGCACTTTAGTAATGGTTAGCAGTGGTAAAGTGTCCAGAGTCCTAAGGTCAACAAAACGAATTGGCAAAAATGAGAAGCAAAAGGCAAAACTTTGGGGGAAAGACCACCCTGAGGATCACAGGTCTAACTGTCAGTGGTCATGTGAGACCACTGAACGAACTTGGTCACAAGATGGCAACTTTCTAAAAGTTACATTTTTAAGAGTGACATTAAATTTGCCATGAGCATCAATTTGGGTTTAATGGCACAATTAATTTGATACCTTACAGTGACTATCCCAGCAGTGCCAATCAGAAGCTAGCCAGCCAGAGTAGTCAGCGGGGCTACTAACTCTACCACAGCAGAACGGCAATTTGGAAGTGTGGCTGCCACGACATGAATAGGTGTTCAACTTGATAATATACAGCTTCTTGCCTTAGGGCTCGAAAGGTCTTCCTTAGGGGAGACTGGCATACATTGTGAAGGGAAGTGGCACCTCTGCGATTGGTTTAAAGGGCAAGGTCGAACTAGCAGTGTTACCACTGCCTTTCCAGTCTGTAGTGGCAGGCTGGGTGCCATTTTGAACCAGTTCACACACAGGGTGGCACAATCAGTGCTGCAGCCCTGGGTGACACTCTGCCTTACATGCCATAGGTACCCTAGGTATCATATACTAGGGGCTTATAAGTAAGTCAGTCTATGACAATTGGGGGTTGCCAATTCGACATACATTTTGTAAGGGGTTAGAACACTGACACTGAGGTCTGGTTAGCAGGCCTCAGTGCACTCTCAGAAAGGAAAAAAACAGCAGCATCAGTCAAGAAATGTAGAGGTGAACATGCAAAAAGAGGCATTTACTTACAAGGTGTGAAATACAGCAATATCCTTGAGGCTCAGGAAGACCAGATCAAGGGAAGGGGTTAAGCCATCTTTTCAGAGTGGCCAAATGTTTAGGCATGAATGTGACATCCTTACAAAAGCCTTTTTGGGTTACAGTTAATAAAAATCAAATGGGCCTTTGATTCTTATTTTTCTAAATTGCTTACTTTCTGTGGAATTTCACTACTATCTATTCATTATGATGGTCCAGGCTCGCAAAAATAGCTTTTAAATAAAACCTATGGGGCAGATTTACCTGGACTTTGCGATGGAGCAAAGTCTTGCGAAGTCCAGAAAAAAGTATTGCGCAAAGGAAGGTGGCTTATTTTTGACACAAATTGAGCTTTGTACTGCTTTGCATCAAGGGGGAATTACATGGGCTATACTTGGGAAAATCACTGCAAACAACCATTGTTTTCAAAATAAAGTCCAATCAACTAAGGTAGTCAGACCATGCTTTCCATAAAAAATAATGCTTAATTGAGACAGACACAAAATTGGAGAAATGATTTCATTTCTCTGAAATTTTGCACACATTTCATGTATGCTGCACTATAAAGTGCACATCAAATGTGTACATTCTTACCGAAATTGACAAGGTGTAGTAATTTGTACTGGAGGGGTATGCTCCCAGTACAAACTGGATGCTAGATATCACACACACACACACACACATCTGCATCATGATGCAAAGGCTGTAATTGGGAATAAGCAGCCTGAATGTGCACAAGGAATAATAGATAATCCAAAGAGATGGCCCTGTGAACTCATCCACAAAGTCAGATATCCATCTGACATACACAATAAATTAACACTGGGTGGTAGTGGGGAGAAGAAAATCACAATCAAAACACAAACCATCAGTACTGCAGATTTTGTTCTTTTTTTATTAGCTTGAATCACTTACATTGGTAAATTAATTTCAAACATCTTTCAGGATCAATAGCTACATTATGTTTTAAAATATCGCATGCCATGTCAAAAAGAAGAAATAATACCACAGCACATCAAGTATTAACACTACAAAAATGTTATACATAGACACTGAGGACGCCTATACATTTTTCACAGTTACATTCCGCTTCTTCAGGGCTGCAGGGAATATAATAATGCAATGTACTACTTACTTAGCAGACATTAGTATAATAATGCAATTTACTACTTACTTAGCAGATATTAGTAAAACATCTAAGAAGAACGTAACACAACGTCCACGGCCAAATACTAATGCTTGAAACTTGTTATTAAGAGGGAAGAGGGAAAATTGGTAAAAAATACGCGCTCAATGGCCATCGGAAACCCTAAATAAAATAAAAGTGAAAGAAAAACAAAAGACTAGAGTTGAAATGAAAACAAATAAGCGTAGAAAGGAAAAAACGAAAAAGATAAAGAAAAGTAGAGATGAGAGAAAAGAAAGAGAGTAGAGAATCGGGGTAGCTGATATAACTAATATATTTAATATTCAAAATATTTCAAAACGACTGAGTCAAGGTGTTGTGAATTACACAAATAATTCTAAATGGAATAACTGTGCATGTCACATTTATAAAAACTCACCATGAGCTACTTTGATATAACTAACTAAATATTTGCGTGAGACGTTCTAAGTTAGACATATACTACGTGAAAATAAGTTCCATATCTTCATAATATTCTGTAAACTAAAGAAGCAGGAGACAACCATGAAATAGAACAACAAAATAGATGGAGAATTATTTTAAAAAACAAATAGACATTGTAATGAAAATTAAAGAATTCCTATATAGGCCCAAACCTTATTGCCATAATTCATGTTTACTGCATGCTAAACATTAAACAAAACTAATGTTCCACTCAGGTCATTTGTTGCAAGTTAAAAAATAAGTTTTCATTCACTTTCCAAAGTTTTGTCAAATTCAACTAAAACAAAAAAAAACACCCGTACCAATTAAATAAAGACGATCTAAAGAGTGATGATATTGGTAAAATAAAATCCACCTACAATGTGTTACATCGTCATACACCCTATGCAACCAGAGTGAGCACCGATATCAATTTCAGAATGATTAAACACTGCCGCCCTCACACCGCAGGGTTAAAAATGCCCGACTGCTCCCTAGTAAGTTTCAGGGCCGGACTGGAAACTTAAAACAGCCCTGGCAAAAATTTACATTTCAGCCCGCATGGGAAGACGTGCTAATGTGCACTACAACAAGAGCAACTCTTTCAAGTTGCGGCTGCGAGTGGTAATGAGCACGATCATTCCTAGAGGCTGAAACCGGCCTCCAAGTGTCAATACCGGCCTCCTGGGGCTCCAGCCTCCCGGGGAATTGACCGCTTGCCCGGCTGGCCAGTCCGGCCTTGGTAAGTTTACTTGTTTAGTATCGGCCCCTTCATCTAATATACTCACCAAAAGTTTTCACACATGTTCTTGCCCGGTTGTTTGCAAATATATATATGCTACGAAATATCTGTCTCATCTCACTAGATGTTTCCACAGTTGCTTTTCAGTTTATGCTCCTGCCAATTTGCTTCCAAATGAATTCGCTACAAAGTAGTCAACTCTTGTTAGTCGATTATTCATTAGGAAAACTGAAAGTGTACACAAATAAACTGCTACAAAGTCTCAAAATCGCATCCTTACATACCTACAACAATGTTTTCAACACTGGCTACAATAGTTGAATAGTCCTAGAGCTATGTTAAATCTTTATAAAGCTGCAGCAATCACCCTCATTCGCACCTTATTGGCTGTCGAAATTTTGCCTACATTTTTTTAATGAACCAATTAAGTATCCACTTGCTCTATTACGGGTGGATCTATTCCTAAAGAGGTTTTTCATATGGAACTTAGGGTCTTATTACAAGTCTGGTGGTCCACAGGACCTCCATGTTTGTGGTGGTGACCCGGGCAATGCCACCACTGCGGGTCTACCCGCAGTATTCTGTGTGTGGTTGTCACACCGCCACAGGACCGCAGCCTCCACCGGGATCCAGGATACTGCGGTGGTGGCGCAGCAGAAAGGGACAGGAATGTGCTGGTGGTGCCGCTGTGGCACCACCAAGCATACTCTGACTTTCATTTCCTCTGCCCTTTTCATGGCAGTGAGCCCTCCTTGGAAAGGGTAGCGGACAAGGAAGTAAGGCCACTTCAGGGCCTGGGGATGCATGCAGGGTTCACTTGTTGTTCCTGCACGGTATGGCATGTACGACATGGTGCATGCCACACCATGTAAGAACGTGCTGCAGGCACTGTCAGGGCAGCAGTCTTCTGTTAAAGCTCTCCTATGAGCCTTAAACTGCTGTCACCATGAGACCACAGCAGCACCGCCTGCACCGCCATGTATTTAAGTCAAAATCCAGCAGAAGGGGTGCATGAAGGGCTTGGTGGTCATCCTGTTGGCGCGGCAGTGGAAGGTCAACAGGAGGACCGCCAAACTCGCAATCAGGCCCTTAAACTCAAGCTGAACATGTATGGATAATCCGTAAGTGATCCAATTGGTTTGAATAGAATACCAACAAAGCAAAGAGATAATAATAAATATAAAATTTCCACAGTTCAAAATAAACTGAAGCCTTGGAATCTTGATACAGCAAGCATATGCCTCTATGATATCAGTTAAAAAAATTATATTGCAATATAATATCTTAAGCATACCTCAACCTGTGCTGGTTACAAAAAATAACAAGCTGAGCTACACTCTACTAAATTACGCAGTGTTAAGCTAGCTAAAGTCTTGAACCTTGCTACCTCAGCTTCTTCATATGATCTACTCATACATATTGGGTTAGCTATTTCGCTTTGTCAATATCACAACTTAAGACTGTCAGTAAATATTCAAAAGCCTTATACAACATACACATAAAATATTTTAACTACAACAAAATTACTCGGTGCTCCAACCATCCAGAACCTATATAAGAATAACAACCAACAGTCAAGTGCATTTTTAAGCCACTTCTAGGGTTCAAACCCGGATGCATATCACAACACGAGTAAATCATTCAGCATACCAAGACCTATGCAAATTGTTCAAATAAAGAGAAATTCAGAGCAATGGAGTTCAAACCTACACACTTCAAAAGTAACTGACGTCTCGAACTTAGGTGTGTCAATAACTTCCATAAATGTACATGTGCCATTACGCTTAACTGTTTAGCTACGTCAGTATCACAACAGGAAAATGCCAATCAATGTTCCAAAGCCATTTACGTGATGCAACTAGAGTGTTTTTCAACAAATAATATATTTGTTCAAAATAGATACTAAATGCTCCAACGTACCAGAACCTATGTAAATAGTAGCAAAATGATAAATAAACAAATGTTAAAATATATTTTCAAAAGCACAGAAGGGGTTCAAACCCTTGTGAATCATCAGCCCATAGCCCTTTGCGATATGCATTTTTTCATACATGAGTAGTATAATTGTTTTACTACTAAACCTACCACAAAGTGCATTTTGTGAACAGGCTTCTTCAATAATAGAAAACCTATATAGGGTGGTAGAGTAGTAAGTCATAACCTCTAAGCGGACTTTGGGTCACATGGAATCCCAGAAGCAGGGTGGAGCCTTATTTCCAGCGTACAGAAACAATGCAAATGTAAGACGTTTGCTATACAAATATAAAATTAGATGACATAACATCTGCTCTTCATGACAATGCTTATGTGAAGTTAGGAGTTTTAATATGAGCAAAAAATCTTAAAGAGGCCATTGTAGTGTCACTCCAGTGACGCAATTGGAGTGACTGGGATTGTTACACAATGCCCGAGGTCAGGGATGTGAGTGTGTGTGTGTGTGTGTGTGCGTGGGTGTGTGTGTGTGTGTCACTGCAGGCATAGCATTGTTTGGTTTGGTCTGCACCACGTGGTGTGTGAGAAATGAAGGCTACCCCAGCCAGGAGTGGTCAGAGAGAAAACCAGGGCCAGGGCTAAATACACCTTACACCATGACTCTGCGTCATTTATTATCAGGCCGTAGTGCCTTTGAGCATTCTGCAACCCCATCACCTGGTTCCGGCACCAGGCCTGTATTCCTAGGACTCAACACAACACTGGTGACGAGCGGGCGTCATCCCGCCGCCCCCAGCATTGTGTGACTGCTGCGTACCAGCCAGTATTGTACGCTGTGCTTGTGCCATATGGCCGTTGTGGTCCTGAGAACACTAAGCGTGCTTCAGACAGTCATCAGAGGCCACCCTCTCTCCTTGCAACACGGTCGGATCATCAGTGCTGGGGCTGTGCAGTACCGGTCGAAGGTTGGCTCAGTCATCAGAGGGATGAACATGTGGTGAGGTGCCCTCTGCTGGCATACTGTCTGAGGAACAGGAACACAACAAGCTCCAGAGGCCTCCTTGCGTTTGCTAAGCCAACCTGCTGCACTGGACCTGCCTGGCCCTGCAACTAGAGATGCCTGAACTCTGCTGGCCCCTGCTGGAGTGAGTTCCTGATCCCCAAGAGGTTCTCCCCAGGATATATACCCTAAGCTGGCATCCGTTTTGCTCCTTCTGTGAAGAAAGGTGAAATCCTGAAGTTTTGGGCTCTTTGTGACTGTGAATGAGCCCTGTAACATCAATACTCTGCCACCCACAATGACTGCCAAAGTAAAGCTCTAGTAAACCCAACTCGTCACACTACAACAACCACCCACGATGCCCAGCAACATGAGATCTGCACATTGTGCTACAGCAACGAAAGCCCAGGATGGCCGCCAATGCAAAACTCCAGCAATGACCACCTGTGACACCCAACCAGCACTCTGTGCAACAGTGGCAACAGCACGCAATGCCTGCCCTGCTCTTTGCACTACAGCGGCAACAATCTGCGACGCTGTCTCTGTTCCTCGCAGCCTGCTCCACTGAAAAAGTAGCTCTTCCTGCCAGACTTTGAGAAGGAAACGTTTTCAGAGGAAATAACTTGGCCTCACTGCTGGCGTGAATTGTGACTTTCTGGTTGTCCAGCACAACCAGATGACTGCGAGTGGCACTTTGTACTTTTAGGCGGTTTACTTTTCTAAAACCTTGAATGGGCATATCTCTGGTTTTACTGATTGGATTTTTGTTGTTGTTTTGGTCATTATATTCATTCAAATGTTCTCTATTCTTCTAAATTAGTTTGGGATTTTTCTTGTGTTTTCACTTTATTACTGTGTAAGGAAACAGGTTTTTGTGCAGGTTTCCCCCTACTTTTTGCCCCATTTGGACTATTAGCTGCTGGTTGTTTGACTCTGAGGGGCTGATTCACAGAACTAACTTAAGACAAAATCCTAAACTTACTACTTTTGGTATTCACAGAAGTTAGGATTTTGTCTTAAGTTTGTCTTAAGACAAACTTAAACCAGACTTAAGACAGACTTAAGACAAAATCCTAACTTAAGTCTGTCTTAAGACTGTCTTAAGTTTGTCTTAAGAAAAACTTAAGACAAAATCCTAACTTCTGTGAATACCAAAAGTAGTAAGTTTAGGATTTTGTCTTGTTAGTTCTGTGAATTGGTCCCTGAAAATGCACTAAGGCCTGCTAACCAGACCTCAGGGCCAGTGTTTTGACCCATTCCAAAAAGGTATGTTGAATTGGATGTCACCAATTGGAAAGTACTGATTCACTTATAAGTGCCTAGGTTTAAGGTGCCCAGGGTACCAGGGTAAGGCAGACTGTCCACCAAGGGCTGGAGCACAGTTTGTGCCACCCTGAGTGCAACAAATGATGAAATTGTCACCAGCCTGCCACGCAGACTGAAAGAGCAGTGTGTGCACTGCTAGTTCAACTTTGCCATTACTATTAATGGCAAAGACCCTACTTCCCTTAATAGTATATGTATGTCTCACCTAAGGAAGGCCTATGGCAGGGAGATACATTTTTTTAAGTAGAACATACTTTTTGATTATGCCTTAACAGCAACACTTCTAAATTGTTGTTTTGCTGGGGAAAGGTTAGTGCTAAGCCCCATTGACTAACACAGGGTTACCGGCTGGCATCCCAGTCTGGCTAACTTCTAAATGGAACTACTTAACTGGGTACTGTAAGGTATCAAATTAATTGTGGCATTAAATCTAACTTGATGGCGCGTTTTTTGTCACTTTGAAAGCTAAGTAACTTTGAGAAATTTGCCACTCTGTGACCCAGCCGGTCTAATAGCTTTGCAAAGGTGCTGGCCAACAGACAGCTTTCTGCCCGCCTTGGGAGAAATGTGAAAGACTACTAGCTCAAGAACAAAGGCAGTTGACGCAGAGTAAGGTGTGACCTTGTTAGAAAAGGGGGTCTCTCGTTGTCAATGGTTTGCACCTTTGTCCAAGGAAGGACACTTGTTTCTAATCATGGTAAGGTAGTTAAGCCCTTAGACAACACCTGCTCACCACGAGCAGACAGGCTTATGTCAGAGGAAGTGTGTGAAGTATTTGTGCACACATACAGTAATACAGTGAAGACACTACAAATAGACACCACACCAGTTTAGAAATATAAGTAATCTTTATCTAAACCAAACAAGACCAAAATGACAAAAATCCAGCATAAGATAAATCATGATATGACTTTTAAAAGGGAAAACAGTTCTGTCCATAGCAAACTATCAAGGCAACACTTTCAACACAAAGTACCTTGGATGCATCAAAATCATAAGCAAAAACAGCTGCAGAGAATGTGATGCGTCGGTTTCATACGCACAGGGAAGGTGATGGGTCGGTTCTTTGCTCTAGGGGAGGTGATGCGTCAGTTCCTTACTGCCACACTGGGGAGGTGATGCGTCGCTTTCGTACTGAAGAGGAGGGGATGAGTCGGTTTCTTACTGTGAGGGGAGGTGATGTGTTGGTTTCTTACGACGTCCCCGGCATTGCTGTAGACTTGGCGCCCAGTGCAATGTGTGGGGATTTGGCGAGGCATCAACTCTCAATGCGGCAGCATCAATCTCTCCAACCAGTTGGTGCGGTGATCTTGGACTTTTGAGAGCAGTGCACGAGACTCGGCGTGCTGCGTTTTCTACAGTCGTGGCCAAACACTCCATCGGTTTCTTCAGCAGTACGGTGACAATGCCTAAACATTTTTCAAGCACAGCAGTGTTGCATCAGAAACTAGTGTGGATGCATCACGCTTCATTAGTTGCTTTTCTTTTCTCAGCTCCCAGCAGCAGGAACAACCTCCAGAGGCCCAACACAGTAACTGGCACCTCTTGGCAGGTCAGAACTCCGAGCAAGGGAGTTCAGGGGAGCTAGTGCTGAAGTCTTTGTGTCCCTGAGACTTCAGAACAGGAGGCACGCTCTACTTCAAGCCCTTGGAGATCTCCTTCAAGTAGAATTTACAGCACACAGAAAAGTCTTTGTCCTCTCCTTGGCAGAAAAAGCCACTGCAGGCCAACCATAGACAGCAAACAGCAAAGGGGCAGTACTTCTCCTTCAGCTTTCCCAGCTCTTCTCCTTGGCAGAGGTTCCGCTTGAGTCCACCAGTATTTTAAATTTCTGGGGTCTGGGCCCCAATATTTATACTCAATTTCTCTGTGTTCTCTTGTAGCAGAGAGCAGAGAGGCTCTGTGCTCAGTCAAAACCAGTTCTGTCCTCCCAGGTCCAGCTTCCTGGCAGGAGGTGGAGACAGCATTGTGTAAGGCAGACCAGGCCCATTCAGGTGCAAGGAAATCTCCTCCCACTACTCTAAATGCAGACCAGGTATATTCAGCCCACCCCTGACTCACCCAGGAAAGGCAGGACACACCTCAACCCCTCCAGTGGCTGTCTATATTGAATGCACACCCCCAGCCTCTGTCACGGCAAAGCCTGACAGTCAGTCCACAAACCAGCAGAGGCACACAGGATGGCTAAGCAAGAAAATAGGGACTTAACCAATTAAGAGAAATGAGATGTCTGGAAACCCATTTCACTTCCCAAGTAAAATCTCTAAACAACAAGAACGGGTTACTCAGAAGGCAAACATTTACCTAGATTATGGAAGATGTACCTGGACTATGTACTGCCTGGAAAACCATCAGGTTTTGAAAAAGAACTCTCACTCACCTACCTAGTAGGTGACATGCTTCTTCATTGGGTTCCCACCCTGGTCACCGAATGTTCCCAGGGTGTGCTACGATGCCTGATTACAGCGGAGCTGGTTGTGTTTTGGGGTGTGGTTGTGATTGTGAGTGAAAAGTGCTCAGGTGAGGTACGATTTAAAATTGGCTCAATACTCTAGTTTGTATAAATTTTATTTCATTTTATTATTGAAAGTATTGGACAATGTTAAAAGACCAGCAAAATCGAAATCCAGCACACAGCAAAAATACAGGAGGCAGAGGCAAAATGATAGGAGTAAACCACAAAAAGGATGCTAGGTCGAAGAGACCTCCTCTTCCAGGAAGGCTGAAAGGGATGCTAGCCCAAAATGCAAGTTTTAAAGGGGAAGCCGCCTTTGTGACAATACTCCCTAGCAGGCTGCCTTTCGTTCCTGCTGACATGTTGGAGACAGGGCCAGAGAGGGAAAATCCATCCCAAACCGGTTTTCCCGGAGGTGTGTAGCCCTCGGGTACCCTGGGGTGGGCTACCAAGCTCCTGACAGTCGAGAGAAGGCTCAGACATCTTGAGAGTGGCAAGAATATTGCACTCTCAGAAAGCCAAATGCCACACATCACCAGAAATTTTCATCAAAGAGGAAGGGACCTCCTAGCCCATTGGCTAGTGACAGCGTTGTCGCCTAGGGGCACTTTCCTGGGTTAAAATGGCCACCCCTGGCACCTTGAACCTCAGATCACACTAGAATCAAAGAGAGGACCAAAAAAAGACTGCCTTGCTGCCCTTAACCCGCACAAAGCAAGGTTACACCATCGAGAGGACTGCACCTGCTGCACTTTTGGGCTTGTGAGATTGGGACTGTGCCTGAGACTACTGACTAGTAAAAAAAAGTCAGCTTCCCACTTTCAACCACAGAAGTACCTCCAAGGATCAGTCAGCTGATCCCCTTGAACAAGGTCCAGGGAGACAAGAGCTGAAGGAGCACAAACCGATAAGTTGATAGCCACTGCACAACTTTACCAGTCACACCAAAGGAGAAATCCAAGATAGCCAAAATATTCACCCGTGTCTGCTGAACCAGGAAGTGCCATCAAGTTTTGTATTCAACTTACAATAGGGACGCCATCCCCACCTAAGATTTTGCATTCAACTGCAGTGCAACGAGACCAGTAGTGCAACATCGACTGTTCAATTACTGCAACGTAGAAGACTTCGTGGGACCTCGAGCTCCATGGCCAAAGTTGTCCCACTTCACCCGTGGACTGAGGATCCATCACAGACCACATCACAACCGGAGCATCCGTTGAGCATCTTTTGCCTGTATCCTCAGCATCCGGACCGCTCCATTGATGTCTATGGTGGTCTTCCTATAAAGATTGCAACTTCTTTAAAAAATGTTCTGGTTGCCAGGCAGCTGTCCAAAGCATTCACTCTTGCCCCCTAGACCTTTTCCCTGCTGGCTTTGGTCATCCAACCCAGGTTGAAACTCGCACTAACTCTTTCAAACTTTTGAAAAGTTTACAGACTTTTTAATGACCAATGTTTGCAGTTGCATTTAAAAGTGATTACCGCTACTAAAATCTGTATCTCCGGAACCTTATTGTGGATTGTGATGAACAAGGTCTCTAAAAATTCATAACAATAGGCTCTATTTCTATAAATTGTTGTTGGGTCTTTTTATTGGTGTATGACGTTCTTATTCTGTTGATTGGTGCTGTTAAATGGTTTGCGCTAAGTTCCTTTGTCAAGCCTTACTGCTCGCAGCCACAGCTACACAGGGTTAAGTAAATGCACTGACTAGACCCAGGACAGTATTCGTGAGTGTACTCTATGATAAGGCCCAACAGCCATATCACATAGTACACCCAAATCCTCACCTACTGTTCCTGTGCTGCATAAATACTTTATACATTGCCTCAACATTAAGCCTGGCTGCTTTTGTTTCAAGCTACCAGAAGGTCAAGCACAGGTAGATTTAGTGACACTTGTAGTAACACCCTTCAACCAATAGCCCAATTTCGTACACCCTGGATACCTACAGTGGGTATTTGTTGTTGCGGTGTCATAGCCTATTTTTATTAATTTGTGTTGGATTTTATTGTGTTTTGTGTTCTTCTTATTCAGCTGTTCTGGTATTTATTAATGCTTCACACTCCTTCCTTTGATAAAGCCTGGCTGCTCTTAACCACAGCTACCCAGGACTGAGCTAAGGTTTTAGAAACAAATCCGACTGGACCTCAAACAGAATTTTGACTTTATTACATGCTGAGGTGTCACAACCACACCATATAGCAAACCACTTTCTCACATTTTCTTCATTTGAATGTGTGATGTACAATGCAGCACGCATGCCAATTTGGAACTGTAAGGAGAAACAAAAATAATTCTTCTTGTTATGCCTGGCTCATGGAGGTTTATGATTTTGGCACAAATCCCTGACTACTAGTGTTTGCAGATAGGGATTTGTGCCAAAATGCTTGGGTGGTTGAACTTGAATGCCCATATACCATCCAATGAATGCCTATTTGATACACAGTAAAGCAAAGGAACTCATGCTCAACTTTCATTACTTTCAGATGCTACTCAATGCAATTCTTGATTTGTATTGGACATTAAATCCCACCCTAACACTTTACACTACTTTTGTGCCAACCTGCCTTGTAGTTTTAGTGTGTGTGGGCATATGAGGAGAGTAAAGGCAGGTAGGATGTTTGGCATTGCCCTCAGAGAAGAGATTCTTGAATGCTTTACCCTATTTGAATTCAGTGAAGAGGGACAGGCCCTCCTAAAAGGTGGGATTACTCTTGATTATATTAGCAAAGTATAATAGGAAAACATTCTGTAGGTATCCAGGAAAAGATGGCTGCCCAGCTAATTTGTTAAAACCTGGAAAGCTTAGCTGGCCTCATGTTATATCAGGTCTTTAGAGACATAGAGTTCTGGACCCTTATGGGCCTTCTCTAACAAGGAAACATAATGCGCATCCCTCAAGAATGGAAAGAGTGTGAGAGCTATGTGTTCATCTCTCACATTATTTTAGATAATAAGTTATGACCAATGGCCTGTATTTCAGGTTGTGTAAGATCATCCCTTCTCAAATCCATCACTTGCAAGGGAGCTTTGTCCAAGGTTGGTCTTCCAGGAACCATCAAAGGCCCTTCGGTCATCTTCTTTGAGGGGGATATGCTTGATATCTCCCTCAAAGCTAAAATAGTGTTTGATGGAGTGAAATGAAGGTACCTTTTATGAATGATGGATTGGTTTGTTTTTGGCCAGGATATGATCACTAGGGTCAGGTGCCACATCATTGAGCTATGGCGTTTATAAATTGCAGGGGAGTTTTATCTCATTCTTAATCAATAAATCAAGGCTTGAGACAGAGTTGCTCCTGATCCCCTCTTCTTTTTGCCTTAGAGCCCCTGATGACCACTATCTAGTCGTCAAACCGAATTAAGGGTGACCCCTCCCAATAAAGAGACTGAAACACTACCCTTATGTAAATAACTAATTCATGACAATTAGCAATCCCCACACACCATTGACTGCTCTCATCTCCCTGATTGATTACTTTTCACAATTCTTAGACAATAAAATAAACTGGGAGAAAATACAAAGTGATGCCAAACTCCAATTCCGATACCAGAGCAAGTATTAGTGGCTTTGCAAAGAAATGGGTCTGGAAGGGCCTGCGCTACTTGGGATACTGCTCTCTGAACTAATCTACCTCGATTAAACAATACCAGATCTTCCCCCTGTGGCAGCCGTGGACAGTATGACACTGAGCAGTGATTGCAGTCTAGATGCCCCATCCTTATTTAAATCACCATGATCGGTAATTAACATCACTTCAAATGCTGGCAATGTGAACAGGATAATTGTTAATCGATCACTATTCTATGGGACTGTACCAGCTTTAAGTCATAGTTGGTGGACAGGTAGTCAATGCAGTCTTCCATGGATGACATGATAACTCCATCGAACTGTCGGGCTGCGCTCCATTACATGCAAGTGTGGTCCCCGCTTATCACTGGAGGAAACCCAATGAACCAATTCACAAAGAGTGGCTAGCACAATTTGCAAAGGTTGTTGTCTTCGAGAGAGCGATATCTATAAAATGAGTAAACAAATGTCTTGTTTTTAATCTAACCTGGGACTCCTTCCTAAAACCGCATCCTACTAGCTCCCTGTCTTGTACAAATGGCTGCACTATGGCGCGTTCCGGAGGCTAGCCTTAAACACATCTTCCCGTCTCAGGGGGGGGCGTGGAGTATTGATGTAATAGGGGTTGGGGGAGTATTATTTCTCGACATTTGGGAGCCACGGCACTCTGCTGGGTGGTTGGTTGTACACAAAGACCTAGAACTTTGCTGCAGGGTGTATGTTTGCGACTATAGTATTTATCTTTGCATCTACTGGAGACTATTGCTATGACAACGATTCGTTCATAGCTTGGTATATGAAGATGTAAATGTCCTTTGTTTTTCTTGAAAACATCTGAAAATCTATATATTTGTTTATTATGTCCATTTCTGGATTTTTTGGTAATGTCGTGCACAAAACTTCAGAGCATTATTTAAATTCATTTTTAAAATAAGCAATTAACACTTTGTAAATCAATGTTTAAATATACATATGTCACACATAACTTGACAGACAAGGAAATAATTTATATTCAGATCACCACGATGGAGCTGAATCCGATTTCAGGAAATGGAATTCTGTTTTATAACTTCAATATTTGATGTTTGCTTTGCCTGTCATCGAAGATAAATAGCTTTGCCCTTTGACATGGCTGACCTACTTGGCTCGACCCCTTCTCAAGGAAGCAATATTTGCCCTGATAAGCAAGCATTGTCTGTAAACCACCAACCAAACAGAGTTCTATGAAAATGTACAGATATCTGAGTGGAATATTTTTACAAAATTCAATGTTTTGCAAACGAGGAGCAATTAATATATTCCAAGAGCGTATTACCTCGGGAGTCGTGTCTAGATGGAGGAATTCTCAGTTTTATGTTTAAGTGTCTGCGCTTTAACATTTCATGCAAACATTTAAATAAAATAGCTTCCGGCTCTTTTGAACTCCCTCGAGCCAACAAACAGAACATTTTAGAAAGAAAAGATCTCCGTCTGGAGGAAAACAGTAATGCTCTTTCAAGCCAGGAAGTTTTAAATTTCATGTGGTGCTTCGGGAACTTTACTTTTCCGAGGAAGCAAACAACAAGGGCCTTACATTTTCAGCGAAAAGAAAATGTTGTGGACGGATTTTTTATTCTCTCAGGGAGGGGCAAAACAATCCACTCAACTGCCGGAATGTCTCTGTGCTTTGTCTCTGCTGGTCTTAGCAGTAATGCCTTTTTCCACACTTTAATTCTGGCTCGAGTGTGAAACTGCACGTCTCTGAGGAATTTGACAACTCAAAGAATAAGATTTCTTAACATCTAAATGAATAGGCGAATAATAAGTGGCAGGTGTAAGTGCTTAATTTGTAACCCATAGGCGTCAGGGCCCTTTGCAGGAAGCCACTACAGTTTGCACAACCCTTTACCTCTGCAGCGCTACCAATGACAGCACCAACACAACTACTAATCCTCAAACTCCTACAAGTCCAAATTTTAAGACTATTCCAGGGCACTAAAGCCAAGGCCGATGGTCTTAATCCACTACCAAACATGCTCTTCCCCCTTTTCTCGCACTTGCTTTCTGTAGGCAGTGGAATAGCTAGCCCTTTTATGGAGGTGGAGGTGGGGGGGGGAGATTGCCGCCCCGAGACTCAAGGTAAGAGGGGGGGCACCGCACCCAAAACCCGCGCCCCACGGTGGACTGCCCCCGCTACGCCACTGTATGTGACGTTTTGCTGTCTTATTCTTCCTCTTTCTTTTCCAATCTGGGTGTTTTTCACTATCTTGGACTCCGTAAGTCTCTGATTCAGGAAAAAGGAAGTGCCTGTCACCCAAAAATAAGTGCCGGCACCCCACACCGCTAAAAAATAAGCGCTGGTGGAGGGTATCAGTCATTTTTAATGGATATTGTTGCTGAGCTAATCTCTCAATTAGACAAACAGCCACTATGTAGCAGAATCTCATAAGTGACAAAAACAAGGATAGGATTAACACCCTCATTTATCGATCTTAAACTTTTTATCAAACACTCTCAGGGAAGAACTCTGCCCAAAACTGGCTAAATCTGCTGATGACCAGATGGTTCAACAGTCCCAAGGTGCACTGCTCGTGTGTAGGCCTCGGCCAATATAACTCCAGCGACTGTCTCATACTACTCATTTATCCTATTTTAACTGTATTAAACTAGTCTTGAACAAAATGAAACATTGATATCCAGGTTTTGTATTATTATTGGTAGCATGATGGTTCCAAAATAAGAATTACACAATGAAAGATGAACAAAGTTGAATTCCTCTGTTTTTAACATTCCAGATTCCATCCAATATCCTTTACACTCAATGATTTTCGGGAGTGATCCCTTCATCAGGGGTAGCTAAAAAGTGACATTTAAGAATGAGTCCTCTCTGAATGAACATTGGATGACGTGTTGCCCATGTTTAATTAACTCTCAATGACTCAATAATGCCTAATTCAATACTGCGCAGTTGCAATGCAACTACAGCCGTCCCGTCACCTACACTAATCCTTTATGGGTTCTGGAGTAGTGTGCTACTTGCCGAAAAAGCGCTTCAAGACCCCATCAAGGGTAGCAAGCACTATATAAATGCAAACCTTTTTTCCCTCTTGTGTCCCTCCGCTATCCTTCTCAATCCAAATAACAGACTAAAATGTCCACCACTCAAATTACTTTCATATTTCACTATACTAATTAACCACTAATCCTTTATGGGTTTCGGAGTAACGTGCTACTCGACAAAAAAGTGCTTCAACACCCAACCATGGGTAACAATCGCTATATAAATGCAAACCTTTTTCCCTCTTCTATCCCTCCACTATCCTACTGAATCCAAAGAACTGACTAACATATCCACCACTCAAATTACTTTCCTATTTCACTATACTAATTCACACTAATTCTTTATGGGTTTCGGAGTAGCGTGCTACTTGCCAAAAAAGCACTTTGATGTCTCGCCAGGGGTAGTAAGGGCTATATAAATGCAATTACAATACAATACAAAAAAATGCAATACATTATTGGCCCCCATTAATACAATGCACAAGGCGCCAGGAGATTTCTGTTTCCATGGCGTAGACATCGTAAGTGTGTTATCACATGTACTTGTCGTTGCACGGTTATTAGTTTTCCTCACGCTAGTTGTTCAGGGAGCATGTCTGCACGCATGTTTGTTTCATGCACGGCTTCATTTTCAACACACCCTATATGTGTTTTATTGGGAAATTATTTGTTGTTAGATATTTAGAAGTGGTTTAGTTTGGTTCTTAGTTTTTATGTGGGGACAAGTCCTGTTTCACGTGGTGGATGTTATGTTTTTTCACTATATTTTGGTTCACAGCATCTACTTCAGAAGGCCTTGTATTTATTTAATGGGGGACAAGAATGTAGGTGACAGGATAGTTGTAGTTGCACCGATGCATTGCTGCTATTGTGTGGATCTGACCCGACGCCTCATCTTCAGAACCACAATTGCGGGACGTGCTTCCCAAAGAAAGGTCCTCGCATCTCTGTTGACCGCAGTCTCGACAATGATGCCAAGACCTCCATATCACAGCGCATCAGAGCCCGTGCATCACTGCTGCTGGGTGGATCGGACCCGATGCATCTTCTTCGGAACCACCACTGCACTTCCCAATGCAAGGTCCTCACATTTCCACTAACAGCAGCCTTGATGACGACGGCGAAGCCCCCACATCGCAGCTCACTGTTCAACGAAGCTCACGCATCTCCACTGCTATGCAGATCTTGACCAGTGCATCATCGTCGCTGCATAGATTGGCACCAACGCATCGCTTCGACAGTACCATGCATCCTAGATGTCAACATACCCAGGATTAAGGTATCTAAGGTCCTCACTGGGTTTCTGTGTCTGGCACATGCTCGATTGCGGTCGGCCTAAACTTTTGACATTATCCTGGTCTGGCGTGCCCAGATATTCAAATAGTGCTTTCTGCTTCTAGGCACTATTTTTTACTGACAAATTTTGAAATTCAATATCTCAAGTTTCTCTTTATTGGATTTTGGTCTTGTTTTATTCAATAAAGTCGGAACTATTTTTCTAACTTAGTTTGGTATATTTTTGCATGGTATTTTCACTGTTTGACCGTTTGAAGTGTTGCAAAAGTACTTTACACATTGCCTCTAAATGCCTGACTGCTCTGTTCCAAGCTACCAGAGGGTGTGCACAGGTACATTTATGGTTTACCTGCCTCGTATCCCAACTAGGATTGTAGTTATTGCTTGACCCCAGTCAACCAATAACCCAATTTCTAACAAATATAGTGAAGCATACCTCAAGTTGAAAAAGCAAAACAGCATAAGAACAACATAACACACAGAGGAATATGAGTGAACAGCTCAAAATTAGGATAGTTAGCTGGAATACAAGTGGCTTAAATAATGCAACAAAATGATTTTAAATGTTGTCCCAAATTAGAAAATGAGGAGCACAGATAGCATTTCTCTCAGCGATGCCCCTCACTCATGAGGAGGCTCTGGCATTACAGAGGAGACACATTTACTCCTCACAATATTCAACAGATACTAGATGAGTGCTGATATTGAAGTGTCCTGTGGTACAATTTGAAGTGCACACGACAACTGCTGATAAAGGGGCGCATAGCATTTGGTATGTTGAATGGGAGAGAAACAATCTCAGTAAACATATATGCCCCAAACCACAACCAAACACTATATTTCAACATATGTTTAAAAAATACTGGCAGAACTATCAAACTACCCATTGATACATGGGGAGACTGAGTCGCAATTGTGGACTGAGACAGGTCTTACCCCTATTGCTTACTTCAACAACAATAAATACAGTTAGAGTACAGCGAGATTCTCCACCTTTGGCCGACATTGTGGAAATTGGTAGATTCCTGGAGAACATTACACTACTCCCCCTCATTCGGTCATGCACGGCTAGATAAGGTAGCCTGCACTGTTGAAATAGAACCAACCTTTGAATGGATGGATTCATTAACAATAATTCTATCAGATCACAGCCAGGTGATCTGAAACAGGTGCTTCTGTCTCCCCCATACTGTGGCGGAGACAAAAGAAGGAATTCTAACATGGATGCTAAAAGTAGAGTAATTGAAAGATCAAGACTTCAAACACACAATAGAGAAAGAAATACACAATTAGTTTAGAAAAAACTGGTTGACATCATCATCATTACTGACAGAATGGTATGCAATAATGGTATGCATTAAAGGACATCACATTAAGAATACAGTGAGGGTTAAAACACAACTGATAGATGACACAGAGAAACAAGAGAAGAAGGCGAGAAAGATTGAACAATAAAGACCTGAAAACCCAGACATACATAACATATTGACAAAATAAAGGGAGAATCTGCACACTCAGTTGAGAGACTGAGGTGTTTTGACTACAAGACAAGTATGACTAAAATAGATCACAAATGCAACAAAGCGGAACGATTACTAGCTTTATTAGCACACCTGGAAAAGAAAGGATCACCAGTATTGGAGGTACAAACTATACAAAGAGAGATATTACTCATGCAAATAGACATAAACAGAACATTCACAGTGTATTAACATTTTTGTACACAGAGAAGGTATGGATTTAGGATTGGCAAATACCTGAATGCTTGGGAAAAATGGCCTAGTAGCATTTTCTAGTGAGGGCATTAAGCCCAAAGAGGAAGATATAATTTAGCAGGAAATCAAGACTGTAATTGATAATACTATTGAGAAAGATCTGATATGGTCAGTTGTGATGTTCCTTGACTATGTTCTGGCTTTGTTTTTCAGGGTGGACATTAGGGAATTGTTCACCTTCTGCAGTTGGGATTATCAGAAGTAAGGGGAGATAAGGGGTCAGTGCTGGATTAAACCTTATGGAGGCACCTAGACAGTTGAATTTTCGGGGCCCCCCTCCTAGCAAATTATTTCCTAATACCCAGTGTACTGTTTTGTTTTTTACTAACTGATAACTGACAGAAGATGACCTTTTGAGAGACAAACTTTTATATGAATCTTATGTCTCTGGTTTATGTACTTTAAGTTGTTAATGGGTACATTACATTAATACAGTATTTTTTCTATAGAGTCTTTAATGTAAAAATTTCATTTCTTTGGGTTAATTCATTTTTTCTATGTTTTGGAAACAATATTTTAGAAAGCTTGATTGTAATTTGGTTTCAAGATCAAATCAATACTATTTTGATCCATTGTGGCGAGGCCCATAAAAGGAGTGGGTCCCGTAGGCCGGTGCTTGCTCTGCATATTTGGTAATTCGGCACTCTAAAGGGTGAGTATAGGGAGGAAGATTTGATGTGACATGACAAGGACTCTAAATCGCTGGATTAATGTGCTCTCTGTAACCATTGTTTCCAGGCTTCCTATGGTGGATTATCGTTCTAAAAGCTGTAAAACCTCAACAGATGTTCCTGTTTCACCTGAAACAGTTAATAAATACAGTTATACCAAAATAAAGTATTAGAACAATTGGAACAGTCTAAAGGAGAAAAACCCTTGGGTCAGATGAGCTCTGATTTAAGGAAGCCAATGCAGAAACCTTGCCAAAAGCTGGACAAACAATTCCAGCATTATACACCCCACTTTCCATGCTCTATGTCAACTATATAATTTTAAGCAAAATGTTAGCAACCAGAATTATGCCCCTATGTCGTCATTTAATACAAACAGATTAATATAGGGACATAATAGGGACATAATAGAGTATTTTAAAATGAAGAATAATGAAGTTAATTGAAGATAGCAATGGCAATCACCCTAGAACACTGGCACAGGCAAATGACTCATTGAAATGGAAATACTTAAATGCAGAAATGAAGCATATGGACTTAGGAGAAACCTTTACAAAATAGACCACATTCTTGATTACTAATCCCACAGTGATAACACGATCAGGACAAGTGATCTCAGAAGCACGTGAATTGGGCAGAGCGACTAGAAAAGGGGGTCATTGACCCTTTTATTTTTGCCATTATGGCAGGACCATTGGCAAGCACAATAGAAAAGGGGCAGTATTTCAGCCCATGACCATCAGGTGCAAATCACATTGCATATCACTGTATGCTTCCGATATGATATTATACTTGCAGGATTCCTGACAACAGGGAAAAGGACTTGGACAGCCTTGAAATATTAGGAGAGATCTCTGGCATTAAGATTAACAGGAATAAGTTAAGTGTATTCCCTTTCCACCAAACCCTAGAACACTGAAAAAAGCTGCCTTTAACAGGCTGAGGTGAGAAACAAACACTTTATGGTACCTGGGCATACAGACTTGCTGCAACAAGACTGACTTGGTGGAATGAAACATTTGGCCAGCCGTAGCAGCATCTAGAGTGATAACAACATTTTTGGGGACATTAGCAGTCTCAATGATAGGGACGAAAGAGCTTTTAAAAATAGTGAACCTACTCTGGATTCATATTACTGCTTAGAATCCCAAAGGAAATCTTCCAGGAATTAGATATCATTTTATTGAACCTAATTTTGGAAAGAAGCATCCCTACAGTATGTAGCCAATCTGCCTTATCTGCTCTCCTTGTTTTTTACTCCAAATTTGTCTGGGTTTTAAACTTGGTGAACTTTACCCTTGCTAAACAGGGGTAAAGTGACTATGTACCCCCTTTAAACATGGTACAGTTGGCTTACAACTGATTGACTTGCCTATCCATCTCACAACTGATTGACTTGTCTATACGTCCATAGTATATGGTGTATGAAATACACCAAGTACATGGAAGTTAAATGCCATCAGTTGGCTGCAGCACCTACAATGTCATCCATTAGGTTGGCCTGTAAAACATAGCGGTACAAAAGGGGGTGGTGATGGACGGAGCATCAGAACCAATCAAACACTCACACCCAGTCAACAGATCTGGGTTTGATCCATCACCGTTCTTTAGCCCACTCTGCCACCCCAGTTCAGACATGGCCATATGCAAATCAGTCTGACCCTGTGCCTCATGGGAACAGTCCAGCCCGAACTGCCAAGCCATGCCTTCCCTGGGCCGGAAACAAGCTTCCTAGGACTGGTTTCTGGCATTTCAGCCGTCTTCAGCCAGGCTTGCTTGAAAACGTGGCATCAGTCCTACCATATGATGGAGTAATGGTTAATATTGTTAATACTGTTAATACTGTCACTGTCACTGATATGGCTGATATGGTTGAGGTCATAGCATCTCATACTACTGATAGTAAGCATGGAGGAGGGGAGCTCCTAGACTCCCAGAGGCATCCAGTACGGTGCCCTGGGGACCTGACCCGCTCTCCAGTCCTGGTATCCTTAGGATCTACTCTCCTAAGACAGCAGATGTAATCCCGCATAAAACACCACACACGCCACACGTAATCATAGAAGAGCCCCTTGGTCCCTATTTAGCAGAGGATGTCCAAAATAAAGATTTTACTCTCCCCGATTTGGATTTAGAGCTTTGCAGGAGGTATATTTCTCATGATATTAGCAAGATTACGGAACTAGTAAATACTCCAGCAATAGCAGTTCCTATAGGACTAAAATTATTCAGTAGTACCCCCTCTAATAAATGTAATTATTCTCTAATGCAATCACACCCCTCTTTGACCCCTGATATAAATATCAGTGATATCCAACCCAGTAAAACTCTAAGGAAGGATATAATAGTCTTGGATTCATTAGTATCCTTAGAAAATGTATTATCCTCTAACCCAATGCTACTCGAAAAATTTGTAGGAGGTTCCGACTGTGTGTTGGAAACTGTAACTCAAATATTAAAGGTATTGTTAAAAAGTGATCGGGTGAGGTAGACTAGTTCAAGTGTACATACTGAACAAGTAGAAGCGGAAGTAAAGGTGGAAGAGGTTCTAGAGAATATACTTGATGGTGCTAGTAGTCAAGCAACCAAATTGATAAGATAATGAATAAAGCCGTGATGCTAGAGAAGACCCCTGAACCTTCACCGGAACCCATACAGGTTATCTCTGATTCAGCGCAAAAAGTAAAAGGCTCGGTGGGCTCACCTAGAAGGATAGACCAGGAAGTATTCCCTATTTTTAAAACTCAGTTAGGTGGTGAGAAAGACAATGTCTTAGTAGCCTCGCACCTGTAAAATAATGGGAGAAATGGGAAAAAGGAAAAGAATAGAGGGAAAAAGATGAAATCAACACAAAGGTTCTCAAAAAGAAGCAAAGGAGAATTTGTTTTCAAGAAAACATCGAGGTTTCAGTTAGTACGGAGACTTCCTCCCAGCCCCTGTATAATACATCACGAGATATGAAGTTGGAAGATGAAATTGATTTTGTGCACCCTCAAAATAAAGATCTAACAACAGAGTCGATGATGGTCTATGAGGCCTCCCCCTCGAATATTGCGCATTCCACAGGAGATTGTGCTAATATCGTAATAGAGGGGCTTCCATTACCTATGCCAGTGGAGCAGTCAAGGCCAGTTAACCTTCTCTCATCAGTACTTAACCCCCTGGCTGTCCCCTTCCCTGACACTGTAAAAATAAAAGGTAAAACAGAGATTACTGGTGTCGAACCCCTCTGGGAAAGTATGGACACACTCCAGTTAGATGTTATTGCTCTGTTTGATACAGATTTAATAATATTTGGGACTTTGCTTCTTAAATGTCTCTTGGAGATCGAAAGCTTGAAACTTATACAAAGTAGTCTCCATCTTAAATACAGAAGTTGGTTATAAGTCGAGGGTGAGGTTTAATTCTAAAATTATTGCAAATCGTATATTACAATGGTCAGAAGGCCTACAAAGCATTGAGATTGCTGCCATTCCATTCTTTGAGATACCCCGAAATAGAGCCATCTAAAATAGGTCTCTAGCAACTCACTTACTTTCAGATAGTAGAGATTGCTTGTATGAAACAGAGGAAATAAAAATTTGTATTACTAAAAATGGTAGACAAGTGAAACTTAAAGAATGCCACCCCTTTCCTTTAAATGGAATTTTAAAGAAGAGAGCCCAAAATGGAATTGGTTACCCAATGTACTATCGAGCAGATCTAACAGTAAACATCTACAACGAACTAAAAATAATATCTTGGAATGTTGCAGGAATAAAGAATAGTAGGGAGAAGTTACAATATTTAAGTGCGTTAGATGCAAACTTGATTTGTCTTCAGGAGACCTGGTGTACAGAGGAACTGTTATGTAAGGATTATTTCATTTTAGACTGCAAAGCAACCCCGTCCAGGAGGGGACATTCAAAGGGAGGGGTGGTCTGCTTACTGTCAAATAAGATAAAATGCAAATACGATAACTATAAAGATCCTAGTAATCTTTTTTTGGCAATTATGCTGTATAATCTTGATAATAATGCAAAAAGTTGACCACTGATGTGGATAAATGCCTATATTCCACCAGATGCCTCCCATGATGCTCTCTTAAAGGCGTTTTTTTCCTACATGAAAAAAGTTAATGATGTAGAACTTCCACATCATATAGTTCTGGTAGGGGATCTGAATTGTAAAATCTCTAATTCTACTTTGGATAAATTCCGAAATAAAGAAAAAGAAGAATCTATGCTGATCTGACAAGCGCTCTTTCCACAAAATATTAGAACTAATAAGAGAGGGAAAATGCTTATTGAAGAATTAATGAAGATTGATGGCATTATAGTAAATGGAAGATTTCCTTTGGATACACTGGCAACCTTTACTTGTAAAACGTATAGTGGAGACTCTATCTTAGACTATGCGGTAGTGGGAAGTTCCTCCTTCTTTTTATTAAAAGACTGTTAGAGTCGGGGATCTCTGGTTGGCGCAAGGTTGCCATTGTGTCAAGCAGGAACCCTCTCCTCCACGTCAGGGCGCAGGATAACCCCTCGCGAATGACCCTTGCTCACCCTCTAGGTGCGTGGCGTGAGCAGCCAAGGCGATTCCTCAGGCGTTGTTGGTTAAGCACTTACAATCATACACACAGTAAATACATCAATCCCCCCAGAAACGGACACCAGACTTGGATATATATAAAAATACGCTTCTTTATGTCAAAATAAGGATATATATCTCAGCAGACTTATCACAAGACCAATAACGTTTTCGCGATGCCACCAGGTTATACAGCAGGTAAATGTTCTTGTTCGTAGCTTCAAATGGATACTTTGTAGTTCTCTTGCAAATGTTACTTGTGGTTCCAGTACTCACAGAGATCGACTCCTGCGAACGGGGAAATAAGGCGTTGCGGGCCCCGAGCCCGATGCTGGAACTTCCTTAGTGATGTGGAGAGTCGGCACAGGTCGGTGCGACTCTCGGCTTCAGACGTGTTCTTGGGTCCTCAATCAGCAGGTGTGGGCACGTAGGCAGGCGCGGCCAGCGACCCTTTAGCACGGCGGTGCAGGAGGGTCTCCACAGCGGGGGCGGCGCGGCCTGAGGTGTCCGGGGATAGCGAAGCGGGGTCACAGGGCACAGTCAGTGCAGCTGGATGACCCGGCGTAGATCACAGTCATCGGACGGCTTCCGGCAGGAGGGGTGATAGCGCGTTCAGCGCACTCCAATGGCAGGCGGTGACAGGGGCGCAGGCGGCCTGGCCCGGGGACAGAGAGCGGCTCCGGACGGAGCGGGGCTCTCACGGGATTGCGGCAGGCGAGCTCCTGAGTGTCACGGCCCTAGGAGGGGCGATGAGGGGCGCAGTCTCTTTTCCAGCGGGATGCCCACACGGCTCGGATTGGAGGATGAGCAAGAAGCACAGAGAACCCACTGTTCCTGGGGTTCAGTTCAGGGGGCAAGCTCAGATCAAGCCCTTGGAGAATGTTCAAGCACAAAGTAGCAAAGTCTTTTCAGTAAGTCTCTTCCTCTCCTTTCTCAGCAAGGCAAGCAGCAGGCCAGCTCCTCCAGCGTCTTCTTCTCCTTCTAGTCGGGCAGAGGTTCTTTGTGGTAAACAGGATTCTGATTTCTTAGGAGCCAGGCTCCTACTTTTATACCATGATTCTTTTGTTCTTTAGCGCCAGGGGGCCTAGGCCTGGCTCAGTCCAGTTCTGGAGCACTTCGTTATGCTGACTCTGCTCTTTCCTTTCAGCAGCAGGGCAGAGACATCAGCCGCCCCACAGGGGGTGGCGCCGGCTTTGTGGTGGTAGAGCACAGGTCTATTCAAGAGTCAAGGTGTACTCCTCCCACCCATCCAGGTGTAATCTCTCTACCCACCACCTGGCAGCCAACCTGTCTCTGGGGATTCCCCAACCCTGCTCCTTACTGTTGCCAGGCAGAACACATACACACAGCAGAGGCGGACTGAGATGGTCAGGTCAGTAAATACTAACTTTCTAAAAGTAGTATTTACAAACCCAGGATATTAAAATAAACTTGACTACAAGAAGTATTTTATCATCCTGAGCTCAGGCATACTAAACTTGACACTTCTACCATGCTCTCTGAGTCCACTGGGGTCACAGCGTTGGCGTGATCCCGGCAGCCCATTCTGGCCTATGGAGAGCAGGTAGCCTTCAATAGTGAAGAACGAAAGGCTGTAATTCACTACTAAGACATGCCACACACATCAGGGCATGTCCTACCTTATGCCTACAATGCACCCTGCCCTTGGGCCTACCAGAGGGGTGGCTAATATGTAGGTAAGGGAAGGTTTGGGGACTGGCAAGTGGGGGCACTTGCGCAGTCAGCGCGACGGTCCCAGACCGCGCACAGGGTCTGCGGTGGCAGACCCTAGACACACTTTACAAGGCCGCTTCCGTGGGTGGCGCAACCAGCGCTGCAAGCCCACCAGCAGCATTGGCATTCACAAGCCCTGGCACCCCTGGTGCACTCTACTGGGGACTGACAGTGAATCCAATCAACCAATCATGGACATCAATTACAGGTACACTTTACCTAGGGAGCACTTGCACTGCGGCACGGATTAGCCGTGGCGCAGTGCCCTGAGCGGACAACACCAGCAAAACAATCGAGGCACACCATCAAAAAAGTGGAAGGGAAACTCACGCCAAGGTGCCAGGTCTAACAAAGACCTAAAGGTCTCTAATTCTTCCTGCAGTGTCCATAAAGTACTTAGTCTTATCGTAAATTTAAATTTGTTTTCGCATGAACCATGGGCATTAAATGGTGAAACTGTTAGTTTCGCTAAGAAAACAGGGAGATGTATTTGGGATAACAAAGCCATCTTGGGCCTTGACAGTATCTTAGAGGTCCCTGTAGACAACTTGCTTAGTTGGAATGGAACAGAAATTGCTAGTTTTAATACATTTATGAATCAAGCGGTAGAAATTGCAAAGAAGACGAATAAAAAAAAACACTAAAGTAGTCCCCAGACCCTTCCTGCCATTAAACCTCAAAATAAATAATCTAGTTAGGGAACAGTACTTGAATTACTCATCGGAAAGATATTATAGAATATTATTAAAAATGAGGAGGACTCGGGTAAAGTTTAAGTTAAGAAAAGAGAGAAGATAACATCTGGATTAAACTGAGAGAAGCAGCCTTTAAAGGCCAAGTTAGAACCTTTTGGTCTCTTATCGGGGAGGGATGTGGAGCTGGATCTCGACCACTCCCTGTGGCCATTGCAGAGCATAAATGGGTTAGCTTTATTCAGGAGTTACATGCAGATAATGGAGTGGCAATTAAGTATATCGCACAAAAGGAAGACCCCTCATCGTATGGATCGCCACCTGAAAAAGAAATAGAAATGACGATCAGTGGGATGCGCTCCTCTGGAGCGATGGGCCCCGATGAATTACCAATCACAGTTTTAAACCAAAATAGTATACTGTGGAGTAAAATTCTTTATCCGGTGTTCAAGTATTGCTATGCAAACCTAATGGTTACCGCCATCTTGGAAGGGGAGTATAATCGTCCCTCTGTTTAAGAAAGGAGACCGAGATGCTCCACACAACTATCGTCAAATTACACTTCTTGATGCAGTGGGTAAAGTTTTTGCTAAATGGCTCTTGACCCAAATTAATGACTGGGTGGATGCGGTTCACATTTTACCATTGGAGCAAACCGGGTTTAGGACAAAGCATGGAACAATTGACAACCTAACTGTACTACAGGTAATAAATCAAAAATATGTTAAAGTTAGAGAAGGAATGGTGTATACAGCCTTTATAGACTTCTCCACAGCATTTGATAAAGTAGATCGTCTTCTGCTGTGGAGAAAACTGTCGGACCTGGGTATGCCGTCCATCCTTTTGGAGTTAGTTTGTGCTCTTCATACGGACACTTGGTGTAGAGTCCTCATGGGAGGGGAAAGAGGTCTTTCCCAAACCATCCCTACTGCAAATGGCCTAAAACAAGAATGTTTACTGGCTCCCCTACTTTTCTCCCTATATATCTCTGATTTTCCTCAGAATTTGGCTCAAAGTGAGGGTATTGCCCCGTTACTGAGGGGAAAACCGATTGCATGTTTACTTTATGCAGATGACATAATAATATTGGATCTAACGCCTAGGGGATTAAATAGTCATCTGCAGGTACTACATAAATATGCAGAGGCCCACTATTTGAAGATTAATATGCCCAAAAGTAAAATCATGTGCATGCATGGAAGAAAAAAATTGCAGTATGGGAATTTCGTATGGTCTGTGGGTGGCCAAATATTGGAACTTGTAAAATCTTATGTTTTCTTGGGAAAAATAGTGTGTGGCAACCTAAGGGACAACGCCCATATAGAAAATAACATCAGTAAAGCTACTACACAGGGGAAAAGCTTGGGCTCCCTCTATAGATCTCCTGGAAAAAGAAACTTTGCACTCTTATTAGAGGTTTTTCATGCAAAAATCCCTGCTTCGCTGTTGTATGGCATTGCATTGCTTGATGTAGAGAAATGTTTTTTTTTAAAATACAACAGAAGGCAAAATTTTAAGGAGCCAAGCCTCAGTCAACTCGGCCTGCCCCATGGCTGCTCTAAGGTTAGAATTTGGTTTAAGAAGTAGTTGGGTACAGGTTCTTGCGGGGATAGTGTGATGGGTTGTAAGCTTGGTAAAAGGTGATCCTGGCACATTAAGATTTTTAATTCAGTAAGAAATATTAGAAAGTTTAGCAGTCATTAATTCTTAAAGATTTTAGGATTGCGGTTGACTTGCTACACCTGGATGAGTCTTTGCTCTTCACTCTATCGCCATATCAATTAAGGGCCATGTTGAAACAGGCCACTTGGAAATTAAGTTTCACTAGGGACAGGGAAGCTCGCATTCTAAAGAGGGGTATCCACCCAGCCATAGACTCCTGAATGATAAATAAAGCACAGGTTTATATTTCCTGGAACTTGCCCCATGGAGTGCACCGCTTTTGGCTATTATTGAGGCAGGTTATGCTCCCTTTAAATAATGTACTGTCTAAAGGGTATGGTTGTTCCCCGATTTGTAATTTGTGTAATAACTCCATCCAGGACATTACTCGTATGTTATTTATTTGCCCCGCTTTATTATTGTGTTGGCATAAATGGATGAGACCAATTTGTCTACAATTATCTATTCTCTCGGCCTCTGCACTAATTGATTCTATTTATGAGCCACCAAATTAAATGTTTTGTGATAGGATTTTTTTACTTTTTAAAGTGTTTTTTAAATTTGTATTAATGCTCATTTTATGAAGGAAGCAAATATTAACTTTGGCTTTAACCTGATGTTATACAGTATTAAGGGCACAAAGGATATTTTAATTATTTTCTATTGTATAAAATATTCTGTTTTGTGTTTGGAGTTTTTTTATTGTCAGCTATTGCTTATGATTGTAGAAACTGTGCTGCACAAATGTTTTTAAATGTTGTTGACCTTTCAGTTTATGTGAATCTCTTCGGAGTACCAAGATGATAAATAAATAAACTTAAAACTTAAACTCCTACCATATGTAGCTTGACTGCAGCACCCTATAAACCTGCTGTCAAAACTGTCAAAGTAACCCTTTTTTTTGGCAGGAAACCCTCCTTTTACATATTAAGTTACCCGCACTATATCTTCTTTCCCACAAGGTAGGGTGTCTGATATTGAAAAGCAGAACAATTCTGAAACGTAGGAATGTTCCTCCAGTGACTAAACAATAAAAGCTATTTTCACTGGTGGAGCTGTAGCCAGATTCTAGAAAATGGCAGAACACAGATTATAATCTTGAATCTGTAACATTTGACAGGAAGCAGCTAAAACTGTCATTCAAAGACTAGTTTTCATATTGATTAAACGTCTGATTCAATGGTGAAGTTGGATTTTTTTATAAATACTTAAGAATGATAACCTTTTGAAAAGTATATTTTTTCCTGCTAATTTGCTCTCCAACAGTTGACCAACAACTGCTTGACCTTAAAGAGGTGTAAAACTCCCAGAGCAAAACAATGTAGGCCGAGTGACATGAATGGCATGGGTATCAGACATTTAATTCCTAGCAGGTGAGGAATGACAGTTCTGTTGGGACCAGGAAGTTCATTAACTTGAAAGGGACTGAGGTGAAATCTGACAGTTCATAGTTTAGTGTAAGGAGAGGCCTGAAGAAGAAGAAAATCCTTTGCCCCCAAGGTTCACACTAGCCAAGCTAACTCCAAACTCAGTGAAAATAAAACAACCCAAGCTAGTTTAGAGTAGATATAGGGGATTGGACTTCTAATTTTCCTGACCCCACGTCTAGGCAGACAAAGGAGCCCTGTCCAAAGGAGAAATGTTTTCCACATCTTGAATTCTAGGAGTAATGGACACTGGGGGATTGTTTGCAGTAGGGCAAACAGGAACTGCTGAAAAAGTGATTAGGATTTCCCCCGGAACTTTTTGTGCATTGGTTAGGGAGTATCCAGGGGTCACCCCACTCACATAAATGTAGCCCCCAAAGGAACTCTCCTCAGAACAATTTCTGGAACTGTAGATCGGAATAGGAATTTACCTTGCTTGCCATAGCATGAAAGGAGACCTAAAGGATGTGACTCGCTTTTTCTTGTACGCAGGACAAAGAAATGGACTCAAGAGATAATTGACAGAACTCCTGTGTGTCTACAAGGACACAGCAAGCTACAAAAGACCTTGTTCCTGAAGTGACATGTTGACCAGTATAAACTGGACATAGACTGAACCTTGTCGGCGGCCTCTGCTGGAGTGAGTCCTGTCTCTTAAGTGCTGAGCTTGATAAATGGGAGTTTTAAAGCAGTAACCTTGATATACCTTATCCTGCTAGATTAATCCAGGGGTCAACTTGATAACCTGAAGGACAAGCGGACACGATTTTTAGCGAATTCCCTATAATAACAAGGAATTCTAAATTGTAAACTGATATAGTTTAATAAAATGCATTGGGAATATCTCACACCTAAAAAGATAAGCAGGTATTTTCATTGGCCACAAGCAAAATGTCAGAGGTGCTAGACCATTAAAAATATGACGAATAGAAATAGAAGACCACAGCACCAGGAGCAAACCCTATGTGTTTACTTGCCCTAAAAGAAATAAGGTAATTAGTAAATTGTCGGACCCAGCATAAATAATAGTGATGAATTGGAATTCAACATGAGTGCCGGACTGGCAGTAGCGGGCACCGGGTGATTCTCTGGTGGGCCGGAAGGGTGGGGGCTGGTCTTGTACCGGTGGGGGCCGTTTTTGTTGCTGGGGGCCGGTTTTGCAAAATCAGTCCCTTGTGACAAAAGCGCAGCAGTGTTCTTCTCAGACCACCCCCCCCCCCCCTTCCTCCTCACCCCCTCCCCCACCGGAGACCGGTTCGGACGTAATTGCCATGGCTGGTTTGCGATCCCAGCTGACAAGGGAACTAATTAGATTGTCAGAAAATGACAGCACATTTGTACATGGCAGTTAGAAGAGGTATGAGCATAATCAACTACGGCAAAAGCACGGGACATATTAAATGATACGCTTGCTGGGACAGATGCAGAAGAGATATACAGTGGTGAGGAAAGAGCAGGGAAGGCACAAAAAGCAAATAGAGCTCTAGGGAAAAATCATTGCTAAGCGATAACAAGAAGCATGACAATCAATCCAAGAAACTAAAAATGTTACAGCAAAAGGGTGAATGAACAAAATCAATATACTGAGACTGAAAAGTCTCCTCACCCCTTCCCCAGGGAGACCTCAGCAGTTATTGATTTCAAAGTTAGGCCATAAGCAGGCAATAAAATAGAGGTACATTAAGTGGAGAATCAGCAAGATATATTAATGGAAGAAAAGAGATTATAACTGCATGATGTATGGAATAATTTGAATAGCAATTTAAGGCTTCATTTTTTGCCTGTACTGGTTAACTGGAAGTAAAACAATAATATTTGTTTATAAATATAAACATATTTCTGTGCATAACCTTTGTCGTTTAGACTCACATTGTATTGTTAAGTCTCTTTCTTTTCAGTGATGCCTTGTATTCACTGAAAAGGTCAAAACTGATAGAATAAATTCAGAAGTGAAAGCTAATTCATCTCAGGTGACACAGGAGTTTCTATTTATTTAAACATAGAGATGATCAGCCACTTTATTTTATAGTGCATATTAATGAGTGCAAAAGGTCACAGCACTGCTTTACAAGAATTGCAAGCTAACATCTCATCTTTTCTAACTCTTTTTGTCAGTAATATTCTGTGATTTTAATTCCTTTTCCCATGTCCTGGGGCAGTCTGAGCCATTTCTCAATAAACTCAGAGGCTTATTTACTAGAGGGTTGTGCCATGCTTGTGCCACACAACATGGTTAATGACTAATACAAACCTCTACATCAGAATTTTGAAGCCACACGAAGGCACTTTGTGTGGCTCTGAGTCACTTAAAAAATCTGGAGTAACACCGTGCAGTGCAGATCGCTGCGTTGCTTTACTCTGCCCTGGCTAGGCATACCATGGGCATTGCATGAGTGTTCACACACAACTCTCATGGATTCCTGATGCATCCCCAGATTTACAAGGACCTGTAAACCTGGCAATGCACCAAAATCATACACTTTCCCAGGGGAGGTGTAACAGTTAGAAATGTCTCTATTTCTCCTTGTTTCTTCCGCTTTCTATGTGTGCTGAATTCTGCAGCACCCATAGAAAGTGAAATATGCATCTCAGGATTGTTATTGTGCAGGTAGGTGCCCCTTCCAGCATAAAAACAATCCTGCATGCAACACAAGCACATGATCATCCTGCCAAAAGGGAGCCAGCACAAGGGAAAGGACAGGAATGCTCCATATTGCCTTAAATATGGTGCATTCCTGCCCCTTCCCTGTCATGCAGTGCAGCGCAGCACGGTTCATGAATTTCTCATAATCAGAGCTGCCCTATAAACAGTATGGCTCATTTTATAAAATAAGTAGGACATTTAAAATAAGATAAGACATAAATACAGACCACTGAAACATGTCTACTTAACCAAATGGTCTTTTTAGCTGCTTTTGAGGTAAGACGGAGGTAAGCGTCACAATTTAAATTTCAATACAGTATAATCAACTACTTCACACAATAACCCACTTGACAACTAAATCTGAGATTAGTAAGGTTTAATTATCAATTCAAAAATAGATCGATATTAATCAATATCAGCATCACAGTGTAGAAATAAAGGACAAACAGAATAGAGATTTACCCTATATAACAAAAAGCATGTGACTAATTTGGTTATGTAGATGCAAGTAATAAGGAAAACAATATTAATATTAAATTGCATAAAATTATTTTTAAACGTAAGCGTGAGCACGCTATCTCTCCCTACACATCCTTATAAGGGACAACCCTAAAGTAAGAAGCATAAGTGAAATGGAAAAAAAGAAAGGTGTCTGCTTTCAGAGTCTTTAGTAGAAGAAACATCAACCAAGGGTCAAGTAGCATGAAGCCACACAAAGCAGAAGAGGTCTGTACCTCATGAAGTCCTTCCGACTTCATGAGGTACTGTCGAGTACCTCATGAAGCCTCCACCCGACAGTCGGAAGCTCTCTGAACGTGTCAGGGCCCTTCCGACGGTTTACAGTCTGACTGCCCGATTATGATTGCTCGTGGTTGGAACGTAAACGGCTGGTCATTCCAACTCAGATCCGACCAATTCCTGAAGTATTCTTGTCAGTCACAACCTCACCATAATCCCCTATGGATGCCATTTCCGCTGTCGGGATTACGATGTCGGTTTCCAACAGCCGTTCCGTGCTCATCTTTCCGAAATGGAAAGGCTGTCAGAAAGTGACTTTGGTGGCTCCCTAGGAAACAATGGGAATCCGATCAATCAGTGTTCGGTCGTATCGTAATCTGGCGGTCAGAACCACCGACCACAAGTCGATCGGTCCAGAGCCCGAGATGGTGTCGGATGGAGGCTTTCCGGCCGACATCGTAATTGGCCCTTAAATTTTAGCCTTAAATGTGAGCTTTTACTGAAACTATGCCAAAGGCCGCAAAATCATGTCAAGTTAATGGTGCACAGGGTTACAAATATGTGCACATTTCTAAACATTTAGCAAATGCAGTTCCGTAACTAATGAATAAATTGCAAATTACTACATAAAAGATGCCATTTCAAAATACAACAACATGAATATATTTTCTTGTTACATGCATAGACTTTAAACATTAGTCTGCACATACATATTATACTATTAACTTCACAATGCGACACGTTACAAAGCTAATTTTCTCTTAAAATATTAGTATATAAGTATTGCAGAAAACTCTAGTAATCACATTTCTAAGCACACAGTTTGTTTTTCTCATGAGTTTTCACATGAAGTTCCATTTATAACGTTAATCACACAGAATATATTTGAGTGCTGACAACACGTGATTGTAATGCACTCCTACAGTATTTTAGGATGGAATCATAATTATGCTGCTCCAACTCTAAGCATAATGAGAGCATTTGCGTGCTAGAGTGTTAAAGTACCCATATCTTGGGGTCAATAGGCTAATTTAACCCTTCGGGGTAATGTTCGTACATACTCAGCTACTATTAGATATCCTTGTAACACAGGTCTCTTACAGGTCCTCTTCCACAAGAGTGTTGATAAGTTCTTGTCAGTAGGGCAAAAAAACTATGACTGTACAAACTGTTATCTATTGCAAACTTTCCTTAAGGCATGTGAATAGTACACTTTTTATCTGTAGGTTGCTAAGTTTGAGGTCATTGCATGCGCTTTCAAGCACTTTTAAGTCATTGACCGAAAAAAGATTACTAACTTCCATCTGGTTTCATAGTAATAAGAAAAACAATTGTAAAGTTAACTCACAAGGAAATACCACATCTATTTTAAGCACCACTTTGCACTGGCAAGGAAATATGGCCATTTCGGAGACAAAGCAAAAGTGAGTGTAAAAGTGGGGAGTACAGAATACCCTCAAAGGATAGTTACGACTACAAACAGTATATTAGAACAACTTTACTTGGGTAATAAAAATATTGTACACTTCTAAAAACTACAAGACAGAATGCTACAGTTCTACACCAATTCTGTATCAAATCTGCTGTGTCCTGGCCTTTACAAAAGTTTTTAATCATGCCTAGCTGCAAGGCAAAACAGTCTACTGGGTTTGAGACCTTTCTGGTTGACCATCTCCCAAGTGCCCCTAAAATTGAAATTCCATAAGTCACCCAAAACGACCAGTGGATCCCACCAATGTCAATGGGGTGGATGTTAAACACTATTTGACTGACTTCCAATACCTTTATGTCTGCCTACCAGGGCATGAGTCCCATCAGACTGTCTCTGACGTCACAGGACACAATTCAAGGAAGATCCCTAAAAGCAACTCAGTCAGTGTTTTAGGAAGAAAGATTACTGATGCAGGAGTTTTTCTGTCAATCGGAGTATATCTCCTGGGGAGGTAAACTTCCCAGGCAAGTATCTAAAAAACACCAAAGGTGGTCTTCATGAGGTGGAAACACCCACAAGGCCCTAGGGCACCTACTGGCCACAACAGTTTTCTAGTTGTTCCTGTGACACTGGGATATATAGTTAGTGTTCAATCACTGCTTTAAGCTATGATAGGTCCAGTAATGTTAGGGCCACAACGATGCTTCAGATGGTAACAGAGTAATGGTGCCTGACCTCAGCAAAGGTACACTAATCAAAGACCTAGGATTAAGAAGAAAATTCTCCATTGAACTGAAATAGGATGACACAGGCTCCTACAAAGTCAAACACAGGGAGGGGTGAGGAGGGTCACCCCACTCACAGCCCTGGATAGCTCATGTCCTCAAGCCAGCCACCATTTAGGATTCAGTCTGGAGCCTTGCTCTTTTTCCTATTTGTTGGTGGGGTAGCTGCTTTCCATTCTGGCCAGTCAAATTTCTTCTTTTTCAAGAGGACGCTGCAACAGTGGTACATCTTATAGAGTCCTAACTTTGGTACTGTCACAATCATTAAGAGATACAGCAACTTGCAGATACTTATTCTTCGCAAATGTCTCTCGTGCAGAAGATATTGTTCCTAAAGTTCCTCAGACATATGAGTTACACTAATATTCATCCTACTTTGGGTTTACTTGCTAAACACTACAGTTTATAAAATCTAAATGCCACTTTGTGAACTTCCTCTCTATGCGTCTACAGGTCAGGCCAGAAGGCCAACACCAAATAGATAGTTTGTTGTTTCCATGAAGAGGCTAAAAAACACTTAAGGCCTGGTCTCCCAATCACCAGATGAAATCCATTATAAAAAGGGAGATATTGACTTGTCAACATAGGAGTGCATACTGCCTAGCCCAGAACATTCAGACACTTATGGAGTCACGGATTTTAGGCACAGGGGTCAGCAGCATGCAGGTTTCATAATCCAAACATAGCAAACAATAACATTCTCATACATTGGTTTGATGGGACAGTAGCCACCCTAATCTATGTCTTTGGAAATTCCTTTGGTGCACCCTTTGGCCAGCAAATGCATTTGAGTTTCTGGACAACATCAGCAAAGACTCTGATTATAGCCAACAAACTAAGTCATTTTGTATGTGTCATGAGCCATACCAAACAAATAGAGAGGAGCAGGGTTGTAGAGTATTTTTTACCACCAGTAAACATTTGTCGCTAAAGAGAGAGGCTACTTTCAGAAAGACGATTCTATACCATGGCAACCATCAATCACCTATCTACAATGTAAACAATTAGGCCTTTATTTATACTCAGGCACAGAAAAGAGGCAGATTTGCTCCACCAAGGTACTATCACCCTGAGAATGTGCTTAGGAACAGGTCGATGACTGAGAGCCAAGGATCTAATAACGTTCTAAAACAAGAAACTGTTTTGGACAAAATATTGAGTGAAAAATATTGAGATGCAGAAATTTTGAGTTTTTAATATTGTGATGAACACATATCATAAAGCAGGAATATCATTGACAAGCATATTGATTTTCTAAGGTAAGTAATATCTATGTCAAAAATATCTAAGTAGTTAATAGCATTTTTTGTTAATAGTATAGTTTGTGAATTATTTTTATGTATTTTAGTACATGTATTAATTGTATATGTTATTAATTGCTATTATAATTATAGTTCATTTTTGTAATATAGTTGTACATTTAATTTGTTTTTTAATTAAATTGTTTGTTGTAATTTTTAGTGTTGTAGTGTATTGTGGGTTTTGTAGGGCTTTGGGGTGGGTAGAAATGTAATTAGAATTCATTTTTAATTATTATTATTATTATAATTAATTTACGATAAATTATGGGAATAGTGTAATTAATGTATGTTTTAAGTTATTTTTGTATTTATTTATTCATGTATTAAGTCAATAAAAACCATTACACAATCTTTCATTCCTTACATTTCATCAAAATTGATTTATGCATAGGTTCCTAACAAGTGTTTAAAAACTGACCTATAAACTCCAAGTTAAAACGAATATAAAAATATAATTAATGCAGTTCTTATGAAGCCTTTACTTGAATGATTGTTCCTTAAAAGCTTGCTAATCGGAACATAACCATTTTCCTCATATCTTTGTGTGGTCCCATTATTTAAAGTGCAAGAGTCAATGTTTAAAGTGCTATTGTGCTGAGGTACATTTTAATTTGAATGTTTCCTTCACGTTGTCCCGGGGTTTAAAGTGAGTTGTCTTTGTTCTTTTGTTTAACCACTCTTACAACAATAATTTTCATTAGACGTCCTTTGGATCTTTTGCTCAGAGTAATTACTGTTCTTCCCTTGTATGTTACGCAAACCCTGGGTTAAAGTGCAGCTGCTTTATACAAAGACCATCGTTTATCTTTATTTTGTAAGTTATGTTTAAGGTGTAGGTTGTAGGGTCTGTAAAAATACAGGGTGGGAAGTTACTACATTTTAATTAATTAATAATTAATTTTTAAGTATTAATTATTTAATTGATAATTAATTATATAAATTGTGTAATTAAGATATTTTTAAAATTATATGTCAGGTGCAGGTTGTTGTATTGTTTGTGTTACAGGGTGGGAAGTTAATTAAGAAATGTTTTATTGCTAATTAGTCATTACTTTACTATTAATTATCCAATTGATAATTATATTAATTGTGAATTTATGTTTGTTAGGTTATATTTTAGGTGTGTGTTGTTTAGTTTGTAGAAGAATGGGAGAAGTTATTTAAGTAATCATAAATAAAACACATTGAATTTATTTCAATTTTTTTATTTAATATGTTAATTGTGTTATACTTTGCTTATTTCTATCACATTTTAATTGTTGGATGTTATGTTTGTGGGAATATAGAGTGTTTTTTACTTCTCTTAATACTGTTTGCGTTAATTGATAATAAGTGTTAAAAATTGTAATGTTTATGTTATTTTGTAGTTGTTAAAATGAAGACATTTTATTTTTATATTTACAATTTTATATTTTGGGGTATTTAATAGAGTTGTTAAAATATGTTATTTCTTTGAAGTGAAGTACTCTCTCTGTACTGTACCAGTGAATGTAGTAATGTTGTAAGAATAGTTAATTTTCCCCTTTCTAAGTCTAATGCTTTCCCTACTGTTGCACCAACTGGAGTGGGAATAACAAATGTTACCCCTCCTGAGTCAAGCATTTTCCATACTGTTGCACTGACTGGAATGAGAATCGTAAATTTGACCCTTTCTGAATCCATCACCTTCTCTATTGTTGCACTGACTTGAGTGGGAATAGTAAATTTAACCCCTCCTTAGTCCAACGCTTTCCCTACTGTTGCAACGACTGGTGTGGGAGTAGTTAATTCAACCTTTCCTGAGTTCAATGCTTTCTCTACTTACTGTTGCACCTACTGTTGGAATCCAACAGATGGTCTCATTATGGCTTTGGCGTTGTGGCAGCAGGATGCTGGCATGACGGCCCGCTGCCACAGCCCCACAGTCACAATTAGGCCCTATGTATTTTACTGCACTGATTTGATATTGCTTCAAAAAAACAATAACTCTTGTTCTATGTATGATATCCCATTTGTTTTGGTGTCTAAAATAATATAAAAATACACTCTATTTTTATAAGTTGGTGTTGGATTTCTCTTGAGTTGTGCCAATTACTTATCATGCATGTTGGTAATCTGAAATGCTTAACACCTGTTCCTCTAATAAACCAAGACTGAGCTAAAGATTTATCAGTGTGAATCCAAGGACCCTCTCTGGGGTATTGAGATAATATTACATAGTAAGGCCACCCAGACATACCACATAATATTCCACTTTCCTACATTAGTATTAAAAATTATCCTGGCAGATTAAATGAACATTTTTCCAAAAATATACGTGAATGGACATCATTTAGGGGTCACTCCTGTGATTCCTGATTTGCCCATTGTTACCACTGGCACTGCCTTTGCGACCCCTAGCTCCAGAGGTGGTGAAATCAGCGTCAGGAATACAGGGCCAGCTTGTCCTTATGGACACCGGTTGGGGCCCAGCCTTCCTTGTTTTCTGTTAATCTTTAGGGTTATAAAAATGTACAAAAAGCTGGAAGATTACTTTTCCTGACAGATGAGGCAAGTTAAAAATATGATTTTCAATGTATATTGTGTGCATGCTTGCCGGACTATGTATTAGTGAATGTGTGTGTATACGTAAGCTGAATGTGTGTATCTGTGAATATGGGTGTGTGTGAGTGAAAGCGAAGGTCAAAGTGCATGTAATGTCCCTTCTGCTACCCCAGGCATTTTGGCGAAATGACGTCCATGTATACGTGTATTCATTCTTGTTGGTATAATTCCATCCCAGCTACATAAATTATAACAAAACAGTACATATTGTTGTAAGATATATTTCCAGGGCACAAGTCGTAAGAAACAGAAGTGGAGGGGACTAATCAAGTTAGGCAGTATGCAAGTGACATCATGGCGCGTTATATCAAACCGTGTGATATCGCTGAGCAAGCCATTGTGCGTCATCACAGAAAGTGACATCACAACCCATGACCTCACTAACAGTGACAACACAAGAAGTGACATCAGATCGTAAGACCTCACACATATGTTTAGCAGTACGTTTGAGGAGGCTACAATATTTACCAAATGGGATTTTGCTTCGAGGTTGTGACAAAAAAGTGACACAACTTCAATGTAAATTCTGGGCCTCAACATATACATTTGGGGCCTAATTATGAATTAGGGCGGACATAAGTCTGACCAACACCGTCTCAGTCTTGGGACCGACCAACCTTGGGTCGGTCGTCAGAAACGCCTAATTAGGATGCAACCGAACACTGTTCCTACATTTCCCTAGGGGAGCATGCATGACAGCAGTAAACCGGCTGTAGTACATGCTCCCATAGGGAAATGAGAGGTGCTGTTCATCCCTGCACCGAGTGGAAGGCACCTCAAGGTGCCTGCCCGAGGTGCAGGGATCAACAGGCCCACTCGGCCCGCAACCGGAGGCCGCTCACACAAGGGGGCCATGCTGGGTGCCCCCAAACACACTTTTCGTCATGGTTTCCATGTCGGACAACCATGTCGGACAGGACGGCAAAGTAACCATGCCGGAAACCGTGCATTATAATCCCAAGGGCGGAAACCCTTTAGGATTATGAGCCGGTTCTGACTGGACTCAAGGAGCCCGTCGAAATCCAGCCAGAACGACCGTCCGGTTTCAATTCCAACTGGCCAATACATAATCAGCTGGTCCGAATTGAAACCGATGATGGGGGTTGAATCGTAATCAGCCCCTTGGTTTTTAAAACTCTCACAAAGAAATTGGCAACAAGGAAAAACACGACAGTAAGTAAATCTGTTCTGCTTAATTGGTTGCAAAGTCTTGATTTTAAAATGTTTAATAGTGTTATGGCAGCTACTACATAGATCTTAGTGTGCTCAGTAAATCTCAGGGAATAATAATAATGGTAAGATAATTCTGGAGGCTATTGCACTTGCTGGAGAGATCTGTGTTTTGTCTAGTCCTAGTTTTGAATTAAAGCTGCATAAATAGTTAGTATGTCTTCTGCAAAGCACATAATTTGACACGCAGATGACAGATGTCTATTTTACGTTGATTGGTAAGTGGGTTACTGCTTTTAACCCAGAAATCTTTTTTTACTTGCAGTTACTAAATTTTAGTCCTTCTAATGTTGCACAGTCAGCTATGAAGGACATTTGACTCCTGCACCTTGTAACCCTCACTGTCTTATGTAACACCTTCTGTACATGGATTTACACACATAAGATTTATTGTCAATGTATAATGTGTATATGGGATGTTAAGAGCTCTGACTCCCTGTATTGGAATGAGTAGCACTATAAAAGAAATACAGCAAAATAGTGGTATTTCAATTATTTGCGGAAATACTGGGACAGGCTAAAACAGCTGACATTCTTGCAGTGCATGCATTTGTCTTAAATACAGGGCTTGAACAAAGTCAAGAACATGCCTCTCTTAATTAACGGTGCACTAATAACAAACTGGGAGCCTTTGTTTCCCCTCCATTGCATTTGCAGGTTGGTGCAAAGCTCCAGATTGCTCCCAGCCAGGATAGTCACTGAAAAGAAGGCCTGATTGCCGCTTAACTTCACTCTTCACTACAGGCTCACCTGGAGTCTGCAACATGAAAGCCCCCTCACCCCCAGCACGTTGCTACTCAGAATCAAAGCAGACAAAGTGCAGGTGCTGCTGAATGTGTCCTGGTGTCTGGAAATTACACTGGGATGAGCTCAGGGTATTTCTGTGGGACTTAGTTTCTTGGCAGGGGAAACAATGCCCACCCTCTCAAAAAAGTGGGTTATCTCCCACCACCTGTGTGTACCCTTGACTTGTGCCCTGTATATTTCATGAACCCACCAAGAAACATGCCTGTATACACGCACACAGAAGCTGAGAAAAGTTTACAAACATTTGTGCAGCTCACTTCCTTCTGGCCTCAATTTGACTCCTGCATATTTAGGTGGTGCTAAAAATGCACGTTTATTAAAATATCTTGCAAATGTGTTAAAATGTTTGATGCTGAGAGTCACATATTTAATAGATTATCAGGCAAAATGTTTCCTTTTAGTTTAGGTAGTGTCGGAAGCATGTTTAACACATTTAGTCTATTCTTAGATGTATTCATTTTTAAATTCAGTGAGCTAGTGCTAGTGAATTGTACAGGACAGAATTGCCTGGAATCAATCTCATCCTGACTCTTTGTTCAAGAAGTGTATTATCAATATCGTGGGCTTGGTGCCTACAGTCTCAGAAGGGAAAGAGAAGGGAAGCAGTGAATGTTCTCTGTCTAACAATGGCGGCTAGTAGGGAATGGGGCTGAGGAGTTGAAAATATATTAAAATTAAAAACGCACTTACCTTTCCCGCCGGCCGCATATCTGCTTCTCTGCTCTTCCTGACTCCCGTCCAGAAGAAGCTGAAGGAAGCACCTGGGCACACAGGCTCCCCTGAGCCAAGCACAATGCTCCAATGCTGCGTTGTGATTGGTCTGAGCACCGTGGATCGGTGGTCAGATTGGTACAGGGAGCCTGTGCATTTTCCCAACAGGCTGTCCATTACAGACTGGTGGGGAATATGCAAAGTGCGCATGACTGCTTGGCCAGCCAAAACGGCCGGCCAAGCAGTATGCACACTTAGGGCCTGATTAAGATGTCGGGCGGATAGCCTCTGACCGACAGTCGGATTTCCCTGGACCGTGTTGGAACCCATCCGCCCGACTGGGTCGGAAACAATTCTGACCAACTGATTATGATGCTTGCGGTCGGAAGGGGAACCATTCATTCTGAATCGGTTCCAACCAGCATTCTTAGACTCTGAGTCAGTCGGAGCCGATTCGTATAGCTCAACGGACACCGTTTCCGACCGACCAAATGCGATGTTGGATTTCAACAGTCTTTCCAACTCGGTCTGTCCGACAAGAAAAGGCTGTCGGAAACGGACTTTTGGGGCCCGTAGCAGGCCCCCATTCATCCTGAGTTCTCCAGTTTGGAGTCGAGGGGAACCCAAGGGACCACACTGTGAAACCATACAGAGTGTGGCAGGCACCATGGGGTGCCCATGACAGGGTGGCAGGTTTTCCACAGACACCCATTTGCCCCATAGGAACCCGTGTTGTCAGGTGGAACACAGGCTCCCATTTAAGTTGGTGATAGTCCTTCCGAACGGTGTGCGGAAGCATCATAAGTGGTCTGGCAGATCCGCCGACTGCAAGTTGGTTGGAACTGAATCCGACAAGGAGTTGGGCGGTTTAGTTTCCGACCTACATCGTAATGAGGCCCTTAGTGTGCATAGTCCACTCCTCCTCCCTGAGCCACCAGCCACGCACCACCCTAACCCAGCCCCACAACAACCCAAAATAAAATGATAATAACTTTCAGTTATTATCATTTTTTTTCCCTCTTTCACTGCTCTAAAAGCAGAAGGGCGACACTCTTCGCCTTAGCGGAGGAGCCGCCACTGCTGTTTAAGCAGTCACGACATGAAAATATACTTTTATTTACTACTATATTTTATTCCTTAAAGTGCTTCCACAGTATACACTTAAAATCACATATAGATAAAAAGACATAAATACAATAAATAAAATACAGATAATACATTTAAAAAATCATTGTAATACAAGAAAAACACAAAAAGCTTCATCAGACGATAACAAACTTTCTCCCAGGATTGATTCAACAGTAAATAAAGTGCTTTCTATGCGTTACCATAAACCTTTTAGATATACCCAGATTAATAACTTTTCTCTGAAGATGTAAAAGACCCCGCCAAAAGAATAAAATGTGATTCATAGCCTGTTTCTGACACCACAGTATTAACAGATAGCGTAAGAGGTCCCCTTTTTTTAACCTATATATTTTCACCGTTTGACTGAACCTAGATTTCATAAAGAATCTTCCTACAGCGGTACTTAAATTGGCCTTTAAATAAAATTGCATCTCATCACACCTTACAAGGACACCACTCAAATGCAGTCTTTTTATTTGAAAACAGTGTTACAAATCTTAATTTAAACTTCTTTTCTTAGGAGCTTTTTTGAAACAAAACTTTAAGACACCACTGCTCTTACTTGATAGGATCTCCTCACAATTCAAATCCATCTGTCTAAGACTGTAGGAATAAACATTACCAAATGTGTAAAACCCTTTACTATCCCTCAAAAGTTACCACCAAATATCTTTCAATGTATTTAATGGGCTAAAAAACAATTGAAATAAGTAGCGAATAAGCAACTAGTAAGATTGACAGTTTATTCCAGTCAAACCCAGCTCAAGACAAATACTTTCCATTGAACCAGCGAAACTGATACCAAGGTATTATATTATTTCCACAAAACTGATTAAATATGAAAATTATTTTTAAGCGAAGACATCGACCTTGCCTTTATACCGTACAATGTAACAAGTGGTATGTTTGCAATATACACCTTTAAAAGCGATTACACATCTCTTCTACCCTGTGCGTTGAAGAAATTAAAAGTACCAGTTCTAATAGACTTCATTTTAGAGAGTTGTGCTGTGTTTTGTTGGATCCATGACATATTATTGGAAATTAACACTACCAGGTACATATGCTGTTTTACCACCTCTAATTTTCCCTCATTAAAAAAACATGACTTGGGGAATGTAATACCTCTTCCACCCATTATCATAATTTTAGTTGTCCTCCCATTAACTGAAAGATTATAAGCAAGTGCAAAAGAGGCTATGATGTCTTGTTGTTTCTGCAGACTGATCGGAGTGAGTGACATCAAAACCAGGTCGTCAACATACAACAAAGTTGAGATTTCCCTAGATCCTAATTTTGGGGGAATCTGTAACACCGTATCTTAAAAGAGATGGAAAATCAGACAAATACAAGGAAAATAACATAGGGGCTGCATATTGATGCAGCCCTGTTTCAGGCCATTGTTTACAGAAAGTTTATCGGATGATTAATTCCTGGTACCGAAAAGTACTTTCAGCCAACTATCCAAAAGAAGATAAATCAGTAGGCGCAATAACTCATACGGAATACCAAATATAATAATTTTATGCCAAAGTATTAGTCTATCTACGGAATCAGAGGCACTACTGAAATACACATATGCCAGATATATCTTAATTTTCCAAGTTTTCACATACGTCTTGCTCAGCATATGCAAGCACACAATATTAACTATTGTGAAGCAAGCATTGCAAAAGCCTGACTGTTCATTCGCAAGAGCTGGATAGCATCCTCCTAAGAAGCTAAACATTTTAATAAATATTTAGCCAACATTTTCACGAGACATCTAAAAAGGGCAATTTTGCAATAATGTTTCAGGAGATTATGATCCTCTTTTTGATAAAGGATGATATAACACTCTTGCCAAAACTTGGGAATTACATCTGCCTTCAAACAATAATCAAATAATGGCTGCAAAATTCTGGCCTATAAAAAAAGGCAAGGCAGGCTGCTACACCATCTGGTCCCTGTGCTTGACTATCATCAAGTTCTAGAATAACATTAGCTATTTCATCAAGGGAAAAATCAAGATGGCCAGAATTTACGGTTTGAAGTAACAAGCACGATTTGCAAGGATTGATGGAAGTTGATGCATACAACGCACTAAAATAGGAGCACCAAGAACTTTCATCTACTGGGATCAGAAATCTTTTAGTATCCTTACCTAGAGTTTTTACTATAAAAAAAATCAAAAATTTACAAAAATTACAATGGATAATAGCTGGCTGAAGGTTAAGCTGAAGCTTCACATTTTGATTGTTTTAATGACTTGCCATTCAAGCTTAACATATTTGTTTGATCTAAGAATAGGAGGACCTTGCACCGCAGCATCTTGGAACCTATGCATCTCTCCGCGAACCAGGATTAAGATACTCTGTTCAGCGGGCCTAACTTGGTCTCTGCAGCTAGCCAACATTTAATCACCGTCAGCCTGAAGCTATGACTTTGTCTTGGTCCAGCGGTACCAGATATCCACAGTTGGAGCTTTTGCTTTTTAGGGCTATTTTTGCTAAACCCTTTAACACTGAATTTATTCGGTTCCACTGACTGGAGTTTTATAATTTTGGTCTTGTTTTATTTATAAAAATGTACTCTATTGTTCTAAATTGGTGTGATTCTTTTGTTGTGGTTTTTTCACTGCGTTACTGTTTATAGTGTTGTACAAATCCTTTACACATTGCCTCTGAGTTAAGCCTGATTGCTCTCTGCCAAGCTACCCGAGTGTTGAGCACAGGTTAATTTAAGAATTGCTTGCGACTTCATCCTGAGAAGATTTGTGACTTCTGCTTGAGAGGGTCTAACCATCCTCAACTAGTAACACAGGTGTTCTAACACGCCCAGGAATGCCTTCTCACCGAGCCCCCTCAATTTGCTATGCCAGCTCCTTGCCGGACCCTCTGCTGGAGCCTCCTGTAGATACTGGTTACTGCTCCATGTGCACTTCAGCTAGTGGCCGTCCGCTCTTCAGCTGCTTGCTCCGCTGAACGCGAGCTAGGTGTGAAGCTCGTTCCTTTCCTGTTCTTGTGGCTAAGTTTGTACTATGTAAGCCTTCTCCACTGATCTCCCTGAGATTAGTGTGAGAGCTTTATTAGCTTTAAATCAGCTATTATCAAAAGAAGGTAAGCACCAAATGTACCCTTGACTCTGTCAGGTAGCTTGTCTGAGCTCAAGGCTTATCTTTGAATATAGGAAAGAGGTATATTGCCAACCAGCATAGGAAATACAAACAGACAAACTGATTTATAAAGCTTTGTTCCAGCTGTAAGTGTGGCTGAGGGCCTGATTACGATGCTGGTATACCGCATTCTGCTGCCCTGTCAGATGCGGTTGAACCGACAAAGGTTTAGTCAGAAGCGGTCAGTCCGACCTCCGGATTACGATGCATCCAGCCTGTACTCTGACCAACCGCTGACAGCCTTCCTCCAACCTCTGAGTTGGCTGTCAAAGAGGAACAGCAGGCATAGAGCAGTAAAGGGATATCTGACAGTCGTCCAGATTACAATGTGGATTTCCGATGACCCGATTGTGGTGGTCGGACCGTCTGCCTCGAGTTATCAGAAACTATGGAAAATAGGTAAATACTCAGCCGAGTCCCCTTCTCCCCAGTGGACTCTGCTTGGATCCTTTTCTCCAGGTCCTCCATACACCTCAGCAGTTGCACCCCAAAGTAGTTCCCAAAAAGTCATTAAAAAAAGAAAGTGACTAGTGCAGGGAATTCAATAAGATATCCTGAGCATGCATAAATGTGAGGATAATTTACTAAGCATATACACAGCTTCCATGCCCATGATTTCCAATTTGGTATGCAAAAGTAGCTGCTCCTGGGGGACTTAGTGAGTAGTATGCAGAGACATGCAATGCAAATTGGATTAAGACATACATACTTATACATTTTGAAATGTTCACATGGTTTGGAAAAGCAGTTTTCATGCTTATCAAGGATCCTACCTCACAACAGGAGGGATGAGGCAAACATAATGCATAAAATATGGTGTCCAAAAATTATTTCAATACAGGGAAACATAGTAAACATTCATCAAATAGCTTTTTTAATGGTAGAAGTAAGTATTGTACGAAGTATTTGCATGATGTAAATGTTGCCATTTTGTGTTAATCACCAGGGTGTGCTAAAAAGGTAATTCCAAAAGAAGAGTATACTCAGCTCATGCTTAAATGTAAATATTGTATTTAATAATCTACCTGCAAATTTTTGGGGCGGTCCCACTAAGGTCTACATGAAGAGTACTCTGATATGTGAAAGAAGTTATTAACCAGTGAGCATATAAATATTACAGGTGCAAAATTAAATAAAGATACCACCACATTGAAAAATAGTAACAACTATTCCATAGTGGCTTCTTATAATAAAGGTTTACTTTAACAGCTAATTAAATTACATATAGAATAGTTCAACATGTGAATGGAAGTCCTCAGAGGTATGAGGCTGAGCTTGGCCAAGAGAGTACCTAGGTGGCACGCAGCAGGGGTTGGGCCCAGGGTCAGTTTTCTGACAAAAAAAGTTCCTACAAAAATATTGGCCACAAAAATATTCCCAAAAAGATATCATGAACATAAATATTGACTTTACATACTTGTATGTGAAGTCTAAAACACTGAAAATAAAAATATAAAACACCACAATGTTGTCAACAAATGGGTGGATATATAGAATTTTCGCCATTATGCAATATATTTACAAATCATCACTTACAAACATAAAATGAACAACTATACTTTAAACGATAAACAATATATTTAGAAAATAACAGTATTATTTAAACATATTAAAATACGTATAAGAATTAATTATAATAAACACTCGATATTGAACTTTTTAGTGTATTCAATCTAATAATTAAAAAATTTATAGTACAATTACTACAAAAAAATAACAGCAAAAAGTGCAGTAAGCTACTTATTACAATTAAAGAAAAACAAATATTTTTAAATAACTGTAAAAAGGTCAGATTAAAAAATAGTCTTAGAGTGGTACAATTCACTACTCCCACTACAACCTGAATAACAGTTGGAAAATATTGAGATCAGATGAGTCAGATTTACAATTCCCATTCCAACCTAAGCTAAAGTTGGGAAAGGGTTTGACTTTGTAGGGGTCATAGTTACTATTCCCACTTCAGCATGAGCAACAGTAGAGAACGTGTTGGTCTTTGGAGGGTTAGTATCTACTATTCTCCATACATCCTGAACAGCAGTAATAAAAATGTTGGAATTTGGAGGGATCGAATTTATGATTCCTTCTCCACCATTAACTATGAAAAAAATAAACCTTAGAAATCTCAGATTTAATTTTCCCTATCCCAAATAATACCAAATATATTACACATATATAAAATAAAAAAGCACAAAATAAATTTCCATGAACAAATTTAAAAAGGAAATTTAGCATTGTAAAATTGACATACATTATTATAAACTGAACAAATGAACATGTAAATGTATTAAAACATATGCAATAGTTAAATATCCCCGAGATCACTCTGGCAGAAGTTACTAAATCCCTAAGTAGAATAGTTCCAGGGAAAGTGGCAGGCTTGGACAAGATACCAGGGGATCTCTTCCGTGCTGAACTCATTATTTGGGGCCCTTATCTATGGATGGTGTATAACGCTATTCTACAGGGGATATAAAAAGGGATCGCCTCTATTATCAACAAATTATAGACCGATCAGTCTGATCGATGTGTCTCAAAAGGTCTTTGCCAGGATTCTACTAGACCACTTGCAATCCTGGCTGGAGGAACACAATATCATGAGCCCTTTGCAAGCCGTTTTTAGAGAAAAAACATCAATGGCAGATCAGATCTTTAGGCTCCAACTTCTTTATTGGAAATCAGTATATCTAGAAGGAGGTAGCTTGTATCTGGTCTTTGTGGATCTCAAGAGCGCATTTGACCTGGTTCCCAGAGAAGCTTTGTGGAGGGTGCTGAGTGCATTAGGAATGCCCTACTATCTTTTAAATATACTGAGAAGGTTACACACTGACAACTATGCCCAAATCAGGTATGGGAAGAAAGGGGAACTCACGTCGCCCATCTCCATTAATAGGGGAGTTAGACAGGGCTGCGTGTTTGCCCCAACCCTTTTCTGCATTTATATAAATGGACTGATAAGTGCGCTGAGTGCATTAAAGGATATAGACGCCCCCAAATTAGAGCATAAGCCTATTCCGGCTATGATGTTTGCGGACAATACCTTACTCCTTTCTAAATCTCTCATGGGCATACAGAGAATTTTAGACGGGTTTTGTGAGTTCTGTAGGCTTAGGGGGCTGGAGAATAATATTTTAAAAAAAACATTTATGATCTTCAACCCTACTAGATTAACCCGCCCCAACCCATGTATGAATGGTATTCCCTTGGAGCGGGTGTCAGTATTTGACTATCTGGACCTTACCATAACTGAAAACATGGCCTGGGCATCTCAAATAGTCAAGTCAAATCTTAAACTGGCCCAGACCGCTGGTGGCCTAGCAGAGTTTTATAGATCCTCTTTTCATAAGCCTGTAAATCCAGTCATTGAGATTTATAAAACTCAGCTCAGGAGCGCTGTCTTGTATGGGGTCGAACTCTGGAGGTACTGCCACCCCAGCTCCATGGTCAAAACAGAGAATAATTTTCTTAGGCAGTTATTCGGCCTACCGGTGACTTCTCCACTGCGTTTGGATCTAGGGGTGAGACCCATCGCAGAGGAAATTGGCTGCAGACCTCTATTCTTTTGGCGGCACCTCTGGGTGACACCCAAACTGGTTGAATACAGGGCCGAGCTCCTAGAACTTCTGAGACTCCCTGGCATAGGCAAGCTGCCCTGGTTTGCACATATCAGGGAAGGTCTCCGCTCCATTGGCAGAGACAATTTATGGTATAATCCAGATTCAGCCTGTTTGGTATTTCCGCATAAACAACTAGGGGCCAATTAGGATGGCGGCGGACTTCAGTCCGCCCGCCACACTATCGGTGCTGGGACCGGCCGCCAGTGGTGCAGCAGTCCCGCACCTGCAATTAGGATGCCACCGCCACCGTGGTGGCGGCATCCTCCATTCCCAGCATTGTGGTGGGCGGTGCTGTGAATGCACTGTGTGCATTGTCATGCACAAGGTGACAGGAACCGCGAGGTGCCTGCCACCATGTCCATGACAATGCAGGGGGGTACCATAGGTACCCCGATGTGCACCCCCCACCCCCCAATACCCTGGGGGCACACAACAGGCCCCCAAAAGCAGACTCCGCATGGCTTTCCATGGCGGCGTCTCCGCCATGGAAAGCCATGCTCCGCTGCCCATGCTAATATGGATGGCGGTGTCTAGCAGACACCGCCACCATATACAGCCCCTTTTCCGCCAGGTCGACTGGTCGACCGGCGGAAAACCGGCGGACAGTCTTTCAGTCTGCCGGGCCCCCCGCCATACTAATATGGCGGGGGGAAATGGGTGGTGGGCGAGGAAGGATGTAGGGCGGATCGCCACCGCCATGCGGGCGGTGGTGATCCGCCCTACATCCTAATCGACCCCAAAGTTACCAGGTGTAGGGCAGGCAAACTTGATAAACTCTCTTACATCAAACTTTTTGGTTGTGAAGGATACATATAATTTAGAGCCATGCCTAGATGAAATTCGACCAGCATCAGCCAGGAAACTATGTGCAGTTTCAACATGGCTCTCTTCCCCTGCGTGCCTTCACCAACAAATGGTCAAGTGGTATTACTTTGGGGTGTCAGGCGTGCAACTCGGGTGAGGTGTCTGAACTCCACGTATTTTGCCCAGGTTACCACAATATCAGACACAGATAGTTGATCCAACTGTGTAGGAATCTCGGCACAAGTCACTGTAAAGAAGAATTTAGGCTCCTTAAATATAATACTGAACTTCCAATTGTTTATGCGGTATCCCAATTTTTAAGCTCTATGTGGTGGGCACGGATTAATTATCTTAAAGTATAACCATGGATTGGGCCCTGTGAGTGATCTTCTCATTGTTTTAACTTTTATAATATTTTTAACCCTTCATTGTTTTTATCTTGATTTTTAGCCTTTTTAACTGTTCTCGTAAAGTTTGTACTTATCTGTGTATGTTCTTTAATGGTTCACAAACCTAAATAAAGAATTAAGAAGAAGTTAAAGATGTCATCAATTTAAAAACACAAAAAATAGATTTAAAATAATTCCCACCCCATTACCCTGAAATTGCAACAACCAAAAATAACCATTGAGTTGGTAACAGAAACAATGGCAATACATGTTATGTACAAATATAATAAAGCAAAAAACCAAAAATTGTTAACCTGAAAACGTAAACATAATATAATTAATTACTATACAAATGAGTAAAAATAATTGAATAATCAACAACAATCAGTTCCGGAATAGTTTTGAAACAAATCGGGTCCTGTGAGTCCGGACGACCGATTACGATTCTTCCCAACATCGTTCGGTTGGACTCGCATTGACTTCAATTTGAACCTGTGTTCCGAATGAGAACACAGGCTCCCATCGAAAAAAGGGGTGGTTGGAGAAAACCTTGCACCCTGTGGCGGGCACCCCATTGGTACGTAAGTCTCAGTATGAAGGGGGAGCCCGCAAAGACAGATTCCATCAGCCGTTCCACCTCTGGCAAACTGAATCTGTACAGCTGTCCGAATCGGTCATCGCTCGTCCAGAAACCATGTCCATAGAGCTGTACGAATCGGCTGTCTGGATGCCTTTTGGAACTGATTCGGTTCGCGCAAATGGTTTCCAGGCATCATCATCAGTCGTTGGGAAATCTGTATGATTTGGGAGGAAACATGGGTTCTGAATCAGATTCTGCAATACCGAATCCCATCCGGAGAATTTCCTAATGACATTGCAATCGGCCCCTTAATGTTAACATAAAAACAACTTATAACACACAAACTACTAAAACTCTAATAATTGAAAAACAATATTATGTACCAATACCTTTTAAAAAAGATATAAAAGACAGAAAAAAAAACATTTTTATCCATTTTCTGACATCACAATATTATTCTGAGTTTTATTTTTTAGAGCAACATTTTCTCAAGTCATGTGTACACGAGAAAGTAAGGCCCTTGAGGCTGTCACTTATGAAGGGGTGTAATGGTACACCTGGTTGGCATCACAAGGTGTTCAAGCTCTATACATCAGGCTTTTTTTTTTTATTCTTTTTAAACTGAAATTTCATACTCAGTGGTTTCATTGATTGTTATGGTCTGACTGTTCTGATATCACTATGAAAAGCCCCACCTGTATGGTCTAACTTCCAGCAATTTTGTTTGACTATGCCCTCATTTTGAACTGCTTATTCAGCCTGAACCCTAACTGGCATCTATGTAATTGACATGGCCATTTCAGTTATAGTTAATGTGTTAAAATATAGTGTAGATATAATTTAATTAAAAGAGCATCCCTAAATAGATGACATTTTTAGGTGGGCACAAAAAACCCTAGATAGTCACTGAATGCATTTTAATATGGCCCATAATGAAATATTCACACTTAGGCCCCAATTATGATGGCGGGCGGACAGCCACCGACAGGCTGTTGGTGGCAGTCCGCTTGACACATTGACACAGTGGTCCAACTGCCACATTTTGATGCATCTGGTCGGACCGCAGAGGTCAGGGGTAGGACCGCCGCCTCCAACAGGATCCAAAATCCCATTGAGGTGGCTGTCAGACTGCTATTCCTACAATGGAGGCAGTGACAGGCACCGCCGTAGGGCTTACAATGTCCCTTTCTGACTGGCTTTTAATGGTGGTCCGACTGCCATGAAAAGGCAGACAAAAATGGACCTTAGGGGGGCCCCAAACCGTGCCCCCATGGGCGGCTGCTTAGTGGCCCTAGGGGAACATGTAGTGCCCCCCACACATCCATGCACCATGTGCCAGGCACTACATGGTGTCTGGCACACAGTGCATGGATGTGCACAAGTGCCTTTTGCTACTGGGGCACAAGCCGCAGTAGGAAAAAGCACTTTCTGACCGCCTGCATGGCGGTTTGATCATAATAGGCTGGGTAGGACCGCTGACTCGATGTCCGCCAACAGGTGGAATCCCATGGCCAGGTTTTCTTTATGAAAAATCACTCCTTCTGTCTTGTCCGCGTTGAGTTTGAGGCAGTTGGACTTTATCAAGGTGGCCACTGTGGTAATGCAGGCGGAGAAGTTGATTCTCGTACTGAGCGCCTTGTCCTTGAGGGACAGTATTAGTTGTGTGTAGGCTGAATAGATGAGTGAGTACGTTGATGCCATGCGTTCTGATTATGTTGACCAGTGGTGCCATGTAGGTGTTAAAAAGTGCCAGACTTGGGATCTCCACAGATGAGGTCCATGGCATCCAAAGTGTAAGGTTGAATGAGGAATGTCTGAGTTCTTCCGATAAGGAAGGGGCAAATCCAGGTGAGGGCAGGTCCTTGGATGCTGGTATTGTGCAGTCTTCCAATCAGGATGGAGGGGGAGATCACATCAAAAGCTGCTGAGAGGTTGAGGATGAGGAAGCCAACTGTTTCCCCTTGGTCGAGGTTTATCCTGATGTCATCTGTTGCTGCAATGAGGGGCGTCTCTGTGCTGTGTTTGGATATGAATCCTACTTGTAAGTTGTCTAAAAGCTGGTGTTCATCAAGGTAGTCTGCTGGTTGCTTCATTAGGAGTGCAGTGACCACAGCATGTTTCAATAAATCCTGAAAGAGCGCCATGTTGTACATGGGGTAGGGGCATGGGTCCACCGAGGCCCTGGAGTGTATGGTTCTCATTATGGTAGCTGTGTCTTTTGTGGCAATTGGTTTCCATGTGTTCATGGCATTTCCTGTGTCTTCCACCTGTGAGTTGGTGGTAAGGCTGCTGGGGTTCTCCTGAGGGTAAGAATTGTTGTTGATAGATGCAATTTAGTTTCTGAAGAAGTCGGATAGGTTGTTGAATAGACCTTGAGAGGGGGTCATGTTGGCATGGTTGTTGAAAAGGTGAAGTTCTTGATGATTGCAAAGACCTTCTTGCAGCTGCTGGAGCTGAGCTTTATGTGTTCGACTGGGCCCTTCTTGGTTCCTCTGATTTGTTGGTGGTAGTGTCTTTGTGTGTGATTTGTAAGTGATTTGTTTTTCTCTCCATTTTCATTCTAGTTATTTGCAGTACCTCTGTATTATTTGGAGGTGCTCTGTGTATCAGTTAGCCTACTTTTAAGTTCTAGCCTGTTATTTTTGTTAGCGGTTTGTAGTGCATCTGCAGAGTCTTACAATCATTTGTTGCAGTGGATGATATCTCTGGCTAGGTCTCCGGCATGTTTGGGGAGGTTAATTCACAGTCTATGTGGCCAGTCTGTTTCCATGATGTTCTTCAAGCTTTGGCAGACCTGACCTGTGGGGCCAGTTCTTATTTGTTGTGTGGGGTCTTGATCTGGAAGTGAACAATGATGTGGTCAGTCCAGGTGAGTGGCATGGCTGTGCTGACCTTGATGCCATTGAACAAAGTAAAAAATGGGGTCAAGGGTGTGTCCGGTGGTATGCGTAGGTCAGGGGACATGATGTGTCAATCTGAGGTTCCCTAGGCTGTCGGAGGAGTAGGGCTGAGTTGAAGTCTGTCCTATCTTCCAGGATAGTTGAGGTCTCTCAGAAGGATGTTACCTTTGTAATCGATAGTGAGAGGAGCGACAAAATGTATTGTGTTGTTGGTGAAGATTGCTCTAGGACTAGGTGGGTGTTAGACTAAGGGTCAGTTCAGGATGAAATTTGCAGAGATGTAGTTTGAAGTGCAGGTGCTCCCTGTGGGTGTTCCAATCTCTGCAGTTGTGAGGAGTTGATAGTTTCCTTGAAAATTATGGCAACTCCTCCACTGGGTTTGTGTTGAAGGTCTTGTTTTGTGATTTTGCATAAGGCTGGGATTGTCATGGTGATGTCAGGAGCCAAAGCTGAGGTCAGCTCTGTCTCTGAAAGGAAGAAGAGGTCTCGGGCATCGCTGTCAAGTAAGTCCCAGATGTCTGTGTTTTACTTGTTGAGTGAACGGGTGTTGAGAAGCATGCATGTCAGTGTGTCTTGCAGTGCATATTTGCTAGGAGAGCACAAGGAGGCGTGCTGCTGAGTATTGCTTATGATCAGTCAGACCACTGTTTGTGTTACTGGGTGCGGTTCAGGCATGGATGGACACAGATGGGTTTGCCTATGGCATGCCTTTGGTGGGCCAGCAGCTCATCTTGACTATGACCACCATTAAGTAGGTCCTGGAACGGGGAAAGAGTGCAGGGGATGGTGGAAATGGCTGAGAAGAAACGCAGTCTGCAGGCGAGCGGGAAGGATCGAGAGGCATGAGACACAGGTAAAGAGCAGGGGAGGAGGTGGTAGTTCAGAGAGGGTGGGAAAGGAGCACAGGAGGGGTAACACAGAGACAGATAGAGCGGACACCAACAACAAATGTAGAGGAGCAGAGTGCTGACAGGATACAAAGGGTGAGAAAGAAGTGGCAAAAAAGGTCACAAAAGAGAGATAGAGTGAGAGAAAATGGTGTAAAAGGTCACAACAGAAGAGAGAGTGAGATGAATAATAGCACAAAAGGTCACAAAAGGATGAAAGAAAGAGCACAGAAAGGTTGCAAAGAGGGTGATGAAAAACAGCACAAAAAGTCAGTGACCTTTTTAATCCCTCATGTGCTGAGGACGGCTTGGAGACATCCATGTACATGGTAGGCATGTGCTGAGGAAGTGCTGGCGCTCCCCCATATGCCTACCCTCTAAAGCCCCTCCCACCAGGGATGGCAGCGGAAGCGCTTCTGCTGCCAACCCCAATCCTCCTTTTGATGATCTGATGATGTTGGTGTGCTGCATCGACATCATCAAATACAACCAGCGATACGCTGGAAGCCATTTGCTTCCAGCGCACCAAGAAAGAGGACCTCTTTCTGGTGAGTCCTTCCTGTGGGGAAAACAGACTCAGGGGGAAAGGACTGTTTGAAGTGGATTCCTGTTCCACGATTGCGGTGAGGGCCATGATCGTTGAGCAGGAATCCTACCACTGGACCACTAGGGGTTTCTTTGGGGTTGGGGGAGTGACCCCTTGGGCAAGGGTCCCTCCCCATGGGGAAACACATTTATCCATGTTTCAACCCCCTAGAGGGGTAGATTGGTCCGTTTTTTCAGCTGATCTGCCCCCCCGGGGAGGGGGGTGAAACCCACTAGATCACCAGGGATTTTCTATTTTGACATTGATTACAGGGAGCGACCACTTGGCCAAGGATTGCTCTCCTTGGGGGAGAATGTTTTGGGAAATTCCACCCCACCCAGAGGGCAGATCGGCTGTTTTTATCCTGATGTGTCCTCTAGGGGAGGTGGAAGCCCACCAGACCACCAGGGCTTGTTTTGTTGTTGGAGGAGTGACCCCTTGGGCAAGGGTTGCTCCCCTTGGGGGCCATTTTCTTTGTATTCCACCCTAAGGGAAGATCAGCTATTTTTAGGCCGATCTGCCCCTTGGATGATAGAAGCCCACTAGACCACCAGTGCTTGTTTTGTTGTTGGGGGAGCGACCGCTTGGGCAAGGGTCGCTCCCCTTGGGGGCATTTTCCTTTTGTATTTCGCCCTCCCCCAGAGGGCAGATCAGCTGTTTTAGGCAGTTCTGCCCTCTTGGGGGGGGGGGGGGGCAGAACTTACTAGACACCAGGGATAGCACACAGTTTGCAAAAATTGGGAAGCAGAACCTTAGGCAAGGTTCGCTCCCCTTTATTTTGGGCACATATTTTGGCCATTTCTGCCCCCCTTGGTGGCAGACGGCCATATTTATAGGTTGATTTGCAGAAACCCGCTAGACACCAGGGATACTAGCTCAATTCAGGGCCTACTCTTTATTTTAGGCACATACTTTGGCTGTTTTTGGCCCTCTTTTGGGGCAGATCGGTGATATTTGTAGGCAAAAACCACTAAGATACCAGGGTATTTGGCAGATGGTGTGTTTGAAGTGGGGATTTTGCTGGTGGTGTATGGCTTCTAGCTGACGGTGTATGTTGACTGGCTTTTAGCTGGCAATGTGTGTTGCTGACATTTGGATGGAGATGGTCAGACTTCATAGTGTTTTCTACTGTTAAGCATTTTATTTCATTTCATAATTTGCATTTGTGATCGTAAAGTTTTATTACTCCTTTTTATTCTAGTGCAAAGCTTTTGATTTCCTTTGCTGAGACTCCTGCTTGCGGTTTCAGCACTGGTAGATCATCAGTTTGTGTAGTTGCATGTGCATGGTAAGAAAAACATATTCATACTGTTTACTCCAAATGAGTATCATGGCCCAGCAGGAATGTGTTTTTTTGTAAATGGTGTAATAATAGCAGCATATTTATGTTCTGTTTTTAAGGGTGTTAAATTCTTCTTGGATTTGTGCAAGACTTGTATTGTGTTATCTTCTGTGTAATTTTCTTTTGTGTTTCCTTTCTAGTGGGATATTTTTAGTGCTTGCTGTGTCTGTGCAGAGTAGGTGCAGGTGATCTTCAGTCTAGCTGTACCTGGCAAGTGAGTAGTATAGTTTTGAGTATATGGGTATTGATTGACTATTCCTTCCAGATTACTGTATGCCAGTAGTTTTACTTTCTGTTTGATAAGGTCACAATTTGAATAGCCCATATTTGCAAAGCCATTTAGCATTGCTTAACAGACTGATCGCTATTTCAGACCATTAAGAAATGCTATATGAGCTTTCCATGTGTACAAAATCAGAATCGTGCTTGCAAATTGCACTTTCTATGCAGTAGAAATCGCATTTTGCGATTACCAAAATAGGAGATTGCAAATAGGATTTCCAATTTGCGATTTCTAATCACATGTACAAAGCATTTCCTGAATGCGAAATGAGCATTTAGAAAATGTTATTACCATTGAATCCAATTCAATGGTAACCATGTGCAAAATTGAAAAAGGCACCCAAAATGCACTTTTTGAAGTGCCATGCATGAGCAATTGCCCTAAGGGCATTGGAGCCCTTTACACATGAACCACTTTCTTTTTTTTAAGATGTAGGGAGGGCCTGGGCCCACAGGTACGATTGCTTTTGCAGTACGAAATTTGCGATTTCCTAATGGTGATTGCGACCCTATAGAAATCGCTATTAGAGAAAGTTGCAATGTTAGTACATTCCATTTTGCATTTCCTAAATAGCGATTACTTAGGATTCGCTATTTATGAAATACAAAATATTTTGTACATATGGCCCACATTAACAGATTTTACACAATGTTGGTTATTTTTTACTTATTTGTTGTGTTACTTTTATTAGTAAGGATTATGACTGGTCACAAGATTACCGCTCAGCAGGTTGTTAGCTTGCTTTTTGAATCTTCTTCTGGCCATGGTTCTGATACTGATTGTGCATCAGTGACAGAGGAGGAAGTCTGAGTCTGAGATTGTTTAACAGACTCATTTGTATGCAGAATAGCATGTGAGGGACAACAGTGCCAGGCAGCTTCACTCTAAAGCTACCCGGTGAAATCCCACGAATCTGGTTGAGATGAAGAAGTTCTGGGGTTTCACTTTTTTGAAGGAATTGATAAGGAAGCCATCACTTGCTTCTTATTAGTCTACTAGTCCCTTCCTGCAACCATGAGTCATGATCGATATTTGCTTCTGCTTTGGATGCTGCATTTTGTTGATAATACCTCAGGATCGCCATGGGATCACATTGAATGTTACCGTTTCTTCAAGATTCGGCCTGTGCTTGATCATTTTGTAGAGTGCTTTGCAGAGATCTATGTTCCAGGTAAAGAAATAGCTGTGGATGAATCTTTGGTCCTGTTCAAGGGCCGTTTGGTTTTCAGGCAGTACATTCTTAGCAACAGGGCACGTTATGGAATTAAGATGTATATGCCGTCTGAGACTAGTACTGGATATGTCTATAATTTCAGAGTTTACATTGTTGGTAGGGAATCCACTATTGACCGCCCTGGTTGTCCATTCACTTTTGGATTCAGTGAGAAAATTGTGTGGGAACTTGGTAGAGGACATTTTAAAAAGGGTGCTATTTGTACATATATAACTTCTACAATGGTATGCAATTGTTCAAGGATTTGTTCAAAGTGAACACTGTTACATGTGGCACAATCTGCTCTAACTGTAAAGGTTACCCTAAACAGGAGAGATGTATACATGCTGACTACCATTCACGAGGAAAGTACTTTACTTGTGACTGTTTGGGGTCAGGTTGCTGAAGTGCGCAATCCTTTGTGCATGTTAGACTACAATAAGCACATTGGTGGTGTAGATAGAGTAGATTACAGGTTGAAGCCTTACAGTGCTGTTTGTAACTAATACATTTGGTATAAGAAGATCGCTGTCCATCTGTTTCATTTACAAACCTTCAATGCTTTTGCTGTAATCAAGGATTGTTCTCCAGATTCAAAAATTACTTTTGTTTAGTTTCAGCAGGCTGTGATAGGCATACTTGTTGTAGTTTAGCAGGCATGTGTTCATAGATTTTGAGTGGTGGAGGATGTGGCTGAATTGAAAGATTGCCTCCTTCCTGATTGTATTCCTCCCATGCCCAAAAACACTTTACCTATAGGAGATGTAGAGTCTGCGTCCGAAGAGGTGTGCGGAAGGATTCATCTCAACTGCCCCGAATGTCCTACTAAGGGGCCGATTCCGTTCCGGGTCGGAAAGCACTCCGACCGAGTCGGATCCGGAGTGTTTTCTGACCGAGCCGGACCCCTACAGTCCGACCGAGCGAGTGCGATGCGCACGTATGTTGTCTGACTCGGTTCGGACGGACTCCCATAGAAGTCAATGGGAGCCAGTTGTACGACGCGTACATGCGCTCCCATTGGCTGAATGGGTACGTCTCGAACAAGTGCGCCCCCTACAGTGGGTACGCATTGGTGCCATCCGCACCATACATGCCTGTGTGGGGGAGTCCCATGTGTCTCCCCCTGTGTGCGAGTCGTACAGCTGCGGGTATCAGGGGGTCCGACGCGGACCCCCGAAGTCCGACTCCGGGGGCTTTTTTACGAGCCAGACACTCCGTCTCGCACAGGCTGTCTGACGCGTGCATCGTACTGGCTCGGTCGTGAATCGCATCCATTGCACGCCACGGTTAGCTTACGACCGAGACGTACGGAGCGGGTCAACCCCGGAAACGACTCGTCGATGATTTTCATGTAGCTCACATCGTACTGGCTCGCTCGTACAGCTGTGCGACCGGATCGGGTTTGGTGCCCTTCCGACCCGGATCGGAATTGGCCCCTAAGTCAGGGCTATGTATGCCAGCATGTTTTAAGTTGCACCATAAGCAATGGAATTATAGGGAGCAACCGTGAGCGAAAAAGTGAACTGTCTGTATCATTTTATAGTTTTTTGTTCAGTTTCACAGTTGGCTGCAGTTTGATATATTTTAGTTAGACCTGTTTTGTTTGAGGTCATAGTTGGTTTTTCATCTCCTTCAGATTGGTTTGTGTGTTTTTGTTTAAAAAATGTGTTGGCTGAATGTGCGAACTGGTTCCTGGCTGGCGGTGTGTGTCAACTGGTTCCTGGCTGGCAGTGTGTGTGGACTGGAGCTTTGCTGGCAGTGTGTGTGGACTGGAACTTGGCTGGCGGTGTGAATGGACTGGTGCTTGGCTGGCACTGTGTGTGGACTGGCGCTTGGCTGGCAGTGTGTGTGGACTGGTGCTTGGCTGATGCTGTGCGTAGATGGTGCTTGACTGGTGCTGTGCATGGATGCCGCTTGTTTGGTGGTATGCATGGACTGGGGCTTGGCTGGCGGAGTGTGTGAACTGGAACATGGCTGGGGGTGTGCATGGACTGGCGCTTGGCTGGCAGTGTGTGTGGACTGGCACTTGGCTGGGGGGGTGTGTGGATTGGTGCTTGGCTGGTGCTGATTGTGGATGGTACTTGGCTGGCTCTGTGCATGGTTGGTGCTTGTCTGGTGGTATACATGGACCGGTGCTTGGCTGATGGAGTGTGTGGACTGGAACTTGTCTGCCGAAGTGCGTGGACTGGGGCTTGGCTGGCAGTGTGCATGGATAGCACTTGACTGGTGGTGTGCGTGGACTGTTGCTTGGCAGGCGGTGTACATGGACTGGCATATGGCTGGTGGAGTGCATAGACTGGCACTTTGCTGGTAGTGTGTGTGAGCTGGCATTTGACAGGCAGTGTCTGTGTAGTGACTTGCTGCTGGTCACTACACACACATTGTCAGACAAATGCCAGTCGACACACTCCATCAGCCGCCAGCCAGTATGATTGCTGTCACTCTTGTGAGCCTATGAAAGGTGTCTAGTTTTTAAAAATATGCTGGGTCGATAAGATTCCCTAAGTGTCATCTGAGCTTGGGCCCAAAATCCACAGCTCCCCACATTGCAAAAAGCACATTGTTTTTTAGTGGAAAAATGTGATGTGTCTAAATAGTGTTTGGTGATCTTTCGTGTCGCAGGCACTTGGCGTACCCACAAAAGTGGGGCACCATTTTTCTCTGGAGACTTAAGGTAATGCTGGGTGGTAGGAAATATGTGGCTGCCTGCATATTCCAGGAGTTGGATTTGCACAAATATCGAGGTAAAAATATTGTGTCAGAAATATCGACAGAAAAAATATCGTGGTCAAGAATATCGATTTTTAGGTAAATAATACCGACTGAAAAAATATCGAAGTGTTAAATATCGTTTGTAAAAATATAGTTGTTAAAAATATCGATTTTTTATTAATGTTGTGTATTTTTGAATATATTTTCTATGTGTGTGCTCTTTGTTTTTTTGTTTGTCTTTTTATTATATGTGTTAAAATTTTAGGAGTTAATATTTTTTTTTATTGAATTTTGCGTATTTAGTTCCATAGTGGGTTGTGGGTTTATAAGGGAATAGGGTGGGAAGTAATTGAAGTATATAAATTGTATTTATTATTTATAGTAGTTAATAATTTTACTTAAATTGAATTTTTGTTTTTAGTTCTGTAGCGGGTTGTGGATTTATAGGGGAATAGGGTAGGAAGTAATTTAATTATATGAAATGCATTGAATAATTTATATTCATTAATATTTGTATAATTATGATGTTATAGAGTTAAATGTATAAATTAATGTATTAATAATTGTTTGATAATTAGTTGTTAATTAATTTAAATTAATTAATTAATAATTCATTATGGTAATTGTTTAATTAATTTTAGGTGTGTGTTGTGGTGTTTACAGGTTTACATGGTGGGAAGGGTGGGAAGTAATTTATTTTTTATTGGTGAATTATTAATTATTTGTTAATTAATTTAAATTAATGAATTATTAATTATTAATTGTAATTGTGTAATTAGTTTTAGGTGTGTGTTGTGGATATTATAGTGTTAAAGAATGTGTAATTAATGAATGTTTATTATATTTTTTAATAAGAATATATTTAAATTCAATATTAATTATGTTAATTATGGAAATAAAATGTAATACAAATGTTGATGTCTTTTTTTGATTGGTGTGGTATCCAGCACTTTCCCCACTATTACATTCACTGGAGTGGGAATAGTAATTTTTACCCCTCATCTATCCAACACTTTCCCTGCTGTTGCACTCACTGGAGCGGGAATAGTAATTTTTACTCCTCTGCTATCCAACACTTTCCCTGCTGTTGTTATTTTTAGCCCCTCCGCTATCCAACACTTTCCCTGCTGTTGCACTCGCTGGAGTGGGAATAGTAATTTTTTCCCCTCCACTATCCAACACTTTCCCTGCTGTTGCACTCACTGGAGTGGGAATATTGATTTTTACCCCTCGGCTATTTAGCACTTTCCCTACTGTTGCATTAATTGGACTGGGAATAGTAATTTTTACCCCTCCGCTATCCAACACTTTCCCTGCTGTTGCACTCACTGGAATGGGAATAGTAATTGCAAATGCAGGGGAAAAGATTTTTTAGGGGCAGGCAGTTGTCCCAGAGACCACTGCCTACACTTAAAAAATGAAACGCTAATGTTTCATTTTTTTTTTTTAAAGGCATCCCATTTTCCGTTAAGGAAAATGGGCTGCATTTCTGCATATAAAAAAGAATGCTTCATTGAAAAGCAGTCCCAGACATGGCTGTCTGCTGAGCCCAGCAGGCCACCTCCATGGGTGGTCCAGCCATTCCCAATGGGGTTGCAAATTGCGAGTGGCTCATTCATATTCATGAGCCTCTCATTTTGCGTCCCAATTGGGAATCGCAATCAGTGTCTCTGACACTGTAGTACATTATAAATTGTGCCTCGCAATTTGCAACTCGCAATTAAGCGCAAATTGTGAGGTGCAATTTACAAGGGTCGTACATCTCTCCCCTAATCTTTCTACTCTTCATTTTTGCCTCATATAAATGGCATTATTAGATAAACATTAAAAAGTAGTTAAAAGAGCCCTGGATTTAAAATTATTATTTGCTGGTAATAATAGGTTGCGATTTCCTCAGCAGCTTCAATTATTGAGTCGTTTATAAAATATCCCCGATTAAGGGTAGAGCCAGGTCCTGTGATGTTTTTTCCCACTCATTTAGCTCCATTATTATTGCATTCCTCCTCTTGAATGCAATTACCAGCTAGTCAAATATTTACTAGATTAAAAACCAGAATCACAGTTCTTGGCAAACTTCCCAGGCCTTGCAAATCTGTGCAGCCAACAGGCAATTCTTCCGTGCCTTCTAGTATTCAGCGAGGCGTGTTGAAGAAAAAGTCTGTCACATCTCACGACACACCAACCACTGAAATTATGCACCTCTCGGTGGAATATAATTATATATTAATAAACGCGATGGCTCCCCTCGGGGCTCGCAGTTAATCAATTTAAGAATCGTTAGAAATCCTTGCACATTTTCTAAAAGGTAACTGAGGTCTGTAAGGGACTTATCTCTGTATCAGAAAGCAGCTTATACCGTGATTACATTTCGAAGGAAACTGTGTGACTTCTGTTCCCTTGTGCATTTTTAAAGAGACTCAAGGTCCTCTAATTGGTACAGTTCAATCAAAGAGTGCGTCAAGAGCAGAAAAAGGATCTGCTCACAAAATGGCGTCAGCATTGTATACAATGTCCTCTGTGTCGGTGCCAAGAAACGGGACAAATGCACTGAGAACAGGCTGACCCCGTTCACACAGGGAAGCCTCTTTGCTACACAATGGATACTTAAGGATGAGCTGTTTCCATCATAAACGTATGGAATATCATTATGTAAATATCCTGCTATTTTTTTCTGCTGCAGAGATCAACGCTCAATGGGGCATTAGGGCACGAGACTTCATTCTACAAAAGCACTTTATGTAGGAGATGCATATAAATTATTTTACATAGTAAGTCAGAATACCCAATCTGAGCCGTAAACAAATACAAGGAAAAATGTTTTTCTGTGACCATCGTTTGGTAGTTTTTGCGGCAGGCACAGGTTGATGTTGTAGAAGGAACATGCGTGGCCTCATAATGAGAGCCCCAGAGTTATCTCGGGTAACTCCAATCCTGCCCCAGTGTTACTGATACTGGGAGATCGAAAATACAGAGAAGGAATTATCAGGCATTATGAGTGGCACTCACATGATGCCTTACGGTTCACTGAGGGAATTGGGAGTACCCCACTCTGGGCGCAGATTATTTATTTGGGCATGGGCACTTTGTCTCCCTGTTTATTTTGTTACCCTTGGGCCCCAAGATGTTTTGATTCAATATCTTTTTCCCTAGCTGCCGCAGTGCACTGCTTTTTTTTATTGCGCACTGGTGAGTTTGTCTTTCAGCAAGAGTGAGGGCGGATGTGGGTGGGGCTTAACTGACACAAGTTCAGAGTGACAACTGGGACTTGATATGAAGTGCGCATGTTGATTTGGACAGGTGCCTTGCTGTGCCCCGCCTGACATGCGTACTTTGACCCTGTCCTATCTGCGCAATGTTAGAAGCCCCCAATCCTAGTCTGGAGCGCTGGGTTCACCTGACTGAGCCAATCCTTGTGCTGGTCTCATGCTGTTTATTATCATATAAAGCATGAGAGAAAGGTCTAGATTGTCTCAGAGTAAGGAGATGTAGGGGAGGGACTGGAGGGCAGAGCTTTTCAACAAATGCATGGTCGCAAGGTTTCATTATGCATGCCCAGGGGCAGCTCTTCGTGAGTTCCGAGCAAGAAATGTTGAGGTAAGAATCATGCCATCTCCTAAAGTAGCATGATAGTTTTAATTGATTTGCAGTACTTCTGGAAATATTCGGCATGAACTCTCATTGGGAGAAGTGCTATTGGGGTAATTACCCCGCAGGACGACAATGGCCGCATTCCTGATTCGGGGAGATAACACTATCAGCCACCATGGAAGAGGAAGGCACAGAGAGCATGTGGTTGCTGTGTGAATTTGTGAGAAGCGACAGGGACTAGAGGGATGAGCCAACAGAATGTGAAGGATGAGATGATAGCGAGGTAGAGGACAGGATATCAACAGCAAAGAGAGTGCAAGAAAAAAGTAAAGAGAGGGGGCATGCATGATGAGGAAACACATGAAACTCTAGGGATTTTTAGGCAGTAATTAGTGCCCCTTTCCTCAAGTCACCAACAGATCCCAATTTGGACAGTCATGTGGATGAGGAATCATGGGTGGCTCATTTTTCAAAAATATTTGAATGGAAGAGAGTCAAAAGATATGGTACTAACTACCTATCCCACTCTTACTTTTAACCCAACTGAGATCAAAGACATTCTCTCCCAGTGCACTAGTAATAAGGCACCGGGACCGGATGGAACCCTGATAGACTTCTTTATCGAAAGGCCTGAACAATGGGGCCCAGTTTTTACTAACATTTTTAATTCGATAGGTATTACTGGCTCACCGGAGTCATGGCAGAAGTCTATTTTAATACCTATTTAGAAAATGTGAAACTTACGTGCAGAGTTCTACTGAACAGACTGGAGGAATGGGCATCTGCAAATAAGGTCTTGATTCTGTCTCAATATAGCTTCAGGAAGGGTGAGGGCACCCAGGACCAATGTTTAAATCTGAGCCTGTTAGTTGCTAAATATACCCGAGTAAAAAAAGGCAAGCTCTTCCTAGCCTTTATGGAACTATTGGCAGCCTTCGATAGTGTCGCTCACTGCCATCTATGGAGCATTATGAAGAAGTTGGACGTTGACGAAGCAATCGTCTCCTTCATCAGACAACTATATTCAAGGGCTGTGGCTTGCATCCGGTATGGGAACCAGGGAGAGTGTACACAATGGTTTCCCATCACTAGAGGGGTGCGTCAGGGGTGTGTCCTCGCTCTTTTTCTGTTTTACTTATACACAAATGGAGGAGAGGCTCCCCTTATGGTTTCGACCCTGGACCTTCCATCTATGGATACAGCCCTCATATCAATATTACTCTACGCCAGAGTTCTTCAATCTGTGGGGCACGCCCCCCTGGGGGGGCACGACACCATCCCAGGGGGAGCACACACTGCACTGTAAAATCTTACCTTTGTTTAACTTGTACTATGCTCCGATCGCAAGTTGTCACTCATTTCAAATAGGGATTTTTGACAGGACAACTCTGGAGCAGCAGCAGCTAATCAGCAGGTAGGAACGTCACCACTAACGTTCCACCAATGATGGGACAGCAGCAGAGATTGCAGGAAGTGCCGCAAAATGTGTGTGCATAAAGTTCCTGCATTCCACTGCTTGCTGCCTTTTCTTCTTTGTTTCCTGGGTTTTACCGTCACCTGGCTATGAAGGACTTTGCTGAAATGAAATCTACAACAGGTAAGAGGGGGTGGGGGCGGATTGGGGAGGAATTGGCCGGGTGTTCGGCAGTAATGTAGGGTTGGAGGGAGGGGGAGGGAGGGGAAATCGATGGGGCACAACATGCTCATTCTTTTTAATTTCATGAGCTAACCGTCCTAGAGCAGTCTACTCATTTTTCAGATCTTATTACTTAGACTAGCAAAGTAACGTTGTAAACCTTCAAAACATGGGGGCACAACAAAAGCAATCACAGCACTAATTGTACACCCATAAGTAATTTCAAACACCAGATATGTGTAACTGATATACATTCCGATATATTGCCTCTGCATAGTAATCTGCAATGAGACACGAGCTTTAGAGATCTTTTTTTTCTGGAGAACAAATAAAAACAGCAGCAACTTATCACTGGCTGAGCACAGCAGAACAATTTGTCGACAGCATGCAGGAAGAATTTTTGAAATTCATAAAAAAAGACAATTGCAGGAGGTGCCTCTGTTTTTCTCTAAGCACAGCAAACCTTGATTCTGATAAAACTATCAAAGTCACAGAAGGAGAAATAACCTCCCAGAACAGAGCCCTTGCTCAAACTGCCATAATCTCTTTTCCAATGAGCTCGCTAATTCCTACAGTTGAAATGCTTTAGCTACAGGGGGAGGCAAGGAGGCAAGGAGTCTCCTCTGCTAAAAACCAAAAGCGAACAAACAGACAGTCAGTCCACTTTGTGTTTGGTTTCATAGCAGAGAAGACTCTTTGCCTCCCACTGCAGCTGAATCATTTCAGCCCTTGGAATTTAACCCCGTCCTCTTTCCAGAAAGGAGACCACGTTTCTTTTAAAATTACACAGGACTAAAATGGCTTCAAGTTGCCAAAGGAAAATGCCAGCCATGTGTGGTTTAAAGAGCCTGCAAGTTGCTTGTCTTGACACTAAATAGAGATTATAAATAAAGAAGTTTGTATTCATTTGTAATGTGACTTTTCTGTTGTTGTTCCCTTTAATTATCAGTTAAGGATAATTCAGGCAGCCCTAGAACAAAATTAAAAGTGCTCTCTATTTATATTTGCTGTTCATAGTACGCACAGATAAGTACTGAAAATACAGCTTTAGGTGACTGCTTATTTGTGTACCGCATGGGGCATCAATATTATGAGCTGGCAACCCTAATCATAAAACTGGAAGTTTGTTGCAAGATCAGCACATTATTTATTTCCTCCACCCTCAATCCCTGGTTAATACCATAATAGCAATAGTTTAACATATCTGAAAACCTACACCGCTATCAATAACATGCTGAGTTACCTCAAGTGCCTGGGACAGCACCCTGCATTCAGACAACTCTCTCCTCATTCTCGCCCTTCACTTTCATGCTCACCTTTCACTCACAGCGATCACAATGCCCTCACACAGATCCCCATGCACTTGCGCTGTTCACTCTATACCTCACCCTGCAGACACACGAGCATACTACTCAACCTGTACTCATGTGACACTTCGCTCACCTGTCCCCCTCACTGCTCAATCTGCAATCTCACTCAAATAAGCCCGTCACTAACCATACATTCATCTGTCCCACTCTGCACTTACATCCGCACCCAAATTCATATGGTCACCTCACTTACCCTGTCACTCCTCTCTCCTCACTCTCACACTGATACATCGCTCACTGTACACTCACATGGGCACTGTCCACCCATACAGCGCAGAGGGATAATGTGCCTGTTACAAAGAACGTGTACAATGCAGGTCAAAGAACTGAGTCTGAGTAAACTATGAGTAGTGCTATAAAAAAATTAAATGTTTGTCAGAAAGGTGCTATGGAGAATGAGGTGCACTGTAGGTGAGCGGTAGTGAGAGAATTCATGGAGAAGGAGGAAAGGGGGGAGGGAGTGCCAAAAATACTGTTGCACTGTGTGCGACCAGTGCTATGGCCAGCCCTGTCTGGGAGTGTTAGCCCCCCCGAAGTTCGGGTCTAGTTGGGCCCCTGTACACAAGTATGGGCATGTTGTGCCTCATCAAGTTTTCGTCCTAAAGTACAAAAGTACACATTTGCATGCACTGCAATCCAGCCTTTCAGGGGGCCCCTTGATAAACCATATACAATAAGGAGCTTAGGGGTAGAGAACAGGTCCCCCCCCACTCTTATAATCATACACAAAAAAGGACCTGTTCACATAGTGATTCTGATACTCAAATCCCTTCACGTCCGTTATGAATCATTCCGAACAATCTATTGGACCAGCGGTTACATCTACACCGTCTGTATTATTGGGATCTGTATCACTTTTATTAGGACACTTAAAAACTGTCAGTTGCGTTTGTTCTAACCAATGTCTTCCACAGTTAAGCCCATCCTGTCATGTGATGAGACCTGCTCAATAGAGCAAAAAATTACAGAAAATAAGTGAAAAATGTGAAGGAGGATTAGCGGTGCCTCACGGAAGTAACACCAAGGGCCTCATGTAGGAAGCCAAATACCGGTCGGTAACGGCCGATTTTCGGTAATTATACCGTTACCGACCGGTATTTTGGCTTTTGAGATGTAGGGGGAGAATTTCATGATTCGGTATTTACCGAATCGGTAAAATTACCGAATCGGTAAAATTACCGATTCGGTAATATTACCGATTCGGTAAATACCGAATCATGAAATGAGATGTAGGGGGAGTGTGTGGTGGGTGTGGGGATTCGTTATTTACCACCAACTAAAGGTTGGTGGTAAATGACGAATATGTGTAAAAAAGCATTTTTGTGCACGTTTAAGTGTGCAATGCGGCAGACATACATGCCCTTAGGGCATGTATGTGCGCCACATGTGCACACATGGCCGAATCAGGGGTGCAACAGGGTGTCAATGTGACACTCTGCCACCCTTGCATGTGCTCCCCCATTACCGAATCGGTATTTACCGATTCGGTAATGAGGCATACCTTCCCATCAATGGGAAGGTATGCCTCATTACCGATTCGGTAAATACCGATTCGGTAATTACCGAATTTTTCCGAGTCGGTAATATTTACCGACTCATTACCTACATTGCATTTACCACTTCATAAATACCGATTCGGTATTTATGAAGTGGTAAATGCCAGCCCACCTACAAAAGGCCCTAAGGGTGTCTCACGACACGGAGAGTCAAAATCAGGATTCAAGAACACCTGAGTACACTGCGTGCAGGAAAATTAACAACCAAACTGGTACAACACTTTCAGGCACTCAAACACGCACCAAAGGATGTCCGGTGGGTTGTGCTAGAAAGTGTAATGGGTGACCATTATAATTTGGAAAGAAGACTTAGCACCAGAGAGGCACGCTGGATCTATCAGGAAGGGGTGGACCAGACTGGATTAAATGACCTTATTGAATGGAATAAGGTCCGTGTGTAATGACTCATTTACCTTTCGTGGTCTTTTTAAACCCCCCCCCTCTTTTTGACATCCCTGGGATGTTCCAGCACTGGCACTCAACGGACACAGCAAAATATATAAGGTCCTCTTTTGATGACATTCCATCTTTTGAACAGCAGGTAATACCATTTAAATATATATCTGTTGCACACTCGTTCCCAATATAGGGATAAGTAGAAATGTATTCTGCCTGTATACATCAAGTGATTGTTGCCATAATTCAACATTAGCGGTGGAATAGTGGCGAAGCTGTACACATCTTACTTATTGTGATTGTTGCCATAATTCAAGTGATTGTTGCCATAATTCAACATTAGCGGTGGAATAGTGGCGAAGCTGTACACATCTTACTTATTGTCAATAAAGTTATTTAAATCAAAAAATAGTACACACATAATGGCCTTTGTTCCCTACGTGTTGATTGACTATATAACCTTAATAGGAGCGCTAGTGTGACACATGTAGTGAACAACCTAGTGATGCTAATTATGAAATGTGGTGATATATGTCATTGTATGTTTGTATGTCCCGCACACCGCTTTAGATCAAGTTTATCGTGAAGTATTCCATTAAGGGGAGCTATCTCGGAGTGCGCTTCATCCTGGTAGCGCCGAAGTAATATTACGCTCCCTTCATATATAGATAGGTATTACACGTAAAAAGTATCACCAATCCTACTCTTTCATAATTATTTAAAATCCTACTCTAGTTTTTATTAATATGTCTACTGATGTCATGACATATATCACTGGGGTTGCTGATATGGGTAATATCAGTCCCGAGATGCTCACACCATGTAGAGATGATAAAATCATCCTGTATCAATTCATTCAAAAGTTTGGTGAAAAGTAATACACTATTGTAACAGCATTTATGTGATTCTTAACTTCACAGATACAAACCCCTGACGAAGGGCAGAAGGTGCCCGAAATGCATTGGGTTAAACATCTTGTATTTCTAAGAAACTGGGATCCTAACATGCTGTATCAAAGGCGATTGAGCATAATACATGCATTTGAATATTGGAGATCACCGGTTTCACAATTTGTACAAACGATCAATAAAATGATGATCTTACAAGCAAACGAGTTGAAACTTTTGAATGAATTGATACAGGATGATTTTATCATCTCTACATGGTGTGAGCATCTCGGGACTGATATTACCCATATCAGCAACCCCAGTGATATATGTCATGACATCAGTAGACATATTAATAAAAACTAGAGTAGGATTTTAAATAATTATGAAAGAGTAGGATTGGTGATACTTTTCACGTGTAATACCTATCTATATATGAAGGGAGCGTAATATGGAGCACTAAATTAGTTTGGAAAATAGCACAACGGACCCATTTCAATATGGCGCCGGCGGTTTCCCCATATTGGTAGCAGACATTGACTGGAAGTGGGAAGGCGGGGTCGGTGGCGCATGAAGTGACGTGACGCGTCCGACTCGGTAAAAACTTCAAGCTTGGACCGGACCAACGTGGTGCTGAGGTAATGCCAGACACTGACACGGTAAGCGGGATCCCATGAGGCAAAAAGCGAAACAGGGGTAGAGCGAGTTTGATGATGCAAAGCGGCATCTTTTATTTACAACGAAGGGTTTTGTAAGCTTAAACCTGACTATGGATACGGGGTGTAAATGAAGTGAGGATAATAATACACCTCCGGATTGACAACACTAGCAGTATAATCAGTGGAAGAATAAAATCGAACATTTGATATTTATATCCACATTTATAGCCTACATTTATATCCTTTTTTTAAAGTTGAGTTGACTATGTTTTGCAGAGTGACGTGGGGCAGTGACTGCGAGAGCCAGTGAGACAGTGCGACGCGTACACACTCGCAAGCGCATGAGGGTATAGGTATGCCCAAAGGGGACACTACCCCGGTAATTACTGTGACGATATGAAGGGGGGTTTCACAAGGTGATAATTTTAGAATGAATGTTCATGTGCCTGTTGATCATGTTGCGGTTGTGTTCTGATTTGTGTCTCCCACAGGCATATTAAAATAGTGAAGCATTGGTGCAGGTTGAAGTGATTGACCCACGCCCTGAAGAAATTGCAGTGAGTTTCCCTAGGCAATGAAACATGTCGGCTTTTAATGAGCAGACACACAGCATTGAATAAAGTTTTTGGGAAAAAGCTAGTGTGATCTAGCTCGGTTCTATATTTGGGATGAATGGAGTAATAGTTTGGTCTCCGTTGTTCTAATTTTATTTGGGTTGACTCTGCCGCACAGTGAGAGATATTATCTGGTGTACAGGCAGTTATTGACCACACTCTGGCACCTTGCTCATATATAAATATATATTTTTTATTTTCACCTAATCACGTTTTTTGTTAAGGATTAGTGGTGCTGATGATGAGAACCTGAGGAAGCAGGCGAGTACCATCCTGCTCTCTCCCTTGGTGTTACTTCCGTGAGGCACCGCTAATGCTCCTTTACATTTTTCACTTATTTTCTGTAATTTTTTGCTCTATTGAGCAGGTCACATCACATGAGAAGATGGGCTTAACTGTGGAAGACACTGGTTAGAACAAACGCAACTGACAGTTTTTAAGAGTCCTAATAAAAGTGATCCAGATCCCAATAATACAGACGGTGTAGATGTAACCGCTGGTCCAATAGATTGTTCTGAATGATTCATAACGGACGTGAAGGGATTTGAGTATCAGAATCACTATGTGAACAGGTCCTTTTTTGTGTATGATGGTTCCTTGATAGAGACAGCTCTGTTTTTGCCCTGATGGCCAGGAATAATTCCTAAACAGATTCTTGTGAATACCGTTTTTTTTCATTTCTTTTGAATGTTGATTGATGTGGGAGAGTCTATTACTATTTGCAGAGAAATGCGTTTGTTTCATACAACAACCATAAAAAAGTTTTTTTAGATCAAAACGGGCCCTCACATATGAGAAATTGGAGAATTTCATAGATATTATTAGCTGTAAAATTAGTGGATGTGGAGCACAGCCTGAGGATGGCAGTAGCAAAAATCCATTCACAGATTGACCGTCTCTGTGGCGAAAAATAGGCAGTCCTGTCACATTAATGCTGGTGGTGTTATTATCAATCTATGACTTGTGTAAAATAAAGCATCCTAGTAAAAACAATTTGCGCACATTTTATCTTGGAAAATTGTTTTTGAGCTGTGTAAAAAGCCTCTGTCATTTAACCACACCCACTCACAAACCTGCAGTTTACTAAACACTCTTATTGTGTTGAACATTATTTGCCGGATATGGCCCGGGATATGCGGGTGGCGGTCGATTATGTAGTGAACCAGATTCCAGAAATTTCTGTCAGGTGCGGAGGGGCCCCGACATCTAAATAAATTCAGCTGTGGAGGCTCAACCTACAAAAGTTTGAAGACCTCTGCTCTACGCAGATGATGCGGTTTTAATTGCACGAACGGGTAGAGCACTACAGAACCTGATAGAGTCATATGTCTATTTTATGTAAAAATTGGACCTTAAAACAAATGAGGCTAAGTCCCTTATCCTAGTGACTGGTCACAAAGTTAAGAAACCCCTAGCTTTCCATATTGTATGGCGAAAAATCACACAGACGGACACGTTCTCCTATCTTGGGGTACCATTTGATAGGATGGCCACGTGGTCTCCAATGGTGAACAACAGAGGGTTGATGTTGGAAAAATTTAATAATGCTATACTCTCTTTTACAAAAAATACTATGATCAAAACAGATAGATATTGTAAAAAAAAGAATACCAGGCAAAATCGCTTCAGTAGCCTCGTATGGTGCTTGAGTCTGGGGCCATGTCATTCGTTGGCAATACAAATAATAGAAGATACCTTCTGGCCAAAAAGGGTGGGTCTCCCCTATAGTTGTTCAAATTTTAGTTGCCATCTTGAATTTGATGTCCCCTATATATCTGATCAGATAGGTATGGCACCAATCCTTTTGTGGCAATCCTTATGGGGAAGTAAATCCGTTAATTTAACAAAACAGTTTATCACAGATTGCCTCACATTAGAACATGTACAGAGGATTCCTTGGATTATGTATATAAAAATATTTTTATTGCCCTGGGGTTGGGAATTTTATTTGGAACACCAAGTATATCAAGAAAAACTATAAAAACTCACTTTCCATTCCTCATGGGTGAAATAAGGCTAAAAAATAATAGTAGTAAATATACGGTCCAGGTTTATCTTGATGGACAGTGGCTCTCAGTGGGACAACCGACGGTGGATGGTGAAAAATCCCTGTCACAGATTTATTTTAACAAGGATTCTATTAAAGCTTATCCCATGTATGCTGGGTTTTCCATCAGATACTTTTCCCCCTCAAGACCTATCATGCTATCCTTGTGTCTCCCCAATCTGACTTGCACATTTTTTTCTTTCGTAAATTTTACAGTGATCATCATAAAATATTTGTACTTCCAATTATGCGCAAGCATAAATTTAAACAATGTCACCTATGTTTGTTCTTTCTAAGAATGTTGTCTGACCACCTGGTCTGTTACTGTGTTGCGTGTTTTTTATGTCGTTCCCAAAAAACAGAAAATTGTACATTGGCTAAAATAATTTATTGCGTCTTTTTATGCTGATTATTTTTCTTTTTAAAAAGCTTTCTTCCTTTTAATTGAGTATTTTTAGAATGTGTATTTAATGCTGTATAGTGAACTTTTATCATTGGCATGAATACTGATTGAATAAAGTGAATTTGATTAATTCATTGGCCTTTATAGAGTGTAGAGTTACTAGATGACCATAAGCCTTCATGGACACAGAGTTTTTCTTTACAAATTATTGTGTTTTTTTAGGCGTGTTAGTCCATTCTTTTTTCTTTTTAAATGAATCAAGACTACAATTCCCAAGATGCAACAGCCTGTCATAGGAAATCCTTGACTGTCCTATAGTTTTCCTGATGACATGGAGCCATAGTAGCCCTAACAGAATACAGAGAGCAAGAGGGCAGTACCATCAGACAGTGAGAGAGAAAGCTAGTTAAAATCGTAATAGAACGTACTAATAATACTATTAGATTGGCTGTGTTTATTACATAAAATCATTACAATCGTACACACACCAAAAACATGGACAGATTGAAGTAAGACAGATATTAAACACAAGTTAAACAAATAATAGTGGGGACTGTCATTATAACAGTACCTTAAAAAACTGTTAATTAAGCCCACTGTTGACAAAACAAGATCTTGACGATAGTTTTTTTTTTTTTTTTTTTTTTTTTTACAAATTATTGGATATAAATCCACACTGGTCCTATAGCTGTACATGATAGGCACAGCCTTTCAATCAGTAACTGTACGTTCATCTTCACTCCTGTTTTTCTTACCACTTGCTAGTCCCTTTAATTTCACCGCAGATGTTTCCAAAACGTTTACAAGACAGCGTGTAAACTGCTGGCTGTTAGCTGTAAAGCAAAGAGCACTCGCCAAATTCACAGCCCTTGCCCCAAAACTGTTACTACAATACCAGGGAGGGAGAGAGTGTGCGAAGGGAACAATGAGGGTGAGAGGAAGACCTCAATAGAAAGCAATGCCTGGAGGGAACGTTATTAAAGCATGCGTGGCCAACACTGCATTTAAGCTGCAATATATATTTTCTATATATTTATTTTCTATAGCGTTGCATCAGAGCCTTGCCTATTACGCTGACACTCTAGTCTTGTGACCTGGGATTGCCTGTCCTGTGGCAGTGGCGCCTTCCTCTTCCTGATCACTAGTAGATTGACTTTTGTCAAAAGAAAGTTTTGTCTGCATGTTGTTTGCTTGCTTTGCCTATTTTTGTGAGCGTCAGGTTAGTGAGTTTCAGCTCCCTGTTGCTAGATGGGAGTTTGGGGCCTTCTCACTGTGACCCCCGAAGCAGCACTAAAGCTTTTGTCATGAGTAGTCAGTGTCACATCTTTTTTCGCCTCAAAATATAAGGCGGCACAGCTGCGCAGTGCCTCATTGTGCACATGAAACTCTACTGTCTAGGGACGGGCAGCGTTTCTACGTAAACCTATGTAAGATTGGAGTCTGCACTATTAAGGTCTGTGTTTCTTCTAATCATAAATAGGGCCCCCGTTTTTATGGTATTTATTTCTTTAGCATTTCTGTCTGTATTTATCCATATTTTTTTTTTTGCCCACTTTATCTGTACTTATCCATATTTATTTTGTGTTTTGCGGATAAATGTAGTTGTAAAACTGTACATTCCCATATGTATTTAACTGATAGACGTGCACTCATACTTTGATGTCTGTCTGTTTTAGCTATTTCAGCTGCCAAATATCATATAACAAAACATCCACTGGTAAATATTAGTATTATGCCACAAATGTAAGTTGACACATGGCATTATTTAATGAAATTGCAACCTGTGTTTTTTTTTTAATTTCCCGTGCTGTCCATCTGCTCAGGTGTTGGCCGATAATTCAAGAAAGACAGCCATAAGGGCCTTATGTATGAAGGCAGTTTTGCGATTGCAAATGCCGAAATTCGCAGAATTTCGGCGTTTGCGATCGCAAAACAGCAGTGTCATATGTATGACACAAACCACCCCATGCAAAATAAGGAATCGCAAATTTTGCAATTCCCTATTTTGCGATTGCATTTAAGGAATCACAAATTGCGATTCCTTAAATGCAATGTAAAATGCATACAAAAAGTGCAAGTTGGACTTAAGGAATCGCAAATTACCACCAACTTCAAGTTGGTGGTAATTTGCGATTACTTTTAAAAATGCACTTTTATGCATTTTTCCAAGTGCCATGTGACTCGCATACATGCGCCACATCTGCACCCATGCTCATTTCAGGGGTGCAACAGGGTGTCCTTTTGACACCCTGGCACCCTTGAAATTGCATTCCCAATTTGCGATTTTCTAATGGGGAATCGCAAATTGAGAATGTCTTCCCATTCATCCCTATGGGCCTCTAGGCCCATAGGAATGAATGGGGAGGTATTCCTTAATTGCAAATCGCAATTTGCGATTCGCAATTAAGGAATATGTAGGATTCGCAAAATTTATTGCAAATCCTACATACATAGGGTTTTGCGATTCTCAAATAGCGATTCGCAAAAGATCGCTATTTGAGAAACGCAAATGGGCATTTTCATACATATGGCCCAGAGTCCCTTAAAATAAGCCCAATTTTCTGTATTTATCTACTTTTCAAAAATAAAAGCAGTCAGAAAACACATTGTTTTCTGTCTGTATTTATCTGTAAAAATACGTAAAAACGGAAAACCGGGAGCCTTAATAATAAAGCACTGTGCACTTCCAAACCTTATGTGCCCCCACAGTGCTGCCATCCGCTGTAGAGCGGGTGTGTTCTTTGGCTTCCCTCGCTAGCCGCACTGTCACTACATCTCTCGCAGCAGTACGGTTTTGAGCGCAATCTGTGCCACATGTCAGTTTCTACCTGCCCTCGAGATATTGAGTGACAGTGCACTGCTACATAATCTAATCTCTCTTATTGGGCACGTTAAACTTCTCTGCCTGGTACTGTGTCTTCAGCCCTCTATTACCGGTATCAATTGTATGCAGTACCAGGTCAGAGTCCTAGTTTACAGCCGGTCTGACTCCTTTTTGAGCCCTATGTGCTGTGTTTATGGCCTGACAGATGGCTTTCAGCCTACATAAACTGGTTTGCTGAAAGCAGGCGCTTTGGAATGCAAGCAATAACATTGAAACCATTTGTCAGGTCATAAACAAAAACACAGGATGTGGTAACAGATTCCATGGGATGGCACTGACTGTTGCCTTGGGCTGGACTCTATTCTAGTGTAATCTCTGAGACAGGAAATCCCAGGAGGCCCCACTTACCTTTGATGCACTGTGCTCTTGAGAAAAGGACACTGCAGGGAGTTAGCAGGTATGTTAAGCTGCAGAATTGGATTGTTACTTGAAGTTTCAGCAACATCTAGAGCCTTAAGCTATAAATATTACAGTAACGCATTGCACAATCACTGCTGTTCATTCCTGTGCAGTGCTAGTTGCAACAAATGACATTCTATTTTTAGATCTGCTAGTGCTGCAAGTACTGAACAAGCAGCTACCAACTTCATCATCATATGCAATATCTTTACTGATGGCATAACTACACTTTCACACTTGCTTAATAATTTTCTTGTTTTCAAAAATGTTCTTGAAAATGCACCTTTTGCTCACTCTTCTTTTCAAAAATGTTCCTAGGGGAGAACCCCTGCCCCGAATCCCCCTTGTGAAGCAATTCATCTCTAATTGGCACAATGTGTTAGAGTCCTTCATCTCTTGCAACAACCTCACTATTTTGGGGGATTTTAATCTTCACTTAGATGTAAAACTAGATCGGGACTCTAGAGTTTTTCTTGATTTTATAATGAGCTTTTGCCTGCCTCAATGGGTCAAACATTCAACCATAAAGCAAGGCATAAATTAGATGGGATCTTTTCCAGTCATGAGGACCTGATCACTAGTGAATGTATGCATTTAGACTGGACTGATAGCAGTATGATTCCATTAAAGCTTCAGATGGCATGTGTAGGGCTACGTATGTGGAGCACCACCAAGTGCATTAGAAATTGGGGCAAGATTGAAGCAGCTGATTTTGCCTAAGTCCTGGACAAATTCAAGGAGAAGGTCCTTCTGGGCCCTGATTCTCCTGCTGAAGATTTGAATAACTGGGTAGCGTCGGCAATAGACGAGGTGGCCTCCATGAAAAGAGGACGTTCAAAGGTCAAGAAGAAACCTTCTGCCCCATGGTTTTCGGAGGAGCTCAAGTAGATTTATAGGCAGTGTAGGAGACAGGTGTGGAAATGGAAACTGACCCCTGAGCTGGGAGAGAAAATCAAGCTCAGGGAGTCCATTCTCAAATATAAAATGGCAATTAAAGAAGCAAAAGGAAATTATTGTTCCCATGTGAATATTTCAGCTATCAATGTCCCGAAGGAACTCTTTAAAACAGTTTGTACACTTATGACACCTCCGGTGTCTCAGTAATCGGAGAACTCACAAATCTTTTGTAATAAGCTAGCGGAGTCCATTAAAAAGAAAATGAAGAAGATCCCCAAGCAGATTTTCCGAACCTTGGCAATGAGTCCAGAGATTCTGGGTCACAGTCAGGCTATGGTGAGGACATGGTGTCCATAGAACAACCCAACGCAGGAGTTTAGCCAGGTTCTCTCCCCTTCTCACATGGAAGATCAAGACCTTGCTAGGTTCCCCAGATACTTCTTGTCCGGTTAGCGTTCTTCAGCTAGTGCCGAATCTCATGGCTGAAGCTATGTATATGAACTATTATGAGGTCCTGGAGAACCGGGTGTATCCTGATGCCTGAAAGGAGGCAGTTGTTATCCCTATGAAGAAGAAACCTGATGGTGACTCCAGTGATTTGAGAATGTGTGCCATATTTTGTTGTTGGCTGCCCCGGCAAAGATTTTAGAGAAGCATATAAACCAGAAACCAGCTAAGTATCTCCTAGATCAAGAGCTACTAGACCTTTTGTAGAATGGTTCAGGAAGTTTCATAGCACTGAATCAGCACTCATCACTACTGCGGATGCAATTCACAGCTAAGTGGATCAGGGAGGAGCTGCTAACCTGGTTCTGCTAGACCTGTCAGCAGCCTTTGATACCATAGCACCTGTGTTGTTGGTGCAAAGACTGGGGCAGACCAGGCTGAAAGATGTGGCCCTTAAGTTTCTGGAGTCCTTTATGTATGATAGAACTAATACTGTCAGCTATGGTGACTTCAGATCAACCCCTTTTCAGTCTCTGTATGTCTCTCCCCTGGCAAAAGTAGCTCACTTTTTCAGTTTCCAAATATCATCCTATGCAGATGATAACCAGATCATCGTCTCCATCTCTCATGACTGGGAAGATGTAGCGGACAGGTTAGGGGCTCGTAATCATGAGATTGACAAATGAGAAGAACTGGCCGAAGATGAATGGGGAGAAAACCGAGATAGTGGTGTTTGGAGTTGACAGCTCTATTTCGTTGGTGAGAGTTGGTGGCCAGATGCTTGTGGTACTCTGCCTATTCCAGTAGAGGGGGCTGAAAACCTGGGTATTATGTTTGATATCACCTTAACTTTTGACACCCAGGTTAACAGAATGGTAAGTTCCTGCTTTTAGATGATTAGAATTTTGAAGAAAATCATGCCTTTTGTTCCGGAAGAACTTTGGGTTTCAGTTGTTATTGGTCTCATCATCTCCTATTTAGACTACTGCAATGACCTGTATTTAAATATCAATAAATGTTTGTTAAATAGACTTCAAATCATTCTAAATGTGGCCCCACACCTGTTATTAGGTGTACCCAAACATGTATCAGTAAAGGAAGGATTAAAAGGTCTTCATTTGCTACCTGTAAAAAACGGGTTTCCACTGTGCTTGACACACAAAGCCCTTTACTCTCAGGAACCAAGCTACCTTATGACTGGCCTGAATTGGTATGCTCCAAGGAGATTTTCACGATCAGCAGGGTGCCATCCGGCAGTTGTCCCACGATGTAAGAAAGCTAGGTGGGGGGAACGTGATTTCACAGTGGCAGCAGCAGTGGGCAGGCTGTGGAACTCCCTTCCTGAACAGATGAGGAGCCTGAGCCCGCACCTTCTGTTTCGTACGCAACACAAAATTTGGCTTTTCACAGATTAGGATTTGTTAAGGGAGGAGGACCTTGCGGTATCTTCTTCAGAGCTACCACTGGTCTTTCTGTTTTTCCTCTGTTTATAGCGCTTTGATACCTTTCGGTTTAATGCGTTTAGGAATACTATAAAACAAATGATGACAGTTGGGCTTGCTCGCCATGCTCGCTCACCACAAGCCACTCATCCCGAACGTTTATGGCTACCACTTTCAAATTTCACCAGCCGCCACTGATGGCACCCAATTTTGCTTGTTATTTCTCATGTCTCTATGGTCTTTCACCAAGAGAGTATCTTTGCTAAATACTAACTGAAGTATCCGAATGAAGTGAATTCAGTACGTAATGCATTCTTATTCATCTCATAATCCTGATGGGACTGTGATATCTGTTACTGGCCGAATTAGAGCTGTTGGGAACATTGGCATTGGATACTTTGTGTCTGTGGTGAACAGGAGAAATTGAGTAGTTGAGTAGAGGTTTTCTCTGCTTCTCTGTGTCCCAGTCAAAGGGAGGAGGTTACAATTGTGAGCTCACAAGGGGATCTTTCACAGTGAGACAGAGTAGTCATTAGGCCTAGAAACATGGGCATGGTCATAACTTAATGATTCTGTGCCAACTCCTGCATGTTATTCTCCATTATGGACGAGGAATTTAGCAGGCAAAATGCCAGGATGAAAACTCCTGACCTACGACTCTCCAGTTGGACTCAAAGTCCAAGTTTGGCTAGTAAATTATTTTACTGGCTGAATTGGGATTACCAGCCGTCCTGTGATAGGCTTAGTTTATTTTTAATTGAGATTGATCAGATGCAAAGGATTTCTTTTTGGATCTAGTTGAGGCAAATATTTTACTAAGTACAGTGGAACAATGGATACCTCACAGAATACATAATAGTAACTACTGAATATGCCAATTGCCATTTATAAATTGGAACTGGAATGAAGCAGACTTTTCTCCAAAGACATTTGGCAGATGCCAAAAAAAGCATATGCCATCAACTGGAAATGCTAAGGTTACTAAAGCCCAAATCACCCACCTCACCCAGCCCTAAAATAATCTAAATCAAAGAAGCCTAAAAACAAGATCCAAATGTGGCTTGAGTGTGTAGACTGCTTAATCTATTTTCTGTGATTTAGATTGTGTTTGGGAGTGGGTTTACCATTTGTTTTTGGGGTGGTAGGAGCAGGTTTTTAAGTGCATGAAAAGCATTATTTAGTGATTTTAAATCCGGCTTCACATGCAGGGTTGGAACAAAACTGCTGAGTATTGGGTCAATCTGCAACTAAGGAGATTATGAGCTTAGCAGAAGCCTCCACCCCCCTCTGCACTCCGGTTTCAGACTAGGTTATTGAGCCTGGGGCCAGCGTACCCTGAGCAGGCCTTCCTCCTCCCCTCACACCTTGCACAGCTCTTCAAATTTAGGTTCACATGCTGTTAGTAACAGTTGTTTATTCACGTTTGTCCCTGCATTCTAATTGCTGCCGAAGGGCTATGGTTTCCATTTGACACGGGGCTTAGGGGTTGGGTTCTGGTAAGTTGATAGAGTTTGGGTTCTGATTGACTTCTAGGGCTAGGGTTACTGTTGAATCTAGGGCATAGGGCTTAAGTTCTTAATGGTTGATTGGACTAGGGTTCTGACTAGCTCCTGGGGCTATGGTTACTATTAGATCTAAAGTTCAGGGCTTGGGTTCCGATTGGGTGAGAGGACTAGGGTTCTGATTTGTACCTAGGGCTAAGGTCACTAATGGACAAAGGGTTTAGGGCTTTGGTTCTAATTGGTTGATAGGCCTAGGGTTCTGATTGGCTCCTAGGGCCATGGTTACCATAGGACCTAGGTCTTAGCGCTTGGGTTCTAATTGGTTGATAGGTCTAAGGTTCTGGTTGGCTCCTATGGCTAGGGCTAAGTTAGATTTTGAATGTTTGATAGGGCAAGGGTTATGTTTGACTCCTCTAAAGATCCTATAGGCTCTAATCATGGGAACCATAATGTTCCGATTGGTTATGGTTAGGGCTAGGGCTCCTATTGGCCTACAGTCACCTAATAACAAGGGCTAATAAAACCTAGGTCTCAGGGCATCCAGCATGGGTGACAGGTTAAGGGAGTTGCCTGTATGGACCTGTTAGGACCTGGAAATGGCCTAGTGCAAAAACTCTGCATCCCAAGCATAAGAATTTCAGCTGAGCAACCTCTCACATACAAAATCTTTATCTGTTAGTAATCCCTAAAATCCACCAACACCCCATATACATTCATTGAGTGATGTTAACTACTAATAAACCATCAAATAACGATCTAAGCGTTTTAACTGCTAAAAACAACCACAACATCAACACCACACAACCTATCACAAAAAATACAAGAATTAAAAAACCACTGCCCAAAGAACTTACAAACACATTGTCTCATGCCAGAAGGAAACTAAAAATCAAGGGAAGGCACAAATGTATGTTCACAAAGTTTCCAAATCGTACCTTCTCACCACAACCCCCATTCTCTACTCAAATCACCAGACAACACATCAGTTGCAACAACACTTTCCACCAAAAAAAAACACAAACATAGAAACATATCTCAAACTTATCATTTCTCTAACCAAACAATGTCTCTTCTACCTCCGCCAAAAGCCACAATACCTCTCACACCAGCCATACCAAAATTCCCTATGCCCCTGCACCTCCAATCATACTGCACTACACTTCATCCTCAAACCACCAGGAAATGAGGAAGAAAGAACCCAAAAAACCCAAATGCCTGCTCTTCAATGCAAGCTCCATGAACAAAAAGTACTTTAACATCTTTGGCCTTCTCTCAGAAAAAATCACGAGACCTCACCTTCATAGCAGAAAAATGACCCAGTGAAGATTTTGCACCCACACTTACATGCCACCAAGCCATCCCCTACATGTAATGTTAATTGAAAACCTCACCATGGTTGTGTCTGAATCCTTGATGATAAGATGTCACACCAACTATAACCTATTATTTTTTCTTAATATATAGACCATCATGCAGTAATGCCAACTTTAAAGATGTTTTACTAAATACAGTGACCAACACCCGTCTGGACCACCCAAACATATACATTCTAGAAGACATTGATATATGGCTTGGTATGAAGAATCGTACTTTAACCAAAGGTATCCAACCAATCTTGAAACACTTAACTGCCAACAAATCCTTTCTGGACCAACTCACTGTGTAGGACATACTCTAGATGTCATATGTGCACCCTCAGGACAAGCAACAGTTACAGGGAACTCCCCATAAACTGGAACAACCACAACATCATCACTTTCAAGATCAATGCACGTATCAGGAGCAACACTCGAAATACATCAAAAACCAACAACAACAAGCGCTCGTACAGACAATATAAAAACTAGACATTCAGCAACTCAAGACCTATCTTGAAAGAACACTAATAAAAATGAGGCCAAAAGACATATACACACCTTCTACAACTAAATGTCCACTGCCATTAAAAAAAAGTTATCAATAAAAAAGACATTCCGGGTTTACCACAAAAAAACATAACACATGGTTAATGACAACATCAAAAGAATGAAAATGTATCTCAACATACTGCAACACAAGTGGAAAAAAATCAAGAGATGAAATAGACAAAAGCACCGTACGCCACTATAACAGATCAGGGCCGGCTTTAGGGCAGTGCGACCGGTGCCACCGCACCGGGTGCTGGCTTCCTGGGGGCGCCGTGTTTGAAAGTTTATTATGCTTTTGAAGTACCTGCTGCAGCGTTTCTTTCCCCCGGCAATTACCAGGCCTCACATAAATGTCAAGATAACTCGTGTGATTAATTATCTTCCTGGAGAGAGATCGGCATTTTGTATAGTTGAGGTTTTGACTTAGGTGAAGTTAGTGCAGAGGGCCTGCTGCAAAGAACGTGTACCAAGTAGATTACAGAGTGCGTATGATGTAAACAGATCAGCAGTTTACTGCTTTCAAAAGAGACATCCTTTTGTTACTTGCAATTTATAATTTAAAGTCCTAATATAGAATAGTGAGCGATTAACTTTCATCCTAGAACTGCATACACACTGCAAAGTATACATTATTAGAACATTGATTAATGTTGCAAGAAGGGTTAATTTGGCTAGAAATCGATTCTTCTTATTAAAGAAAACTCCCAACTATGCTGTTTCTTTTTCGACTCTGAGTTTGTGCTTCTCCACACCAAGCACTCTTAATCTATACTGCCTAACAGTATGGATGACATGTGACTCCTACACTTTTGGGGCCCGATTCACAGAATTAACTTAAGACTAAATCCTAAACTTACTACTTTGTGGTATTCACAGAATGCACTTACTACTTTTGGTATTCACAGACTGCACTTACTACTTTTGGTATTCACAGAATGGATTTACGACTACTAACTTTACGTCCGCACTCGGGCCGGAAATTCCGGCCCGAAGGCGGGGCTTCTGGCCCGGCGGCGGGGCTTCTGGCCCGGAGGCGGAGCTTCCGGCCCGGAGGTGGAGATTTTGGCCATGACTAAATCTCCGCCACTGGCCGGAATCCCCACCTCCGGCCCGGAAGCTCCGCCTCCGGCCCGGAAGCCCCGCCTCCGGCCCGGAAGGTCCGCCTCTGGGCCGGAAGCTCCGCCTCCAGGCCGGAAGCTCCGCCTCCGGGCCGGAATTTCCGGCCCGAGTGCGGAAGTAAAGTTAGTAGTCGTAAATCCATACTGTGAATACCAAAAGTAGTAAGTGTAGTCTGTGAATACCAAAAGTAGTAAGTGCATTCTGTGAATACCACAAAGTAGTAAGTTTAGGATTTAGTCGTAAGTTAATTCTGTGAATCGGGCCCTTAGTCCTTTGGCTTGTGTAACATTTCCTATACACTTATTTACACACATATGATTGATTGTCTCTGTGTAATGTGTGTGTGATGCAAAGTGCTCGGACACCCTACACTGGTATGAGTGGCTCTATATAACTAATTCAATGCATCTGAGAGAGCGTGGTTATGGGGACTTGGTCACTGTTAAAGGGTGCTAGTGAAAGAATCCGTGGTGGAGGTGGTCATTGGGGGGGCGCCAACAAACATTGCCGCACAGGGCGCCACCAGCACTAAAGCCGGCCCTGTAACAGATCCTACCATAGAGCCATCAGAACCACAAAAAGACACCACTACGCCACATGCATAGCAAAAGCCGGCTACCCTTCTAAAGGTTTACATAAATTTCTAACAGAATTGAGAACTCCAGAGTGCCAAAACACAGAAATGCCACAATCACAGGACTTCTTCGATAAATCTCCAATTAACTGATCACAAGAATTAAAAAGATTGAAAATTACCTTAAGGAGAACACGGACGGCACCTCAACAACACATTACCTAACCACCATAGAAAGAGACAACAATAATCATACATTGATGTATGCTTTCAATATCATATCATAAAAGATTTCCTCACTATTATCATTGCAGCCAGACCATGAGGATCACCTTCAGATCCAGTACCTACAAAGTCTTTAAAGATATACTTTGCACAACTTGTGCAGAGAAAGTAGTCAGATTCCTACTCAAACAGTCTCTGCACCTGGGTTAAGTCCCATCTAAGCTTCAAACCTTAATCTTCCAATCCAGTAAACTACAAGCTCACAACAAATGCACCATTCCTATGAAAATGTTTTGAGAGTGCATTGTTTCTCAACTCTCAATCTTTACAGAACATAATGACTTAATGTCAGACCAACAGTCCAGCTTCAGAGCAGGCAGTGGCACAGAGTCAGCCATCATATCCATCTGCAATGATCTGAAACATCATATTGAATGTGAATAGAGTAGCTGTCTTGTTGTCTCTGGATTTATTGGCTGCATTTGACACTTTTCACCACCACATGCTGCTACAAGAACTCCACTATCTCGACATCTGTGAAAATGCTCTAAAATGGGTTGATTCATCTCTCACAGACAGAGTGTAGTTTACCTATCACCTTTCACATCTGCTCTTCACACACAACACTGTGGTGTCCCTCAGGAGTTCATCATATCTCCTCTACTATTCAATATCTACCTAACCCTCTTATCAAACCGGATTAAATCCTTTAACCTCAACTCTTCCATATATGCAGATGACCCCTAAATCATTTAAAAAATAGATAGCACAGAAAACCTCTACTGATTTAAAACGTAATACTGCCTTCAGCCCATAAAAATATTAATCATGAATAACCATTGAATGCTCAATACTGCAAAGACAGAGAAAGACAATGGAAAAAATACCAGCCTGCCGGCATACGGCCTAGAGAACTTGAGGTCCCTCCAACAACATCAAAAGAAGTTAAAAACCAGCAGGCAAGCATGGAGTCAAACCTATCCTTTATACCACATTAAACAACGTCAAAAAGAGTACCTTCTATGCAATGAAAACACTACATTACGTTTTCCCATACCTTGCATACTTGCATACCAAAATAAACTGAAATCCATCCTCACACTCGTAATCTCAAAGCTTGTCTATGCCAACTGCCTTTACCTTGGACCACCCACGTTCATCATACACAAAACACAATGTATATGAAATGCTGCTACAATGCTTCTTTTGCATCTTCTCCCAAGAGAAAACATGTCCCCAGTCCTGCAACTACTCCAATGGCTACATATAGCTACAAGGGCATTATTCAAAGCACTCTACATTACCCACAGAGCCTCCAACAAACAGGACACTATACCTACAAGTTAAATTCAAGCAATATAAACAAAATAGAACTTTGCTCTCCAAGCTTGCACCACTTATCATCATACCACCTTACCATAAGAAATATGTACCAGGCACTGCATTCTTGGTACAATCTGCCAAGCTCTGGAACTCAGTATTAGCAAGAAGTAGAATCACCCAGGAGCATGCATACTTCCAAAGACAATTGAGAACATGGCTATTTCCAAGATAACTCACATCCTGGCGAAAGAGCCCTAAAAGACAGCCACACCCTCAGATGCTATCTTCAGCTTACATCCCAAAGATTAGAAACTATCCAACCAGGAAACTGCTTTCTATAAGCAGGTAAGCTCAGAAGGGCTGACATATGATTTGCAAGGGCATTATATACTTATCTAATATCAAATATAACATTTAAGGCCCACAAAATTACTTTGACCATAATTGTCAGTGGTAAGTGCCAATGGCAATTGTAAGTTACACCTCTTACATTCACATGAGATATATCTTCATTGAGGTTGTCCATTTCCAGTGCTGTACAGACATAACAACAGAAAACATCAAATTACCAGGCACTGAATAACTGAAGTGATCAAATCAAATCAAATAAATCTTTATTCGGTCAGATATACGACCATAAAAACTCATAGAAGAGATACATTTAACAAACATCAAGAATATAAAAAGCATAAAAGTAACAATTTAAATATCGTATAAAATCTTAAAACCCACATTGCCCATTTAAATTCATTATACATACCTAATTCACCAACTGAGCAATATATCATAGAGAGACACGAAAAAGCCATTAAATATCAAGTAAAAACAAATCATGCAAATTCAACATTGCCTAATTTAGTTCATTGTGCATACCTTTTTCTCAAACTCAGTGCCTGAATAATAAAATGTAAAACTGCGTAGCAAATCGATGGGGACTCTAGGCACTGCAAAAAACCCAGCCCTTCAAGGTGTTAGTTAAAAGACCTCTGTTTAAGAGTTGGGGTGCATAAATTGATATCTATAAGCTGCATAGAGTGGACAGAATAATATAGAATGCTTAGTAGGTGATCGGAAATCCTCTGCCAAAAACAAGGGGGCAGAGAGGCAAACCAAGAGCCTGTGGGTGGAAAAGCCACTAAATAGTGAATCATATTCATATGAAAACATGACAGATAAAATCTATGCTGAGGGGTTTCAATCCACCAATGGTAAGGCTCCATACCAGTGTGCTTAGAAACATCTAAATACTGTTGAACTGATATCATATCAAAGGAATTTTTCGTTTCTAGCTTTTCTTTACGTTTTAAAACCTTCCGCTTAATCTGCCCCTTGGTTAGAGTACTAATGTTTCTCATATTTGCCCATACGTCCAAGAGCCCCATATCATGTTTGACAATTCAGAGGACTTTAATCAAGTCACCACTGCAGGTACAAAATACCTATACACTCTGACCGCTTCTTCGCATCTCATAGTGACACTCGGATACAGGATGATAGTAAAAATGCCCATCCCACCAGATCTCTCCCCTTTTCTCTCCCTCCAATTATGCCAGCACAGGACCACAATTGTACACAAAATCTCAGCTAGGACAACCCAGTGCAGTAAATAGCTGGGCAGACTATAATCATAAGAAACACCACAAAAGGACCTGCAGAAATGTTGATAGCTGCCAGCATACTGAAAACCATAAAACAGCGCATCTGTCGCTCACACTTCATCATCCACCCCACTGTGACGTGCTGCATCTCATACAATGAGAACTGCACTTCAGTGGTTCTCACTCACAACATGGAAACACTTCCCACATAAGATCACAAAACAAACGCAGCAACTTTTAACCCCACAACCTACATGGCATAGCTTACTACACATGTAGATTGGTTCTTCAGTGACCAACATAGGGGTAGTAAGTGCTACATAAATGCTGCAATACAATACAACTGAAAAAAAGGATTTTGCAACAAGGTCAGTCACTGAGTCTCTGTTGATCTTTCTGTCAAGTGTTCTCAAGGACCCCATATGAAGGACCAATGCTGTTCCTAATCCTTACAACCAGTAAAATGCCAGGCGTGGGTTAAATTCATCTTTTTGTTTCTGAACTCTGCTTCAAGAAAAACACGCATTAACAAGATGCAAAAAAAAGTGCACCAATCCTTTCTGAACTGGCACAGTGCAGGAAACAGCACCATGATGATCAGGCCCGTTCCGTAGTGCCAGGGCTTTAAGTGGGTCGGGTCCTGCCGGTGCTGAGTACCGACAGTTTTTAAAAAGGGGACGTCGAGCCCGGTCCTTATCGAGCTCTCTTTTCATGCCCCGGCACGGATGCTCTGGTTTTAACACAAACTGTAGCGTTGGAGTGAGCATGCTGCACTATTGTGTAAACAGATGTGCTTATGCTCACTTCTTAATCAAATGGAGAGTGCTAAAAGATGGGACTGACATGAAGTCTGAGATCCCTTCTATACTGGTCTTTTTAGCGAGACAGGCCTGACGAGAGTTTCTCTGCTTCAGCCCTGCAGGGCTTTAGGGGATCAGTCTACACTGTAGACTCCACAGTGTAATGATCCCTGAAGCAGCCGTCCTGGCCTTTTTCGGGGACGTTTGCTGCTCTGGCTCCTAAGTAAATAAAAAGGCAAAGGATGAAAGTAAAAGACACAGACCTCTCTACGTCAGACATCAGGATGAATGGAGAGGCGTGTGATGGAACAAACAAATCGCCAGTCAGGGCCGGCTTTAGTGCTGGTGGCGCCCTGTGCGACAATGTTTGTTGGCGCCCCCCAATGACCACCTCCACCACGGATTCTCTCACTATCACCCTTTAACAGTGACCAAGTCACCATAACCACACTCTCTCAGATGCATTGAATTAGTTATATAGCGCCACTCATACCAGTGTAGGGTGTCCGAGCACTTTGCATCACACACACATTACACAGAGACAATCAATCATACGAGTGTAAATCAGTGTATAGGAAATGTTACTTAAGCCAAAGGACTGAAAGTGTAGGAGTCACATGTCATCCATACTGGTAGGCAGTATAGTTTAAGAGTGCTCGGTGTGGAGAAGCACATACGCAGAGTCGAAAAAGAAACAGCATAGTTGGGAGTTTTCTTTAATAATAAGAATCGATTTCTAGCCAAATTAACCCTTTTTGCAACATTAATGAATGTTCTAATAATGTATACTTGCAGTGTGTATGCAGTTCTGGGATGAAAGTTAATAGCTCACTGTTGTTTATTAGGACTTTAAGTTATAAGTTGCAAGTAACAAAAGGATGTCTCTTTTGAAAGCAGTAATCTGCTGACCTGTTTACATCATATGCACTCTGTAATCTACTTGATACAAGTTCTTTGCATCAGGCATATTAACCCTCTGCACTAACTTCACCTAAGTCAAAAACTCAACTATACAAAACACTGATCTCTCTCCAGGAAGATAATTAATCACACGAGTTTTCTTGACATTTATGTGAGGCCTGGTAATTGCAGGCGGAAAGAAACGCTGCAGCAGGTGCTTCAAAAGCATAATAAACTTTCAAACACGGTGCCCCCAGGAAGTCAGCACCTGGTGCGGTGGCATCCGTCACACCGCCCTAAAGCCGGCCCTGTGGTCAGCCACCTACAAAGGAATGAGAGGTCCCAGGCGAATGCTGTCGATGGATGGTGGGAAGAGAACAAGGGGGAAGGTTCGACCCCTATTGAGAAGCAGATGGGGTGCTGTGAGAGGGAGCAAAAAAGTGAGACTGAGTAACAGAGATAGGAGTACATGCAGAGATAGTAGGGGAGTAGCAAAAACAGTACCATCACAGGGAGAACCCGAGAGACTGAAGGAGACAGGCAGAGCGACAGAGCACCCGGATAGCAACAGGGAAGTAAACAACAACGAGAGGGGCTAACATAAACATACGGAGAGTCACAGAGGGGACTAGAAATCGAGAGGATTAACCACAAGAGCATAGAGAAGGCGTGGGTGGGATGGCTAGAAGAGACAGCGAGGGAGTAATAGAGACAGTAAAAAGCAGCATACAGATGGATTAACGGAGGTTGAGAAGACTGCCGGAGAGGGAGGGGCTGGCAGACAGGCGAGACATTCTGAGTGAAAGAGTAGCAGAGTAAAGACAGGAGGCCATGTACTGTATCACAAGTAAGTGCAGAGCACCACCAGGGTAAAAGTGCTCTCAGTCAAGTTCCAAACAAGATGCAAAGTCCAATCACAACAGGGTGATCAGCACACTCTATATTCAAAAGATTCGAGTTAAGTAATGACATTCGTCTTTCCCATTCCAAATAATCATAACAAGTTTCATGTAGACATGTTGTTACATTTACAAATCCTTTATTCTTTTTTAAATCTTTAAGACGTAGCTTTTATTCACTAATTTGGGAAATAGGATGCTTTTTCCCCATCATCTTTGCACCACATAGATACTACCCCTACAGTATAATAATAGCGGAATTGTGTGTCTAAGGCCTCTCTGTAAATCTTTTTTAAGATGCAAAGTCCTCCCACCTCAGGGCCGTATAAAATGATCGAAAGGTTTAAGTGCAAAAACCACCACCTTTTACGAAACGTGATTGCAAAACCAAACATGAAAGCGCAGCACTGCAGCCGCCGGACGTTTGTTTTCTTTCTCTAATTGCCAGCACTAACTTTTCCTCATAAAATGTTCCATGGCTGTACAGAACCATTATTGGACCATGAACATGCAACGCTCATCCTTTAGCATTTAGCAATTTACCAACTACTGTATAACATTTATGCAGTTTTGAATTGACATACCTGTGCTTTTAAAACACGGATACCATTCTGTGGTATCACTTTGTACTGAATTTCGCATATTACTTCTAATTATGTCCCTGCGAAATTGTATTTCTGTCCTACTCCTAAGTCCATAGTTACAAGGTGATGTTTGCTTGTTGACAAGTGGAATTCCCTTAGGAAAAGTCTAGACGCTGTAATTGCATTCAGTCACCTTAGCTAAAAAGAAATTCAGCTTTTGAAAGTATTTATTTGGCGAATTGATTAAATGTTACTAGCCACCCAGTAGTAACCTCAAGGTTCCATAGGAGAGGATACATAAGATAACAGATAATTCATCAAAATGCATGTGTTGCCTTAAATGTCACCACATATGCCATAATTAAATTTCCAATGAAACATATTATTGTGCTATATATATATATGAAAGTGTTGGGTCATGTGGAAAATATACCTTGACGCAGTACTCCTAACAAGAGGTAGGTATTGCTAAACTCCCCACCCTCCCCAAGTTCCTCACCCTACAATGTCCAACATTCTTTCTCTTCTACCTCATTCCTCTTCACTGGATACCTCTTCCTCACTGCCCTTGCTCCTTCTTTTACCCTCATTCCTTTCATTCCAGCATTCTCCATTCTTCAGTCTTAGCTTCTCCTTCACTCCTCTTCAGCCTTCCTTCTTCCCCTTTCAGCACATCTCTCCCCTTCTCCTCAACCCTGACTCTTCTACCTTCACTCCATTGCTTTAAGTGGGCCAGGTCTCACCGATGCTGTGCACCTGCAGTTTTAGGTCTCGCCTGAGCCAGCGCTTTAGTGCTGCTCTGGCGAGAGCTATAGAAAGCGATATTTGGAAGTGCAAACTAGTGCTTTTGAGGCCACCAACTACAGTGCATGTGTGCCGGGCGCGCGCACCATTTGTCAGCCTGCTAATCACTTTCGCGGCCGCTTTGATGTTCTCAGTGAGCAGCGCAGCCACTGAGAATATCAAAGGGGCCGCAATAGTGCTCACCATATGCCAGGCTTCCCTGTAAATAAGCCCCCCGAGTTTTCAGGCTGCGCCACAAACGCACTGTGAGTCTGAGCACATTACCTTCCGGTAATTTCCCAGCCTTCGAGCACCGCTTTGCTTGCCAATGATATGTGATCTTACAAAACGCGTGGAGTTCTAGCAACAAGTCCAGCATGTAAAACGGGGCATAACTGGTGAACCCAGATGCACCAAAAGGCCGCTAACCTTCAGGCCTCTATCTCTTGGTGCCACTGCACCACCTGCACCAACGGATGCTCGCCCCTGCAAGGGTGAAACTGTTCCAATAGTGCCAGTTGTTTATACTTTTCTAATTGAAACCAGTAATTATAGCTGTTGGCCTTTTCCCTTGCTGAACTTCCCGCTACTTAAGAGATTCCGCAATGCCCCCCCACATTAAAGGGGGTGTTGGTTAACACTTAAGGATGCTTCAAGTGTTCCCCCTTAATGTGCTAGAGCCCCACTCGTTTTGTAAGATCACGTATCATTTGGCAGGCAAAGAGGCGCTCGAAGGCTGGGACATTACCGGAAGACAATGTACTCAGGCTCACAGAGCGTTAGTGGCGCAGCCGGGATTGATTCCATTTTCTGCACGCCTGGTATAACAGGTCTGATTTTGTATAGGGGAACTATTTCTGAAACATAAAAAACACCAACCCTCCAACAACAGCTCTCTCAGTTAAAAAATATGAAACACCCAATTATTTGTTGCAGAACGTATTGCACGATTTGACCCCCGCCCTCCAGTTGCGTTTTTGGTAGGGCCGAGCGTTAGTTTCTCTTCATTTCACTTGGTTGGTAGGTAGGTGGTGGTGTGATCTTGCCTTTAACTCACCCCCCAGGATGCGTTGCAGCTGCGCCCGCAGATGGTGTCAGGTTTTACAGAGTTAAATGAGGCCCATAAAACGGCTTCATTCGGATGAAATGAGCTAGAAATCACAGCATTAGGAATACAGCCTCCCTCGCCCCACACACACAGATCTGTGAGTTCACACTGTGCTGGTAGGAGTGAGGGGCTCAGTGTGGCTTTGGGGAGCTAGATTTTGCAAATCCACCCCAAGGCGCTGGGCAGGGGAGGGGGAAGTGCCCTCGGCTGACCTGACCTCCCTGTAACATTGGAAACCACTGAGCCGGCGGGTGGCACATGTTTGAAAGGTTCTTTCCTGTCCTGGGGGGGTGAGGTCAAAGGTTGGACACATGCCCAAGCACCGCAAATCTGAGCGGCCCAAAAAGGGCACCCTACCGCGCCGCCCCCACGCTATCTCAGCATGACCCGAGAATGGAGCCTAATATTGTGCTTCCTGCCACATGGCCTGTGCTTCAAAGCGCTGTATGTCACGGATGTCCCCATTACATAACGACACCCATTTGCGAGACCGCAGAAATGTCGAAAGGCAGAGTTGATATTGCGCAATCGCGAGCACGGAGTGACAGTTCGCCCAAGTGTCCGTAGTCCTTGGTGGGAATTCAAGTTGACAGTTGCCGCTCGTTATATTGGATGCATTTCAACAAATGAGTTTTTGCACACAGCAAAGAAGAACAAGCATTTGCAATGCATTAGGTCTCGCATTTACGCGAGTTTGAGCTATTGACATTGCAAATGACAATGCCTATTGACATTGTCATTTACAATGCAAATAGCTTTAACTCCTGTAACTGCGAGACCTATTGCATTGCAAATGCTTGTTTAAAGAGGGCCTCAAAACAGGTCTCTATCTGGCTCCTTTTTGTGCCCTGGGCACAGGCGGTCAGTTATTTTCAGGAATGCAGTGACAGCAGGCACATCGATGTGCGTGTGCTCACACTGCTCACTTCTCACTAGTGGAGAAGTTACGGCATGCGGTCATGCCAGGTGAGCGGTGTAGGGGACGGGAAATCCTTTAAAGAGAGTAACTTTCTCTCTGGATTTCCCTTCCCTTTTTTAAACTAATGAGCAGCAATATCGTTGTGGTGTCACCAGGGCTTTAAGTGGAAGCTTTTTCAATACTATATACAAGCCATAGTTGCTGCTTATTTATCTTATACAACTAGCGATTGAAAAAGCCTATAGTCCTGACTTGTAGGTATGATGTTACTTGTTGAATGATATATCTGGATGCAATGACAGAAACAGCAAAATACAAGTTTGGTGGCACAGATTTTTAGCTTAGGTGTTTATAAGCCACTCCCTTAATTACAATTGGCCACGCCCCTTAGAGAGACCCCCAGTTTTTTCTTCCCACTTAAAGCCCCGCTTCACTCCTTTCATCACATCCAATCTTCTTCAGCCTCGCCTCTTCTCCCTTTGGCCTTTTTCTCTGCTTCACATGCCCTCACCATTCTTCTCCCTAGTTTTGCTTATTTCATCTCCTCAACTGCTGTGAGAAACCCCAGCAAAATAGCTACAATGGTTATCTTCAAGGGTTTTTGGAAACCTTGCAATAGATTTCTAATTAATGTAAATCATTTGTATATGTTTTTCTAAAGTGTTTGTTATAATTTCGTATGATTAATAAAGATAATTTTCCGCTATTTTATTATCCTTTGCAGAGTGAGACCTCATGATTTTCTTAAGCACATAGTGCTAGTACCCACGTTTTGGCCACACCCCTAATTGGATTGGCCACTCCTCTTTAACATGTTTGTCACGCCCCTTTTAGAGCCCCCAGTTTTTTCATCCTGCGTAAAACCCTGCAGAACGCCAGTGCTCCTGCGGCTCCATCGTTTAGATGATGCACAACATATTAATGCGCCAGGCATATAACCCATGCATTGCATCCAATGCATTAACATACACTGTGGCACTTTACACAATTATATCACATTTATGCATCGGTAATATTCTGCTAGAAAATGTAACCATCGCATCATTTAGTAGAAAAATAAATCGATGAACCAAAGTAAAAATTCAAAACCAAAATCAAAGATGGCACATTTGGACACATTAAATACAAGCTACCTAAGCCATAAAACGTGGCAATTGAGACCACCAGCTTACGGAAGGCAGTGCGCAGAATCGTCCTACCTTTAACCACATTTACCTTCACAGTGCACATTAAAAAAAAAAACGACTCAACAAGTATTACTTGCAAATAATGAACTCTTTTAGACGGGCACGTGGTTAACAATACTAACATTCAAAATCGTGGTTTGTTTTCCAACACGTGGTATATATTATTCATTAAAGAGGATAACGTTAAAGAGGACAACGTAACTGTCTTCCGTCAGCAGCCCGCTCTGAGCTCTGCACTTTCCGAGATATGAAACTAGTTGAAATAGGACGGGCGTGAGTAAAAGCAGAAAGTAGCACCGCACCTTACCTGGCAAATGGAACTTCCTGTGATGTCCATGAGGGAAAAATGTACGAACTATTCATCAACTATTTTTCTTCAGGATGTCTCTGTAGTTATTTTTACGAGTGTTATGCAGCCACACCTGTTTCATTAAACCGTGCACGTTCGTAGCGCAAGGGACAGCAGAGGTTGTAGATGAAAAAAAAAAAAAACAACGGTCACTTCCTCATACGCGGCGGCAGAATAGAAATCTGAAACTGCCTTCATAAACACGAGTAACAAAGCAAAGTGGGGGGAGCAGGAGAGGCAGGTATGTCTGGTACACGGTATGTTTTCTCTTGGTTTATCCCGGGGCGCGCCTAGTTTTGGCTTCCAGTTCACTTCCCTAACGTCTCTCTCTCTCCGAGTACACTTTGAAAATGATTAAAAGCGAGGAAAAGGGCTCTTACCTGGCGAGGAGAGGGCACGCATACCTTCAATGAGTAGTACCTTCAATGATGATGGTAACCAATCACAGGAAAAATACCATTAAAGGTTTACAGGAGTCAGAGAGTTTTGTGGCATTTTTCTTTTTTCTGACTTGACATTGGGGGTGTGCGAAATTTGCATAATTACTGCTAACATTATAACACGAAATGTCAGTGAATTACATGAAATGTGACTACTTGCTCAAACAATAATAGGAAGACACATTTAGCATTAAAAAGTAATTCGAAATGGCATGACGTGTGTGCCAAATCTGATCAGAAAGTGGCACTCTAGCATGCTACTTACTAGCTGTGTTCCACTTGTGTTCTCATTAAACCAACTCCATCCATCCCATTCCTGCCTATCCTTCCCCTCTTTTCAACTTTTTAAAAACTTTTATGTCTCCTTTTCGTACCCCTGTGCTTTTGCTGTTCGATAGACTTTATTTAGCACTATAGTATACATCAACACATGAAAAGGAAAAAATATAAGAAGAAACCAGTATTTGCTAAATGCATGAAACATTAAAACTTCAAAGTATTTATATATTTAAATAGGGGGGAATAGGAGAGGGGAGAGGGAAAGAACAATTCTGAGATATAAAATATAAATAAGTATAACCACGCCATATTAACATGTCCTCATCTACTTCACAACATAGGAGAAAACTATAAAACAATTAGCTTTAATAGATATAAAAATACATTTAAGTGCAATAGAAGACAGAGAATAAAATAATTTTGCAGGATAAAAATTCTCAGTTAATATAGAAGTAGTGTCGCACACAGTACCACTAACTAGATTAAGAAAAAGAGCAAGAGGTAACCTTAACAAGTATCCATTTTATGATGTAAACATACAGAATCCCACCACATTTTGTATGATAATTAGTCTGATGATTTCCGATTTAGAACAATTTTCTGAAATGCAAGTGTCAATAAAATGTCTAACAACTTATCACTGGGAAACAAAAGAACAAGGGACTGAAGTAAAGTACCACAAATAAATAAAGGATTTTGAAAGAAGGTTGTATATTAAAAATTCGTTAAATTTGGGACCAAAGCCTATGCCAAAATGAAAGTGTCTTAAAACACTGAAATAACATATGCATAAAATCTGCCTGAATAAAATCATACAACCAACATTTAAGCAGAACCATCAGCGGAGAACTTAAAACATTGTACAGGAGTGAAGTAACATCTGTGATAAATTAAGAATGAGGATTAAGTAACACTAGCTGATCTAGACATTTTTAGAAATATGTGCCCATATTTTATCCCCCCAAAAACATCCCAACAGACCCTTAGGCCTTTCTCTCATTAAAGTTTGACCTTGGATTTGGTTCTAGAGGGGTCAGGCTTCAAAATATATATATAAATAACATATGCTCTAGGGCCTGAACTAAGGAGCTCAGTAAAGAGAAGAAAGGAGAAAGGTCCTAACCGAGATGGAGAGGATTCAATGGAGAAATTCTGGTCCAAGATCACATTCATCAATAAACTAAAACGAGAGTAGAAAGACTTTGGACAATGAGAAATATGACATAATTGAGGAAAAGAAAGAGGAGCATTATCCTGAAAGAATTGATACATGAGCATAAGGCCTTTATTAATGCAAGCATGCCCAAAAATAGGTCTATTGTTAATTTGGATAAAAAAATTGTACCATAGCGGCATGTGAAGAAATATGGAGGTAGACAATTGAATAAGAAGAAAAGTGGACCTAATCTAATAAACTGTATGCTTTAAGATGGGAGAATGAAAAAATTACTTTAAAGAAGAAAGGGACAAGACTGAATTATAAGTAAAGGGCAGAAGGAAAGTTTGTTCAAGTTCCAATCATAATAGAGAAAAAGGGGAATCCCTTGAGAAGTCAAATGACCAGGGTGCCGCAAAATAAAAGCTCTATGATAAGAAAAGAAATCTGGAAAATTAACTCCACCAGCCGTTTTAGGACATTGCAAAGTAGTCAGAGCAATTTGTGTTTTTTTATGATTCCATAAAAACTTTTGTAGTAATGAGTTAAACTGTTTAAAAAAGGACTTGGGGGTATGAATTGGTAACATAGAAGGAAGAAATAAAAAGATAGGAGAGATCATTATTTTAATAGCATCTAAACGACCCCAAAACAATAAATAATAAAGGATTCCAAGAGGACAAAATATTGTTAACTTTCATTGTTAATTCTTTGAAATTAAGTCGTATAGTGTCTGAAAATAGAATTTGTAACCCAATTATCTAAATATTTAATTTTAACAGAGGCAAACTATTGAAAACCTGTAATAAAGTAGGGCTGACTAAAGGTGTATTAAGTAAGAGGAAGAATTTCTGTTTTGCTTTTATTAATTTTATATCCAGAGACCTCTGAAAGTAAAGAAAATTCTTCCAAAAGAGCAGGTAAAGATCTTTCCGGAGAGGAAATAAACAAAAGAATATCATTCACATATGCAGTGAATTTTAAGTGATGATCCTCAGAAATGAAACCAGAAATAGAAGGGTTAAGATGAATCCAGGAAAGAAAGGGTTCAAGTGCCAAAACAAACAATGAAGGAAATAACAGACAGCCCTGCCTCACACTTCTATATAGACTAGAGGAAAATAGGAAGAAACGTTCTATTTACTAAGATCGCCGCTCGAGGAGCTTGATTCAAGAGAGAAACATTAGCTATAACAGTACGTCCAAAACCATGCCAATTTAATAACTGAAGCACACATTCCCAACTAATCCTATAAAATGCTCTTTATGCATCTATTGTGACAGCCACAAGCAAGGATACAAATAAAGAGGCTTTACTAAGAACATTAATTAATAAACAAGAATTATCTGATATCAGCCTACTCTTAATGAAACAAAATTGTTCCCACTATAAGATAGATGAGGAGTGATTCTAAACGTAGAGCAAGGAGCTTAGCAATAATCTTATAATGTATGCTAAACAAATAAATAGGCCTATAGTTTTTGCAATCATGGGGATCTCTAGACCATCCTTGTGAATGAGACATATTATATCCTCCTGGAAGGTTCCGGCTGTAGAAGAGAAATTGGCAAAATGATTGAAAAAGCTAAATAAATAGAGAATAAGAGTAGTAGAAAAGTGGAGATAAAACTCCACTATAAAATCCTCAGGTTCCAAGAGTTTTCCCCAATTTCAATACTCTGAATGTTTAAGAAACTTCATCTAAAGTAAGATCTTTCTCTAAGGAAAGAAAATCAAAATGAGTTGAAATATGATGAGAAATTTGGCTTAGGTAGTCTGAAACAGTAGAAGATTGAGCCGACAGCTCAGATGTATATAAGGATTGATAGAAGTTAACAAATTACTCTAAAATATCCTTATGACTAGTAAGTGAACTACCCTGCGCATTCAGCACAGATTCAATAACTCATCTCTCTTTTCGAATTTTGAGATAATTCGCTAATAATTTAACTGCTTTATCCCTCCTGCCCGTAATACCTTGTACTTCTTCCAAAGAAGTTAAGAAGCAGCTTCATTAGTAGAAATAGAGTTACATTTTTGTTTTGTTTGTACTAAATTATGAAGATCAGAAGGCAATTCAGAAGAAAAATTTTGTCTAAGGATTTAATGGGCGAAAGCAAAGCAGTATGCTCCTTAGCACAACTGTTTTTCAACTGCGAAACATAATTTGAATTAAAGTCCCTTGCCGATGCTTTAAAAGTATCCCAAAGTGAAGAAGAAGAAATAGTAGGTTCATAATTAAAAGAAAAATGTTCAGAAGTAAAAAAAATAAAGGAACTAGAAAATTGAACATTTTGTAGAACAGAGTTATTAAACCTCCATCTATGAGAAGAGGAACAGGGAGGAACAAAATCCAAGTCCGCAAACATTGTAGCAGGATCAGAAATCATAATAGGATAAATATAAAATTGTATAAGATGTTGGGAAAGAGATTTTGAAAGGAAAACGTGGTCTAATTGTGAAAGTGGACCATTAGAGGACGTATTGCAAGTAATATTCCCTGGTGTAGAGTTACAAAGTCGCCATGAGTCCACTAGGGCACTATTATTAAGTGTAGAAAAGAATTGTCTATGCATTAACTAGGACAAAAATCGGATAGAAGTGCATCTATCTAAATAAGGATCTATGATTTTATTGCAATCACCACCCAAAATAAAATGTGAATTTTGATATTGTGTACATTTCCTGGCTATAATGGTCCTAAAATGATGATTGTGGCATGCAAGAGCATATACGTTTAACACAGTAAGTGGTACATTATCAATGAGAAGGTGAACAAGAATCCATATCATCTATTTCCTCTGAGGTCAGAGTAACATTAGGTGATTTGTTAGACAATATAACAACCCCATTCTTTTTTTTCAGTGAAGGAGAAACAAACACATTTCTCACCCAGGTTCTTTTAAACTTTAAATCTTTCAATTCAGAGAAGTGAGTTTCAAGAAGGAGAACTAGATCTGGACTAGATTTGCCAACTTACGATAAAATTCTCTGTCATTTCACCAGATTAATAGATCCTTTAATGTTCTAAGATATTACCCGAAATTATATATGAGAAATCAGAAATATATTTCTTTATAACATTGAAATAAATAGGAAAAGGCAAGATGAAGACCAAGGAGAAAGAAGTAGAGATATATAAGGAGAAAAAAGGGGAAAAGAAAGATGAAAAACAAAAAGAAGAGATAGTACATATCCAAGAAGGACAACTGCAAAAACATTCCTGAATAAGTCACAAAAAAAGATATTTGGGGTGAAGAAGATACATGAAACAATGACACACTGGATAGGGATGTTATCCACCGCACATCCTGGCCAAATACACTCAGGAGGAAGAACCGCACAATGGAAACATACAAGAAGGATCTGTAAGGAGAAACAACAAATAAAATATCATATTAAAACATTACCAATGATGGCCGAAAGGCTATATTAAACAATGCAAGACAATCCCTGTGAACTATGTGAAAAACTCCAGGAAAAAGAAAGGAGAATCAACCAGTAGACCAGCTGTGACCATGTTGACCAACATATGTGATTGAATAAACTTTTTTAGCTCAGCCGGGTCTTTGAAAGTGGTAGTATTATTCTGCAAGGTCACTTTAAAGAGGCAGGGATGAAAAAGACCATATCTGGCACCCAAAGAGCGCAGAGGAGCTCAAAGATTAAGGAACTCCTTCCTTCTGACTGCAGAAGCATTGGAGAAATCACGAGACAAGAAAATTCATTGACCCATCCTAGTAACTTGCTGTTTTGCCTTCGCCCCAGAAAGTACAGTAGGTTGGAACATTTAAAAAAAAGAGTGATGACTCCTCTGGGTTTGACAGGAGCTGTAGACAAAGTAGAACGAGGGCCAAGCATATGAGCTCTCTGAATATTCAGCGAGATTGAGAATGGCATGTCAAGGAATTTTAAAGGAAGGAGGTGAAAAAGGAAAGAGGATAATTCCCTTCCAATGACTCCGGAACACCATAAAGTCATAGATTATTGCGACCTATTTTCTAAATACTGTGTGTGCTGTTAAAGTCCAAAGACTTCTTTTTCCAGACAAGAAATGTTATTAGTCTCTTCATGCAAGTGTACAAGCTGCTGCTCCACCACAGAAAGACAATAATTGCTGGCAATTTATCATCTAAATGAAGTTTCCGGTTATTAGTCTCTTCCACAAAAGAGTGTAGTGCCGGAATTTCCTCCAACAACAATTCGAAAGAAATAGGAGACATAGCTTTTTCAGATGAAGGAGGATCTTGCTTCATCTCTTGGATGCAGAAGAGGGCGATGGGATTTTACTTGGCAATGGAGCCGTATGGATATCAATGGAAGTAGCGATGTGATTAGAGTCCAATTTATCTGTGGATAATGGAGTTGAAGGAGACCCAGCACTTAATTGTGAAGATGAAGATATTACATCACTCATGACATGGCCAGTGACATCACTCATGGCATCAATGATGACATCTCAAATTACATCTCTGATGACAGCATCCAGTGAGTGTTAGTGTTTCATGAATGCTTTTGAGGCTTGAAGATATATCCTAAGCAACTGTGTATATAAAATTAGTATTGTTACTGTACTAGTAATTAGTCATACTATTTCTAATATATCTGATCTGAGCAGCTTTGTGGGTGTGTTAGTGGCTGTATGGATGTCTTAGTGGGTGTGTGAGTAGCTGTATGGGTGAGCGAGTGGCTGTATTGGAGAGTGAGTGGACGTATGTGTGAGTCAGTGGCTGTGTGAGTGGCTGCATAAGTGTTTGATTGGGTGTGCAAGTGTCTGTATGGGTGACTGATTGTCTGTATGAGTGGCGGTAAGGGTGAGTTAGTAGCTGAGTGTGTGTATAGGTAAGTTATTGGGTGTGTGAGTAGCTGTATGGGTGTGTGAATGGTTATATAAGTGGTTGTATGGCAGTGTGAGTGATTTTATGGCTGAGTGAGTGGCTGTGTCAGTGGCTTTATGGGCAAATCAGTAATGTCATTTGAGATGTCTTTTGAGATGACATCGGTGATGTCTTGATGTCACTGATCATGTCATGAGTGATGTCATATGTGAGGTCATAAGCTGTGCACTGCTGGTGCATAAATTATTGTTAGAAAAGAGAACAATAAGTGCTGAATTTCGATAGTTTTGTACGAGTGAAATCTGTGCCTAACTATAATGTCCCAGTAACCTTTGTTTTTTCAGTAAATTTCTAAGGATTTTTTCAATTCTATTTCCTAACTATAATGTCCCTGTAACCTTTGTTTTTTTCCAGTGAATTTCTACAGTTTAAAAAAATTTTTTTCCTAACTATACCATCCTTGTAACCTTTTGTTTTTTTCAGTGAACTGCTAAGGTTTGTTTAATTCTGTTTCCTAACTTTAATATCCCTTTAACCTTTGGATTTTTCCAAGAATTTCTACAGATTTTTAATGTTATTTCCTAAGTTTGATGGTCATGCGATTAATGCTTGTCTCTCAGAGGTCTTCTCATGGCTAAAAAACAATCAAATGAAATGTAATCCTGTTAAGTCCGAGATAATCTTTTTTGGCCACCGCCCCTGTGAGACATGGAACAGCTGGTGGCCGCAGAATCTGTCCGCCCCCTAGTTCTTCCATGACTACGGTTAAGAACCTCGGAGTCAGACTTGATGCTACACTTTCTATGAAATCCCAGATTCAATCAGTAGCTGGGACTTGTTTCGTGATTTTAAGAATGGTACGTAACTTTTTGCCCCTGCTATCTGTCCCTCACAGAAAAACCATTGTCCAAGCCTTGGTTACCTCGCGTCTGGACTATGCCAATTCTTTGTACCTGGGACTTCCCAGCTACTTAATTGCTCGCCTGCAGGTGATTCAAAATACGGCGGCCAGGGCGATCTTTCTGGCAGCCCCCAGGACTCATGTTTTCCCTCTGCTGTCTTCCCTACATTGGCTTCCTTTTCAGAGGAGAATTCAATGTAAAGCTTTGACTCTGGTTTTTAAGGCTTTTAATCAGATTGGAGCGCCTTACCTGGAGGAACTTCAATTTTCGAACCCGCCATATTGTGCTCCGCCGCCATCTTGTGTTGCCCTCACTCAGGCAGCACGACGATCGAAGTCTTTTTCTGCTTTTTCTGCAGCTTTGTGTCAAAATTAACCTTCTGCCTCTATTTGCAAAGCTGGTGTTAGGTTTGGCCGAGTACACTAATCCCTGTCTGGTTTTTCTAATCCCTGTCTCAACTATCTGTTGGTTCACGCTATTCTCCTCTGACTTTATCTTATCGTCTGGCCTTCGCTGTCCTCTGCTAGCATTCTCTCGTTTCACAACTGTCCTCCAATACACACAAACGTATCTCGCCACCTGCAAGTTAGTTGTGGATCTGTTAATGAATTAGTTTAAAGGAGGGGTGACAAACACAGTTGAAGGAAAGGCTTCTTCGAGTCATCTGATACTTTGTTTTTAAACCTTTCCTATTGGTTCTGTCCTGTTTTCCAACTTTCCTTATTATCTCTTTCTTATGTGTTCTGGGTGTGTATTTGGTTAATGTATATTTTTCATGTGTGCTATAAAAGATTGTGTGCCACGGAGTGAAGTGGCAGTCTCCTGAGAACCTACCTTGTGTACTTCTAGGACAACTGTACTAGCTGCAGCTAATAAATCTGATCTTTTACGCCGACAGAGTGTCCCCGTGTCTCTGTGTAGCTAAGCAGGAGAACCCAGGAGATTAAGGCGTACCCTGCGCCGCCAGGTCCAAAAGGTTCTGGTTCTTCAACTGGCGCCCAACGTAGGGCGGCTTCAGTGGTACCGGTTCTGCCCGAAGGTTGTGAGGAACCCCTCAAGAAAATTGTGGAGGAATCGCGAGCCACATCAAGCGACTCCTGTATGTCGAAAGTGGTCCGAAGGTCTTTTGCAGCGCGGTTACTCCTTCCTGACGGCTACTAACGACTGCTGCCCTGACTGCCACCCTGCCTTGGCCCTTCCTTTGGTGATGTATGGTAAGGCGAGATGATAGACGGGTCTCTGTTGGTGTAAGAAGACGTCCTTAGTTAAGTATTTCGTGGGTCGCGCCCACAATTTTTGTCCTTTGCTTCTTAGTACCTCTGGTCCTTACTATTGCAATAGCCGAAGCCGAGGGTAAGTGCATTTGTGCTGCGTAAACTGAGTTTTACCCCCTAGAAGTTTGTGAACAGTCAGGTGAAATCACGAGATGCCTGGTCTGACTAAGTTTGGAAAATTTGTTGCTTTGGTTGTAATAGGGATTCCTGACTTGAGGACTCTTGTCCGATTCCTTCGGTTGGAACTCCCACATATGAGCTCTATTCAGAACATGGTGTTGGCCCCATTGCCTTTAACGAGGCATGGACCCGATACACGAAGAAAGATGGTGTTTTAAAATGGCCAGAAAATGGTAATTTCGATTCTGGCGTGCTAGATAATTTGGAAGCAGTTCTATTCAAAAGAAAAGCCCGGCCGGCAATGTTTGACTCTTTCCGCTTTTGGCATAAGGAAGCCAAACAGAGAGAAATTAAGCAAGCAAAACGAGATAGGAAAGCACAGGGTATGACAATTATACAGGCTGCCCAACAATTCAAAGATGATGAAATTAATAAAGCGATGGAAATTTCAGAAAGACAGCATCGTATGGCGATAGATAAATGTTATCCGGTATTGCCTGTTTCCCCTTCCGATAACAAGAAAGATTTAGAAGAAGATCCCCTAATGTCCCATTTATTGAGGTTGCCTCCGCCCTATGTACAAGGTACTAATGCACCCCAGTTGTTACAGCCTGTTCAGCTGCCAGTGGTACCTCTGCCTGTTCCGGCTCTTCCGCATTTGCCTCCTCCAATATTACCGCCTCTGCCAGTTTTGCCTTTAACTTCAACTTCTTTGCCCTCATCTTCTGATCTTCGATCTCCTTTGCCTTCTGCTCCTCCTGCAATTATCGGTTCTCCTTCCACTAGTTCGCCTAATACCTTGTCCCCTATTCTTATGTCTAATTCTCCGTCTGTGCGTAAGCGTCTTACGGACACTGTCACTGGTATTCTATCTCCTTTCTTTGAAGCTTTAAATGTGTCACCGGCTTTTGCTCGAAGACAATCTCGCAGTCAGTTCCCAGATTTCGAAGAACGAGAAAGGTTGGACTCTCTCGCAGGTAAATGGATCAAGAAGGGTCCTCAGTATAGTATGCCTGATATTATGCCTACTTTCTCACAATGGAATGCGCCTACGCAAAGATATGTTTTTAATGCAATGTGTGATACTCTCATTAAAGAATGGGAAGATGTGAATTCGAGTCCGATCCCACAAGATCTGTTAGATGTTCAGGCTGATTTTGATAAAGGACTTGTTGTGGGTTCTAAGGTTGAGAAAGCTGTAAGGACACTTATTTCTTATAGATCCTTATTGTCCTCTCAGGTTTTCCTTGATTCCGATCCGTCGGTTAGACTGACATTGAAAAACTATCCCATGAGAGAGGTCCCTCCAGTATGGAAGGAGGAAGTTGCAGCAGTAGGTAATATTCCAGCTATTCCTGCTAACTTTCAACGTATATGGGTACATGTTCCATGGAAACGATCTGAAGTTTTGGCTCTTAAGCAGACTCTACCGGATCCTCGTAAGAACCCTGCAGGTTATTATAAAGAATTATCACAGACAGTTGATGATTGCATCAATTAATCTAGCTGATATCGATATGTTGATGGGAAATGTAGTCCCACAGACAATATGGGCTAAGATTCGTAAAGAGAATCACGCACAGGAATTAGGTGCTAATTGGGATGTTATAACTGCCACAGATAGAGACCAAGTGGGTGGTGCAAAGCCTGACACTTTTATTTCGGAATTCCCTGGTAGGATTATTACATTAATGAAAACGATGATGCCTGCATTGAGAGTTAACTCGGATAAATTAGCAGCATGCAAACAGAAGAAAGATGAGAGTGTCTCTGATTTCTTCACTCGTTTCGAGGAGACATTTATTGATCACAGTGGTCAAGATATGGCTACAGAGGGTGGTCAGCGTTTATTTGTGGACAAATTTGTATTTAATTTGCTTCCCGAGTTATCACACAAATTGAAAGATTCTGAAAGTTCATGGGCTGTTTCTTCTTCTGCCCAGATATTGGCTACTGCACAATATTATGAAAACAGAGATAAAGAAGAAAAAGAAAAGCAAGAGAAAAAGACGAAAGAACTGAAAACAAAGGTTCTTTTGCAACAAGCTTATCCTCCTCGCTATGTTCAGCCTCAGTTTCAACAGCCTCCTGAGTTTCAGAGGTTGTATCAAAAACCTGAGCCATATACTTCGCGACCTTTGTTAGGTCCTAATCAATGTGCCTATTGTAGAGAAGAAGGTCATTTTAAAAGTAGTTGTCCGGTTTTATTGCAACGCAATGGAGCATCATCTGCTCCACGAGTTCGTGCTGGCCTCCAGTCAGCAAACAGAGGTAGAGGTCGAGGTATGTCAACTCAAGAACAACGTTCCCTTCTTCCTCCCAATTCTGTGAACTATTTTGATCAGAAAAATGTTAGGTCTACGCAGTATTATAATGAGGATTGTTATGTTGAAAGCGAGAATGAAAATCTTCACACTAACTAGGACAGCCATGGACAAAGTAAGGGAGTTGTGTCGGTTCCAGTAGACCAGAATGGACCTTATGTTAACGTCACTACAATGGGTGTTTTAGAGCCATTTCTCCTAGATACTGGTGTGATGAGAAGTTCTATCATTCATTCCAAACTCCCTGGGGCACCTTTGTCTGGCTTAACGAATGTATCTGTAGGATTTTCTGGCGCCCCTGTTCGTAACCCAGTTTCTTGCCCTTTGCCTATTTCAATTGTCCCTTATGATTTGGAAGCTCCACTTCTCTTGACGAATGGTTGCGGTGAGAATCTGTTGGGTCTGGACTTATTGAAAAGAATGCATGCTATGATATATTGTTCTCCTTCTGGTGTACATCTTACTTTAGGACATAAACTGATCTCTCCAATGTATTTGTCCAAAGATCAGTTTCCACCTGAATTGCTTTCTCTTCCAGCAACGCTTTGGGCCACAGGTCCGAACGATGTGGGTTGTCTTGAGATTCCACCTTATGTTGTCACTCTTAAGCCTAATGTTGAATTGCCACGTATTCCGCAGTATAGAATTTCTACTGAAGGTGAAAAAGCGCTTTTGGAAATCATTCATGATTTGATTCAGAAGGGTGTGGTTGAGGAAACGAGAGGTAACATATGCAATAGTCCTATTCTTCCTGTTCTTAAACGTACTGATCCTTCTCAGCCTCCTGTATATCGTTTCGTGATTGATCTCCGGGAGGTAAATAAAATTGTTGTACCACAATTTCCCGTAGTCCCAGATATCACTGCTTTGTTGACAATGATACCTTCCACAGCGACTTGGTTTTCTGTTATCGATCTAAAGAATGCCTTCTTTAGTATTCCCATTGCTGAAGAGAGTAGGGGTATTTTTGGCTTCTCTCTTGGAGGCCGAAGCTTCCGGTTTAAGCGCGCACCTCAGGGCTATAGTGAAAGTCCCTCTATTTACAGTCAAGCTTTAAAAAGTCATCTTGATGCTTTTCATTTACCGTCTGGTGCTGCTCTGATCGAATACATGGATGACTTGTTGATTGCTGCTGATTCAGAAGATATTTGCAAAGATGTGACTGTTGCATTGTTACGCCATCTGTTTGATCTAAATCATAAGGTTTCACCTTCAAAATTACAATACATTCGTAGAGAGGTTACCTATTTGGGTCATCTCCTATCAAAGGAGGGACGACGATTAACCCCAGAACGAATTCAGGCAATTGCGCAAATGTCTGTGCCATCCACACAAAGGGAGGTACGTGCATTTCTGGGTATTACTTCTTATTGTAGGCAGTGGATCCCTAGCTTCTCTCCTTTGGCCAAGCCTTTGTTGGCACTCACTTTGAAAGATACGCCCCAGCCCCTTCCATGGACTGACGAATGTCAGAGAAGTTTTACTGACTTACATACTGCTCTATGTTCCGCTCCTGTATTGGGTACTCTCGATTACAGTAAGCCCTTCACGCTCTACGCTTATGAAAAAGAGGGTTGTGCGTTGTCAGTTTTAACGCAGCGATTTGGAGACAAACAACGACCATGTGCATATTTTTCGGCTACGTTAGACCCAGTAGCTAAAGCATTGCCTAGTTGTCTCAAAGCAACAGCAGCAGCAGCGATTTCTATTAGACAGTCTGCTGGAATAGTGTTAGATAACACACTTATTGTTATGGTGCCGCATCCAGTGGACACTTTACTAAACCGAACAAAAACGCAGCATCTTACGAGTGCTCGTATGTCTGGATATGAGTTGACGCTTTTGGCTAGTCATGTGCACATCAAACGATGTAATACTTTAAATCCAGCTACTTTGTTTGCTCCTCCAGTAGACAAAGATGACCAAGAACAACATGATTGTTTCCTCCGTACCGAGGAAGAGACAAAAGGAAGAATTGATCTGAAAGATACGCCGCTAGAGAATCCGGATGGAATTCTATGGGTGGATGGTTCTTGTTTTAAGCTTCCTAATGGAGATACAGTTTCAGCCTATGCTGTTACTACTTTATATACAGTTGTGGAAACCGCACGTATCAGACACAATTCAGCTCAAGCAGCAGAATTGATAGCTTTAACGAGAGCATGTGTGTTGTCAAAAGGAAAGAGAGTAAACGTGTACACCGACAGTCAGTATGCCTTTGGTGTAGCGTTTAATTTTGGGCGTCTTTGGAAAGAAAGGGGTTTCTTTACTTCTCATGGCACTAAAATACAACATGGTCAATTAGTGACTGATCTTCTTGAGTCACTTTCTTTGCCTGCCCAAATAGCAATAGTGAAGTGTAGTGCACACAAAAAGATTACAGATGATGTCGGTCGAGGAAATGCATTTGCAGATGAAGTAGCGAAAGAGACAGCGAGAGACGCTACAAGTCGAATGTATGTGGCGGGACCTTGGTGGCCGTCATCCCTTGGCACCATTCCATCCCCTAAAAACTGTGTAAAAAATTTGGGAGTTTGGATGGATGCCAACCTCAGCTTCCAGTCACATACTAAAAAGGTGGCAGCCACCTGCATAGGGCTCCTAAGAAACCTCCGGCCTATACTCGGGCTATTTGACTCTAAAGCTCGCCAGCTAATTATCCAGGCAACCATCTTGTCTCGCCTGGACTATGCCAACGTCCTTCTATTGGGAGCAAATAAAGCTGAAACGGCCAGGTTCCAACGTATCCAGAACACGGCGGCCAGAACTCTGGTCGGTCTCCCACGTAGATGCTCAGCCAGAGCCACCATCCGCAAACTGCACTGGCTGCCCGTAGAACAGAGAGTGAAATTCAAAGCTCTTATCACGATCTTCAAGATCGTCAAACAGGGAAATCCCCCACTGTTGCGAAAGCTGGCCCGACTCTATGTCCCTGGCCGTGACCTTCGCTCCTCTAATCAACTTCTTCTGACAGTCCCCAGAGTCAGACTTAGTGGCATTGGTGGCCGCTCCTTTAGTGTCCTAGGGCCCAAACTATGGAACGATCTCCCCCCCAGCATCCGCTCCATAGACTGTCTCCCAGTCTTTCGCAAAGCTATCAAGACCCACCTCTTCCCCGCTCTCTAGTGTTCTTGGCCTTCCCTCCCCCGTTCAGTAGGAGCTTGCTTGTTGCTAGCGCCGGGACACCCCATTGCTGGGGTAGCTGTTGCGCTTTACCAAACCTAGAAATAGAAAAAAAATAGAGAGAGGAATATACGAGGATACAGTGGAAAGTGTAAGAGCGATTCAGAAAGAGGCTACAGAGAAAGAGTTGAGCAAGTGGAAAGAAAGTACAGGAATGTTGGATGAGATGGAATGTTGGGTGGAATTATCTGAGCACCAACGTTGGCTGTTACCAGATGCCTATGTACTCCCAGTAGTCACTATGGCGCATGGTCCAGCTCACCTAAGTGCTAAAGGTAAATGCAAGCTTCTAGCTCCAGTGTGGCAAAATGAAGGAATCCCGAAGTGTGCAGACAATGTAGTGAAACATTGTATTGTTTGTTTGATGTACAATCCGGGAAAAGGAACCCCAACTCCAGCAGGTCACTTTGCTCCTCCGACATATCCATTTGAGGTGTTGCAGATCGATTATATTCATATGGAGTGATGCAACAACCTCAAAATATGTTCTGGTGGTAGTATGCGCCTTTCCAAGATGGATAGAAGCATACCCTCTAAAAGACAACACAGCCTTATCCACAGCTAAAGTTCTACTAAAAGAATTTTTCCCTAGGTTTGGTTTGCCGCGCATTGTCTGGAGGGACAATGGGAGCGAATTTGTGGGCCAAGTCATGCAAAAAGTTTGTGCGGGTCTTGGTATCAAGCAAAAGTTCCATGCGGCAAATCATCCACAGTCAGCGGGTTTAGTAGAATGCTACAACGGAACCTTAAAGTTAAAACTAGCAAAAGTTAAGGCTAGTACAGGACTCAATTGGCCCGATGCTTTACCATTAGCTCTTCTGTCCACCAGAACTGCAGTACACTCTCGTTTGGGACTTAGCCCTTACGAAGTGGTTTTTGGATGCCTGGCTAACGTATGGGGAGTCCCTCGCCCTAAGAAATACTCAGACTTGCCATATCCAATGTTGATTGACTACTTGCATGACCTTACGACTAAATTGCGTGTTCTCCATCAACAGGTTCAGAGTGCTTTGCCGGAGGTTTCCACAGACCCAGGTCATTCCATCCGACCAGGTGACTGGGTCTGTACAATGAATTTCCAAAGGACGAAAAATTTGGAGCCCAGGTGGAAGGAGCCTCGCTTAGTACTTTTGACAACGAGAACAGCAGTCAAAGTTGAAGGAAAGAAAAATTGGATTCACGGTGTGCATTGTAAGAAAGTGCCTTTGCCTCTACCCTTCGATCAGTGGGTTCGTAGGGGTGTTGGTGACTCAGAAAGTGAAAAAGTTCCACGATTCGTACCTTTTAGTGATGCACACCTGAATGGAACATTGTCTGAGAAAGAGGACGACGACATTCTTCAGGAAGCAATACCATCACATCGTCGCTTGAATACGACCAATCCACGAACATTGTTCCAAGACCAAATTACACCTGATAAAGAACATTATAATTTGAGACCCAGACCAAAGAACTCTTAAGATTTCTCTCTCCTATGTAGTATTCTGTCCTGGTTGCAAGGTCACGGTAGGAGTCTTAGTTGCGACCTGAGTAGTGGCAATAGGCCTGCAGGACTTGCAGTGTCATAGGACGGCAGACAATCGTGACTAAGTGATTGAGGAAGATTGCTGTGAGCATCCACTTAGAAAGATGGGGACTACATTAGGCAAAAGAGAAAGTAAAGATAAAAAGAGACATTGCAAAGAAATGTATAGTCGTTGTGGTATTGCTTTATGTATTATTATATTATTGTGTATTCTTTTGGCATGTATAAATTGGATTGTTATTACCCTGCAGCAAAAAGCTGTCTCTCCTTCTACCTCTTCGTCTTCTTCTACTGTCTCTCCACATCTATTTCATACCCTTCTTCAACATGAACTCATTAGAAGAACTGAATATTACAACAATTCCTTTGTCCAGATGTTACATCAACATCAATTAGTGATCAATACAACTGACTGTTGGGTGTGTGGACTCATGCCACATACCGTAGAAAAAGGAATGCCGTATTTAGTTCTCCCGTTCTCCTATGAAGGTTCTGCTTGGGCTTATTTTGTTATCTTCTCCAATGCCTATCAAAGCAAATTCAGACGATCCGTTAGTTCACGTATTAGTGATCCGGATTTTAGTCATAGTTCGTTGATAAAGGGAATGGTAGCTATGGCTAAAATCATGGAAAATAGGAAGATCTCCATTGACGAAAGAAAAGCGTACACTAACTGGAACGTCACCCATTATGTCACTAGCCTTAGTGATAAAGTTAAAAAAGGAAAGTCTTCACCGATTTGGACTATACCACATCAGGGCAATTTCTGTTTACAGATAAATGGTCAGTCTGCTGACACTATACAAAGAAATAGCTGTTCCCACACATATGTCTACTCCTCTCAAAACTCGCCTCCTCTAGTGCCGTCTCAAGGCACATATTTCATTTGTTATAATAGGGCTTACACGTGGTTGCCAACAGGTTTCTCTGGTACTTGCTATATAGCTTTCCTTCTTCCCCCTACATACACCGCTTCTGCAAATCATCATCGAAACAGATATGGCAGAGGGATTATTAATTCCAAGGACACAGCAGGACAAGAGGGAGGAGATTTCCTCAAAGGATTTCTTCCTTTTTGGGGTCCAATGGCCAACAGCAGAAATATAAGGCAATTGGTTCGTGTCGTAGAAACCACCATAGACATCACTGTAGGAGCCTTAGGTAATATCACGGCAGAACTACAGGCAGATCGTCTCATGACTTTACAAAACCGAGTTGCCTTAGACTTTGTTCTTGCAGACCGTGGTGGAGTATGCAAATTGATCGGGTCAAGTTGCTGTATTTTCATACTAAATGACGCTCCGACAGTATACCAAGCTATCTCTAAGTTACACATGATCCCTGAGTCGATTCATCAGGACGAAGGAGATTGGTCATTATTGGAGTGGTTTTGGGGACCACTGTCCAAACGGGGTTGGAAAATATTGACGTTCCTTGGAGTAGTTTTAGCCTTCATATTCTCTTGTTGCTTTTGTATGCACTGCGGCCCCGCCATCTGCGACCTCTGTGCTACTATGTGCAAAGAACAGAGAATATCAGAATGATGCTACAGCAACAGCTCAATGACCTTATGGCCATCAACATTGACTCAGATTAATATAAGCCTGAGTATCTTGCCTGAGTTCTGGCAAAAGGAGGGTCTGAGGAACTTCGATTTTCGATTATGATCGTATCAACCTGCCATTTTGTGCTCCGCCGCCATCTTGTGTTGCCCTCACTCAGGCAGCACGACGATCGAAGTCTTTTTCTGCTTTTTCTGCAGCTTTGTGTCAAATTTAACCTTCTGCCTCCATTTGCAAAGCTGCTGTTGAAGGAAAGGCTTCTTCGAGTCATCTGATACTTTGTTTTTAAACCTTTCCTATTGGTTCTATCCTGTTTTCCAACTTTCCTTATTGGCTCTTTCTTATGTGTTCTGGGTGTGTATTTGGTTAATGTATATTTTTCATGTGTGCTATAAAAGATTGTGCGCCACGGAGTGAAGTGGCAGTCTCCTGAGAACCTACCTTGTGTACTTCTGGGACAACTGTACTAGCTGCAGCTAATAAATCTGATCTTTTACGCCGACAGAGTGTCCTCGTGTCTCTGTGTAGCTAAGCAGGAGAACCCAGGAGATTAAGGCGTACCCTGCGCCACCAGGTCCAAAAGGTTCTGGTTCTTCAACCTTAGCCTAAGATTTCCCCGCTACATTACCCAACGTACTCTGAGATCTTCAACTCAACTTCTGATCCCTGTTCCTAAGGTCTCATTTGCCAGGATCGGTGGTCGCTCCTTACAGGTAATTGCCTCCCGTCTATGGAACGGCCTTCACTTGGACCTTAAACAGGTTCAGGATCTCCTTACCTTCAGGAAAAGGCTCAAGACATGGGTTTTCCAACTCTAATCCATTTTTTTTTCCGTTTACTGTCTTCTCGTTCCTCACACTATGACCGTTATGTGGTTCTTTGCTCAGCACCGGGACACTCTTGGGAGTAGCCGTGCATTTTATAAATACCTAACTAACATAACATAACATAACATAACTATAATGTCCTTGTAACCTTTGCATTTTCTTGGTAAAGAGAGTGTGCTAGAAAGAGTTGCATTGACAGGGATTTGGGCCTGCCTAGTGGGGACAATACTTGGGTTGGCCAGAGAAGGTTAAAGTGGGATTAATTGTTGACCTGGGTGGAGCTCATGGAGTTTCAATTCGCGAAATTCAGCTGAGTTGTCGAAAAATCTGTGAAATTCCGCAGAGGTCAGCAAGCTGGCGGACAAAGGTGTAATAAACACTTTTCTGAAGTCAGCCTCTTATAAAAGTGTTTGCTGAAAGAAGCAGTGCTCTGTTATTATGACACACATAAAACTGACTCCTGTGAAGGGATTCTCACAATTCCAGTTGCTCTTGGTACAAAAAAGCTTTTGTATTAATGTACTTTATTGATAATGAGGTGCTTCTGATTTACGTTGGTATTCGCTGACTCCATGTCTGGCAATACATTTTTGGTTGGTAAATGCACCACAATCTTTCTTTTGAAAGGTGCCCTCTTTCAGTGTCACCAATACCAATGCCTAATCCACTAAGTGCTGCATTTTATTCTTGTTTCAACTGTGTCCTTACAGTAAGTGTGATTAAGATCTTGTCACCTAATCCTACCATATTTAACATAAAACAAATTATTGATTGTGTCGCTGCCTCTTGGAAATTACATGTGCTTGTGCTGTTTGCAGCCCACACAAGGGACAAGATAGCTCAGTGGTTTGATGTCCATGTGTTATGATATGAATTACTGAATGTTCTTGACAGTGGCCTCACGGATACAATCCCCGTGGAGTCCACGAAGGTGACCTTCCACGGTTGTGGTGGGACGTTGGCAGCTGAGGTTGCTGCTCCACTTCATACGCCCTGTTCTAGCTAAGTAGGGAAGACTCTGTGTTGTCCCTTCACCTTTACAAAGCTTTGCTCCTGTCACTCACGGTTGAAGTGAGCCCATAGCGCCTTGTGTTCACAGGCTGCAAGAGATGGATCTGGATGACTGTCAGGAGAATGGTGAACCTTCTAGGGAAGAGAGGGCGACCTTCAACTAGTGTCTCTTGGAGAGGAGCCAGTGCCTGCCCATGAGCTGCAGAGACTGCCAGGAGTCAAGGGAGATGCAGATGCTTAGCTCAAGGACTTATGGTGCAAGGGGGACAATAAATGTGTGGTTTGCATGCCAAATAAGGTAATGCAGATGGATCAAAGAGTTCAGTGCACCATTGGGCCTGTAGTGTGCACGCTTTGAAACAATTTGTATTAAATATAAATATTGGCACGTGCACCTATCAGTAAGAGGACTATCCAGTTGATCACATGGCTTAGTGTGTTCTAAGATGGGGAGAGATCTATTTAAAGGGATACGGAGCACAGTATCAATGTTTAATTTGCAGACACATGTGGCATCACAGAAAGTAATCTGCGAAGAGCAGTTTAGTACCCTGCAGAGGCTAATGTTTAATGTGGGTTCTTCCAGCAGACACTGACATTATTATGGTATTTCACGGAAACACATTCAGGAGCAGCTCTGCCCCCAAGCCAAGGGAGGTAGTGGAGTAGCTGTACCTGGCCATGAGCGGCTTCTCCCGGGCTTAGCCTCCATTAATTACCTGGGAACTTCATTCACCTCAGGCCCCGGCTGCAAATCCCCTGGAACTGTGGTACCTCCATAGCCACAAAGGAAGGGCTACTCCACATGCTGCTCATGTAGGAAGTTGGAATTTAGGACTGCTACTTCGGAGCTCAGCAACCATGTCGATAGACATAGAGAAAGGATGAATTCACAAGCACCAAGGTTCCATTTGAGAGGAATGCAGATACTCGGGTATGCAGTTTTGCATTGCTTATGACACTGCATTAAAGTACAGCCAATTTGCTTTGGTAAACTCCTCCACGTGGCAGAGGGTGGAATCTTTGCTGAACTCCATTATCAAAGCAAAGTGTGGAATAACAAAACTCTGTAAACCCTGCTGGTGGAGTAGAGTTTGCCATCCACCAATAATCAATTGCTACCTTTGGTTGCAAGCATTATGGATTGCCAACATCCAGACCTCATGATTGTGCACTGTGGTGGCAATTAACTTGGGACACTTACTGGGGTACGAATGGAAAACCTAATGAAAGATACCTTTGCTCAGTCAATAGTACTTTTACCTCAGACTGCCTTGGTATTCTTCAACATATGCCAAAGGCAGAAATTGGAGTGCTCAAATAAATACTGTCCACAGATAGACAACACGATGAAATATGTCAATAAAACTGTTTCTGCAGTCCTCAAAGACCATAACATGGGCTCTATTTACAACAACAACTTGTGCTTTGACATGGATGGTTTCTATAGAAGCGATGGCGTTAATTTCATAGAGAAAGGCAACAGGGTGTTCCTCAACGACTTGAAACGCTGTATCCTGTTTCATGTGTAGTTATCATCTACACACACTAAGCAAAAAGGCTGTTTTGACGTTTGCCATTAGGTTGCAAATATGTAAAACGAAAGCAGGCATTCAGTAGACACCAGCACATTTTAAACTTAAACTATAAAAGGCTGTCAGTGCATCTGACTGGGGCATCAGTGCCTGAATGTGTCTATGAGTGTATGTATGTGTCTCTGAGTGGGTGAGTTACTGGGTGCATGAGTGTCTGTGAGGATCTGTGAATGGGTGCCTAAGTGTGTGAGAGGGTCTGTGAGTTGGTATGTGAGAGCCTCAGTGGGTCTGTGAGTAGATATGTGAGCGGGTGTGTGAGTGTCCGAGTAGGTCTGTGAGTGGGTGCTTGAGTGTATGAGTGGGTCTGTGAATGGGTGCATGAGTGACTGATTGGGTCTCTCAGTGGGTGTTTCAGTGTCTGAATGGGTCTATAAGTGGGTTCATGAGTGTCTGAGTTTGTGAGTGGGTGCATACATATCTGTGTGGCTTTGTGAGTGGGAGAGTGTGTCTCTCATTGGAGTTGTCAGTGTGTACATGAGTGTCTCAGTGAGTCTGCATGTGGGTATGTGATTGCCTCAGTGGGTCTGTAAGTGGGTGCTTGAGTGCATGATTGGATCTGTGAATGGGTGTATGAATGATTGGGTCTCTCAGTGGGTACATGAGTGTCTGAATGGTTGTATGAGGGAATGCATGAGTTGCTGAGTGGATGAGTGAGTGTATGCATGAGTGTCTGAGTGGGTCTGTGAGTGGGTGTACATCTGAGTAGATCTGTGAGTGGCTGCATGTCTGTCAGAGTAGATCTCTTAGTAAGTGAGTGAGTATCTGAGTGGATTTTTGAGTAGGTGTATGAGTGAGTCTGTGAGTAGGTACATCAGTGTCTGAGTGAGTTAATCAGTGGGAGTGTCTGTGTGGGTTTGTGAGTGGGTATGTTAGTTTCTGAGTAACTCTTTGAGTGAGTGAGTGAGTATCTGAGTGGGTCTGTAAGTGGGTGTGTGTCTTAGTAGGTATGTGTGTAGGTGTTTGTGTGTATGAGAGTATCAATGTGTGGGTGTATAAGTGTTTGAGTGGGTCTGTGAGTATGTGCATGAGTGTCTGAGTAGATCTCCGAGTGGGTTTGTGAGCATCTGAGTTGGTCTGTCAGAGGATGCATGAGTCTCTGACTGGATGAGTGAGTGGGTGCATGAGTGTCTGGGTCTGTGAGTGGGAGTGTAGATGTCTGAGTGGATCTGTGATTAGCTGCCTGAGTGTCAGAGTGTATCTCAGAGTAAGTTCATCAGTTTCTGAGTGGGTGAGTGAGTCGGTGCATGAGTGTCTCAGTGGGTCTGTGAATGGGTGTATCAGTGTCTCAGTGGGACTGTGATTGGGTGTTCCAGTACCTGTGTGGGTCTCTGAGTGGGTATGTAAAAGTCTGAGTGGTTCTGTGAGTGGGTGCATGAGTGCCTGAGTGGATCTATGAGTGGGTGTGTGAGTATCTCAGTGGGTATGCAAGAAGGTGCTTGTATCTAAGTGAGTCTACAAGTGTGTGCGAGTATCTGAGTGGGTCTATGAGTGTGTGTGTATGAGTCTCTCAGTGGGTCTGTGAGTGGATGTGTCAGTGTCTGAATGGATGTGTGAGTGTGTGTGGGGGTCAGTGAGTGGGTGTGTGAGTGTCTGAGTGGGTCTGTGAGTGGGTGCATGAGAGTCTCAGTGGATCAGTGAGTGGGTGTGTGTGAGTGTCTGACTGGGTCTGTGAGTGGGTACATAAGTGTCTCAGTGGATCTGTGAGTGGGTGTGTGAGTGAGTGGGTCTATAAGTGGGTATGTCAATGTCTGGATGGGTCTGTGAGTGAGCGCATGAGTGTCTTATTCAGTCTGTGAGTGAGTGCATAAGTGTCTCAGTGTGTCTGTGGGTGTGTGAGTATCTGAGTGGGTATGGGAGTCGATGCAATAGTGTCTGAGTAGGCCTGTGAGTGAGTGTGTAAGAGTATAAGCGGGTCTGTGAGTAGGTGGGTCTCTGAGTGTCTGAGTGGGTCTGTGAGTGAGTGTCTGAGTGTCTGAGTAGGTATATGAATGAGTGCATGAGTGTCCGAGTGGGTCTGTGAGTGGGTGCATGAGTCTCTGACTAAATCTGTTAATTGGTGCATAAGTGTCAGGGTGGTTCTGTGGTGGGTGCATGATTCTCTGAGTGGGTGTTTGAGTAGGTGGGTTACTTTCTGTTGGCTCTCTGGTTTTTGGGTGTGTGAGTCTGAGTGGGTGTGTGAGTGAGTGAGAATATGAGTCTGTGAGTGTGTCTGTGTGTAAGTGCATGAGTCTCTGAGTGGGTCTGTGAGTGAGTGCATGAGTCTCTGAGTGGGTCTGTGAGTGCATGAGTCTCTGAGTTGGTCTGAGAGTGGGTGCATGAGTCTGAGTCGGTACATGTTTTTGAGTGGGTCTGTGAGTGAGTACATGAGTCTCTTAGTGGGTCTGTGTTTGCATCTCTTAGTGAGTCTGTGAGTGAGTGCATGAGTCTAAGTGAGTCTCTGAGTGGGTGTGTGAGTGTCTAAGTAGATCTGTGTGTAACTGCATGTGTTTCAAAGTGTGTGTGTGAGTGGGTGCATGAGTTTCTCAGTGGGTCTATGAGTGAGTGCATGAGTCTCTAAGTGGGTCTGTGAATGCATGAGTCTCTGAGTGGGTCTGTGAGAGGGTGCATCAGTCTTTGACTGGATTTCTGAGTGGGTGCTGGTGTATCAAGGTAGCTCTGTGAGTGGGTACATGATTCCCCGAATGGGTCTGTGAGCGGATGTGCATGTTTCTATGTGCTCTTTGCCATGCCCTCTTCTGCTCTGTTTTGCCTTTTCTGCTTCTTTTTCTACCCTCTCTTTTGCCTTTTCTGCTTCTTTTTCTCTCCTCTGTTTTTACCTTTTCTGCTTGTGTTTCTGCCCTATTTTTTGCCTTAATTAAATGAAGGAGGAGTCCGTGTAGCCCCCCTCTGTGGGCTGATTTTGGCCCCAGTGACCCACTCCCCCAGTGCCTGGCTTTAATATGTTTGATGCCAAAAGAGGAGGGGGTCACGTGGCCCCCTCCACAGGCCAATTTTAGTATTGAGGACCCCAGTCTCTGGGGCTGTGCCTTCATTGAATAGGGGAGGGGGCCACGTAACCCTCCTCATTGGGCTGATTTTGGCCATGGGGAACCCATCCCCTGGAGCCTGGCCATGCTTCCTTGGGTGCCATTTTGTAAAAGCCCCCTTCCCAGAAATTTAGTGCCCCAGGGGCCCCATCTCCCGGGGCCAGATCTATTTTTGAAATGGTGTGTGCACATGGCTCCTCACACTGACACATTTCTGGCCCCGGGGACTCCATGCCCAGGGTCCAATTTATTATTGATAGGAGAGGTGTGCAGTCTTACTCCCTGAACCATTTTCAGCCCCGGGGACCCCATCCCCTAGGGCCTAATGTATTTGTTAAAAGGAGGGGGGCGGCTGCCTTAAAAAGGCCCTGGGAAACCCATCCCAGGAAACTACCTCAGAGGCCCAGTACTGCCCAAACTATCACGGGTAGGGTAACGTGTTTGCTCCTGTCTGGCAGGAGCATTTTTAACTCTCCCACAAGACGGGAGAAAAAACTAAGTTTGCTACAAGCTGGTGGGAGATTTGGCCACACAGTCCACCTACCCTCTATAAAGTAATTTGGCCCCGGAGGATGGTATCTCTTGGTCCTACTAAGGCTCGGGAGGGGGCCTCATGCCCCTTCTCTCACTTATAATTTAATGTGGGTCTCCCTTCCCTTTGCTATTATATTTGGCCTTGGGAAAGGGTCTCCCTGGGGCCTAATAAGTCTCAGGGAGGTAGGCTGTACAGCCTGCTTTATTGTTTTTATTGTATTTGGCCATGAGGTTGGGGTCCCTGGGGTCTATTAAGGCTCAGGTGATGGGTTCCTAGGGCCAAAAAAGGCTCCGATAAGGGCCCCCTCCTCTTTTTTATTCACTTTGGCCCCTGTTGATGAGGGTGCCTTAAGAAGGTTCAGAGAGGGAGTAGCAAAGCTCCTGCCCTTTTTTACTGTATTTGGCCCTGGGTTCCATTATGGCTCGGGAGAGGAACTGCACGCCCTCCTCCCCCTAGATTTGAGCAACAGGGTTGGGTCTCCAGGGCCCAAGAAGGCTCAAGGATGAGACTGTGTGCTCCCCTGTGATGTTATATTGTATTTGGCTTTGGGGGATGAGTTCTTGGGGCCTTTGAAGGCCTGGGGGGTAGCACAGCCCACTCCCCTTTTTATTGCAACTGGCCCCTAAGGAGTTGGGTTCCTGGGGCTACTTAAAGCTCAGGGAGTGGGCTGCATGCCCCCTCTACCTAATATGTATGCTTTGGCCCCAGGGGATGGTGTTCCAGGACCCAAAGGCAAACCCTAAATGGCACATGCTAAAGGCTGTGCACAGCCTGGAATTAGAAGCTTCTTGGGGGTTTGGCTACAGGTCCTGGTGGCAACCCAAGCCTGATAGTAAATTCCCTGCTCTTCATGGTCAAAGACAGCACGCAGCATGGGGTCGGCTGTCTATGGGGGGTTGCCGCTGCCAGAATTTGTGGCCAAATCCCCTACCACACATTGACAAATGCCATGTGTGATGGCGGATTGGTTTTATGTATGGTAATAAAATATTATTTTACGTTAACAAAAACATAGAAATCACTTAAGAAACAAAGGTTAAAGTAACCTTATAGTTAGGTATGCTTAAAAGATTTGTTTTTGTATGAAAATATTTAAGAAATTCACTGAAAGAAACAAAGTTTAGAGTGACATTACAGTTAGGTGAATATGTCAGTATCAACTTTAATGCTTTGAACTTAAAAAAGTTCAGAAATACACCAGTTATAGTCAGCAGTGCTAACTATAACTTTCTCATCCCATGCACTGCTTATGAACTCACATATTATATAACGCATTACTTGTTTTATGACATCATTGATGAAGTAAATGATTGCATCATCCAATGAGTGTGTTAGTTTATTTTTCTAGTTTACATAGTGGTGGGTAACTACCATATTACTTTTCTACCTAATTTTGTACAGCCTGTGTTCAGCTAATGGGTGTATGTGTTCATAGGTGTGTTGAAGTATTGAACATGTTATAAATCTTTGTATTGAATAGCAACTCTTTGTGAAGGTAACAGCATTTTCCTCTTACATTTTTTTCGTTTACAGAAAAAGTTTCCAACAGGGTAAAGATTCCACGCACTACATCCTAATTATTTTAAGCAGACTTGAGTTGTTAGAGAAAAGTGTCTCAGCATGACAATTTCTACATAACATAGAAGACTGTGAGCACCATGTAGTAATCTCTGTACATGTGTTTGTTTTGCTTCAAAAGATGGGCTATCTCTAAACTTTTACCAGAGCATGCAAGGCTGCAAGGAGTATGGTCTTTAGAACCGTGAGAATGTATTTTAAGTGAATAGTGTCTCTTTGGACATGTTTGAATAGAGTGTACACTGTTCTTAGTAGATACTTTTTGATACTCGTTGGTGTATTTGTTATATGAGAGTTTCACTGTCTTCAAACAGGATGGTACAGAGTAAACTGTCTCCATAGTGTGAACACTGTTCACAGTACCCAGGTTTCTGATGATAGGCACTTTATTTCTCACTGTAGGTTCAGTGACTGTGAGGGGTTTTGATACAGTTAAAGACTGTCCATGGTATGGAATTCGCTATGTAACAGCGCCTCAGTATCTAGAGGAACTTGAGTTTCTCTGAACTGTTGTATACAGATTGAACACCATGTGCAGTAGGGGTTACCCTTTTATCTGTGGTTGTTAGTCAACATAAACTCGGCTACCCCTGAAGTCTATGGTATAGGAGCAATGTTGCACATAACAGAAGCTTGCTTCGCCTATAGGGTTTGTTTGTATTATAGTATAATTGATGCTTTATATTATTCTGTGATATTTTGCATGTAATTTCATAGCTCTAATGCCATACACATTTTAGCGCAATGTGTACAAAAGAAGCTTGTATGATGTCATCAGTGTTGTTATCAATTATGTCATTAGAGATATCATGAGTGATGTCATAAATGATGTCATAGAACATGTCATGAATGATGCAATATGTGAGGTCATAAGCAGTGCATGGTGGGGGCACAAGTTATAGTTTGCTATGCCTAACTATAACATTACCTTAACCTTTGTTTTTTTAGTGAATACAATAGATAGATAGATAGATAGATAGATAGATAGATAGATAGATAGATAGATAGATAGATAGATAGATAGATAGATAGATAGATAGATAGATAGATAGATAGATAGATAGATAGATAGATAGATAGATAGATAGATAGATAGATAGATAGATAGATAGATAGATAGATAGATAGATAGATAGATAGATAGATAGATAGATAGATAGATAGATAGATAGATTTCTCAAAGGTCCTTGTCCCAGAAAGAATGGGTGCACACTGCTGGATACTCTATTCGCAGTTCTGCATTCTAGCATGAAACACCAACAAATACATCTTTTGTCCCAAGTGGTCTTTTTCAGCAGTATCATGGCTGTCTATGATATACACATATTAGCTCTACAAAATGGCTGTTGCTGCATGGCCAGCAACCAATGAAGCATAGAGCACAAAGACAAAAAGGCAGCCCATGATACACACACACTAAACCTTCATTGAGATCTCATTAGAAATCTTAGTTCTATGACGTTTTTATGGCATTGGTTTGATATTTCCATCTCTAGTTACACATATTTATTTTTAGCACATTTTTATCCATATTTATCTATATGTAATGTGTTGCTTATGAAATAATGAAGATGTAGCTAGTACATTTCTACAAGTATATAACCAATTGATCTATATTAATACTTGGATACCCGGGGGCATATTACTGACAGGACACACTTTCCCTGTTTGGTGCATGGCCCGCGTTACAAAAGGTATCCTGGGGTTTTGGCAGGGGAACATGGCGGCCGCTAGCTAAACTGCCACGTGCTCCCAGGAGGAAAGTGTCTCTTTCCATGCTGTGGTCTGTTACCCCCCTCTCCCTCCCCAAAACTTACCTGGATACCACGTCCTGCCCTCCATGTTCGATGTGCCTGCTCCTGCGGCCCCAGCACATCTTCATCCAAAGTCAGTAGCAAGGTTGGGGAAATCACATGCTGGGAAGCAGCTGCGAGGGAGCTGCAGTGGTGCCAGGCAGCCAGGGTGCAGACCCGGGTCATTAGCGCCAGAGAGAGCACAAGCCGACAGGAAGGGCAGGAAAACTTTCCACAGGCTGCAGCAGTGTTCTTGGAGGCACTTGGCAGTCTGCAGCTCCAGCAAAAGAACTGGAGGAGTATTTTGCACACAGCAATAGAAGTCCAGTGGGCGCAATGCCCCGCACCTACAGAGAGGAGCAGCTGGCCCTCAGAGAAGGCAATTAAGCTCAATGGTAAGGTCTCAAGGTACTCTCTGCGCAATAGAGCAGTAAAGGCAGTATCAAGAGTAAGTCCTGGGCTTGAATGTCCCTCAGTCTATGTTGCCCCTGGTGCTAAGGAGTTTGGGAGGGGGCAGAATTATTTTACCCAGTAAGACAGCGGAAATTGAGTTTATTTGGCAATACCTGGGATACTGGGAAAGTCTGCAAAACTGACAGGGAAGAGCCCGCGTGGAAGGAGTAAAAGTGTCCAGCCCCTCCAGATTAAGGTGACCCCTTCCCTTGAATCCTTTTATAAGGTTCTGACTCTACCAAACTCACAAAACAAAGAGAGAGAAGTGGAAGGGGGGTAACCCAGAGGACAGCGAACATGAATGTTGCCTGTAAAGTGCCTGTGACTGGCGAGGACACCCCTAAAAACAAAAACATGATCACTGAAGTGGCTGTGGCTCCCGGGAAGACCTAAGAAGCACAGTCCAGATCTCTAGGCATAATAGGTTTGAGGCACTCGCAGCACCAAATGAGTTAAGATTAGAGGCAGGGGATCGCCAAGAGGCGACCGAGGGTGGGGAGACAAGCATGGAGCAACCGGACAAGCCATTGGATTCTATCCTCTTAGTATTAAAGGAGGAGATGAAGAACAGGTTCAAGATATCTGAGTCCAATCAGGCAGACATCCAAGCCTCCTCTGCTGCCCTCGCTCTATAGCTAAAAGAAGTAGCTGCTCGGACCGGAGCATTAGAAGAGGAGGTAGGTCTTATGAGACAAGATATCACAAACACCCCTCCAAGATAAGTCTTCAGGGTGGGGAGCAGTGGAGAAAAGGAAAAAACTACATCCTCGATGTCATCTAGTAAAATCTGGTTAGCCGCTCGGCCAAGGATAATGTATTTAAACAAGGGGCTCGTATTCTCAGAAGATGATGGGGAATAGCAGAGAGCTATCAGTTTTAACGTGGAATGTAAATGACCGCAGAACTAAAAGTTAGCAGAGACTGGCAATGAGATGTTTAGAAGACAGCTTGGCCCACATCATTATATTACAAGAGACCCATTTAATGGCCAGTGAGAGCAGAGCCATCTTCTCTAAATTTAGATGGATAGAAACTTATGTTGTTTCATTTCAGACAGTGCATTGTAAGAGGGTTGCTAGCTTGACAAGGAGGGGAGGTAGGTCGAGGTGATGTCTTCAAAAACTGACGGCTCTGGTAGGTGGTTCCTGGCAACCCTGAGATGTGATGACTCTGAGTTTATGTGTGTTGGTTTTCATGGGATGAACCTCGACCACCCCCAATATATAAGAAATCTTGAGTGGAACTCACTGGAGGTCACAATCCCGCTAATTATAGGGGGAGATTTTAATACCCTCCTGGACCCTCTTTTAGATAGATCTACCAGGAAGTACTATGGCCACGCACTTGGGCGAGACAAGCCCTTTAAAATATGTCGCAGGACATACGCTTAGTAGATACATGGCGATAGTTAAAGAAATAGCAACAAGTATGGCACCTTCTCCTTACTGGACTATATTTTTGTGGATAAAGATATAGCCGGGAAAATAAAATAAGACAATCTGCTGCCAGGGCATATCTTAGATCATGCAGCATTCAGCATGATGTTTAAGTGTTTTGGAGGTCAAAGTAATGCAAAGTAGACATTAAAAAGGGCAATCCTCCTGGATACGGGGGGGTAGTGGAAACTCTGAAAAAAGCTAGTGCTGATTTCTTTTTAGACAATGCTGGATCTGCCCCATTGGATATAATCTGGGATACTGTTAAAGCTTACATTAGAGTGGTGTTGAAAAGATTGGCATATGGTAAAAATTGGGCTGAAAGAGTTGAACTTAGAAGATTGGAGGAAAGAGTGAGGACATTGGAAGCCGAGATGAAGCAGCAAAATGCAAATTCCAATAGTGACAGGGAGGGACTATCAAGCCAGCTGGATGAGGCTAGGTTAATTTATAAGATCAAATTGGAAGCAAAGTGAAGAGAGCATTGGCAAATGTGATATATGAAACAATTTGAATATGGGGAGAAAGCCGGGGCGCTGCTAGCATGGAAGTCTAGGGTTGAGAGGGCTGGGAACTTCATTAAGGAATTGGTTCTCAATTCGCAGGGAGATGTTACGAACAAGCTTGTGGAAATGGAAATGCATGGCCTCTTGGTATCCCTGTTTACTGAGTTGTACATGATAGAGGTCCATCCTGACCTGGAGAGGCTTAGAGCGTGTCTAGAAAGTGTAGGGTTTAAAGGGCTCACAAGGAAAGGTAGGAAATGCTTGGACGCCCCAATAAGCGAGGGGTAAATTAGGACGCACTTCCTACGAACAAAGAACAGAAAGGCTGCCGGTCCCAATGCAATACCTTCCGAGCTCTATAACATCCTAATGAGAGAAACCATTTCAGATTGGGAACTATTATTATTTCAATTTACTTGCTGGGGACGGATCCCAAATTCATGGAAAGATGCAACAATTATATTGGTTTTAAAACCATCCAAGGACCCTCGAAAGGCAGATTCCTACTGTCGAATCTCCTTGTTAAACGCAGACTATAAAATCTTTACTAGTATTTTGGCAGGGAGATTGGCCAAGCTACCCTCCCAGTTGTTGCATCCGGATCAGAAAGGATTTTTGCCAGAGGCAAATTCAAGAACTTATGCAGCTACTAATAGGAACTATCAATCTCACCACCGCTCGTTCGATTGCAATGGCCATGGTCACAATTGATGCTGCTAAGGCATTTGATCAATTATGTTGGGCTTACCTATGCATGGTCCTGGATTTAATGGGATTCAGTCCAGATTGTATCTCCATACTTCGGATTCTGTATGAACACTCACCAGCTAGAGTTCTCTTCAACGGCTCTTTGATCAGGAGTTTTACAATTCAAAGGGGTCCCCTTGTCCCCTCTCTTGTTTAACATTTATATTGAGCCATTGGCACAACTGCTGAGGTGGAAGTGAAGAAATGCAAAACAAGGTCTCACTAGGGATAGATTGGCTTGGCTTTGCTAATGTTTTTTACCAATGCTGTACAGCATCCATAATGGTCTCCTTCATAGCTAGAGAGAAAAAAAGTAAATATAATACAGACACTCTGGCTGCGTCATTTTGTAGCCGAGTGCATATATCACCACATACGCATGCACATACAAAATTATGCAGACAACTTTTTAACTTGGACCAGTAAATACAAAAATAGTGCAAAAGCATGTTTTTTCAACAAAAGGGTGGAGAAGCAACACAGAGGAAGCCGGAAACAACATGGAGGGTGCAGGTGAGAGGAAACAATACAGAGACTGCCGGTGGGGTAGCAACAATAATGGCAGGGGTGAAAGCAACAGAGAGTGGGGAAGCAAAATGGAAGTGGGGATGAGCACACAGGTGAAAGAAAATATTTTGGAGATGGTGGGCAACAAGCATAAGAGTGACAAAGAACAACATGGGGTAGAGGCACGCATGTGCATGAGAGTACATCATGAGCATGGGTGTGGGTAGAGAAGCACACAAAGGACTTGCATAACATATTCACTATCATGTAGTACTTAAGCACAACAAATCCAGGTAGTTCTCTAAAAGTGAGCAGTGGAAGTACCCAAATAAAGGAACTATGCTCCAGGGTAGGGACAGAAACAAGATGGCATGGCAAGCCATCAAATAAGAAGCAAGTGAATAAGAGTGACAGTAATGCCAACCAATGATAAGCAATGGTGAGCTTCAAGCGCACTGTGTGATTGCAATAGGTATTTTGTTATCAGACAGCCATACTATCGGGTAGTCTTACCACAAAAATACGACAAGGTCTATTCCTCGTCTAAAAGCTTTCATAGTGATTTTGCCAAACACAGTCTCTTAATAGGTGATGGAGCAAGACATACAAGTGAAACATATGTTATAGCAGAACGTGCAAGCTGGGTAACGTTCAATCAAAGAAAAAAGTGAATTGTAAACAGAATAAACTTCTTATCTTGTCTGTATGTGATGTAATTGTTTAATTATAATTGTGGATGACTTGAGGAAAACAAGAAATATGTCCTACAATGCGTTTTAAGATTGAAGGCCTTATTAAAAATGTCTACTTCTCCTTACATTTTCAGGTAAATACCCTGTTCCACAACCGCAAACGATGCTGTAATTTTGGGGGCATTCCAGTACTGAACTAGTGAAAGCTCTTCAAGTTCTAATGCCAGGCTATATTTGGTCCAGGTTTTTCCCTAAACCATGCCAGAACTTAATTTTGGAGTGTCTAACAAGGGTCTTCCTCAAAGGATATTAGAATATTGGTAATGATAATATTACATTTATCGTGATTTGAACCCTGAGTTATTCATTTGCTTTCATCAGTTTAGTCCTTTCAAATTACATAAGGGTTTCAGAGTTATCTTTGGCATGGGTTGCAAGAATGAAACCAAAGCATTCAGTGACTTGTTCAGTGTCTTACTAGCTTTCAGACGTCCAGTATTTTGCTGAGCTGGATATAGAACGGACAAGGAAGTATGGACCATTGCTGATTGCGATAAAGTAATAGGATTTTTGGGCCATACCGAAGATGCGTGAAAAGAGTCGTTGTCCTGGATGCTGACTCTCCTAGTGATTTTGTTCTATTTGTAATCTGTAATGTTGACTATCGAGTAATATCTATTTAGTTTATGCAATTTGTCCTGAAATTCTTGTTTGCTATTAGCCTTAAAACCCGTAAGCATGTCTTTACTTTGATTGTACTCCAAGATTGGCAGATATTTACAGGTTTGTGCACCAATGGCGTTTCAAACTTAGATGTGGGTTTATTTTGAGGACTAGCTCCTCCATTGGGACTGATTACTGCTACTGTTGTTGTTGGTGCAGACTTCATCTCTGGCTAAGAAGTGGGCTTGAGGAAATGGCTGCTGGTCGAACTGCAGAATCTGATTCTTGATGGACTTTGTGCCCGGCTTCAGACCCAGATTCTGATTTTGTTATGATGTAATCAATGCATAAATACTGTCTACTTAACAAAGGAATTGTAATTAACATTCTAAATAGTCTATTTTAGAACTCTGAAAAGTTATTTTTGTATTTCCGTAATGAATATTGGTGTTTTGTTGGGTCTGATTACTTTGATGTTAGTTTAGTATTTCCTTTTGGTGATAAACGAACTTTAGTGAAATTACATATTTTAATTCTTGCCCTTTTTCATCATGACCTTAAAAAGGTGATGGTGTTGCAAAACATGTGTTGGCTGTGTTTTTGTTTGTTCATTTCATGATTTATGTACAAGATTGTTTCTTTCTAAATAAAATTAATACATGTAATGGTACTCAAAGAATAATGATAAATGTGATTTAAATAGTTCTCACATGTTGATGATTACACAAACATTGGTTTCCTATTAATGCAATTGGTATATTGTAACTATACAAAATACATTTTGAGAACGTGGAGCTGCATTTTTGAATTTTCGCACTGAATGTGTCAAGGGCCTTGAGTTAAGGGCAGAGGTCATCATATCCAGGGCTCCTGTCCTCTCCCTCTTCCTTTCCCTTTCAGTTTCCAGTCTCCTTCTCCTTCATTGACTTCTCTCAAGGATTGTTAGAACTGTCTGCAGGTGCTTGACATTGGCCAGGGTAAATTTGCTACATCAGCTGTGTAACAGGGTTCTGGTGGATAGAAATGGGAGTGAACAGCATGGCACCTGTGGAGTCCGTATATGCTATCCAATATTCTAATATTTTAGAAATACCCTGAATACTATAGCAGCACTCTTTTCACTGCTCCTTCAAATACCCTTATGAATTCCCTCCTGCTATCTCTGATTATACATCTATACCCAGTAATCTGGAAGATAATTCCAATTATTTACCTTTCTGTGAGGATTTTTAGGCTTCCCTATACCTCTATTACATATAAACACGATGTAAGCACTTTCAAGGCATAAGCACATAGTAAACGTCATGCAAAATACCAGCAGAAAGTATTTCTGATAGGTTGAATGAGGGTGGTCAGTGTAATAAAGCAAGGAGCGTCACTGCTAGGAAAAATGTCTTGCTTCATTCTTATTAACAGGTCCACTGGAATTATACGAGTGCGTGGCGATTTTCGCATAATTATAGATTTGCCACATGATTCATCATCTGTTGTTTAATCAACAGATTTTAACACAAATAATTGTTTCTAGCACAAACGGTTCAAAAGTTGCTAAAAACGCAGGGACATGTGTTGCCGCAGGATGGAGGCCCTTTGCAAAGCTTGACTGGTTAGCTTTCTGTTGCTTATTGCTTTATTTGGGTGCTAAACTGGTACTAAGGAGGTATGCCCAATGCCCAGATACTGGTAACAAGAGTAAAACGTACTAAATAACGAATTAATACTATCAAAAATGTGCCTCATTACGCTGCATGATTTTACGTTTTCTTGACACATAATTCACTCAATCCTGCCACATAATTTGGGCCTCCCCTGCCGCATAATTCCAGTGTCCCTGCCTATTACTAGATCACTGGTGCTAATGGGATGCATAGGCTAAGTCAACCCAGCAGCTTCTGAAGCATCAGAGGCCCTTTCTCCCAATTTTCTGCTGACTGCTGCAGTTTCAATTCTTTGTTTGATATTTCAGGCCACCAATTGCAACGTATCTCATGTCGTCATTCATCGGCCCAGCTTCTCCTAGAAGTAGGACGGAGCTGCGACGAAAGACCATTTTGTGATGCCGCGCACTCTACGAAATTCGTTGTATTTATTTAATTGTTTACTTACCTCCAATTATCCATATTCCGGTGCTTAGTTCCCCCCACCCTGCCCCTCCCCCGCCCCGCCTTTCTGCCCCACGGAACTCCCTCTACGGACCACGGGTGCCACACACCAAAGTCTGCACATGGTAAAACAGGAAACTCCTCAGCACAGAAGGAAAGCAGGGGACTCAGAACCTTGACACCAAACTTCACTATGCTGAGGGCACACCTGTAGAAGTGTGCACGCTTCAAAGCACAAGCACCTCCATCACCAGAAAACAGTATGATCCCTAACCAGACAGGATATAGAGGCCATACAGGCTTGTTCTGACCAGGGCCGTTTCTACCATTAGGCAAGACTAGGCGGCTGCCGAAGGTGGCAAAAAGGGGGACATTTTTTTTATTTGAAATCAAACAGCGAAAAAATTGAGCAAATTTTGAGAAAAAGGGAGGGGCGGCATTATTCAATTCTCGCCTAGAAATGGCCTATTAACATATCAGCTCTTAGCTCTGCTTTCCACTATTCTGATTCCTACTATTGTTTCCACATTTGTGTATCTTCATTCATCAAAGTACTAACAAGCATAGGCAAAGTCAATAGGTATCACTATGGGAGATATTGGCTTTGGCAATGATTTTTTTTGCCATGCTGCACATGGCAAAACATAGTTTTAAACATAAAAATTCCATGACCCAACCAGTACTAAAGCACTTTTTCAAATAAAAAAAAAAAATGGTGGAATGGGTAGTGAATGAGACATCACAGAGGGAGATGCGGTGGGAAAGAAGGATGCAGGTGAGGTGAGAGAATGTGAGGAAACACAGGACAATAGAGGGTTGGGTCGGAATGGCTTGGGAAGCAGACGGATAATAAAGAGCAGGCAGGAGGGGCTGGGGAAAAAACAAACAATGGGTGGGTGGGGCCGGAGGAAGAAAAGCAATGGAGTGCATGCGGATTCATACAGTGCAGACAACAACGTGCACAATGAATACATGCAACTCGTATAAAAAATGTTTTCGTTTGCAGCACACCATAGGACAGTACAATTGCACCAAATCATATACAAATCAGGATTATAAATCACAGCTTCGAATGAGGTACTCTGCCCATGATAGTTAATGGAGAGCACACTGCAGAAAATGTGCAATGTTGAAAAAACTGACAAAAAATAAATGTGCACCATTTGTGTTGCTTATGTATTGCCAGACTGAACAAACACTATTTGGACCATGGCATAGATACATAGCAAAACGTTTTTGACATTCCCGTTTATTTACTAATAAGCGTACAAAGCGAATTTACTACTCGTTCAAACATGAAATATGGGACTATGTTTGAGGCAAAATCGGTTTGCTCGATTTATTATAAAACAAGTGGCAAAACGGTGCAAAATAAGTGTAGTTTTTTTTAAACGAATACTCATAACTACTACACTACCAATAAACAACAGATGTGTTACAATTGTCTTCACATTTTCTACGTCTATTTTTGCCACGATGAAAAATATGTCTGTATTTTGGAAAGGAGCACCACATATTTTCCCCACTCCGCATTACACAAGCAGGTTAAATGGTGCAAACACCATCAATCTGCTTTTCACCAATGCAGAGTTTCTGTACTGTAATCCCAGATGCTGTCTTGCAAAAAAATAATGCAGCATGCATTATAGTGGGATGCTGCATATCTCCACAAAGTACCTTCCCATAATAAATTGTCAGGATTAATCAAAGCCCGTTTCATCTTCTCCTGTTTTCAATAGCTGTGTCCCTGCAAAACACACTGTCAGCCCTGTTGATTCAGTTTCTGGGGCCTATTAAAGTCAGGTGCAAAAGGTTATTGGATCAGTAAATTGACCAATCAAGGTTGAACAACTTCAAACGATCCTGCATATTGACAAAATGAGAAAAGTAATAACTTGTTCTCTGCTTTCCCTTCGCATCCAAATTGGAATATAGTCTGACTTTGGGAAAATGTTACAGTCGTTACAGGTTATTTTCAGTCAAAAATCCCAAAAAACCCTGGCCGTATTTGTTTCCAGTATGATAAGTGTCTTCTTATATATGGTGCTTCCCCATGAGCAGAATTAAAAATCATAGACCTCAACTTAATGTTGAAATCGCCTGCCACTAACAGGAAGGACTCCTGAGTGAAACGTGCGGATTTTTTGGTTTTAATTGCTTTCGACCACGCAATGATATCAGAGAAATCTGTGCTGTTGAATTAATCGCTATGCATGTTTTTAAAAAGGATAATTTGCAAACGATAGCTTGACAGCTTGTATGTTGGCCATTTCTCTGGGCAAATCCAGGATATGACGTTTCTAAAATAGGGATCTCCAGATAATTACCCCTCCTCACGCTCCTCCCCTGGAAGACAGAGGGCATAACACAGGCTCCTGCAGCCTATGTGCCACAGTGGTGGATGTGGTGGTGGTGGGGGGGGGGGGGGGGGGGGGAGGCACCCTTCAGGGGGCCCAATGCCATCAGAGGAGCCTCATTCCGCCCCAGACCAATTCATATTTTTGAAATATGGGAGAATCAGGAGCCACTCTTCATATTCGGCAGGGGGTGGCATTTTTATGTTGCACAACTAGCAAGTGCGAAACAACCATCCATATGAGGTGGGTTAATGGCCCGTGATGTCAAGATCCATGATAAAATGTCACCACTCTTGATTTTTCAAGAGTGCGCAATACTGGCTACGTTCCAGGTAATTAGTCTCATAGAATATGCAGGTGATCATGAACAATAAATTGGGTTTCTGGTTGGCTAGGGTATGTACCTAAGGTACACACCCAAGATAACACCTGCTCACCCCCTTGGTAGCTTGGCCGAGCAGTCAAGCTTGTCCCAGAGGCAATGTGTAAAGGGTTTCCACAAAACACACACACACAGTAGTGAAACACTAGGCACAACACAAAAAGAGACTCCACACAAGCTTATAAAAAAATACCCTTTGTATTGTTCATAAAACATATTAGACCACAATCACATAAATCACAGTGCCACTTGGCACTTGTCTTGAGGTCACATAGATCATAAATCACTTTGCCAACTAGGGAATTGTCATAACATTACAAGTTAGTGCAATCCAGTAATTCCCTATGAGTTGCGCACTTCATAAAAAAATTACCACTGGGCATCTAAAGGCTACTTTCTGAAATTCTAATCTGTATCCTGATACTGTAAGGCATAAGCAAAACATAACACATCAGGCAGGAATATAAAGCAGTTAGAATGGGTGTTAGACTTGGGGGTCTCTAGTTGGCACAGGTATGCACTTGTGACAAATAGTGACCCTCCCCTCTAGTCAGGGTAAGGGGGTACACTCCTAAAATAACCCCTGCTCACCCCCTTGGTAGCTTGGCACGAGCAGACAGGCTTATCTCGGAGGCAGTGTGTAAAGCATTTGTGAACACATACAGTAATCAAGTGACAACACTACAGATGGACACCACACAGGTTTTATATAAAAAATAAGTATTCTTTATATAGATTTACCACAAGACCATTAAACGACAAAAACACACAATACTGTTACTTTAGATGGTAGAATTTTGCTTAGTTCTCTTAAGCTTTTAAATGCGACACTTTAAGTCAATGTACCTTTTAGATACGACACGCAGGGCAACGAAATTGTTGCAACGATGTTGATGCGATGAAGTTTTTGGTGCAAAGAAATAAAGACGTGAAGATCTTCCAGATGCGGCGCGCTTCTCTGATGTTGCGAGAAGTCTCGACTCGATACTTCAGCTGTAGTGGCACCACACTTTACGCGATGCGACGACAGAGGCCTTGGCAGCGGCACTCTTCTCCGACATTTGCGACACGCTTCTTCGGCGTAGTGAGAAACTTCCTGGATGATGCAAGACACTTCCACTCAATGCGATGCTGCAGCGGCGACTCACTTTATGAGATGCGACGACAACAGCTCCGACGGCGGCACGCTTCTCCTTCTTGAGTCGCGCTTCCAGCTCCTTGCGACACGCAGTCCCTCAGAATGCCCAACAACAGCAGCAGGCACTTCCAAAGAACTCTGGGGAGCTGGGGGGTGAAGTCTGTTGATCCTGAGACTTCAGCAGGAGGCAAGCTTTTTTCCAAATCCTTGGAGATCTTCACAAGTTGAGCAAAAGTACACACAAAGTTCCTTTCTCCTCTCTTTGGCTGTAAGGCAACCACTGCAGGCTAATCCCCCAGGTTCAGGGATAGTTTCCTCCTCAGCTTCTTCTTCCTCCCTCAGCAGAGGTTCTTCTTGTTTTCCCAAAGTGATCTAATTTCTTGGGATCAGGGTCCCAATAGTTATACCACAAAATCCTTTGTCCTCTGAGGGCAGAGGGGCCTTTGCCCAGTCCAAACCAGTTCTGGAGCACTCTGTTTACATTACTCCTTCTTTCCTTTCACAGTGCAGGGCAGAAACATCAGACGCCCCACAGGAGGTGGAGCCAGCATTGTGGAAGGCAAGTACAGCCCTGGAGCACTTTGTTGACAGGATTCCTTCTCTTCTTTCACAGTGCAGGGCAGAGACATCAGACGCACCACAGGGGGTGGAGCCAGCACTGTGGGGGGCAGGCACTGTCCTATTCAGGTCCTAGGTGCAACTCCTACCTTCCATCTAGATGCAGATCTCTCTATTCACCACTGGGCGGACTCACCCTGTCTCCTGGAATTCCCCAGCCCTGTCACTCAAACTCCAGACAGGGAATACACAGCCTAGCAGAGGCAGGTTTGAATGGTTAGACAAGAAAATACCTACTTTTTAAAAGTGGTATTTTCAAACACAGAATGTTAAAACCAACTTCACTAAAAGATGTATTTTATCATTCTGAGTTCAGGCATACTAAATTCGAATTTATACCGTGTACTCCGAGTCAGTTAGGATTATAAGAGGTGATAACCAAACTGCCCATTCTGGCCTATGGAGAGCAGGTAGCCTTGCAATTGTGAAAAACGAAAATGGCTGTAATTCACTATTAGAACATGCCACACACACCAGGGCATGTCCTACCTTATCCTTACAATGAACCCTGCCCTTGGACCTACCATAGGGGTGTCTAATATGAAGAAAAGGGAAGGTTTAGGGACTGGCAAGTGGGTGCACTTGCCCAGTCAGCATGACAGTACCAGACTGCACGCAGGCTCTGCAATGGCAGACCTTAGAAACATTTTTACAGGCAGCTTCTGTGGGTGACACAACCAGTGCTGCAAGCCCACCAGCAGCATTTGAATTTACAAGCCCTGGGCACTCCTGGTGCACTGTACTAGGGTCTGACAGGTAAACCAAACCAACCAATCATGGAATCACTAATTCGTACAATAATTTACAATAGGGAGAGCATATGCACTTTAGCACTGATCAGCAGTGGTAAAGTGCCCAGAGTCATAAAACAGCCAACAACAGGTCAGAAAAAATATAGGAGGAAGGCAAAAAGTTCAGGGATGACCATGCAAAAAGGGCCAAGTCCAACAGTGGGGCATAACACATAAGAATTTCTCCCAGTATTTTCACATTACCATGTATAACAACAAACAACACCAAGAGCGGCACCTGCGCTCTTATTATAGGTTATACGGTAACTCTGTTCTCTTCCTGGTAGGCGTTGGGCCACCTGCCCACCTACAACAGGGAATGCGGTCATTTTCCGGGAATTCCTTCCAATTCAGAAATCAGGGGCCTCCGTCGAGGTCTCACCCCGTCCTTACTCCCAAAATCCGGTGCTGCCTCCAACATGGCAACCAAGTGCCCCCCCCCCAAGAATGCACCTACACGGGGGCGCACAATGCCAATTCCTGCTGGGATACCTCACTGGGTCACCCATGTGTCCCAGAATGGAAAGGGCAGCTGCCAGGCCACTTCCCGCATGTGCAGTGAGCACGGAGAGGTGGGCAAAAATTAAAAGGGGAAGAGCGGGACCTCCGTTGAGTATTCTAACCAGCTCGACTAACTGTACAAAGAAGCACCCAAGGCTTCCCAGGGGAGAGGGAACAAGCAATACCTCACGTGGTCAACTGGCAATTTGCAGCCTGGCCTCTCCCGCTGCATGGGGGACTCCCCTTACGCGGGTCTGCAGCACGCTGACCCAGGTCGGCTGCGAGGTTCCGGCCCCCCTTTTCGTCGGGAGTGTCCCCACTCTACTTTGCAGTTCGGCATTTGATGAAAAGGCGCTGGGGCACTCGATGCGGCATTGCGCTTGGGGTGGGCCGCGTTGATTAGCGGTTTCTCTTCCGGTTGCCTCTCAGGACCACTCCTGGTGCTCCTGCGGCTCTGGCTCAGCTGACGAGCGGCTTGTTCGAATTCCGCGGCGAACCTCTCGGGCGCCAGAAACCAAAGCGCTTACCATGTGCCTACCTCCTTGCAAACGGTTACTTAAGGAGAAAGCACTTCCCCGACCCTGAACAGTGCTCCATACATGCTTCAAGATAAACAGGGTGAAGAACACATCGCTCAACACCCGCAGTTTCAAATCACAAAGAACAAGCCGCGAAGCCCTGGGAGATCACTGGGGGCACTGAGCAGGAATGGGTGCAGCAGTCCCACACATGGAGTCCTTTTAGGGAAACAGGCAGTCCTTCCTGTAGCTCAGCAGGGCACAGGTCAGCACAACAGACATGGGAATTCAATAGCGGTTCCTCATGACAGCATAACAGTTCCTTCTGGCCAGGTGTAGTTTGTAGAGCCAGCAGTGTCTGGTTACATATCCATGCAGTGTCTAAAATCCATGGCCACATCCCTTGTACTTATAGTCCAAAAGTCTTTGTTCTGGGGGCACTTCAAGCAACCTTAGAAGTGCCCGACACCCCCATTCAAACCCAAGCCCTGGTTCCAGACACACTACAGGGGGTGGAGACAGCATTGTGAAAGTCAGGTACAGCCCTATTCAGGTTCAGGTGCAACTCCTCCACCACTCTAAATTCAGACCACGCCTATTCAGGTGCTAGGGAAACTCCTTCCACCACTCTAAATGCAGCCAAGGTCTATTCATCCCAGGGCTGAGTTACCCAGAAAAGGCAGGACACACCTCAATCCCCCTTGTGACTGTCTAGAGTGAATGCACATTCCTTTCTCTTGCCAGTCTAAACCAGACAGTGAATACACAACCAGGCAGGCCACAAAGAGTCGTAAGCACACAGAAATGCCCACTTCTAAAAGTGGCATTTCTAAAATAGTAATAACAAACCCGCTTTCACAAATAGTCAGGATTTATTACTACTATTCCAAACATACCAAACATGGCCACACTACCCCTTTCATTACAGAAATTACTACTGAAGTACATATCAGGGAATTCCCAATGCAAACCTATGAGAGGTTAGCCTCACTGCAGTGAGAAACCAAATAGGCTGTTTGTTACTACCAGGACATGCCACCCAGTTAAGGCACATGTCCTACCTTTTACCTACACAGCACCCTGCCCATAGGACTAGCTAGGGCCTCCCTTAGGTGTGACTTACATGTAGTAACAAGCATTGAAAATGCATTACGTCTCGTCTTTGATTAAGTTAAAGCCATTTGCTTTGCTAATGGTATTGTATAGCGAAGCAAATGGCTTTAACTTAATGAAAGGCGAGACCTATTCGCCAATAGGTCTCGCCTTTGTTACCTTAGAAGTGTTTAGCCATGCAACACTTGATGTTGTGGCACCAAGGTTATTGTGCTGGATACCTAAACACTTCTAAGGTCCCAAAGGCGAGACCTTTATGCTTGCTATGGGCTTCTCCTTTCTGCAAATGGCAAACAAAAGCTCATAATTAACCAAAGAAAGATGGGTTGATAGAAAAGGGAAAGTAGGATGAAAGGTTGAAAGGAAGGGTGAGTGAAAGTATAAATGGGTGGGTGAAACCATGGGAAAAAGGATGACCGAAATGATGCAGGTGTGGGGGAAAGCATAGGTGAAAGGGTGGTTGGGTGAATGGATATGTGGGTGAGTGAAAGGATATGCAAAAGAGTGGAGGGGTGAAAGGATTTGTGAGTGAAGTGAAATAACGGTTGAAAGGGTGGTGGATAAAAGGATGCATGAGGGGGTGCATGGGTTGATGGTTGAAAGGATGCATGGGTGGGTGAAAGGATGTGGGAATGGATTTGTACATGGGAGAAAGGATGGGTGAAAGGGTGGATGGGTGAATGGGTAGATCAGTGAGTGAAAGGATGGATGAAAGGGTGGATGTACGAAAGGATGGTTGTAAGGGTGAATGGATGAAAGGATGCATGGGTGAAAGGGTAGATGATTAAAAGGATGAAACAATGCATTTGTAGGTGAAAGGATGGGGGATGCGTAGATGGGTAAAAGGATGCATGGGTAGGTGAAAGCGAGGTAGGATGAAAGGTTGCATGAGTGGGTGTAAGGGTGGATGGATAGAAGGATGCATGAGTGGGCGAAAGAATGGGTGGATGGTGAAAGGATCTGTGATTGGGAAAAAGTACAGGTTGGGTGAGTGAAAGGATGCATGGGTGAGTAAAAACATGGGTGTAAGGGTGAATGCAAGAAAGCATGGGTGAAAGGGTGGATGGGTGAAAGGATGCAAGAGTGAAATGATGCATGAGTGAAAAGATGCGTGAGTGAAAGGGTAGATGGGAGAAACAATGTTTGGGTAGGTTAAGTCATGGGTGAAATGATGGGTGGATAGCTGAAAGGATTGGTCAGAGAGTGAATGGGTGAAGGGATGTGTGGGTGAATGAAAGGATTGATGAAAGGGTGGCTGGGTGAAAGGATGCGTGGGTGAAAGGATGGGTGAAATGGTGGATAGGTTAAAGGATGCATGGGTGAGTGGAAGGATGCAAGGGTAGGTGAATGGGTGAAAGGATGCATGGGTGAATGGGTGAAAAGATGCATGGGTGGATGTATTGGTGAAAGGATGCAGGGGTGTAAGAATGGGTGAAAGGGTGGATGGGTGAGTGAAAAGATGGGTGAAAGGATGCATGGGTGAGTGAAAACATGAGTGAAAGGGTGGATGCATTAAAGGATGGGAGAAAGGATGAGTGAGTGAAAGGGTGGATGGGAGAAAGGATTCATGGGTGGATGAAATAATGGGTGGATGGCTGAAAGGATGCGTGGGTGGGTGAAAAGATTGGTGAAAGAGTGGATGGGTGAAGAGATGTATGGGTGAGTGAAAGTATTGGTGAAAGGGTGGATGGGTGAAAGGATGGGTGAAAAGGTGGATGGGTCAAAGAATGCATGGGTGGATGAAAGGATGTAGAGGTGAAGCAATATGTGAAAGGATGTGTTGGTGGGTTAATGGGTGAAAGGATGCTTGGGTGCAGTGGGGGCTCCTCAAGGGAGTGCTGCAGGACGGTGGGGCAGGGGAGGGGCAGGGAGTGGGGTAGTAAACTCTGGCATATGGCCGAACGGAGTTAACCTCTTCCATGTGTCGGATGGCCCCTGGCCGTCTGACATCACAGTGGGCGTGTGCATCGGACGGCCGGGGGCCATCCGATTTGTGCACGCATAGAAAGGTGCGCCGCATGCAAGTGGTTAAGTAAATAAATAAATAAATAAAACAAAATACATTGCGTGCGCTGCATCGCCATTTAGCGTTGCAGCGCGCGCAATGTAATTTATTTTATTTATTTATTTATTTACTTAACTCCGTTTCGCCATATGCCGGAGTTTACTACCCCCCACCCTGCCCCTTTCTTCCATCAGAGCTTTGGCTTAAAGTGTGGGGTATTTTAATTTTCTGGCTACTTAGTTGCTCTGCAGCAGCTTTGTTTACAGGGCCAAAGTGAATGGCCACATCACACCTAAACTGTTTTCTCTCCACTGGTTGCCCATGGAAGCCAGGACTGTATAATAGACTGCTTGCATAACCCGTAACGCCCTACACACAACCACTTCCCATTACTTGGCAGGCAAACTCAAGCTTCGAGGAGGTTATGGGCCATCGCAAAATACTGCAGCATTGCTGCCAGAACCCCGGACAATTAAGAAGGAACGACTACTGGCACAATCCTTCTCAGGTAGTGCACCCAGAATTTGGACCTCACTACCTCCAAACCTTCGCCCTACCGCCTCGATGACGACCTTCATAGTGGAGCTGAAAACCCTCGAGCCCTCCTCCTTCAGCGATACTTTAGCTAAGCCATGGCAGCCAATCCTCTCCATGGAGAACGTTTGCTCACCTTCTAAACGGAACTGAAAGCCCTCCACCTTACACAATACTTTAGGTAAGTCATTGCAGCTAATGCTTTCCACTGAGAACATGTTGTCTCGCCTCCTAGCACAGAACTACAATACCTCTACTTCATCAGGTGCTTACGAATTTTTCATCACTTTATATGTCTATTGTATAACTTGATTCCTTTTTTAAAATAATTTACAATTTTTGTAATTCTAGGGCTTATATAACTATGGGGCACATGCATCAACAATGCCATTTGCGATTCCTTATTAGAGAAAAATAAGGAATCGCTAATAAGGAATAGCAAAAGGCTATGCATGTAGGAATCGCTATTCAAATAGCGATTCCTTAACTTTCCTTAATTGCGACTAGCAAATTGCGAGTAGCAATTAAGGAATGCCGTCCCAATCATTCCTATGGGCCTCCAGGCCCATAGGAATGGATTGGAGATTGCATGAGCAAATTGCGAGTACCAGTAGGTTCTCGCAAATTGCTCATGCAATTTCAAGGGTGCAAGGGTGTCAAAATGACACAATTTGCACCCCTGAAATTGATATGTGCACATATGTTGCACACACACATGCTCTAAGGGCATGTGTGTGCGCAACATGAAACTTTGAAAAATGCACAAAAGTGCATTTTTCAAACTTTTAGCAAATTACCATGCAGTTCAACTTCATGGTAATTTGCTCCCCCTATTAGCGAAATCGCTAATTTTTTAACTTTCATGCATTGCATTTAAGGAATCTCAATTTGGGATTCCTTAAATGCAATCGCAATTTAAGGAATCGCTATTTAAGGATTCCTTAAATAGCGATTTTTGTATTTGGGTTGATGCATTGGGATTAGGTTTTATTTACTCGCTAACGGGTGTTATTAGCGATTCGGTATTTTACCGACTGGATTTTGGCTTGATGCATGAGGCTGTTAATTTGGTAATAAGTGATAATTCTTAAACCCTTTGTACCTATTAATGTAACAACACATATCTACTGTAAAGCGCTCTGGCACCTTTGGGTAACTTTGCGCTACATAAAAATGCGTGCTTAAATAAATATTTGAATAAATGAATAAATGTTGGGAGCACTGCGATTCCTCGAGATTTGGGAAAAGAGGGGCGTGAAAGGGCGCCCCCTCCTCTTTCAAGAGCCGCAATGCAAGGTATCAATGGTTTACTACATTGATTGGACACCAGCACCCAAAGAGTGCGACTACTGATGAGAGTGGCACCTCGGGAATGTATTGTTTTTTGTTGCAAGCCCTGTCTGTGTCCATTTATCCGTGGTCTGTGTTACAGTATCTGTCACTCATGTCCTTTTCTAACAATAAGTTCCAATTTTCACATGAAAACAGAAGTGACTAGAACTTTGCAGCTTATGGTTAGTAAGCGAACTCCTCGCGAGAATTGCCGGAAGGTCGCCACTCCGCGTCTTCGCATCACTAAATCTGCGATTTTTAATGTCGCTTTTTAAATTATATAGCTAATCTTAAAAATCCCAACAAGTTAAATGCATTTGAGTAGCTGTAGTTATAAGTTAGGCGCTACAGTGAAATAGAACAACACTAATACACACCAGTGCTTCTTTTTCCCTCCAAGTCCCTCACCTTTCTGTCACTTTAGATTTAAAATATCGGTTCTGTGTAATTCATTCATTTTCTGCACCTTCAAAATGTTGCCTCGCGCGTTCAGGTGCAGAAAATAAAGACAGTAAACAAACTAAGCATTTGGTCAAACATTGCTGGAACAGAAGAGAAGCTGGCAGGATAAATTCTGCATTCGATTTAGATTCACGGCGCGGCAGGTGCCCTGGAGTCAGTACCATAGAAGTGAAAGCGAAAGTGAAAGTGATCGCGGGCGCTTAATGAGCATGACGAGGTTTGCCAGCCTCTGCTCCTAAGCGCGCGCCCCCGCACATGCACTGTAGCTCTAGGCTGGCCATGGTAGCATTTTTTTGAGCCCTCACAAAAAGTCTCGCCAGATCAGCGCATGCGCTGGATCAGGTGAGACCTAAAAAGGGGAGTTTCGGACGTGGCAACCACTTTGAATGCCATGTATTTGAGCAGTAAACTGCGTGTGCAGGCCCTGCATCGGCAAAGGCCCGAGACAGGTTTGAAAGGCTACTTTGGTGGGTGACGCAAGCAGCACTTCAGGCCTACTAGTAGAATTTCATTTACAAGCCCTGTGTATTTGGTATACCACTGTACAAGGGACTTACAGGTAAATGAAACATGCCAAAAAGGTGTAGACCAATCATTTCGAGTTTGCAGGAGAGAGCACGTGCACTTTAGCACTGATCAGCAGTGGTGAAATGCTCAGAATCATAAAACCAACAAAAACAGGTCAGAAAAAATACAGGAGGAAGGCAAACATTTTGGGATGACCCTGCAAAAAGGGCCAGGTCCAACAGCAGGCGCTATGGATAAAGTCTTAGGCTGACTCGGCTGCTTGGCTTGGTTTAGGCTGATTGACATTCTAGAGTAGGGCCAATGGTGATTGCCTGTGATTTCTGGTGAAAGCCAGTCATTGCACTCCAGATCATTTGAAGGTGAAAATCTGTTTGGTGTGAGTACTAAAAATTTGGTGCTCTGACAATTGATATGGGATACCGCTTGCAAAGTGATATACACAGATGGCTTATAGATATACCCCAGTAGAACAACTCACATTTTGACACAGTGCATGTAGATGCAGACAGTTTTGTCATGAGATTACGTTTTTAAAATTAATGATAGCACAATCACTTTCACATTCAACCAAAACACTTGCCTGGTCACAAGAAACATCCTCAAACACCTAAGGGATGCTACCAAAATTGTTATGACACCAGTATATAGTTTTATTCTTGAGCTGTGATGCATCCTCCATTTGGCTTGTTCTCAGGGGAGGGACATTTTTTAATACCAAAACATTAGGAGCTGCTTGCGGAAGGATAATGGATGATCGGTAATATGGACGCACTCGTTTGACTCTTAAGTTTGATAGATGGTAGTCTACTTTCACTAGGTCTAAGGTCCTAATTAACAACTTTTCCAAACTTCCATGCAGTTTATCCTCCAAAGAGTCAATGTAGAAGGGGTGGGGGGTGGTTAAAGAGGCAACTACTGTTGGCTTCTAGGGATTGAATCTCGTGCACACCTTCCTTGTCACTCTTAGGCACTGGGACAGAATGGCAATCTGAGACAGGGTTAACGCTACCGTCATTATGCATATCTGCTTCTACTACCGAAATATCTTGTGGTGAGGTAAGAACTTTGGGAGTAATGGCAGATACACATAAGAGCTGCTAAAGGCTGGCTAGCACAACATTAACCTCTTCTATGCCCATGACGAGATAGTCTCGTCATGGAGCGCGGTTGCGCTGTGCCCATGACGAGACTATCTCGTCATGGACCCCGCCCGCTAATACAATGCCCGGCACAGAAGGGGGAAAGGGCGGGGCACTGAAGAGGTTAAGGGTCGCAACTGTTTTTGCCAAAAGATTGTGCAGTAATGAAGATCTTTGCTTCTTCCCAGTACCCAACACCGAAAAGGGGTACAGCAGGACATTTGTTGGAAAGGCAGGTTGTAGAAATTAGGTCAAATGAAAAAGAAGGGGCCCACCCCAGCTTCTCTCAGCCACATGACAGTCCTAGACAGGCCCACCCTTGACCCGGCTTGGTTCCAGCATGGCCTGGGCATGTCCCACGCCATGAGCAGAGCACGCACTTTATGCAGCAATGTGCATGGGAAGGGGTCTACTTCATCCCAGCTCCACCACCAGCAAAGAACTTTAGACCGTGGAGTGCGAATCACAGTTAGAGTCAAGGACTCCAACCAATGTGTCCCATGATGCGCGGAGGGCTGGCACTTTATGCAGCACTGTGCACAGGAAGTGCTCTCCTTCCTCTCACCTCCAATACCAGAAAAAAAGTCTAGACTGTGCAGTCCCAGTCACAGTCAAGGGGTGCGAGCAAAGAGTATCCCACTGGAAAACAGTGCACGCGTGCTACAATGATAGACAAAGAGGGTTGACTCACTGAAAAGTCCCATTTCAAAATGCCCTTAATGCTCATTCACAGGACATTGCCATTTTACCTACAGGCAGAGTTGGGCAAACAGGGTCACCATGAAAGGTTTCTGAATTCTACACTTGCCGCATAGGACATACTACAACCAACACCCTTTGAACCAAATACGTACTGAAAAGATGCCCAGGTGCCAGATAAAAAGCGGGCACTTTCCCTCCTACTCGTGGTTATGAAGTGCTGAGCAGATGCGGCCATACAAACAATGCTAAGAACCGTTACTCTAAAGAGATTCACAAATCGAGCAAAGCTGATAAACCAAACCAGATTTGTCAGTTTATCCGTCCCATACAAAGCGGCCATTGTTTCCTCATATCCGTGCCTACTTTCCAAGGCATCCAATAATCTGAGAGTGGCTCTCATGTAAGACAAGTGTCTTCGCCTCTCTTTTAACAGCAGCCACTTCTTAAACACCAAGGCGTGTTTACATTTTTCGCATAGATCTCTTCCTTCAGGAGCTGTTTGCATAACTGACAAAAGGTTCTGTTATGCAATGCATTTTTAGTTTTTAGTACACGATGTGTCCTTTAAGCATTGACTGGAGAGCCCTTGTAAAGAATGCTGAAATGAGCAAAAAAATAAAAAACAACTTTTTAAAATACCAACCACAAGGTAGCTGCACCTAACCATCAGAATTTAGGTGAAAGCGACCATTCATCTAATGACACTCTGAAGCAACTGGGGCAGCAGAGAAAAAGGTGATGTAAATAAACATCCTTCTGACGTTACTTTGTTCTGCATAGAACTTAATGTCCCAGAATGCACTTGAAGGATGTAGCGAAACTGTAGATTTGGTGCCTCATTTACAATATTTTGATGCACAGCATGCATCAAAATAGGAGGGAAGGAATGTGCTGTATCTACAAGATACAGTGCATTCCTGTCCTTCGATCCTGCGCTGGTGCACAACCAGAAGCTGTGTGACAGCACAGACACCCTTGCATCATTTTGCAAGGGTGCCTGCTCTGAGGGGATGATTGTTTTTGTACAGGAGTACAGGGGTACCTTCCTGCACAAAAATAATCATTAAATGCATTTTCCTCTTTCTATGCGTGCTGCAGAATGCAGCCGGGACGGCTCCTTCACCAAGCCAGAGGAGCGTCGCCCTACAGGAAAAATAAAATGACAATAACAGCATAGTATTATCATTTTATTTTTTTGGTACTTTTGGGGTGGGGCAGGCTGCACTGTCCACAGAGCAGGGGAAGGAGCGGTGGGCACTCTCTAAGTGCGCATGTCGGTTTTGCCGGCCGTCTTGGGCCAACCAAATCGTCATGCGCACTTGGCATGTTCTCCAACTGGGCTGTGTTGCACAGCCTAGGTGGAGAACATTCCCAGGCTCCCAGTCCCCACCTGAGCAACCAACCACGGCGCTCAGACCAATCATGACACTGCTATCAGCAGTGTCATGATTGGCTAGGGGAGTCTGGTAGCCTGGGTGCTTCCTGCGTCAACGAAAGAAGAAGAGGACAGAGGAGATGCGACTGCTGGCAGGTACGTTTATTTTTTTATTTTCCTTTTATTTTTTTTATTTGGTTTTTAACCCCCTCTCCGCAGCTCCACTGCTACTTCCCCATAGCAACCACTACTGAATGCAGCACGCATAGAAAGAGGAAAAATGAGGAGAAATAAAAGTATTTCTCCTTTTTGTGCCTCCTTGTGCCTCTACGTGAGGAGGCGTAGGATTTTGACACATTCCTAGGTTTACAAAATGATGTAAATCTGGAAATGCGTCAAGTTAAATGGATGTTGTGTGAGAACACCCACAGCAATACCCACAGAACGCCCCTTTCACACAGAGTTATGCGTGCAAGGGAAACATATTTACAGGGTCATGAAAAGTCAAGCAGGGTGACTTTTCATGGCCTTGTAAATATGAGAAAGCCCATTGTGCTGCCAATAAAAGTGATGCACAGGCCGCGCAATTGGATTGTAAATAAGCCCCCATAGTATATGAAATCCAGTCTGCCAAACTCTTAAACTTTCTTATATGAAGCTTGTAAACCCTTCATTATTCTCGCGCAAATCTCGCAAGCTCACAAATTTGACTTCTCAGCTTGAAAAACATATGGCGCATCACGCTGCAGTCCAATATGTCATGTTGACAGAAGTGATAATTAGTAGCAATTTAAAGGAAGGAAAACATCTCCCCGATGCCCCCTCCCCTCCGTTGCCTGGTGACACGCTTGTGAACGGTTCTGAGCTGACGCTGCACATTCCAAAAGGCCATATAAGGTGCCTTGACACCTGCTAAACCAAAGGGCACACTCCTACTGCAGTACACTTAATGATTAGCAAAGGTACAACATATTCGAGCCTCGTGCTCATTAATTAAATTTACCGGTGATATCAAGGGGTATTCTTTATATACATTTAAAAAAAATACATGCAAGAAATGTGAGTAAAAGTGGCCACGTGAAAAAGAATTATCTGAAAACGTTCAGCTGATTAGACAGAGGGAGATGATGTAAAGGCATGAAAGGACTTATTTAAACAATCTGTGCAATGACCCCGGCTGGGCTCACACTCTTACCTATAGGAAAAAATCAAAAAAAGGTCGAAAAAAAAGTAGTGGTTCAGAGGCAGCTCGCAAAGAAGCTGGTTTAGTGACTGCTGCAGTGGCGTAACGATAATTGAGGGGGCCCCCCTGCAAGGTATGTGAAGGGGCCCCCTGCAAACTCTATCAGGAGCTCCCCGGCCGAAGTCCAGTGCAGTGGGGGCCCCCTGGAGCTTGGGGGCCCCCGCACTGTGGGGGATGCGGGGGCTTGTGTTACGCCCCTGCTCGTGGAGGGACACAAGTAGCAAGCAGTAGCCTGCATTGTGGTGTCACCATAGTTACCATGAACTGAATTTCATGTGTTTCCTGCTGCAGGTTACATTTTGAGCATTCCTAATTACACCAAAGTTGAAAGGGTAAGTGTTTAAGAAAGACAGAGAAACGCATCATTGGTCCATCAGTCTTTCACTCATGTATGACAGCCTATATTACAGTTCTGATCTAGTGTACAGAATAGAAAATATGGGTGAGAGTTCTCTGATATCTAGAACAAAGTCACCCTTTGCATTACCTCAAATTTACATATTGTATTGTTTGTAGTTGCATTTATGTATCACTCTTTTGATGGGAAGCCGAAGTGCAGTGAGGCGGGTAGCACACTATTCCGTAGGAGCGCTTTGTGTGGAAGTGATTGGGAGGGAAATGGCAAGTGAGTGAGAGTTACCACTAAACTGAATACATAAAACAAATATTGATCAAGGGGATTAGTGTGCAGAATGATCAGTTAACTCACTTGTATGTAGATCAGGGCTGTGGTCATCCCTCCTCCAGTCTCTCGATAGAGTGCTCAATGCCCATGTCTTTGGACTCTTGGGCTTGCCAAGCTCTTTGACACAGCAGCGTCTTCAGGAGTAGATGGGAAGGTTATCAGAAGTTCACCACAGAATCAGGCTAAATGATCCCTAGGAGAAACATGTAGGGGCAGATGTACAAGCCCCTTGCACCACTCTTGCGTCACTTTTAACATGGAAAACTTGTGCAGCTTCACGGATACCTGAAGCAGTGTACAAGGGTCCATGCAAGACTGTGTGATGATGGAGATCATCAGAAAATCTGCTGTGGACCCTCATGCATGAGGACAGATCTCATCACAGTCTTGCATGAACCCTCTTGCACTGTTTCCGGGATCTGTGATTCAGGATACAGGTGGTTTTCTGGAGGTGGGAGATAGTTTTTATGCTTGGTCCTTTCTATTGGGAAGTAGCCCACTTCCAATCAAAACCTTTAAATATTAAGATTTCTAAAATCAATTTTTTAGGGTGACCATGTTGCAATCACACCAGTTCTACTGCTCACAATCCTTTTCACCAATGAAATCAGCATAATGTTTGTTAACGTTCCCATCCATTTAAAAAAAAAAAAAAACACACACAAAGGTACACACACCATTTACAACAGTTCCCTTGACATAATTGACTCTGGTTGGACAACGGGCACCCTCACAGGTGTCAGCCACCGCACAACATTAGTACACAAAGACTGTCAACTTCTATAACCCTGATAAATCTACCCCATCGAAAACGTGATTTGGGGTGACAAGTTTAAGGTCTTCTCTTTCCTATGGTACATCTAAGTGTTTCCAAAGAACATTTGAATACCTTACTTTGGTGTGCTTTGGGATTAAGAGGCTCTCAACCTAGAAAAAAGAGGACATTGCAGGGGTAACTGAGAGGCTGAAAATAAATGGTGGTTATAATAGCTGAAAATTGAGTTAGGGACTTCCTTCTTCTTTATATTCCATTAGGAAAGAAGAAATAAACATATCCCAAAATAGGCAGGAACTTGATAAAATGTCATTACTGAAATCGCAAGTGTTTACAAAGAAGTGACAGATCATTAGGAACACGCTTGAAGGTAACTTCAAAACTTAAACGGCAATTTACAAGGAATAATACAAGGTTTTATATGTTGGATGCCAATTTTCCGCTATAGTAAACCACTCAAAAGTGTTACTAATCATATAATATTATATCTCATAAAGTGCATTGCCCAACAAAACTCTTCGTCCTTTGTGTCAAATACAAATAATAAAAACAAAAGAAAAACATTAATTTAAATGAAATCCATCACAGATTGGGGTGCATGGGCAAAAATAATATCTTTGTTGCGGGCAATTGTGTCAAGTAAAGCACCTGCCAGGAGTTCATGAGTAAGACTGCTTACGCTCCCATTGAAGATATATGTTGCAGCACTTTGGAGTCGTTTCATCAAGATATGTTCACGAATAATGAGATTCATCCCATTTAGTTAATCTTATACTAATGAAAGAATCTATTAGCCACATGCTTATATATTTTAAAATCGAACAGTCAATTCCCATCAGAACATCCCCCAAATGACTAATGACTGTGATAATGATTTTTTTTTAAAATACTTACCGCCTTAATATGTTCTTGCCTCTTACCAGGCCTAAATATATTATTCCCATATACTTTCACAGGCACTTAACCAATATAGGTTAATGTATCCTAAAGCACAACTTTAATGCCAGGCGACTAGAGGGGCCTATGGCTGGGAACTGAGGCAATTAAACCATGTAGTTTTAGTACATGTGGAAGTTTTGCAGGGGTTCTGGAGTGATTAACTGGAAGGCACACTTAGGCCCTGATTACGGGTTTTTGGCCGAGCAGTGGCACAAACTGCCATGCCACTGCTCCGCCAAAGCGAGCACCACCAGTCCCCTAGATTAAGACTTTTTTGTAGTCTGGCAGGCGGGCTGTGTGGTGGTCCCATGGGAGTGCCTCTTTTCAAGGCGGTGGTGCCATTACAAAAGGCACTGCAAGGTTCCTGCACAGCATGGGCTTGAAAGTCCATGCCATGCAGAAACCTATGTGCATGCACACTGGGGGGCACATGTTATCCCCCCGTGTGTATCCACATATGTTTGAGGCACAGGGGGGGCCTGTAGGGCCTCATTTGTTTCCTCTCTGCCAGGCTTTTCATGGTGGTGGAACCGCCATGAAAACCCTGGCGAAGAGGAAACTCGTAATATGCTTGGCAGGACCATTGCAGTCCAGCCAAGCATATTGCGGCATCTGACTGCCGCTCCTACTCCAGGGAATGGCGGTTCCCTGGCAGAACCGGCGGTACAAGGGTGGTCCGACTGCCCAAGTCATAATCGGGTGGTCGGACCTCCAGTGCAGTGGTAGCCAGATCTCCCAGCGCTGTGCCAACCTGAGTCTGGCAGTCCTCGGACCACCAGCCTCGTAATAGGCCCCATAGTGTTTATAGTACTGGACACTAGAGGAAGAAAAGAGGTAAATAGAAGTTACATTTAAAGGCTATTTTGACTAACCCTAGGCGTAAAACTCAGTTGCGCTTGTGGAGTTTGCAGATTTTTGGCAACTCCGTGTTCCACGTAGTACACGGAGTTGCCGCAAACTCCACGCTCTACACTGGATCAGAGTTATTTTTGTGTTTGCGCACCCAAAATGTGTTTTTGTGCACGTGGGAGCGCCTGCGATCGCTGACAAGGTTTCCCATCCGTTTGCAAGTGCCACAAGATTTATCAGGTGGCCGCATGGTCCCGCGAGAGTTTGAGATCAACAACACATCATTCGGGCGCGCCATCGGACTTCCAGAGGACGTTTTGTGACGATTGCGATCCCGAACACGCAGAATTTGCAATCTGGAGAAGAATTTCTCTCGAGCAGCATCAAAACCTTCTCGAAATGATGACTTGGATTTAAAAGACTCCTCAGATTGACATTTGGCTGTACTTTTTTGTGAAAGTACTCCTTTTTTGTTTTTTTTACTTTTTTTTGAAGAGGAAGGAAGTGCCCCTGAGTCTCCAACTTCCTGTTCCTGTCCAGCAGGCTCCTTCCAGTGGTATGTCCATCTCCTGTTCACTTTTCATTTGGATTTGGAGCTGGAAGGATCCCTCTTTGTGCCTACTGCATCATATATCATTGGATTTGAGGACTTTTGAATTTGAGATTTCACAAGTAAGTTTGAAAATTGGTGTTGTTTGTTTGATCGCGGCATTGAACCCTCCAGTTTGTAGTACATTTCATTGTTTTTTAAAAAGTTATTGTGGTAGGTGGCCTGTAGTTTCACTTGGGGCCTAGTTGTTTGTTTGTAATTAATTGTTCTTCTTTTATAAAGGAAACATGGTGCACAGTTCACTACAACTTTTGAAATCAATTTGCAATATTTATTTAATTCACTAGCCGGCCAGTAGTCTGCCAATAGGCCTTTCAGCCAGTAGGCCCAGAGCTACTCATGGGTGCATGAAACAACTGTGTCTGTGGTGTCTGTTGAATTTAAACATCATTTAGGGCATGGATGGCATTGGATTAAAATGCAAAATATGTTTTTATTTGGGTAGTTCACTTTTTTCATGTGTGTTAAATAAATGCCTTTGTTGGATGTGTGTGGTTGTTGTGTAACTTGCAAACCTTTTTGACATTGTTGTAATAAAGCTGTGTTGTTTAGCATGCCTCCATTGTCTGGCCAGTGTGTGAGTGTGTTTTTACTAGAGGGCCAGCATTTGCCTTGGCTGAGCCTCCCTGTGTGGCCAGGAGCCATTTTGTAAAGTCTGTGTCCATATAGGCCTGCTTAAGTTCATTGTTTTCCAGACCTTCTGCTTGTTGTTGTTGTGAATGACTGACCATGTGGCTGGTGGCCATTTTGTGGTGGTGGTAGTGCTTTTGCCATAGACCTGCATGTCTTCTTTCCTTTTTTCCTCTTGGCTTTTGGCTTATTGCTTCTTGTTGTGGTAGCCTGGCCATGTTACTGGTGGCCATTTTGTGAAGGCAGTCAGTGTGCCTCTGCATTAGGCCTGCATATCTTTCCTTTGTTCCGCTTGACTTATTGCTTCTATCCATTTTAAGCTGCAGCTCCCTGAATGCTGAATCCCACGTGATGCACAATGCCAAACTGGGTCTGCTCCATTTGTATTTTTGCTGTTTTTCTTCTTCTTTCCTATCCTTCCTGAGTGTACTGTATACTAGTACACTAACCTTGAAAGCCCTTGTTTTTGTCAAAGTCTCACAAATGTCTACTCTGTATTGTTATGTTTTTTTCATAACTGATGTAATACATTTAATAATATTAGTAACACTAACAAGTGTCACCACACACAAAGTTATATATTATATTTGTTTGTTTGTACTAGTAGTAATTGAACCACAACAATGAATGCAATGTTTCACTGATGTTCTTGTTACTTCTTTGCTTTTAGGTGCACAAAAGAGGAGGAGACGTCATCACCCATTGAACTGCTGGACAGAATTCCTGCTGTGCATGACGTCATGTGACGTATGACCACACACATCTCTGCAACTTGTGCCACTGCATGCTGCTGACACCTTCAAAATGGCCCCAAAGAAAGGCACCAGGTCCAGTACCAAGAGAGTTGTCAGTGAGAAGAAGGCACTGCCACTTACTAAGACCAGTATGTCACCCAAGTCCTTTTTTGGGAAACCAAAAATTGCGCCTGCAGCAGCAGTGTCCAGGGAGCAAGCTTGGAGCTGCACTCCTGCATCAGTGGACTCACCCCACCAATCTGGGTCCAAGCCCATGTCTGTTGCAGAGGCAGCCAGTCTAATCACGAGTCCAACAAACAGTGATGTTGAAATTGACTTCGTTATCGCAAAGTAGTACTCAATTAATGCAGGTAGGTAACAAAAGCTGCAACCACCCCCAATAGTAGTTGTTCCTCCCGAAGTAGGGGCAGTTCAGGAGATCGAGCTTCCTGCAGGGGATGAAGAAGAGCAAGCCACTCTTTCATAGGATTCATTGTCTTTCCGATCCCCAGCAAGGAAAAGGTGGTTTAGTCCATCAACTTCTTCCCCTTCTGGTAATCTAGACACCACTTGGATCCCGCCTCCGTCTCAGTTGGAGACACGCCTCATCCACGAGACAAGGCTAGGGAAATGGAAGGTTCCAGAAAGCCTTAGAGTTATGGAGGTAGATGTAGAAGAGGAGGATGATGATGACAAGCCAGTCATTATGGACATTAGTCCCGCCCCAAATTGCTGTGAGGGATGTGGCACTGATACAACCAACACAGATGATACCACCAGCACCACCTCCAACTTCCATATTTCTCCGGCAGCGATCTACATTCACCACAACCACCTCAGTAGAAGTAGGTACTGCAGAGAGTCAAACTTCACGCCCACTTACCAGTTCATCCAGCATTGCAAATGGCACCAGCATTGCTAGAAAGTTGACTTCCCCAGTTTGGGACTTCTTTTTGGTTAGCAGGAAGGAGGTGAACATTGCTATATGCTCCATTTGCGGACAAGGTGTTAGTCGGGGTAAACTTGGGACAAACTATGATATCGGAGGCCAAATAACCCATCTGAAAAAACACCACGTAATCCGGTGGGAGGCTTACCTTAGAGGCCAAAAAACTGCACCCATTGTTGTAGGTGGGGATGAAGAAGTAGAAGATCCGATCACGGTGGAAGGTGAACAAGAGGGAGACATTTTATCTGGTATACAAAGTAGCCATGTCTCCAGCAGTGCAGTGGTACCACTCACATCCTCATCAGGAACATCGCAGTGGCACAAGAGTCAGGCTGAGACACCAAGGGGTCCCAGGCAAGAGAGTACCGCAACGAAAAAACATGTGTTGAGCCTAACAACATATGGTGTCAAGAAGTCACCTGCATTGGTGGCACCGGAAAAGAAAAAAAATCCAATCTACCATTCTCAGCCTGTTTAGGTCAGAGGGGCAGTACGAACGAAACCACCCAACGGCACATTTGTACAACGTAAAGCTGGCTAAAATGTTAGCACTGGACCTCCTCCCCTTTTCTTTTGTGGAAGGGGTGGGTTTTCTTGACTTTGTGACAGCCATCTGCCCAAAATGGAAGGTTCCCAGCCGGTACTAGTTTGCCAGTGCTGTTCTAGCACTACATCACAACTTGCTGGAATTGTTGGACAAGCTTTGCAGCAGAGTGCTGTTGACACTATCCACCTGACAACAGACGTGTGGACCAGTTGCCAAGCCACTGATTACATGTGCATCACTGCACACAGGATCTCTTTCGTGGGGGTTAGAGAAAAGATATCTGCAGCAGGTGTTGTTTATACTGCTGAGATTTTTAATGCCACTCGGAAACATGCAACTGTAGCCATATTCGCCATGGAGAAATCTCATACTGCTGCAAGCACTTCGGAGGACTTTGACAGCAAGGTCTTTGAATGGCTGCAACCAAAAGGGCTTACCATTGGTTTTGTTGCCACGGACAATGCAGTAATATTGTTAAGGCCATAGTCGATGTTGGCTTTTTCAGGGTCCTATGTTTGGCACTCTGCATTAACAGTATTGTTCAAGACTTTTTGAAACAAGAAGACTGAGCCAGCAACTTACTGACCACCTGCAGAAGAAGCTGCACACATTTCAGCCATTCTTTTAAAGCCCAGAAGCAGCTGAGGATCATTCAACATGGTAATAGAATGCCAGTTAAAGCACTCATACAGGAGGTGCCAACACATTGGAACTCAACTTATTACATGCTTGAACGTCTGTATGAGCAGCACAGACCAATCAATGAATATGTCATGCAAAGAGGGGATGCTACCGTGAAAGGCATGATCATTAAGATGGACCAATGGGGCCTAGTTTAATGCCTGACAGAGATGCTACTTCCTTTTAAGCTCTTCACACGTGAAGTCAGCAAGGAGGACTATACCATGGGCCAAGCTTTCCCATTGTTGCACATGGTACAGGAACAGCTGAATCGGGTGGCTGCAATGCACGCAGGTGTGTAGGGAAAATAAGAAGCATATGAGTTGGTTAAGAGGTTAACTCTTCGCTTATCTGAAAATAAAATGGTGCAAAGAGGCAATATGTCATCCATCATTACATTTGTGCCACAATTCTGGATCCACATTACAAACCATTACTACACACTTTCATTCCTTTTTCAGAAGGGGATGTTGCCAACTACAAAACTTAGATAGCTGTGGAAGCCAGTCACTTAGAAAAAGAACGGCTGGGAATTAGAGGCCCGCTACTCCAGGGCACAACAAGTACTGCAGGGCAGCCGGCTTCAAGTTCAACTTCAGAGCCTGAGGGCAGTGTGGTTGGCTCACAGCAGCCAAAACCACCAACAACACCAAGAACAACATCAACAAGAACAGGAGCATCAGCCCCAAAATTGGCACATGAATGGTTTCTACAGCAAGGGCTTGGTAGGTCCAGTGCTGAGGCAAAGGCAAAAGTGCAAAGTGGAGCACCCCTGAGCATTGAGCAGATGGTCCAGGCCTACCTGGATGACCCAACAGAGGTCTACATTGATCAAAACCCATTGCTGTATTGGTATAGGAAAAAGCACCAATGGCCACTGCTCAGCAGGCTGGCAATAAACTATCTGGCTTGCTCTATCGCAAATGTCTCTTTTGAGTGTGTTTTCAATGCTCCTGGTGCCATTCTGGCGGTGAGAAGGACCAGTCTCTTGCCCCAAAACGTTGAGAGGTTAACCATAAATCATACCATCGGATTGCATCATACCTGAAGTAGCACAGCAGGAAGATGATGACGGCGACTCAGGCCATGAAAGTAGTGTGTTAGGTGACCTACTTCTGGGTGAGCCACCAAAGTTTGAGGATTAGCTCTACTTCCCTGACAACTAGGCTCTTTCAATTTCCAGTTACTTTCTTTCTTTCTTTGATACCCCCCCAAAAAAGATATAGCTAAGGAACATTATTTACTTTAATATTTTTTGTGTGTGTGACTGTCTTTCTGGTTCACAAATCCATCCCCACCGTCTTGCTCTTTTTATTGCCGGATCAGAGTTGCAACTGTGTGCAGTCAATGAAGAAGTAAAGTCCACTCCTGACTCACCCAAAAACGATTTTTCTAAAGCCAGACATTGGATAGAAAATTCAAACAAATGTGTGCCTACCTCCAACCCTGGGCCTGACTATCTATCAATCCTTTCCTAACCTAGAGGTACTGCCACGGAAGAACAGGTAAATGATGGCATGCATTGCACAATGAGTGATTGTTGTTTGTTGTGAATGTCTATTCTACAAAGTGACACAAGTAAATATTTCCCTTCTTGTTGTTCAATAACTAAATTGTACTACTACAGGCTGATCCCTTGCATTTTTTGAGTCGGGAGTGGACGAGTCTGGAGGACTCACTCGAGAATCGGACACTGCTGGTGCAGATTCGGAGTTGGACACTATGACCACCGTACTCGCAGTCAGAGTCAGGTCAGGTCAGGAGGATCAGAGATCACTGATGGAATAACTCAGGGCGTGCCAACAGAAGAAGATGGATTTTTTCACATTAACCGAAACCAACCGATTTGGATGATTGATGATGACTTTGAAGTGGCCTAAATGTAAACAACAACAGAGATCAGACCTACATGTCTGTGTAGTGGTGGTGGGAGGTGATTGTGGTGTGACTGACAGTGGTGCATTGATTTTTTACTTCATTTGGAAAATGCTATGTTGCTGTGCGTATATTATGCATGTGTACTCAGTGCTGTCTGGCTCAAATCTGAAGCTAAGTGGAGTTTGGGTGGGGGTGGCCTGTTGTTGGAGGTAACTGCCATAAACAGAGTCTGATTTAGCCATGCTGCCTCTGAGAGTCTTCTTGTCGCACTCCTCCTTATTCAGTTTAACTTTTTGTTTTATCCTTGATTTTTAAACTTTTTTTTGTTTTTCCATCTTCAGGCCCTTTATTCTGAGCCATACTAGAAAAACAACTCACACTTACCATACCAAACAGCATCCGCCTGGCACCCAAGATTAACGGGCAGACAGTCCAATAGGAATGCGGAGATGCAACTCCCAATTTATACAATATATTTTTTTTCTCTTCAATCAATACGACTGTGTGTGTTGTGTTTATGTTTGCTTTTTACTCCTACAGATCATTTAATTATATTTGCTATCTTTCTAAGCCCGGTACAACAGAACGTAAATATAATGTATGTAACTTGGGTCTCTCTGGGGGCAGACAGGTAATTGCATAATTAATATACTTCCCTGTACTTGTCTAGTACCACTCATCATCACGTGTGCATTTCCTTTTCTTCCCATAACAGATGTAGGATGGTTGGCTGCCAAGATGAGTGTTGTCCATGTATAGTGTTTGCCTTTTCAAACCTTTCCTTCAATCCCCCCCTAACCATTCATCAAACCCCTAATCCTCTTCCCACAGGCTGTGTAATTTATTGAGGTGTGACTTAACAGTTTTTAGACCATTAATTGCTCACACACTTGGTGGGGCAGATGTGGTGAAACCAACACAACAACTCAGGGTAAGGAGGATCTTATTCCTAACTAAGCTCATATAGCACACACTGGCAGTATATATTATACAATATCCACCCCTGTCAGCACAGTCTGTTGCATCTTTTTCCAGAGGAACATCTCATTGCCAGTATAATCATTCAGTCACTGTATTAATTTGTGTCTAAGCCGGTTAAGCTTGTCCACTTTGTATAGTTCGTAGTAGCTCAACATTGTTTTGATTAATTCAGTTTTTCACTGCTTATCATACTCTCTTCTTGTGTATGAGACTAAGTCTGTTCTAGTAGTCTAGTCTTTGGTGACTGTCATTAAGCTTGCATATGATAATAACGACATTAACCTAGTTTTTTTATTTTCATTTTTTTAACTTCCCGTTCGATGAATAGCCTCCCTTCTCCAAGTCCTTATCCTACAGTTCTAGTTCACTTAGGAGTTAGTGGAACCTCACTTCAGTTCTTATGAGTTTGCCTTCAATATCAAAAGAAATGCTAGCAATGCATGCTACTGCTACTACCCCCATCATGGAGCCCTCGCTTCATCTAATCAGGTAGGAGAAGTGAACTGTGGTTGATTGATCATTGTTGAACGGCAATCATTCTATACAATGGTAATTCCCCCCTCCCCCTCCGAGTGCTTAGGGGTTAATAATATCATATAGTAGTAGCAGAGTAGAATGCAGAGACTAGGAGGAGAGAGTAGTAGGACAAGGCAGGGTACCCATCACTTTTTTGTTTACAATATCAGAAGACTTCTAAAACTGGCTGCCGCAAAGGCATCACTGAGAAGTAAAACAAACAATCAATAACCCCACCACATTTTTTTTAAAATCATTCATAATCATAAAATGTAAAAGTATGAAAAGTTTATTATTCCCTAAACAAAATACAAAACCCAGAACTGGCCCACCCCTCTCCCTAACCCCAGCCAATGTCCATGTAGTGTTCAATGAATGTCCATAAATAAAAACAAACCCAACAATCCCCCAACTTCCACCCACCCACCTAAAAACAGATTAAAAAAGGGGCTGAAGAGAGCACTAATGGTGGATTAGGAGCTTCAGGAGGTGCCTGTCCACCCGCTCCTGCCTGACTTCAATATCCGCCAGCCTTTGTTTGATGCGGCACTCATAATGACTGAAATAAGGGGGAGCAGCAGTGCTGGTGGAATGGTGGCAGCGCTGATGGGTACCCATTAGACCGTGGCGACTGTGCGGTGATTGGGTGGTTGTTGGGTCCTGGCTGGGTGCCGGGGCATCTGCAGCACCTTCTGCCTCATCCTCCTTGGCCACCAGCCCCTGGAACTCAGCTCTGATGGCCTCCATTTTCCGCAGCAGGAGTAGCTACATTTCAAGAAACAAAAAAGTCAAATTGTAAACATTGCTCTTAGCAAAAGACATAGAAAATTATGCCATGGGAATGAAGGGAGGTGATTGATAATGGGTGGGTAGGAAGGATACATAATGTTGCACTTGAAAACTACTGTGAGTCCAGGGAGGAGTTTGAAATACCACCTCCTCAACCATTTGAATAAAAAACCCTTGAAAAAACATTCCAGGCAAGCGAAGGTGAGGCAAACACCGCTCCAGAGGATCACCATCGTTCCTTATTCTCCTTCCCAAGGATTTTTAAATTTATCATTGCATTGTTCTTCGAGTATTTTATTTTTTATTCTTCACCCTCAGCTTTGCTACTCACCACCATTTAAGTTTTTTTACATAAAGTTCCAAAAATGGCTCTGTGTCCCACTCTAGTCTTATGATCCTAAGTACAAACCTTTCAGCAACATACATTTGTCATTTGACATTTACCCACCCATGTGTCCTTAAGTTTATTTCAATCAAAATAAACCACCACAGGATTCTAATCACCTACCCCGGCAGGCATCCTTTCACGCATATATTTTCACCCACCCAGGCAAGCTTTGTTCCTACTCGTATACCAACCTTTTATCCATCCTTCACCCACCCATGCATCCTAGCTATCAGCCACCTGTGGTACTATTTATGCATCCGCCACTTTCTTTCACCCACGCATCCTTCGCTTTCAGTCATATATAATATATTTCATCCAACCTTTCTCGTTCTATCCTTCCCTTTTCCAGCAACCCATAGTTCAAGGTCTTGTTCATGAAACGTTTTCTGCTGAGTTGAAGATAGGAGTGGCCATTAGTCACTCAGCTCAACTTCAACTCCTGCTGTTTTCACCTGTTGTTCACAAGTCAACACCTTTACAGTGAGCTTATAATTATAATTACTTGCCAATGATAAGCAAGCAATGTGACATACCACAGCCCGCCACTGCCGCTGGCTCACTCCCTTCTGCTGGCGCATCTGTAGTCTGGCTAGAGCCATCTGTGCAGGCCCCAGCACTGGTGGTCGGTGTGGCTAGAAAAAAAAGTTTACACATTGCTTAGATGCCAGATAAACCTCCCCCTATTAATTGTTTTATAGCAAAATAAAAAAAACAGCAAACACATCATTCACTACTATTTGAATACATTACAGACAGTATCTTTTACAAAAAATATCAGTATGGGCATTTTGTTGTTGGAAAGTTTAAAAACAGCATGAAGTCAAGTCAAGAGACAGGCTGTTAAGGAGTGACTGGAGCTATTGATTGATGAATCTGCGGTTTGAGAAACAAATAGCCATATGGCCATGGTTGGCTAATGCAATGGGGCTTTCTTCCTCGTACTTCCTCCCACACATGGTGCACAGTCTTCAGTTCACCAACTGCTGATAATAATACTAGGCCTAGCTAATAAGAAGACACAACTTTGGAGTGTCTAACGTGACCTTTGCCACTCTCTTGTTTTAGTGATTATAAGCCGTGTCATCTATTACATGTGTGGAATACCTTACTTGGGCAATGGGCATGCAATCTGCATGGCAGAGGAGTGGTAGTACTATGTCACCAATGGGTTCTCTGAGTCTTAGAGTACCACCACTAAGCAGTTCACAAAAGGGTAGAGGAAAGGCTGACTGAAAAAGCAGAGGAAAGGAAGCTACAGACAGAATACTAACTAGAGACAGTATGACGTAAAGTAGAGAAACTTGAAATATAGAAAATAAGTAAATAAGATAATGCAGGGATAACAAGAATTTAGAAATGGATACATAGAAGAGGATTTGGAAAAACAAAAATGGGTAGACATCAGAATCTTAAACAAGCATTGGCATAGCCAATAGGTCTCGCATTTGGGACCTTATAAGTGTTTGGCCATGCAACAGTTGATGTTGTTGCACCAAGGACATTGTGCTGCATAACTAAACACTTATAAGGTCCAAAAGGCGAGACCTATTGGCTATGCCAATGCTTGTTTTATACATTTCTATTAAAACAATGCATTGCAGAACATAGCTGATGGTCCATTTACATTACCTCTCAAAATTCATAAATATTTGTCACCTTGAAACTTTAAGTGACTCCATCAATTAAGGACTATACAGACTTCCCAGCAGCCTTTGGATGTTTATTAACCAGTTGCACACATTTACATTGCTTTCAGGTAGCAGGCACTGGGTGAGAAGGCCTGTTTCTTTAGCTCTCTGTCCCACTCAGCTTCACAGCACATTCATTTTCCTTTCTAGCATTAGGGCTGAGGCCATCCTTGCTGCACATAGGAGGGTGGCATGTGGGAGATCATTTTTTTCTGAAAAGGAAAAGTGAGCCTGTTTCAAGATAAAAGTGTTGATCAGGCATGGTGGTGAAAGGGTGAAAGAGGCACAAGACACAGCCTGCTCTGCTACTCAGAGCTGCTGCTTATTAGTGCAGCTGGTGCAGTTGCATTTAGACCCAGGAGTGTAAGGGTGGGTTACATTATCTCAGTTATGGGGAGCGGTGTATGTTAACCAGTTTCTGTTTTGGTTTAATACATTTTCTCTTTCATAAGTCTCACATTTTATATGGATTGTGAGCTATAGAAAAAGTACCCTGACATAATCTCATAAGCCCCACCCCCTGAACGTCTGTCCTTCCCAATCCTTGCCATAACTTTTACAAGGGGGGGTCGAGCTCAGAGCAAAAATGTTTTGAAGGCTTGATCTAATTACTAATCATATACATATGATCTGTAGCCGAACCACAACACACACATGAAATGAGGCAATGATCTAGGTTGTATCATGGTATATGTAAGTAAAAAAGTGCATATTACACCTATATGACCTTCAAAAGGCTCACTATGTAGTAGGGTTTCTCAGTAGTATACATACAGAACAATTGCACCTTAAAAGTGTTCGCCATATACACAGGGTTATCTTTAATGCAGTCATAAAAACATCCAAATAATAATCTATTAGGATGTCTATGATAAGAGAAGATATATTGAAGTAAAGTGTTTGGAACATGGAGTAGAGAGATTCAATTAGCCAACTCTAGTTAACAACTTCAAAGTAGCACAGTAAATGCTCCCCCAGAAAGGAAGCAGTGTGCCGACTCAAAATGCTTTTTATGAATTAAATATATCTATGTATAATCACAGATGTGGCAATGTTCCAAGTGAGAATACAAAAATCTATTCAATTGATACAGTATTTTGTAAAGGCAAGGCAAACTATTGTTTATCAATTGCTTAAGCACCTATTCATTATGCAAGTGCCAATATTTCCAAAGTACTGGGCAAATGTAGTCTGAAGGTCAAAGTTACAGGGGCAAATCATACACAGTTTCTTCCAGCTTGCAAAAAGAAGTGGACTGAGGACAGCTAGACAGTTGTCTAAAAATTACAAACATAAAAAAAATACCTTAATTGGATGGAATTAACATCCCCCCCATTAATTTGAAATATAAATAGAGATTATTGCAAGGTTAGTTTTGGGTGTATGTCGGTACATCTCTGGGGCAGTACCAAAAACACCCTCCAATTTAGTAATTCATTTTAAAGTATTGCATACACAGACAATAGAGATGGAAACATAATCTAGGGAAGCAAAGACTAAGGGGCTGATATAGAGTTTGGCAATGGAGTAAAGGCATTGAGGGTGACTGAGGACTTTAAGTCCGCCATTCTGCCTTTACTGCCTTTACTCTACCTACCACATTTAGAATTCACTGCCAGCCATGCACTGAACTCTGAGTTTTTATGAACTGACTTCACAGCGGTTTATACAAAGCCATTTAAAAGTTTGGATTCCATCCACCATTGTTTTTTTTTTAAATGTTTGGTGTAAGTGTTGGTCACCAATGACCAACGTATACACCAAACTTTGAAGAAATGTTTATTGTTCCTAACAAGAGTGGATTTTACTCCATTGGCAAAACCTGGCAGTCTGCCAGACTCTGTTGTCATTGTGAAATAGTGCCCATCTCTGAATTGGGCCACATTACTGTGTAGTCGTCATAGGCGCAGATCGTAAATAAAAACATGCATGTTACCACAACAAATCAAAGGGATTCAGTGGCTTATCTAGAAGAAGAGTTTAATTGAATTCACTTGTATCGAGAGCATAGCCCATCTTATGCAATCTTTTATTGCACTGGTTGAGACAGTCATGTTTATCTCATTGAATGATAGAAAAAGGGAACTAGTAGTGCCAAAGAGTAAAGTGAGGAAATCAGAGTGCAAAACGTTTCCTTGTTATTCTAATTAAGGGCCAGGTATATGTACAGACAGGATGTAAATAGTGGTTGAAATTTGCACATTGACTTTTTGTGATCAGTTCGCAATATTGTATTAATAGATTTCATGCGAGTGAGCAAGAGTGATCGAACTAACCCCACCAGCCTGTCTTACGGGTCCGGGCATTCAGTGTTAGAAGGTCATTAATAGAGTAATTAATCCTCTCACATGCCGTTTGAATGTCCCTATAGATGGCTACTTCGGAAACACAGGGTTCAAAGTACTACTTAATAGTATCATTGGTACTTTTAGTGAACTGGCTTGGTACAATGCCGGTCCACATAAGGTGTGGCTCATTTTGTCTTACTACTCCAAATGTTATGTATGACGTTATAGTCAACATGCTTATTGTTTTGAAACCGCATTGTAAGGACCAGCGGAATATGATCATTAACAGTGTTAGGTTTGATTGCAAGATTGACCAGATTTATAATTCCATTTGTTGATAGTATAGTATAAACAATATTGGTGATTGCTCCCCTGCCAATAAACCTGTGATAATGACCAGACTTGGGGTTGTCTTCGCCTTCCAAAAGAGATCCATTAAATTTAAATAAAATGCTATTGAAGGCGTTCCCATATGTTTTATGAGGATATTGTAACTGTGCCGCACCAAGGGCATCTGTAACACCACACACTCCCTTGGACGGCAGGGAACACTTAGAAATATTAAAATCGCTAACCCAAAAGAGTGTGTTGGGTATATAAATAGGAATAAATAAAATCAAGTCTTTTTCCATTTTAGTGAATACTGCACAACATGCAGATTCAAAGATGTTGCTATGAAAATCAACAATAAGTAGAGGACAATTATTTTTAACATAAATGAGCAAAAATTGGTAGTGAGGAGATCCAGGAATGGTCTTGATAACCTCCTTTAGGCCTCCCAGAACTAGAAGGTGTTGCTGCTGTGGCCACTATAACAAACCCCGCAATGGTAGCTTCGTCCATAACCCACGTTTCTTGCGTGAAAATGATCTAAGCAGATGTCACTAAGGTTTGCTAATCAAGGGATGTTCACCTGCTCTGGAGGCCCGCCACATTCCATGAAATAATTTGAATATGGTTAGCCCTGTGTGGGTGATTATTACGACCCTGAGCTCTGATATTTCCTGCTTCAGAGCATTTATGACAAGAAGGCGCAGTGGACATTTAGTATTGGTTGATGGAATCAAGCAAAGGGGGATCTGACCAACCTGAAAATTCTTCTAAACCTGTGACAATAGTAGCAGAGACCAATGGCAAATTATGAGTCTGCGTTAATATGACCAGATAGTCCATAGTGTTTGTGAGTTTTGGGTCAAGGCCAATATCAACCTTGCCAAAAAAGGAGCTACTCCGAGGAGTCATGACAAGTTCATTTGAGCACACCTAGTTTTCGAGACTCGCCATCCGGGTGGAGTGTCACAGATATAAGAGCTAGGTGTGGTGAAGATGGATTGGGTTGAGTATTGTTAGTCGTTTTCTGGAAGGTCAGACAAAACTGCGTCGTGTAAATAGGGGCAAAAATTAGGATGAAAAAGTGATTTGGGCATGGGAATTGACTAACAAATCTGATGTTGCTCTATAGGCACTTGTAAAAAAAAGTAAAGTCGAAGTAGCTTGATGGAGCTCTGAGGAGCACATATCATGTTACTATTTGGATAATAGATCATTGACCAGACTTTCGTAACTAAAGATAATTACCACACAGTCGCCTTCAAAGTTCTTTTTGGACGGGCCAACCCATTTTACCCTGCAACCCATTAGAATGTTATCGGCTCTGGAGAGGGAAAAGTACATTTTATAGTTTAGCCAGTGAATTACCTTGTTTTTCAGTTGGCCATAGGATTTGTTGATATTTATGGAAAGGGATTGGGCATTCACCATGACCACCACATATGGGCCAGCAGCTGGGGGGATTTTAGTGTAACATAGTGAGGGTCAGAATCCCTGACAGTATCTATGTGCCCACCTCTCCTTCCCCTAGGAACAACTCATATGCCGGGATAAGCGGTGAAAGTCCTGGCACCACAGTCCGTGTCCCTCCTGCTGCTCACCCCAACCACGTGGCCGCTGGATGGTTTTAAGGGTGGTATGATTTGACAGTGTGGAGCAACCCAAAGACCTTGTGCCTATTGCTGTCCTGGCGGCAGAGTTAGAGGGTCTTGCTCCACCTGACTCTTCTACCGAATTGCTAGCAGTGGATGAGTGGCCAGGTGGCCCGAGTGCGGTGCAGTTGAAGGGTGGGTACCTTCCTTGTAGGAAGAAAACCTCAGCTCTATAGTTCCTAAGCGTTTGAGGACTGGCGACAGAAGTGACTTCACAGTCTCATTGAGCCTATCCACTATTTTATCTATATGCTTGGCAGAGAATGTGTCATTGCACTCGGGCCTTGCAAGGCCGTTGGAGGTACAGCATTGTGTTGGACACATGGGTAAGAAAGAGAATTGGTGGGTGCTGTAGATTTTACATTTGGAAGTAAAGCATGCCTTTTTCACTTCACCGGTGGGGCCCCATTGGGAATAATACCACCTGACAAATTACTAGGGACCTGAGCTTTGGACTGAGTGGAGGAATTATGCTGTGGTTTGGTCGCTGCAACCCCTCCCACCCCTGCTTGATTTGGCTCTTCCAGAAGGAGGGATTTGGCTGATGAAAGCTACGACATGCCTTAAACACATCTCCAAGAGATGATTCCCTGGATGCACTACTTAGGAGGCAATACAAGAAGGCACTGGCTGCCGGGAAAAAGGAAGTACAAGGGGAGGCCTGGTCAAAGCTCAAAGAAACTGCGTTGACAAATAATTGTTTTATTCTCGCAGTCAATCAATTCTCCCTTTCTGAAGAACAGCACAGCTCCCGATCTAGCTTCACATGTACTGGTACAAACTTGAGTTGATCTTGCTTCTAATATATTCAGCCTATCATCTAAACCAGCCCACTCAGACAAGGCCCTAAGTCAAACAAATGCATCCCATAGTGGGAACCCCTCACTAATCATCTCTCACAAGGGCTATAGAGGAAAGTTCAAGTGGGAAAGTAGCAGTACCAGATGGAGTCCCAGTTGACATATATAAATACCTACCAGATCTATTTTGCACCAAGAATTTAACACTGCTGCTAACAGTTCTGTCCTGGCAACCTGAGTGGAATAACTGATGACTCCTATTTTTAACAAGATATCATAAATAGTCTCGGGCCGCTGGTCCATTTTTGGTAGCAAGCAAGGACAGTGCTCCTCCCCAGCGTGGTTTGGAAAAGACACTGATAAGAATGTTAAAGAAAGATTCGACTTCTAGAACACTTTTGAACTGCCTCTTCCGTTGGAGAAACCGCCAGGTTAACGGTCAAAAGATGCCTGCATTACTATGCCCCAATCCCGGAATATCCACAAACCCCTATCCCTAACACAAACCCACTTATGAGCACGCCTACACACACAGCCTTGAAAAACGAGAAGCAGTTTTACACTCTCAGTGGTCACAAGTCTAGGTTCCTGTGCAGGAGTAGAGCTCTCAAAGCCTGGGTATCAAAGCTGTAAGGTGCATGAAAAAGCAATGGTTAGTTAGTGGACTTAAGAAATGCCAGGTTGAAACTGCGCAATCTATCATGTGTAAAGTATGGCAAGTGACAGAGTGCTGCTGTATAGTGAAGTAGGTCTAAAGTGACAACTCACAAGTCAGAAGAGACAGTTGACAGCTTAGCGTTAGAAAATGAAAGCTGACGAAGAATTTGTAGAGATGCTTGCAGCGATAACAGTATCTTAATGGTTTCTAATGTGGAATATGGTTTGCTATACGAGTGGGCTACACCTAGCCGGTCGGAAGGATAGGAAAAACCCTAGACAATGCACATCTGGTTAAAGAGATGAAAGGCTGAAAAACAACCAAGACAACCTCCCCCCCCCATGCGCCACTTCTCAAATTCAAAACTGCAGCATGTTCAAGAGACAAAACAAAGTGCACCAATTTTTCACTTTGGCTGATTTTTACGTAGAAATACAGCCAGAATTCAGGCATTTCTCCTTTAACTACTACTGCTAGAATAAAAGCTATTAGGTCTTGCCTACATTTTAATATGTAAATCATAACTGCAAAAACAATCTCATTACAGACTCAGCATGAGGAGTTAAAATTATTTTCCTTTCAGAAGCATACATTTCTGAAAATGGGCACGTTAACACCACAATAATGTTTTCAGATAAAGTTAAAAGATATAAAGTTGATAATAGCACTACACATATCTAGGACTCGAGTGTAAATTATTTAAATATTTGAAGTATATTTGTTGCAACTCGATTTTATATCAGTACTGTGAATAACTATGTATCAATGTTGATGTATGAGATAAAAAATAATCATGGATAAAAACACAAATGTCTAAAAAACTAATCTTATAATAGCGGGAGCCATGAACACACGCTGCCAGCATATAACTGCAAACCGCAAGTAAGTACGACGCCTAAACTGAAGATAAAACAAGTGCGCGCGTGCCTCGCGCTAAAAGTGGGAGGGGTGGGGGGAGTGCAAGAGCACACAAAGCGTTTCCCTTGCGGGAGCAAGCCAGGGGCACCATGTGTCTGTAAGTTAATTACAAACATATGGTGTCAAGCTCACTCCCACAAGGCAATCGCCAGATGTGCACACGTTGCCATTGAAGGCAATGGAACGCATGCACGTTTTTGGCTGAAAAGTAGTAGCGATAGCTAAAGGTCTTTTTGCCTATGCAGCGCATGCCTGCTGCGTAGGTGAGACCTAAAAAGGAGCAGGAGAATGAGGGGAATAAATATATTAATGTTAACAGCAGGAGGACTTACTAGGGCCAGCAGACCCTTCAGCAGAGGAACTCTGGGACGCACCTCCAGCTCTAGCTCCCGGACTCTCACCCGCTTCAGCCTTCTTCTTGCCCCTGGATGCTGATGTAAAACATAAAGACAAAAAAAGATTAGTGGTATAATAAATAATATCTCCCCAAAAATATATTTGACAGGTAAAGGCAATCGCAAAAACATTGTACTTTTCTAAATCAGATCAACTAGTAGTAGTACATCGCGGACCATCCTATCGTGTTCAACATTTACAAAACCTACCTACATAGTCCACTCCTATTCCAAATTTAGTAAACTGCATTTTGGAATTACTAATAATAAATTGCAACAAATCATGATGTTTGCTTCTTCTGAAATCTGATTCACAATCTCTCAGTCTCAATGCAACTCCCTTTGACGGACCAAAGTACTAATCACTAAGGGCCTTATAATGATTACATTGATGTTGGGCAGACGTCATTGCAGTTCTGGACCGCCCAGCCTTAGCTCGGCACCGCGGTCACTACGACCGCACTAGTCTACTACAAATCGATGAGATCGCACATAGGCCATAGGGCGGTCCCAAACCTCCATTTGTCAATGGAAGCTTGTGTGGTAGGCGAAAAAGGCCTGCAGCACAAGCTTCCATTGAAAAATGGATGTTGTTGTTCACAAACATCCCTGCACCGTCCGTGTGGCATTGGCATGCACCATGCTGTTACGTGCGTGCCTGTGCGGGCAACGAGGCCTTTGACGGTTGTTTGGCGGCCCTCTTCTCCACCCCTAACTATTTTCTCTACTGAGGAGGGAAGTTATCCCGAAACCCGAGCCATGTCTCGGGCGATATTCCAAAACCCGGGACATTTATCGGGTCTAGAGATTATTAGTTCAACAAGTACTTACTTGCACCCACTGGGGTGAACCACTCAAGAAATCAGTTCAACAAGTACTTACTTGCACCCATTGGGGTGAACCACTCAAGAACTTCATGTACCAGCTTCCCCAGGGGCGACCCGGAGGAGGGGCTAGCGGAGTGCGGTCCATTGCGATTGGTCTACCATGCTGTTACGACATTACAAATAACTAATCACGGAACATCTAAAATAATCATCACTAATCACATCAGCCCAAGAGAGTGGCATCAAGTACGATTCAATAACTAGGTTAGGTGGGTAGCACCAATTAAGCTAAGCACCTGTCTAAAATAACAGATTATTACATAATATTTGAAAACTTAATTTCCCTGCATGTAAGCAGCATGCTTGCGATTATATGGGAAACAAATATTAGATATAGCATAGAACACAGGTTATAATAAAAATGTATAATGTTAATAATTACTCACCTAGCCCCGCAACCTCACCTACTAGCAGGTCCAGCAGGTCCTGCTCTCGGTCCAGGATGCCGGACCAGTGGTGTGCCAAGTGCTACTGGGTGCACCAGACCCCAGAGCAGCGGTAAACTGCCCTGCACACCCTTGCCCAGCTCTGCTGGCACTCCCACATCCCATACCCAGACCCAGGCCTGCCGCCTGCTGCCAGGGTGGAGGGGAGGTGGCGCTGTATATAAAAAAACAGTGCTGCCACCTCCACCTTGGAAAACGGCACGGGGCTGCACCCCTGCCTTGCGCCGCCTTCCACAAGGAAGGCGGCCATGCCTTGGTGCTCCACTATCTGCAATGGGGCTGGGGGAAGCAGAGAAAAAGAAATGAGGAAAAAAAGGAAGGACTGGATAGTAATAAGGAAGTAGGAAACCTAAAAAATAAAGTACAAAACTCACCAAAAACACACAGTAAAGTAGAAAAAAAACACAAATACACACGTAGAAAGACAAAGGGTAAGATAATAAATAAAAATGATGGGAAAAAACCTTTTAAAAGTCAAAAGCCAAGGCTTTTAAAAGCCAAAAGCCAAGGCCTTAAAAGCCAAGGATTACAGAGATTATGTTTTAAAAGCCAAGGATTACAGAGATTAAGGAAGGATGAAAAAGTATTGTGTAGTAATTGCATTTATATAGCGCTTACTAACCCTGACGAGGCATCAAAGCTCTTTTTTGCAAGTAGCAGGCCCAGCACCACAAACAGAGTAAGAAACAAGATGGCCATGCCTATGTGCAACCACGTGGTGCAGTTTGTGCAATATTTCCACCTGAACACGCAATCCGCATTCACGTGCTGCGGAAAACGTCACATGAACAGGCAGGACAAGCAACTCCGCGCTCTCGCAGAACTCCGCAGAGTCTTTTTGTAACTTTCCGGGGTTCCACATAGTGCCGCTACATGAACTCTGGCCAGACTTAATTTTGACAAGGTTTTTCAATCTCCACCTATTACACATGAATTACCTATATAATTCTAAATTCTTTTTCAGGGGTGTAGTCAAAATGGCAGCGAGGTAGGATTTGTTTCTACACATCGCTGCTTCAGCCCCAGGCTTGGTTTCTTATCATCTGAATTGCTGATAACCCTGGGAAATGTGCTGGGAAGCACAGAGAACTGCCTTGCATGTAGAGCCCCTGCAAGCGAATTAAGTAGACCAGGCTGGGAGCGCAGATGGTGGACTCAGGTCCAAGTTAGCTGTTGAGCTAGTAGAGAGTAGATGTCTACCTGCCACACCACCCAGCACACAAGATTGGCCCCAAAGCTACACAGGCAGGAACGATTCAAAGGGAGCCTGGAGAGTCTCACAGATAGTCTTCTGTGGAATTAACTATTGGCCTGCTTGGGAGGCTTGTGGTTACTGAGTGCTGCACGCGTGAACCTGAACATCTCCCCAACAACCTGCTCAAAGAGGAGGGTCGGCGACGTGGTGGGCTTAACAAATCCTGTGGTCATGGGTCCTGGGAGCCAATGGGATGGCACTCCAACTGGTGAGGGACCCTGGTGTGCACCTCCCTCATTTACAGCACAAGCTGTGCAACGAGCTGGGCATGCAGGGGTGACCTATTAGTGGATTTTTTGCTCTCTAGTGGGACCCTGTGGAAATTAGGCTGTAGACCATGCATAGGGCGGTTCCCTTAGGACACCATGACCCAGGAACGTATCCAGAAAAACAATACACAGGATCATTGGAGAGCACTGGTTTCTAAGCAGTATACACATGCAGCTCTTTCAGACTGCGCCTTGCACAACTTACTGGCAGCCTGTCCCCAGAGACCAAGACTAAGCTCTGAAACAGAGAGAACCAGGGCAATGGGTGCCTATGGGCTGGTGTGATAGGCTTATTTACATTCCTTTATGGTTAGGGCATAGTTAAATCAAGATACCCCATGTATCTAATAATAAAAGTAAAATTGGAGAATAATTAGCCTCTCCCGATAAAGAAAAAACGCCTGTCGAGTGCTGTTCGGCCGTGAATTAGTATCAGTACGTCAATAATTCTACATGTGAACATTTGAGAGAGAAAATATAAAGAATAACTCCTGACAGAAAGTACATATATACAAAGCCTCTAAGTGGGTTCGCATTGGGCATGGAGGGATATCATCCCATTGTGGTGATAGTGGCGGTCCCCGTAATCGGGAAAGCACTCGGCTCCCCCAGTGAGTACCTTATCATGCCTAGCCAGGCGAGACAGCACTTAGTGCTGTCTGCCGAACGTAGCACATGCACATTTCCGGCCTTGACAGCCAGTATTTAGTCTGAATGTGCTCAATGCCCCATCTGAAAACCAGCAAACAGAGGTGCTGTTCACTTGGAGGTATGTGTTTTTTTCTCCCCGCTCTTAGACACAACATTTACCATCAGACTTCAGTCTATTTCTATATTGGTGGAGAGGCTAATTATTCTCCAAATTTACTTTTATTAATAGATACATGGAGCATCTTGATTTAACTATGTCCTAACCACTATAGGAATGTAAATAAGCCTATAAGATGAGTAAGTGTTTTTTCACTTTAACTGGGGACGTTATTGATGACAAGAGTCTAAATTACACACCCTATTTTTCCTTATTACTGATGGCTTGATATTAATTTTTAGGTTGAGCATTTGAGACGTCTTGTATATACTTTAGTATATACTTAGATGTGTATGCACTTCGTGGGCTCTGGAAATCAACACTAGGACTTGTCTGCTTCCGCTTAGGGACTTTTTTTCTGTTAAACTGCCTCTATTTACATGTCTTGATAGAAAATGACCAGCAGAATTTAGTGAAATACCAGAATTGCTTTCGTGCTGAGGGACTTTAAAAAATAAAAAATTCTGTCAACTGCCTCTATTTAAGTTTCCTAATAGAAAACGACCAGCAGAGATCAGTAAAATACCAGAATCACTTTAGCATTCTCTAGAGTCCAGTCCATAGAAATTGTCTTCTACGAGCACCTGAAGACAATAATGTTTTTTTCAAATCCTGTATTTTCAGTGATATGACCACTAAAGGTCCTGATTTTATATTAAAAACAGAGCTTTGGGCTATACCATTTCCAGCTGAAAGGCAATATTTCTCTCCATGTGTTCCCATATCTGGTGTGTCACACAGTTTGGTACTTACTTTCCCTCCATGTTAAAGAACAGTAGATGTTTCAGCACCCAGGCTAACGTGCTGCATAGCTAAATACATATAAGGTCCCAAAGGTCAGACCGATTGCATTGCAAATGCTTGTTTCAGACTGCCATTAAGAATCCCTCTATGTCTCTGGAGCCCACGGGCCTTGTGTAGCCATTTTTTCACCGCAGACATTGGTGGGAACAGGGTCATTTTGCATACCCATTATCTTGTAGCAATTGATGTTTTAACTGTTCTTTATCAATTGCCTGAGTACACGAAAGGTGATTTTAATTGCTCTTAGGTGCCCCACACAGTCCTGGTGAAGACCCTCCTGTAAGGATTATATTTTCCTACACTACCATTTGGTCGAAACATCAACCGCTCCACTCTGTGCGCCAAATGTGGAAGACAGTGATAGTTACACTGAGTCAAATCTAACATTATGGGTTTGTAAATAGTTTTTAAGCCTTGATTAAGGCTGGACAGGCCATTCATGTTTTGATGTAGATATTGGCCACTGCCCTCCCTTCCTCACTTATCCTCACTTTCGCACATTGCGCATTAATCCCTCCCTTCCCTTATCTGAGGCACCTCTGCACAATTTTACTGAGACATGTTGTTGTAATCTCCATCTCATGGTACATTCTGGACCGCCCTCCTCTCTGTCCCAGTTGGTTCCCTCCTGTCACTGTTTGCCAACATTCCACAGTGCCCTCCAGCTGACTGAAACCTGTGGTGGTGTGAAGACGAATAAAGAAGAGTTCTCTACATACCTACGCTTTGTTTTCATTATAACACTGGCGATGATTCACCAGGTGGGGACGGTTCACCACCACCCCCAACGCATACTACAGGTCAGCTGTCATGATCCTAAGAAACTTAAAGTGAGTACTCACTTCATTACAAGCCTCTTGATCCAGATGCTACGTTCCTTCACAATGCAGTGCGGTTGTGCCACCTTTTGAAAGACTTTGCTCCTAGAACTGCTGGTAGAGTGCCATACATTCATCGAATTTCTCTTCATCCTCTGATGTGACCACTGCACTCGTCAGCTCTGCAGGAGTTTTCACCTTTGGCCCTTCAGCGAGCGTCTGCTATCTCTGCCCGCCTCACCATCTTTGAGCGCCTGGTTGTCGGAACTCTGGCTGGCATATCTCCTTCGTCCACAGACTACTGCTGTCCTCAGCTCCTGCTTTCCATTCGGCAGAGCTGCTTCATGAATGGACGTCTCCGGCCCCATCTCCCCGGGTGGGGCTCCTTCCACAGTGGAAAAAGGCGTTGCTTGCTGGCTCTCAACCACTCCTCCATTGTGGTTGTGAATAAGTTAACCCTTTCCTGGGTTCCCGTCTATCCCCGGCTTGTCTCCTCAGGCTGACGAGCACAGCTTCTCTTAATTTATCTTCACCACGTAAGAACCTGACTCTGCTGGAGGAGTCCTCTATCCTTCTCAATTATTTTTAACCCTAAGGGGCACAGCTATTTGCAGCACACAAGCCGATGTGGGAGGTTACTCCACCGGTTCACTCGCACAGTTGCCCTACGTGTCACTTCACGCTGACAGGCACAGCTTCTTCTAAGCCTTCTCTTTGCTCCGCACTACTCAACCTTATCCTCACAGAATTCCTCTATCTTGCCTGCCTTACACTGGTGGGCACAGCTATTCACTTCATACCCAGCGTGAGGGAACCTGAATTCTATGTTCTAGGTACCTTACTTGTGCGCTTTGCCTGGTACTTCATGCTGACGGGTACAGCTTACTAATCTTGATCTGATTCAAGACTGGGGTACCTTTCACTTCTATGGGACAATTGTATTTTTTAAAGAAGTATATTTGCTGTTCATCACTTTGTTAACTCTCAGCTTCCTTAAGTGCTTTTATTTTGTTAGGGTCTAACATGGCAGCGGCTAACATGTCACAACCTCCACCTTTCCGTAACGAGGGGAGAGAACCTTTGCTGCCATGGAAGCAATGGTTTGGATTATTAGAGTCTTTGGTGGGGAGAAATGTTCTCCTCTATGCAAACTGCATACCCTACTGCACAACTTAGGTATTGAGGGCCATAGGGGCAGATTTACAAGCCCCTTGCGCCACTTTTGCGTCACTTTTCCCATGTTAAAAGTGACGCAAAAGTGGCGCAAGGGGCTTGTAAATCTGCCCCTTATGTTTATGATGATATCTCTGTTTCAGCTGATGGGGAAAGTGATAGTGATGATGATGAAAATATGTATGTGGTAGCAGTCAACAAAGTAGAAAAACACTTCAGCAACAAAATAAATGTGGTGTTAGAGAGGCATAAGTTCTTTTCAAGGACACAAGGGAAAAATTAAAAATGTAAACCGTTCAATGCTGCTTTAAAGGGCCTAGCGAACACATGCAAGTTTGAATCTCTTCAAGAGTCTCTAATTAGGGATCAGTTGGTTAGGTGCACAAACAATCCTAAGATTCAGGAAAGACTTTGCTGCTAACCCAGATCTCAAGGAGGCCGTTGACATAGCTGTGGGGATGAGCATACAGCAGATTGCATGGTTGCTATGAAAGGATAGGGGGATACATCCACAGAGGTTAATGCCATAAGCAAACATGATACAGGTAAAGATACTAAAAGTAAGTCTGCTAATACTTTACCTCCGGGAACCAAACTCAAGTGTTATAGGTGCGGAAGCCTGAGCCATCTTGCTAACAATCCTATATTCCAAGACCGTTCTGTCATTTGCCATAAATGTGGAAAATGGGGAAATTTAACCAGGGTTTGTAGAGATCAGCGCTCTAAATCTGTGTTGTCAATTGAGCAGGAATCGTCCCCTGAGACTAAGTTAATCTTTCAACTTAAAGATACTGATGATACTGCCAAATTTCCTTCTTGCAATATCACCCTAGACAATAAACCTGTAACTTTTTTCGCAGATTTCATTTCCTCATACACCCTAGTTGATGCTAAGGTATTCTCCCAACTTTTTTCCCTCCTGGCAAGAGGCCATACTGCCCCCTGACATCCAACCGGGGGGTTACAATGGGGATCCCATAACCTTACTGGGCATGACCACCATGGAGATTGGGTTTAAGGGCGGGAATACGGTGGGAAGGATTTACATCACCCAGAAGGGATCTAACTTGTTAGGGTGGAAACACCAAAGGGAACTGGGCATCAAACTAGATCCCAACAGTTCTGATCAGGTTTTATTGGTGGATACCTCAGTTGGTGGGATGGAGGTATGCAACGATTTCCCCAAAGTCTTTTCCGATGAGCTGGGTTTACTCAAGGGTTACCAACACTCCATTAAGTTAAAATCTAACACCAAGCCTGTGGCACACAAGGTCAGACCCATACCACACATGATGCAAGCCCCCCTTCGTAGTCAACTCAACAGATTATTGTCCTTAGGCGTAATTGAGCCCATCGAATGCTCACAGTGGCTGGCCCCCATTGTTCTCACCACCAAAGCATTCAGTAAAGACATCAGGCTGTAAGTGGACCTCAGGGACCTCAATGATAACATCTGGGTGGACAGGCACCCCTTTTCCCAAATACACAAGGTCCTCACCCTTATCAAAGGCTCCAGCTGTTTCAGCATCCTGGACTTGTCCTCAGCCTACCATCAGGTAGAGCTGCACCCAAACTCAAGTCACATCACCTCTTTTGTTACTCCTCTGGGGGCATTCCAATTCCTACGAATGCCATTTGGTTTGGACTCTGCGACTTCTGCCTTCCAGAGAATCATGCAACATGTTCTAAAAGAGCTTCCCAGAACCCTTTGCTTCCAGGATGACATGCTCATCTATGGGAAGGATCTGGAGGAACACAATTCCACCCTCAGAATGGTGTTAACCAACATGGGAAAAGCTGGTCTCACTCTCAAAAAGGAAAAATGTTGCATTGGCGTGGGATCGATTGAGTATCTTGGGCACACCATTTCTCAGGATGGCATCAGACCCAAATTGGACCTAGTGGAGGCTATTCGTAACACTGCTGCCCCCACTTGCGTTCAAGATCTCAAATCATTCTTGGGCCTGTCCGAATATTACTCTAAGTTCGTAAACAATTATGCCTCCATAGTTGAACCCCTACGGAGTTTGCTCAAATCCAGAACTCCCTTCGCCTGGTCTGACAGCTGTCATGATGCCTTTGTAACGGTAAAAGAATATATCATTTCTGCCCCATCCCTGGGTAGGTTCAGCCCCACCAAACCTACGATCCTTTGCACCGATGCCAGCAACAAAGGCCTGGGAGCTAGTCTCACCCAAATTGCTGACGGTAAGGAACAGATCGTCACGTTTGCCTCTCGTGCCCTTAAGGGCGCAGAATTTAACTACTCAGTAGTGGAAAAAGAGGCACTTGCCTGCTTTTGGGCGATCAAACACTTCTGGTTCTTTCTATATGGCATTCCATGTAAAGTAAAGACTGACCACAAACCCCTCTTGTTTGCATTTACCATAAAATGGTCAATTAGAACCATCCCCAGGATTGCCAGATGGATCCTAGGGCTTGAGGGGTACAATTTCAGTGTTAAGTATGTGCCAGTTTCTCAAAACATTGTTGCCGATTTCTTATCCTGTTCCCCACCGGTGGACAAATGTAAAACTGTTTCTTGTGATTGTGATGATGTCATACTCCAACTTACTTGTTTGAACAAGGAGGAATGGGACAATTCTGTGCAAGCTGATGCTGAAATGTGTTCTATCAAAGAATTAATCAGAAATGGGTGGCCTGCTACTAAAAGTGACGTTCCGGCAACCCTGTGTAAATACTAGGATGTAAGACTAGAATTAAATATACAAGAAGGTATTGTTTGCCGGGGGGAGAAAGTGGTCCCACCTGAGAATCTAAGAGAGAAAACCCTTGAGCTGGCTCACATGGGACATTTAGGGCGCAGTCTCACCAAGAACAAATTCCGCTTGGACTACTGGTTGCCAGACATGCATGCTATGACTGAGAACATTGTGAAAAATTGTTTGGATTGTAGCCGCAGTGACAAGATTCACGAAACCCGCAAACCTCCACTGTCTCCAGTAGAGGTTCCGGACTGGCCATGGTCCGAGTTGGTCCCTGACATTATAGGTCCCCTCAACCTAAAAAGTTGAAAAGAACACTTCATCTTAGTATTAGTGGACTACCACACTCATTGGGTGGTATATATATGTGTCCATCAAATCGACACAAACGTTCTCACACAGTTCTTGGAACGTGTTTTTTGTGATAAGGGTATGCCTGACATCCTGGTTACAGACAATGGGGTGCAATTCACCCCTGAAAATATGAAAGAGTTTCTGTCTTACAGGGGCATCAATCATCACAAGACAGCTTTGTATTATCCCCGTGCCAATGGACTAGTGGAGCGTATCAACCGTATGTTCAAAGAATGCCTTCAGAAGGCAGAAGTTATGGGGACACCGGCCGATTCTGTCTTAATGGAGACACCTTGGGCTTATCGCTCCACCCCCAATAGTGTAACAGGAATTTCCCCATTCAGCTCCCTCAAAGGAAGGGTTCCTAAAACAAGACTTTCTCCTCCAGGTTTGAAAAGGAATAATACATGTGTTGTCAACCGCAGTGAAATTTCCAGAAGGGTGGACGAACACCAGATCAAATACAAAGACAGATATGACCAAACCAAGCACGTCAAATCCCAAGTGTTCAAAGAAGGAGAATGGGTCCGCGTGGACCTGCCCAAACCACACAGAAGAGAAGCGTCCAGGTTCTCTGAGCCTTGCAGAATATCCAGTGTGGGGAAAAATGTTGTCCAACTAGAGAATGGACAAACCTGAATCATTCCTCACTATCAAGGGGGTGACAATGATCACAGTTCTAATCTAGACAGCGTGTCAGAGTTACACAAGCCAAGGAGATTTCTGAGAGCCAAGTCCACTCCTGTGTGGGTTAGAGACTATTGTGTAAAGTGATTGTTCTTGCATTTGTATTGTTCATGCATTGTATCTTTATTCTCTACCTTTTCCCCCGTTCAGTTTTTCGCTCGCTCTCTCTTTCTCCCGCTGTTCTTTCCTCTGCTGTCTCCCCTCGTTGGGGTTCTGCCTCTTTCTCTCTCTCTCATTATCTTTTTTTTCCTTTCTCCACCCTATGCAAGGACGTGTGTTGTAATCTCCATCTCATGGTACATTCTGGACCCCCCTCATCTCGGTCCTAGTTGGTTCCCTCCTGTCACTGTTTGCCAACATTCCACAGTGCCCTCCAGCTGACTGGAACCTGTGGTGGTGTGAAGACGAATAAAGGAGAGTTCTCTACATTCCTATGCTTTGTCTTCATTATAACACATGTGTTGTGTTTTGAACATGCTAACATGTGCGTTGTATACGGTGAGGAAACCCCTCATCTTGTTTTAAAATTGAATACTGTGCTTGCTATTTGTTGCCGATCAGGGGGGAACAATTTTTTGAGGAAATACTGTTCGTTTTGCTGTTTGCACTTATTGGGCTGTTCATTTGCACTTGCACATTTGCACTTTTCTTGATCAAAAACCTCATACAGCTGCTGTTTTTAATCGGATTGTTATCATTTTTAACTACTTTTAAATGTTTTGATGTTAATGAATTGACGAATCTGCTACTAATCACCGCTTAGTTTACCTTGCCTCCGCTTCCCCGGTCCAACGCCGGCCTTGCGGCCGTTTGATTGGAGGGAAGCATATATTCCCTCCCACGCCTTAGCCAACCAGTGTCTTTGTAGTTCGCCCCTCCAGGAAGGGCGGAGACGGTGGATTTACGCGCCGGCCAGCTATTTTAATCCAAGCTGGGCCGGACGCGCGCAGCGGACGCGCGCAGTGGGCGCGCCGAAGGTGCGCCAAAGGCAAGCCCGTCTGCGCCCATCCGCGCCAAGGATGTGACAAAGACGGGACGTACTGCTCTACCTGGTGGGAGAACCTACCAGGTTGAGGTCTTAAAGAGTCTAAATTCGAACTCTTCTTGCCAACATTTTATATCCCCTGATTTTACTTATGGAGCCTGCTCTTGTTGTAGATGCCTGTCAGACCTCCCGTTTGTACTTTCAACTGGAGTTTCTAATCAGAATGTATATCCCAGGTCTGGCAATGTTAAGAACGGGGGTCTACTTATTGGAGGTCTTATTAATGCACGATCCATGGGCAAACATAGTCAAGACATCAGAGACCTCATTTTAGACTCTCAACTAGATATTCTATTCGTAACAGAGACCTGGCTTAAGGACTGGAGCAGCCCGGATATTGCGGACGCCGTCCCACCAAGTTATCTTATACATAGGAAGGACCAACCGGTGGGTAGGGGTGGAGGGCTGGCCATCATTTTACGCGACTCATTTGTTTGCACTTTTTTTTAACTGGATGCGATGTTAGAAGTGGAAAGTTTAGGTTTCTGTCTTTCTTTGAATGCCACCTCATGCTTTTCAGGTGCACTTATCTACCGGCCTCCTGGTCAAAGTACTAAATGTATTAATTCACTTAATGACTCCTTAAGTTACCTCATGCTCAAATATGCCAATTTTACGCTTTTAGGTGATTTTAATTTTCACTTAGAGGATAACTCTGAACCTGGAACAGATAATTTTTCTCAAATCCTAGACTTATTTTCACTACAGCAAATAGTGAATGGCCCTACCCATCTGGCAGGTCATACCCTTGATGGGGTCTGCTCGAATTTGCCTTGGCTTGCCGCAGACACCCCCGTCCCCTTAATCTGGTCTGACCACTCTTTTATTCCCCTCAGAATTACAATGCCCCCGATGACATAGATTGTGAAACTTTTTAATAAACCTCAGCAGGGGCCGTCATGGACACAGATTGCTAAAAATCCTAATTTATTGATGGTGGCCAAAAATCTTGCCCCTATTTTAACAGGCAAAACAGAGATAGACTCTCGCCTTTTTCAGTCCTGGCTTACCAATATCGGCAAGGCTATTATGCCCTTGGACATAAAGAGCAAGACGTTAAAACCTAAAAATCGAAATACTCCCTGGTTTACGCCCCAATTGGCTCAAGCATGGCTGCATTGCAGGCAACTGGAGCGGCAGTGGAGAAAGGGATATATGGAGAAACAAAAAAAAATATTTAGGGAAGGTAGGAAAGCATATTTTTCCCAGATTCAACTGGCAAAAAAGGAATTATTTACAAAAAAAATCAACACAGCTAAAGACAATCAGAAGTTGATTTTTCAAATTGTGAAGTCTTTTACTACACCGATGGCGGAACAAAGAGAGCTTCCTGCCTCTCAGTCATTATGTGATCAGATCTCCCTGTTCTTCAAAGAAAAAATCCTCAAAATTCAGAAAGACTTTCCAGGCGGCAATTCCACCCCGATCCCCCTCTGACAAGTAGCTTAGACTCAATTTCTATATTTGCACCTGTATCGCTAGATATGACTCTTATGGCCATGGAAAAATGTAAATCAGGGTCTCCATTGGATGCCTGTCCTCCATCAGTCCTTCACAAACTGTCAGAGGTAGCAAATCCCATGATTAATCAGATTGTCAATTCGTCTCTCAGTACGGGCGTTGTCCCAGCTGACTGGAAGTTGGCACTGGTTAAACCACTTAAAAAAAAACAACATATTGATTCGGCAGTGCTCTCAAATCTTCGCCCTATCTCACTTCTTCCAATTTTGGGTAAAATCACAGAAACCTTTGTTTTAAAGGAGCTCACAAAATTTCTTGAAGAGCAACATATTCTTCATCCATGCCAAGCTGGATTCCGGCCTAAACATTCTACAGAGTCAGCCCTTATTGAAGTTTCCGATTCCCTGAAAATGATTGCAGATAGAGGCAGGAAGGGGGTTTTGATTCTGTTGGATTTGTCAGCTGCATTCGACACGATCTCTCATGACATTCTTTTGAGGCGTCTCGAATGCAGCGGCATTTCAGGTATGGTGTTGAGATGGATTAAATCCTCCCTGGTCTCTCGGAGACAGGCTGTTACCCTGGGTCCCTTCCTCTCTTCCGAACGACCCATTACAGCAGGAGTCCCTCAGGGATCTTCCCTAAGTCCACTACTTTTCAATGTCTATATGGCTCCCCTCATTACCCTGATTAGTTCCTTCGGGATTGAGGTTCTGTCATATGCAGATGACACTCAAATGATTATCTCTTTGGAGAACGACTCTACGCAAGCTGAAATGAATTTTAAAGTTTGTTTGACTGCGGTCCTTCAATGGATGTCGACTAATCATTTGAAGTGTAATACGGACAAAACAGAGATTCTTCCCATAGGGATGGACACTTCTTTCCACACGTCTAATTGGTGGCCCGATGGAGCAACCCCACCTCCTGAGGTTGTGAAGGTAGCCAGGAACCTAGGAGTCCAATTTGATAACTCCCTCTCTTTTCTTCCCCATACCAAAGCGGTCGCAGGAATGTGTTTCGGTTTAATCAAAACCCTAAAAAAATTCTTTAGGTTTCTCCCTCTGTCTGCTAGAAAATCCGTAGCAGTGGCCCTGATACTCTCTCGTATGGACTATTGTAATGGGCTACTGGCTGGAGTTAATAGATCAGTCTTAAAGAAGTTTCAGGTGGTACAACATGCTGCAGCCCGCCTGGTACTTAAACTCCCCAGAAAGTCCTCAGCTTCCGCCGCCTTGAATAAACTCCATTGGCTCCCGGTCCCCAAAAGAATTCTGCCTCCACTGGGACCAGCCCTTCTTCTACCATATTTCACCCAGGTCCTAGTGACGCTTCTAGGTCATACCCATTGTTTTGTAACTAACTCACATTAGTGGGAGGGCACTGGCAAAGAGTTGACATTAGGGGACAACTCATTTGCAGTTGCTTCAGTTTACGCCCCCAATTCAGGTCAGAAGCAATTCCTTAGAACAGCAATCAGTCACATTTTAGACTCACCTGAGAATTATGTGCTGGTTGGAGGTGACTTTAATATTGTTATGAATAATGAGATGGATAGATAGGCCCATAGGGTGGGGCAGCTGGGGTAATTTCTTCAAGATGGGAGGTACTGGCTGTGATGAGTCAGGTTGCAGGATGTGTGGCAACATCTCCACCCCTCAGAGTGCGACTACACACACTGCTCGGCTGCTGAATAAAATGTATGCATGGCTATATCACTTCCTAGTGTCCTCTACAATTCTCAATCCAGATTGAGATAGCTGAGATTGGTAGAGGTGCTGGCTCTGTATGACCATGCACAGATCTAGGTTTCCTTAATAATCCAGCAAGCTAGCAGTTCAGCTCTTGGCACCTGAGGGATACCAGACTCAACAATGATTGACTCAATAAGGACTGGTATCTCATTATTCTTCAAAGAGATCAGTACAGAGTGGGAGAGCCTCAATCACTTTGGGAAACTCTTAAAGTTAGTATATCAGGCAAAATGATTTCAATTGCAGGGCCCATTAACAAAGATAGAGCTGAAGACCTAGCAAGCACACTTTAAAGGAAACTCCATCATATGGAGGCAGCTAAAACATCACAGACACTACAGGCTGCACACACTCAGCTAAAGGTATTAGGCACAAGCAAGCTGAAAATGCGCTTCTCAGGATGAAACAGAAGTACTACAAGGGGGGTAATATAGGTGAAAGGAATATAGCATGAAAATTATGATCCCAAGTGTACAAAAACTGAGCTTTTTGCAGTTGTACTCCCACTTTTGGCCCCCATGTGGACTACTAGATGCTGACTTTTGACTCTGACAGTGCTCTGAAGCCTGGTAACCAGACTCCAGTGCCAGTGCTCTTTCCCTAAAACTGTTATAGGTGAATTGGCAATCTTAATCGAGAGAGACTTTACCCCCTTATAGGTCTTTAGCTTATGGTATCAGGGGTACCCAGGGCATAGGTGGCAAAGGGGTCCCCAGTGCTTCAGCTTGGTTTTGTGCAACACTGGGTAACCCCATAACCTACTGAAAGCAGGCCTGCCATAAGTAGGCCTGGGCGGTAAAATCCGCTCCGCACGCGAAATTTGCGGATGTTTGGAAATTCCACGTTCCGCGGAGAACACGGAATGACTGGAAATTCCGCGATCCATGGCGTAGTGGAATTTTCTCCTTGTTCGCGCTTTAAAAATGCATTTTCACGCATGCGGTAGTGACTTACCGGGATCCCTGCGTTCGCCAATGAGTTTTCCTATCCGTTCGCGTGCGCCACGAGATTGTGGTAGCGGCCTCGCGATCCCGCGAGAGTGTGCGATCGCGAACACATCATTCGGACGTGCCATCGGCCATCCGGCGGAAGTTTGATGAGGCTCGCAATGCCGAACACGCAAAATTTGCAATCTGGAGAAGAAGAATATCTCGAGCAGCATAAAACCTTCTCGAAAATGATGATTTGGATGAAAAAAGCTCCTCAGATTGACATTTGGCTGTACTTTTTTGTGCAAGGAGTCTTTTTTAAAACCTTTTTTTGGAGAGGAAGGAAGTGCCCCAGAGTCTCCAACTTCTTGTTTCTGTCCAGCAGGCTCCTCCCAGTGCTTTGTCCCTGTCCTGTTCACTTTCATTTGGATTTGGAGCTGGAAGGATCACTATTTGTGTCTGCTGCATCATATATCATTGGATTTGAGGACTTTTGGATTTGAGGACTTTTGGATTTGAGGACTTTTGGATTTGAGGACTTTTGGATTAGAGATTTTACAAGTAAGTTGGTTTTGTTTGTTTGATTGGGGCATTGCAGTTGCTGCAGCTACAATTTTGTACTATTCATCATTTAAAAAATATATATATATATTGTCGGTAGCCAGTAGGCCCAGAGCTAGTCATGGGTGCATGATGAAACAACTGTTCCTTTGGTGGGTGTTGAATTTATTTTAAACATCATTTAGGGCATGGATGGCATTGGATTGAATTGCAAAATGTGTATTTTTGGGGGTATATCAGTTTTGGGTGTGTGTTAAATAAATGTCTTTGTTGTGTGTGTGTGGTTTGTTTGTTGTGTAACTTGCACACCTTGTTTAGCACTGTGGATTTTCGTTTTTGCATTTTATTGCATGAAAGCTGTGTTGTTTAGCATGCCTCCTTTGCCTGGCTATTATAGGCCTGTTTCAGTTCATTGTTTTCCAGGCTTCTTGTTGTTTTGGGCCTGGCCATGTGGCTGGTGGCCATTTTGAAGCCAGGCAGTGTGCGTTTGCCATAGGCCTGCAAGCTTGAGGCCTAGTCTGCCAATAGGCCTTTCCTCCAGTAGGCCAAGAGCTAGTCATGGGTGCATGATGAAACAACTGTTTCTGAGGGGTCTGTTGATAAACATCATTTATGGCATGGATGGCATTGGATTAAATTGCAAAATTAGTTTTTTGGGAGTATTTAACTTTTTTGGTGTGTGTTAAATAAATGCCTTTGTTGTGTGTGTCTGTGAGGTGTGGTTGTTGTGTAACTTGTACACCTTGTTTAGCACTGTGGATTTTTGTTTTGCTTTTTATTGCATTAAAGCTGTGTTCTTTAGCATGCATCTTTTGCCTGGCTATTATAAGCCTGTTTCAGTTCATTGTTTTCCAGGCTTGTTGTTGTTGTGGGCCTGGCCATGTGGCTGGCGGCCATTTTGAAGCCAGCCAGTGTGCTTTTGCCATAGGCCTTCATTGTCTGTCTTCCTTTTCTTGTCGTCGTGGGCCTAGCCATGTGGATTTCGGCCATTTTGAAGCCAGGCAGTGTGCATTTGCCATAGGCCTGCAAGCTTGTGGCCTAGTCTGCCAATAGGCCTTTCATCCAGTAGGCCAAGAGGTAGTCATGGGTGCATGATGAAACAACTGTTTCTCTGCGGTCTGATGATAAACATCATTTAGGGCATGGATGGCATTGGATTGAATTGCTAAATGTGTTTTTTTGGAGTTTTTCACTCTTTGGGTGTGTGTTAAATAAATGCCTTTGTTGTGTGTGTGTGGTTGCTGTGTAACTTGCACACCTTGTTTAGCCCTGTGGATTTTCGTTTTTGCATTTTATTGCATTAAAGCTGTGCTGTTTAGCATGCCTCCTTTGCCTGGCTATTATAGGCCTGTTTCAGTTCATTATTTTCCAGGCCTCCTGCTTGGTGCTTGTGACTGTGAGTGTTCATGTGGCTGGTGGCATGGTCGTTATAAGTGTGCTGCTTTTGCCATATAGGCCTGCATGTGTTTCCTTTGTTCCTTTGTTCCTCTTGGCTTACTGCTTCCATCCCCTTTGCCAGCTGCAGCTCCCTGAATGACGTGATGCGCAAATTAATGCCAAACAGGTTCCACTTCCATTCCATTTGTATTTTTGTTTTTGTTCTTCTTTCCTATCCTTCCTGACTGTAAACAGTATACCATGAAAGCCCTTGTTGTCAAAGTCTCACAAATGACTACACTGTTAAAAAAATGAATAACAAACTGAGTTAAAAACATTTTTTATTTGTACTCCCATTAATTGGACCACAACAACAAATGCAACATTTCACTGATATTCCTCTGGCTTTTTTTCTTTTAGGTGCACAAAAGACTGAGGAAGAGGTGTCAATGTCATTATCATCACCCTTTGTACTGCCAGACACAAGTCCTGCTGTGCACAAAGTCATGTGACGTGTGGCCACAGACATCTCTGTAACTTGTACAACTGTGTCCTGCTGACATCTGAAGAAGATGGGCCCAAAGAAAGTCACCAGGTCCTCCAGTACCAACAAAGTTGCCAGTGAGAAGAAAGAACAGAAGAAGGCACTTACCAAGACTGGTGTGCCACCCACGATGTTTTTTGGGAAAACAAAAATTACGCCTGCATCAGCAGTGTCCTGGGACCAAGCTAGGAGCAGCACCTCCACATCAGTGGGCCCACCCCACCAACCTAGGCCCAAGCCCATGAGTGTCGCAGAGGTAGCCAGTCTACTTGCGCAAATGCCAACGAGCAGTGATGTTGAAATATCATTATCGCAAAGTAGTACCCAATCGACGCAGGTGGAAACTCAGCAGATAAGTGGGCAACAACAGCCAGAACAGCCGGAACAACAGCCGGAACAACAGCCTCAACAACAGCCACAACAACAGCCACAAGAACAGCCCATAATAGTAGTTTTTCCACCCGAAGTAGGGGCAGTTCAGGAACTTGAGCTTCATGCTGAGGAAGAAGAGCAAGCCACTCTTACAGAAGATCCATTGTCTTCCAGATTCCCAGCAGGGAAAAGGAGGGTTAGTCCATCAACTTCTTCTTCAAGCCCCCCTTCTGATGATCTAGATACCACTTGGAACCCACCAGCTCAGCCTGAGAGGCATGCCATGTGACAAGGCTGAGGAAAAGGAAGGTTCCAGAAAGCCTTAGAGTTATGGAGGAAGATGTAGAAGAGGAGGATGATGACGAGCCAGTCATCATGAAGATTACTCCCTCCCCAGTGGAGATGGAGACTGACATTATTATCACCCCATTCCAAATTGCTGTGAGGGATGTGGCACGGATACCACCAACACAGGTAACACCAACACGACCATCAGCTTCCATATTTGCATTTGCTAAGGCCCGCAGGGTCCTACATCCAGCTCAACCACCACCTCAGTAGGTAGTAGTACTGTAAGTGCACGGAATCAAATTCCACGCCCACCCTCCAGTTTATCTGGCTTTGAAAGTGGCACCTCCAGCAGCGCCAGAAAGTACACCTCCCCAGTTTGGGACTTCTTTTCGGTTAGCAGTAAGGAGGAAAACGTTGCTATATGCTCAATTTGTTGACACGCTGCTAGTCGGGGTAAGCTTGGTACAAACTATGGTACCGGAGGCCAAACAAGTAATCTCAAAAAACACCACATGATCTATTGTGAGGCGCACCTACTTAGCGTACAAAAAAGTAAAACTGCACCCATTCCTGTTGGTGAGGATGAAGAAGTAGAAGAAGATATGATCATGTTGGAAGGTGAACAAGAGGGAGACATTTCTAGCCCTGTCCCCAGCAGTGTAGTGGTACCACCCAAATCCTCAGCAACATCTCAGTGGCACCGTAGTAAGAAGACTAATAGTCAGACTGAGACACCAAAGCAACAGAGTACTGCAATGAAAAAAAGTGCGTTATTGCACCTAACTGGGTTCAAGAAGCCACCTGCATCAGCTGCACCACAAAGGAAAATAATCCAGCCTACCATTGACAGCATGCTTAGGTTGGTGGGGCAGTACGAACGCAACCACCCAACGGCATGTTTGTACAATGCGAAGCTGGCTAAAATGTTAGCGCTGGACCTTCTCCCTTTTTCTTTTGTGGGAGGGGTGGGTTTCTTTGAATTTGTGTCAGCCATCTGCCCTAAATGGAAGGTTCCCAGCCGGTCCTATTTTGCCAGAGTTGCTGTTCCAGCACTACATCACAATGTACTGGAATTGCTTGGACAAGCTTTGCAGCAGAGTGCTGTTCACACTATCCATCTGACAATAGACATGTGGACCAGTTGCCAAGCCACTGATTACATGTGCATCACTGCCCACTGGATCGCTTTTGTGGGGGTTAGAGAAAATATATCTGAAGCAGGTATTGTTGACACTGCTGAGATTTTTAATGCTACTTGGAAACATGCAACTGTAGCCATGTTCGCCATGGAGAAATCTCATACTGCTGCAAACATTTTGGAAGAGTTTAACAGCAAGGTCTTTGAATGGCTGTGCCCAAGAGGGCTTAAAATTGGTTTTGTTGCCACGGATAATGGCAGTAATGTACTTAAGGCCATGGAGGATGGTGCCTATTTCAGGGTCCCGTGTTTGGCGCACTGCAATAACATTATTGTTCAAGACTTTCTGAGAAAAGAAGCCATAGTCAGCAACTTACTGACCACCTGCAGAAGAATATGCACACATTTCAGCCATTCTTTTAAATCTCGTAAGCAGCTAAGGATCACTCAACGTGAGTATAGAATGCCAGTCAAAGCACTCATCCAGGAGGTGGCAACACGTTGGAACTCAGCTTATTACATGCTTGACCGTCTGTTTGAGCAGTACAGACCAATCAATGAATATGTCATGCCAAAGAGGGGATACTACTGTGAAAGGCAGGACCCTTCAGATGGACCAATGGTGCCTAGTTAAATGCCTGACAGAGATGCTTCTTCCTTTCGAGGTCTTCACATGTGAAGTCAGCAAGGAGGACTGTAGTATGGGCCAAGCTATACCATTGTTGCACATGCTAGAGCACCAGTTGAAGGAGGTGCCTGAAGCGTACAGAAGTGTGGAGGAAAGAAATGAAGCATTTGAGTTGGTGGAGAGCTTATCCAGTCTCTTATCTCAAAATACTAGGGTACAAACTCGCATTGTTTCAGAAAAGAATTACATTTGTGCCACAATTCTGGATCCACGGTACAAATCGGCACTGAACAGTAAGACATTAATTCCTTTTTCAGAACTGGATGTTGCCCGGTACAAAACTTGAATAGCTGAGGCAGCCAGTGATTTTGAAAATGAACAACTGGTAATTAAAGGCCCGCTACTCAAACCCACAGCAAGTACTGCAGCAGGGCATCCGGCGTGAAGTTTAGGCCTGGGCAAAAATTTTGTTCCGTTCGCGGAAATTGCGATAATTTGACATTTTTGCGTTCCGCGGAGAGCGCGAAAATGTCAAAAATTCCGGTTTCCGCAGCTTGGCGATAATTTGTTTCTTGCTCGCGCTGTAAAATAATACATTCTCACGCGCGCGCGATCGCCTTACCTGAATCCCTGCGTTCGCCGACAAGTTTTCTTGATCTGGTCGCGTTCTCCATGAGATGTTGTATTGTTTTTAGCCATTTGCGCTGTCTCGCGACAGTTCGCGCCCGCAGTGACGTCATGCGTCGCGCGATCACGTCTTTCTTCTCGCGATCATGCACCGCGAGAACAACTCAAAACAAGATGGCCGCGCCCGCAAGCAACCACATGGGTAAGTTGGCGACCCGCAACCATGCAGAAAATCTCGCGAACATGCCGGAAAAAAACTTCCGCATCTTCGCGATATTTCTGCTTGTTTGCGATAATTTTAAACATTCTCGCGATAATTTGCGAAGGTTAATTCCGCAAATTCCGCCCACCCCTAGTGAAGTTCCACTTCAGAGTCTGAGGGCAGTGCGTTTGGCTCAGAGCGGTCACCAACACTATTGACAACAGTAAGAACTGGATCATCAGCCCCAGTTAAATCGGCACAGGATTGGTATTTACAGCAAGGGCTTGCTAGGTCCAGTGCTGATGCAAAGACAAAAGAGGACAAGCAAAGTGTAGCACCCCTGAACATTGAGCGGACGGTCCGGGCCAATCAAAATGACCCAACAGAGGTCTACATTGATCAAAACCCATTGCAGTATTGGTATGGGAAAAGGGGGCAATGGCCAGTGCTCAGCAGGCTGGCGATAAACTATCTGGCTTGCCCTGTTGCATGTATCTCTTCTGAGCGTGTTTTCAGTGCTGCTGGTGCCACTGTAACAGTGAAAAGGACCAGTCTCTCGCCGAAAAACATGGAGAGGTTAACTATGATCCAAATGAATCAGCACTTTATACCACCGAATTAGACAATACATGAATCAATGCAGGAAGAAGAGGACAGCGCCTTAGGTGACGAAAGTAGTGTGTTAGATGATGATTACCTACTTCTGGTTGAACCCCCAGAGTTTGAGGACGAGCTATTCTTCCCTGACAACTAGGCTTGAACTTCTTACTTTCTTCCTTCCTTCTTTACTTTTATTTGTGTGTGTTTGTCTTTCTGGTTCGAAACTTTTAATCACAACAAATCCATCACCACCGTCTTCTAGTCTTTTAATTGCCATATTGGAGGTGCAGCTGTCTGCATTTAACTGAAGTCCACTACTCGAAGTCCTGCTCCTCCATCCTCCTGACTCACCCTAAATCCATTTCCCTCAAGCCCGATGATGATTGGATGTAGAATAATAATAGTACAAGCAAGAAAATGTTGCCTCGTCGAGTCCCTCCAAAAGAGGTGGAACATGATGATTACTATAGCCATCCTACTTTCCGAGCCGAGAGAGGCTGCCCCTTAACTCAAGACGAGAAGGAACAGGTAATGAATGATGGCATGCTTTGGACACTGACTCTGAGAGTGATTGGTGTTTGTGTTGTTGTTGTTTGTTGTGCATGAGGAGAATTCATTGTGTACTATTATTATTCAATCTACACACTAAAAGTAACTCAGGTCAATGTTTCCCTTCTTGTTGTTTAATAACAAAATTGTATTTCTACTGCAGGCCGATCCATTGCATTTTTTAATATGGAATCTGGACTCACTATGTACACTGCACACTGAGTTGGACAACAACACCATGATGACCACGGTGACATAATACCTTTTCAGTCACTCAGTAGGATCGGAGATTATTGATGGAATAACTCAGGGCGTTTCATGAGTGGCATAAAAGGTAAACAAGTCAACAACAACCACAGCAGACCTATATGTCTATGTAGTGGTGGAGTCGAGTCACGAGTGTAGTAGTGGTGGTATTTCTGACAGCTGTGCATGCCATTGATTTAGTTACCTACTTTGGAAAATGCTATTTTGCTCTATATGTGACATGTGTGCTCTGTCTGGCTCAGTCAAAATCTAAGCTAAGTGGAGGTTGGGTGGGTGTCGTGGGCCTATTCTGTCCTGTTGCTGTTGTAGGAAAATGCTGGAAACAGACAACAGATTGGACATGATTTAGCCATGCCACTCTGAAAGTGTTTGTACTCCTCCGTAATTCATGCTTTTTTTTCTCCTTGATCTTTAAATATCCCTTTTGTTTTTCCATCTATACTTACAAGCGGCCTTTACCCTGTGCTATACTGGGAAAAATAACTCACACTCACCTACGAATCCACATCCGCTAGGCAGGCAGTGGCACCCAAGATTGACGGCCGCAGCGTGGATAGGATTACCAAGAGGAACGCCGAGTTGCAACTTCCCACTTTGACCAGGATAACATACAGTAACACTTTAGTATCCACATTCATCATCTTTTAAATAATTTTATTCATTTTTTCTCTTCAATCATTAATACTGTGTGTGTCAGGTTTCAGCAGGCTGCGCCTACCACATGTGTAGCATAGGGAGTAGTTCCACCGAACTACACCTCCCAGAAGGCCGTCCTTCTGGGAGGGAACACCTCTCTTTTAGTCACGTACAGCGCACGGAGCGCTGTACGTGATTCACAGTTACCCGGACGTTCCAGGTGCAGAACGGCTGCTCTGCACTCGCTATTGTTGCTGTTCTTGGTAGCGTAGGTCTTGGCACACGCCACCCGAGTTGTGGGCTTCTCCTTACCTCCTGGGACTGAGATCGCTGAGGGGGAGTTTCGAATCGGCGCTAATTCCATTCCGCTCAGACGAGCGTGAACGCTTGGATTTTGTCCCCGCTTCGCAGCTGCGGCGGGAGAAGTTCAAAGGGTTTTCACTACCGCATTAAAGTGCAGTCTTACAGGCTGTTGTTATCCTCCCCAGATTTGAGGAACCTCGTGATGGAGTATGAGGTATCGCATTTAACAGAGACATGTGTACTGTGACCGTGGGGAACTTTCTTTTAGCTTGGCCTTTGTGTTTTCTTTGGTTTTGTGTACTCTGCAACCCATTTCACGGAGGAGAAAAGGAAGCAGGAATTTGCAACTGATATCCATTTCTCAGAACCTTGACATTTCTCCTTATCTGTAAGCCTGGGCGGTGAACTACGCTCCGCTCGCGGAGTTTGCAAAGTCTAGGTAACTTCGCGATTCGCGTAGAGCGCGAAGTTGCTGATTGCTATGCAATCTACAGCGTAGCGTAGTTGTTTTGCTTCCTTGCGCGCTCAATATGCATTCTTGCGCAAGCGGTAACATCTTAAGGAGTCCTTTTTTTTTTACTCTTTTTTTCAAGAGGAAGGATGTGCCACTGAGTCTCCAACTTCCTGTTCCTGTCCAGCAGACTCCTCCCAGTACTTTGTCCATGTGCTGTTCACTTTCATTTGGATTTGGATCTGGAAGGATCACTTTTTGTGTCTGTCTGCCGCATCATATCATTGGATTGGATTTATTTGAGGACTTTTTGATTTGAGATTTAATTTTACAAGTAAGTTGGAGAATTGGTGTACATGTTTGTTTCATTGGGGCTTGTTTGTACCTACATTTTTCTGGGATTTTCATTGTTTTGAAAAAATATTGTTGTGGGTGGCCTGTACTTTCAATAGGGGCCTAGTTGCTTTTCTTTGCAATTTCATCCAGTAGGGTACCCATGGGTCCATGTTTCTGTGGTGTCTGTTGAATTTAAACATCATGTAGGGCATGGATGGCATAGGATTGAATTGCTAAATGTGGTTGTGGTGTATTTCACTGTTTGGGTGTGTGTGTTAAATACCTTTGTTGGATGTGTGCTTGATGTGTAACCTCTTTCCAATCCTTTCATAGCCCTGTTGATTTTCATTTTTGTATTAATGCTGTGTTGTTTAGCAGGCCTCCTTTGTCTGGTCATATATAGGCCTGCATCAGTTCATTGTTTTCCATGGCCTGTTGTGACTGTGAGTGCCCATGTGGCTTGTGGCAATTTTGTGGTGGTAGTTTAGTAGTGTGCTTCTTTTTCCACATAGGCCTGCATGTCTTTTCTTTGTTCCCCTTGGCTTATGCTTGTTGTTGTTGTGTCCTGGCCATGTGTGTGGTGGCCATTTTGTGAAGACAGGTAGTGTGCTTTTGGCATAGGCTTACATTGTCTGTCTTCTATTTCTTGTTGTTGTGGGTGGCTAGCGGCCATTTTGTGGAGCCATCCAGGCAGTGTGTTTGCTTTTGCCATTCTGTTCCAAGCTTGCGGCCTAGTCTGCCAGTAGGCCCAGAGGTAGTCATCATCAAATCATGGGTGCATAAAAACTGTTTGTGTTGTCTGTTGAATTTTAACATCATGGATGGCATTGGATTGAATTGCAAAATGTGGTTTTTGAAGTGGAATTTCAGTTTTTGGGTGTGTGTTAATGAGATAGGACATTTTCAGCCAGTAGGTGACCCTAGGAATTCAGCTCGCGTACTTTTGGCAACTCTGCACAGCGCGACAACGCAGACTTACAGTTTTTGTCTTTTTCGCGCTCTCAATATGCGTCTTCGCGCACGCGAAAACGACTTTACAGTTCGCGATGCCGAACCTGCAGAATTTGCAATCTGGCAAACAATATCTCACGAGCAACATAAAACCTTCTCGAAAACTATTATTTTGTGCATTTTGCTAAAAAAAACTCCTCAGGTTGTCATTTTGCTGTAGTTTGGAGCATGGAGTCACTTTTATTTTTTTTTAAAAATGTTAAAAGAGGAAGTAAGTTCCACAGAGACTCCAACTTCCTGTTCCTGTCCTTTGTATTCACTTTTTTGTTATTATTGTGATGGGTGACCTGACCATGTGGGTGGCGGCTATTTTGTGAAACCAGGCATTGTGCTTTTGCCATAGGCCTGCATTGTCTGTCTTGTGTTTCTGACCTTTTCTTGTTTTTGTGAGTGGCCTGGCCATGTGGTGGCGGCCATTTTGTGGGACCAGCCACTGTGCTTTTTCCATAGGCCTCCAAGCTTGTGGCTTAGTCTGCCAGTAGGCCCAGGGGTACTGCTCATCAATCATCACAGGTGTATGGAAGTTAAACAACTGTTTTTGTGTTGTGTGTTGAATTTCAATATCATGTATGGCATGGATGGCTTTGAATTGGATTGCAAAAGGTGGTTTTTGAGGTGGAATTGCAGTTTTTGGGTGTGTTAAATAAATAGGGCTTTCAGCCAGTAGGTAAACCTAGGAATTCAGCTCGCGTACTTTTGGCAACTCTGCACAGCGCGACAACGCGGACTTACAGTTTTTGTCTTTTCCGCGCTCTCAATATGCGTGTTCACGCACGCGATAACGACTTTTTGTACAGTTCGGGATGCCGAACACACAGAATTTGCACTCTGGCAAACAATATCTCACGAGCAACATAAAACCTTCTCGAAAACGATGATTTTGTGCATTTTGCTAAAAAAACTCCTCAGTTTGTCATTTGGCTGTAGTTTAGAGCACAAAGTCACTTTTTTTTTTGTTTTTAATTTAAAAGAGGAAGTAAGTTCCACAGAGACTCCAACTTCCTGTTCCTGTCCTTTGTATTCACTTTTTTGTTAATATTGTGGTGGGTGGCCTGACCATGTGTGTGGCGGCCATTTTGTGAAGCTAGACATTGTGCTTTTGTCATAGGCCTGCATTGTCTGTCTTGTATTCCTGACCTTTTCTTGTTTTTGTGAGTGGCCTGGCCATATGGTGGCGGCCATTTTGTTGGACCAGCCACTGTGCTTTTTCCATAGGCCTCCAAGCTTGTGGCCTAGTCTGCCAGTAGGCCCAGGGGTACTACTCATCAATCATCATGGGTGCATGGAAGTTAAACAATTGTTTTTGTGTTGTGTGTTGAATTTCAACATCATGTATGGCATGGATGGCTTTGGATTGAATTGCAAAAGGTGGTTTTTGGGGTGGAATTGCAGTTTTTGGATGTGTGTAAAATAAATAGGGCTTTCAGCCAGTAGGTAACCCTCGGAATTCAGCTTGCGTACTTTTGGCAACTCTGCACAGTGCGACAACGTGGACTTACAGTTTTTGTCTTTTTCGCACTCTCAATATGCGTGTTCGCGCACGCGATAACGACTTTTTGTACAGTTTGCGCTGCAGAACACGCAGAATTTGCAATCTGACAAACAATATCACGCGAGCAACATAAAACCTTCTCGAAAACGATGATTTTGTGCATTTTTCTAAAAAAACTCCTCAGGTTGTCATTTGGCTGTAGTTTAGAGCACAAAGTCACTTTTTTTTTTGTTTTTAATTTAAAAGAGGAAGTAAGTTCCACAGAGACTCCAACTTCCTGTTCCTGTCCTTTGTATTCACTTTTTTGTTAATATTGTGGTGGGTGGCCTGACCATGTGTGTGGCGGCCATTTTGTGAAGCTAGACATTGTGTTTTTGCCATAGGCCTGCATTGTCTGTCTTGTATTCCTGACCTTTTCTTGTTTTTGTGAGTGGCCTGTCCATGTGGTGGCTGCCATTTTGTGGGACCAGCCACTGTGCTTTTTCCATAGGCCTCCAAGCTTGTGGCCCTGTCTGCCAGTAGGCCCAGGGGTACTACTCATCAATCATCACGGGTGCATGGAAGTTAAACAGCTGTTTTTTTTGTTGTGTGTTGAATTTCACCATCATGTATGGCATGGATGGCTTTGGATTGAATTGCAAAAGGTGGTTTTTGAGGTGGAATTGCAGTTTTTGGATGTGTGTTAAATAAATAGGGATTTCAGCCAATAGGTAACCCTAGGAATTCAGCTCGTGTACTTTGGCAACTCTGCACAGCGCGACAGCGCGGACTTACAGTTTTTGCCTTTTTCGCGCTCTCAATATGCGTGTTCGCGCACGCGATAACAACTTTTTGTACAGTTCCCGATGCCGAACACGCAAATTTGCAATCTGGCAAACAATATCTCGCGAGCAACATAAAACCTTTTTTAAAACGATGATTTTGTGCATTTTGCTAAAAAAACTCCTCAGGTTGTCATTTGGCTGTAGTTTGGAGCACGGAGTCACTTTTTTTTTTTTTTTTTTTTTTTTTAAAAGAGGAAGTAAGTTCCACAGAGACTCCAACTTCCTGTTCCTGTCCTTTGTATTCACTTTTTTGTTATTATCGTGGTGGGTGGCCTGACCATGTGTGTGGCGGCACTTTTTTTAAGCCAGGCATTGTGCTTTTGCCATAGGCCTGCATTGTCTGTCTTGTATTCCTGACCTTGTCTTGTTTTTGTGAGTGGCCTGGCCATGTGGTGGTGGCCATTATGGGGGACCAGCCACTGTGCTTTTTCCATAGGCCTCCAAGCTTGTGGCCTAGTCTGCCAGTAGGCCCAGGGGTACTACTCATCAATCTTCACGGGTGCATGGAAGTTAAACAACTGTTTTTGTGTTGTGTGTTGAATTTCAACATCATGTATGGCATGGATGGCTTTGGATTGAATTGCAAAATGTGGGTTTTACTTTTTTTCTGGGGTATATTTCACTTTTTGGGTGTTGTAAATAAATGCCTTATTATGTGTATGTGTTTGATGTTGTTGCTCCCTGATGCTGCATCCATTCCATGTGATGCACACATATTTATTTAGGGCAAACAGGCTACACTACATTTATGTTTTTGTTCTTTGCTATACACAGTACAGTAGTACACCAGGAGCTCTGGCCTTGTTGTCAAAGTCTCATAAATGACTACACTGTTGTTGTTCATTGACTTAATAAAATTTAATAATTATGACCACCCACCACACACTAAGAAGTTATATATTATATTAGTTTGATTGTACTATCTTTTGACTGATGTTCCTCTGGCTTCTTTGCTTTTAGGTGCACAAAAGACTAAGGAGGAGGTGTGTCATCATCGCCCGTTGTGGTGCCAGACCGACGTCCTGCTGCTGTATATGACGTGACATGTGAGTGACCTGACCAGCCATCTCTGCAACTTGTGCAACTGAGTACTGTTGACATCTGAAGAAGATGCCCCCTAAGAAAGCAGGTAGCAGGTCCTCCAGTACCAAGAAAGTTGCATTTGAGAATAAGGAACAGAAGAAGAAGGAAGTGTCACTTAAGTCTGGTGTGCCACCCAAAAACTTTTTTGGGACACCAAAAATGACGCCTGCAACAGTGGTGTCCGGGGGCAAAGCTGGGGGCAGCACCTCCGCATCAGTGGGCCCAACCCACCAACCTAGGCCCAAGCAGATGAGTAGCCAGCATAATGGTGGAAAGCAGTGATGCTGAGCCTGAAGTAAACTTATCGCTATCTCAAAGTAGTACACAATCAACGCAGGAGGGAACACAGCAGATAAGTGGTCAACAACAACAGCCGCAACCACCGCCCGCAATAGTAGTTGTTGTTCCTCCCGAAGTAGGGGCAGTTCAGGAAATTGAGCCTCATGCAGAGGAAGAAGAGGAAGCCACTCTTTCAGAAGTTCCATTGTCTTCCAAATCCCCAGCAAGGAAAAGGGTTAGTCCATCAAGTTCTTCGCCAAGCCCTCCTTCTGATGATCTAGATGCCACTTGGAAGCCACAAACTGAGTCTGAGAGGGAGACACGTCCCAAGGTCAGGCAGGGGAAAAGGAAGTTTCCTGAAAGCCTTACACTTATGGAGGTTGATGTAGAAGAGCAGGATGCTGATGATGATGATGATGATGAGCCAGTCATCATGAACATCACTCCCGGCCCAGAGGAGATGGAGACCAACATTTTTACCCTATCCAAAATGGCTGCGAGGGATGTAGCACGCATATCTCCAACACAGGTAACACCAACATGACCTCCAGCTTCCATATTTACATTAGCAAAGGGCCGGCAGCGTCCTACATCAAGCACAAGCATCACCTCAGCAGAAGTAGGTAGTGGTACTGCACAGAGTCAAATTCAACGCACACCCTCCAGTTCATCCGGCTTTGGAAGTGGCACCTCCAGCAGGAGACAGAAGTTAAGCTCCCAGTGTGGGACTTCTTTACGGTTAGCGAAAAGAAGGAGAACATTGCTATATTATCCATTTGTCATACCTCTGTTAGTCGTGGTAAGCTTGGTACAAACTATGGTACCAGAGCCCAAATGACCCATCTGGAAAAACACCACGCAATCCAGTGGGAGGAGCACCTTCGTTGCATAAAAACTGGAACCATTGCTGTTGGTGGGGATAAACGAGTAGAAGGTCCGCTCACGGTGGAACAGGAAGAAGAAGCAGAGGGAGAAATTCTCTGTGGTAGTGGTACACAAAGTAGCCCTGTCCCCAGCACTGCAGTGGTAACGCCCACATCCTCAGCAACATCTCAGTGGCACAAGAGTAAGAGTCAGTCTGAGACACCAAGGAGTACTGCTTTTAAAAAAAGTGCGACGTTGAGCATAACAGGAAGGAATACCACGCAGCCTACCATTCTTAGCATGCTTACTAGGCCAGAGGGGCAGTACGAACGCAACCACCCAATAGCACTTTTGTACAATGCGAAGCTGGCTAACATGTTAGCACTGGACCTTCTCCCTTTTTCTTTTGTTGAAGGGGTGGGTTTTCTGGAATTTGTGACAACCATCTGCCCAAAATGGAAGGTTCCCAGCCGCTACTATTTTGCCAGAGTTGCTGTTCCAGCACTACATCACGACGTGCTGGAATTGCTTGGAAAAACCTTAAAACAGAGTGCTGTTCAGAGTATCCACCTGACAACAGACATGTGGGCCAGTTGCCAAGCCAAGATATCTGCAGGTGTTGTTGACACTGCTGAGATTTTTAATGACACTCACAAACATGCAACTGTAGCCATGTATGCTGTGGAGAAATCTCATACTGCTGCAAACATTTTGGATGAGTTTAACAGCAAGGTGTTTGAGTGGCTACGACCAAGAGGGCTTAACATTGGTTTTGTTGCCAGTGACAATGGTAGTAATGTAGTTAGGGCCATGAAAGATGGTGGCTATTTCAGGGTCCCGTGTTTGGCACACTGCATTAACATTGTTGTTTAAGACTTTCTGAAAAATGAAAGCAAAGTCAGCAACTTACTGACCACCTGCAGAAGAATATGCACACCTTTCAACCATTCTTTTAAAGCCCGGAAGCAGCTGAGGGTCATTCAACGTGAGCATAAAATGCCAGTCAAAGCACTCATCCAGGAGGTGCCAACACATTGGAACTCAACTTATTACATGCTTGAGCATCTGTTTGAGCAGTACATACCACTCAATGCTTATGTCATGAAAAGGTCAGGAGATCCTACTGTGAAAGGAATGACCGTTGAGAGCTTGTTAAATGCCTGACAGAGATGCTACTTCCTTTTGAGGTCTTCACACGTGAAGTCAGCAGGGAGGACTGTACTATGGGCCAAGCTATCCCATTGTTGTACATGCTAGAGTAAGAGCTGAAGGAGGTGTCTGAAACGTACGCCGGTGTGGATGACAAAGTAGATGCATATTATTTGGTGTACACCTTAGCCGTTCGCTTATCTGAAAATACAATGATTCAAAATAACATTGTGTCACATCAACATTACATTATTGCCTCAATTTTGGATCCACGTTACAAATTATTGCTGAGCAGTAATGGAGTAATTCCTTTTTCAGAAGTGGATGTTGCCAAGTACAAAACTTTGATAGCTGAGGAAGCCACTGACTTTGAAAATGAACGGCTCTCAATTAGAGACCCGCCACCCCAGGCCAGAAAAAGTACTACAGGGCACCCAGAGTCAAGTTCTACTCTGAGCCTGAGAACAGGATCATCAGCCACATTTAAAAAAACGGCAAGTGATTGGTTTCTACGGAAAGGGTTTTGTACATCCCTTGCTGATGCAAAGGCATAAGAGGCCAAGCAAATCGGAGCACCCCTGAACATTGAGCAGATGGTCCAGGCCTATCTGGATGACACAACAGAGGTCTTCATGGAGCAAAGCCCATTGATGTATTGGTATGGGAAAAGAAGCCAATGGCCAGTGCTCAGTAGGCTAGCAATAAAGTATGTGGCTTGCCCTGTTGCAAGTGTCTCATCTGAGCATGTTTTCAGTGCTGCTGGTGCCATTGTTACTGTGAAAAGGACCAGTCTCTCGCCCAAAAGCGTGGAGAGGTTAACCATGATCAAAATGAATCAGCACTTTATACCACCGGAGTACAAAATACGTGAATCACAGCAGGAAGAGGAGAGCGACTTCGATGACATAAGTAGTGGGTTACATGACGTACTTCTGTCCGAACCGCCAGAGTTTGAGGACGAGCTCCTCTTCCCTGACAACTAGGCTTTCCAATTGTTCTTCTTTCCTTTATTTGTGTCTGTATCTGTTTTTCTGGTTCAAATCTAATCACAACAAATCCATCAACACCGTCTCCTCTTTTTATTTCCCTATTGGAGTTGCACGTCTGTGCATAACTGTCCACTCCACTCCTCAAAGTCCTGAATAGTACAATATATGTTGCCTCTAACAGTCCCTCCATAAGAAGTGAAACGTGACTACAGCTATCTTCCGTTTTGTTTCCGAGCCGAAACTCATCACTGTCAGAAGGCTATTCATCTGATCTGACAGCCAAAGAGAAGAGCAAGACAGGTAATGATTATTATGAATGATGGCATGCATTGCATTGGTTGCTTGCTGACTACGAGTGAATGTGCATGAAGTCGAACTATACTAGTTTATCTACAAAGTAAAAGTGACTCAAGTGACAGTCAATGTTTCCTTGTTGTTTAATAACCACATTGTACTCCTACTACTGCAGGTGCAGGCCAATATCCGTTGCAATTTTGTAATATGGAATATATTATAAACTTAATCGGAGTCACTACAGACTGAGTTGGTGTTGGAGAACACGTACCACACGGTCATGATGATGACCATACTATCTTTGCACACAGTCAGTCAGTTGGATCGGAGATAATTGATGGAATAACCGCGTTTCATGGACTGGCATAAAAGGTAAACACAAAAATTCAACAAGAACCACAGCAGACCTGGGCTACATGTCCGTGTAGTGGTGTGGACTGGAGTAGAGTGTAGTGGTATGAGTGACAGTGGCACATTGATTTTGTCACTTGATTTGGAAAATGCTAGGTTGCTGCATATGCCGTTTGTCTGGCTCTGTCAAAATTTAAGGTAAATGGAGGTTGGGTGCCGGGCCGGGCCTGTGCCGTGGTGGGCCTGTTCTGTGCTGGCTCCTGCCCTGTTGTTGTTGTAGCTTAATGCTGTAGAGTAGACACGATGTATCTAAGCCACCTCAGTCTGAAAGTTTTCTCTCAAGAGTCTTGTCTTCTCTTCTTGCACTCCACTGTAATTGAGTTTTTTAATTTTTTTTATTCAGTTATTATTCAATGCCCCTTTTGTTTTTCCATCTAAACTTACAGGCCGGCCTTTACCCTGTGCTATAGTGGGAGAAACAACTCACACTTACCTTACCAATCCGCATCAGGCAGGCAGTGGTACCCAAGATTGATGTGCGGAGTGTCCATGGAAGGGAGGGCCAAGATGAATGACGAGAATGATGCAACTCCACAATTGGACCAGGATAATACAGTAACTTTAGTATCATTCATCATTTGTCTTTCATTTATTTGATTCCGTTTTTTCTCTTCAATTATTACGACTGTGTGTGGTGGTTTGTTTGGTAATTGATCCCTACAACTATTTTTTCATTTTCTTTGCTAGCTTTAAAAATAAAAGTAAGCCCGGTAAAGCATGTGATTTGGTTTGCTCTGAGGGCAGACAGGCAAGGCAAATTTCATATTAATAATTTCTGCCCTATACTGTCTAATTGTGTAGTAGTAGTTAGTAAGTACAACTCATTAACCATCAAGTTCTCTTCATCATCATGCATGCATTTCCTTTTTCTCCCTTTATAGATTTCTTGGATAATGGATCATGGTCGTCTTCCAAGATTGTGTTTTACTTTTGTTGTGTCCATACATACTGTCTGTTTTTCTTTGTCAAACCTTTCCCCAAACACCCCTTCACATCTATTCATCAATCCCTAACCCTCTTCCCCCGGGCTGTGCGATTTATAGGTGTGATGTGACTACATTAAATGTACACCAACAATTGATCACACGTTTGCTGGGGAAGGATGTGGTGAAAGCAACACTAATTGAATTTCAAGGCAGGGCAAGGATCTTCTTCTGCTTACCCACCCATGCTGTACTTTACTTCGTTCTACTACTCCTCCCACAGTCTCTCTCAGGCAAGTGACTGTCTCTTTTTTTTTTTTTACAAATGCTAGTGCCAGTGTCTACTACTACCACCACAACCATGGCATCTTCTCCATTCACTTGGGAAACCAACCATGCAGCCATCACTGTGCAGAACCTCATCATCATCAATCACAGGTAAGATAGGTTTGGTGGGTGTTATAATGGACTAGGAGGAGAGACTGACAGTACTAGTAGGACCAATAAAATAACTCAGTGAGGGGTACCGCATCTATCTGTTTGTGTGTTACAAAATCGGCAGATCTTTTAAATCAAACACTGGCTGCTGGCCTGCAGCAACAAGGAAACCAACCATGTGATGTAAATTCATAAAACAGTAACCCACCCACAAAACATTAACATCGTATGTTTAAGTAAATAATATATAATTTATTACCCTAACAAAAATAAACTATCCCACTCTGACCTGACCCACCCCCCTCCCTAACCCCAACCAATGTCCAAAAATCCCAAATGTCCAGAAAGAACCCCAAAGCCCACCCACCAACAAAAGGAATAAAAAAAGGGGCAGTTCAACAAGGTCCTAAATTCGGCGGGCTTTCAGATGTTTGTCTACCAGGATCTTCACCTGCTCCTCTAGGTGCTCCTCCGAGCGTACCATCCGGAGGAGCATCTGGTGGCAAAATGCCCTGCAGTTACATCCAGGGTGAGGGGCAGCAGTGCTTGATATTGAAGCACGGCGGCGGGCGGCTGCCTGACCACGGTGCCATAAAACTAGAGGCGGGCCTGACTGGGGCCCGGGGCATTGGAGGAGGCTGCAGCCGCCTCCTCCTCCTCCTCCGCCTGAGCCACCAGCCGCTGGTATTCCTCACAAATGGCCTCCAGTTTACGGCGCGGGCCCTGGCTGCCAACTCCTTCCGCGTAGGTTTTGGTTGGGAAGGAGGATCTATATCAAGAAAGAAAAAGAACATTGTTGTAACCGATACTCTTAGCAAAACAGTAACACAAAATTCATTCAACACATAGTGGCACAGTATCACTAGCAAGCACAGTACATACCATTTGTGTTAAGTATCTATCCTCCTACTTCCTCAGACTCTAACATTTGTGGGAGTTTCAGGCATTATACTAGCACTATGTACTCCAGTACACACCAGGCATCTTGTTCTTATCTCTAGTTTAGCGAAATTACATAACCTTGTTGTAGCCGGCATGCCAGCTCAGTCAGCTAAGCTTGCACCCAAGAGAAACAGATACGAGTCACATGATGCAGACTCACGTTAGTTTTATTTACTACTACTGTCTGCAGGTGGGGAAGCTCATATTTTTGTATTACGGGTGGCACTGGCCATACTCTCTCTGTTACATGAGGGCAATTGCTCAATTTCACTTTCACCCTGCCCTGGGTACTACAAAAAGGCAGATTATTTATCGGATCCAATGTTCATTGCTTATATTATAGATGGGAACACAACATCAGGTCAGTAGCGGTCGGTGGTGGGAGTGCTTCCAGGCGGTGACGTGGGGAGGGGCAGGGTGGGGGTAGTAAACTATGGATTACGGACAATCACAGGTAAGTATACAATTCATATAAATAAATAAAACACATTTCGTTGCACGCACTGCATCGCATTTGGCGGTGCAGTGCGCACAATGAAAATCGTTTTATTTATTTTTATATTTACTTACCTGTATTTGGCTGTAATACATAGTTTACTACCCCCCCACCCTGCCCCCCCATGTCACCGCCCGCCAGCACTCCCACTACCGACCGCTACTGCATAGGGTACTTTGTTTTCATTGATTGTGTAACCAACAGATACGCCACCCTTTGCAGGCTGGCTGACACAATCGAAAATACATTAACATAGGTAGGGAGTGGTCCTCGGAGTCGGAGGAAGGCGTTTGATAATATATATATAAGATGTGCTTGCAAACTACTGTGAGTCAACTGTATTCTGAAAATACTACTTATAATCCCCTCCGCTTTGCTACTCTGGCGCAGTTTCTTTTACATTCTCTACAAAGTAAGACACTCCAGTGACAGTCTCCACCTATTGATGATAGTACATCCAGGCATACATCCATTAAAGTAAATGTCTATCATTCTTTTTTATATATCTCTTAACAAACCTTAGTTGGTTTCACCAACAATCAGCCATGCGTCTGCTCCTTCCTTGTTTTCCTTGGCTTTGAGTTTGAACCAAACACCGCTGATGATTCTTGCTATCTAGTATCCACCCATACTGTGTCGCCCACCCAGGCAGGCATCCTCTTTCACCTTCCACCCATCCTTCAACAACCCATGCATCTAATCTGATTCCTATCAGCCACCTATGCATGCTTCCAACAAATCCTTCTCTGCCAGTCATATTACATCTCGCCTGTCCTTCCTCCTTCCACCCTTCTTTCCCTCTTTGTTCAACACATTCATCAAGGTCATCTGATCTGAGTTTTAGTCTTCTCCATAAAACCTTCACAGCTGAGTTGGAGTCAGATAGAAGAGGCCATTGCTTACTCAACTCACGCTGCTAATGCTATTGCTAATGCTAAGTAAAGGGTGTCTTCTTCAACCGTTGTATAATGTTCACTACAACTTAATAAGTCTCACAGTACAGTGAGTGAAGTGAACACACTTCCATCTAGTAGTAATGTCAAGAAGTAATGAATATAACTTACCACCGCCCGCCACTGTTGCTGGCTCCCCCCTGTAGCTCCTGCAGGTGTCGCCTGGTCTCCCGCCCCCTCTGGAATGGCCGCACCGCCATCACTGCTGGCCCCGCCGGCACTGGTGGTTGGTAGTATGCCTAGAAAAAACATTACACATTTTTAGATGCCTGTACACCTCCCCCTAATTTATTAGTTTTCACTTGGAAGATTGAAGAAAAAAACTTAATACAACATACATCATCACTAGTCCAAATCGGGTACTAGAGTAGAGTCAGTAGACAGGCACTAATAGTGTTATATGGTCCCTAGGGTCATGTAGTCCTACTCTACTCTTTGGAAAGTTAGCCTGAGCCATGTAACCCTTTTAGATTTATCATGTCTACTACACTTTCTGTGCATATTATACCTTGCACCTTGTTGTGCAGGAGACGCCTTTGAGGCCACATGACGGTTGCGTACAAGTGTAGAGGTCGAAAAACATGCCACTTTGCTATGGAGTTCGGTTAGTCCGTATTGCTTAGCCATCACATGTACATGTTACACTTTTTGCCATGACTGCGAAATGCTTGCATTATTGCAGTAAACTATCTAACGTGCACCATTTTTCTCATAATAGGCGGAAGATTCCCTTCTACAAACCAGAGATTTGCAGAGCTTATGATGCATGATGTAACCAGTATTTCTACGTTTTACGGTGAGGGGTCTTCCAGAATTCACACAGATCTTTTGTCTTGTATCATGCACTTGTATCTTTTAATCTTATGCTTTTTGCTTTTGAAGCTGGCTGTAGTAATAATTTCATAGAACGACGTACAGAGCTTGTTACTTATTTGAAAATAAACACTTTGAACTTACACATAGACTCTGTGGTATTTGGTGTGGTGGGGTGGACTTACACAAGTGAGTGAGCAAAAGGGTGTTATGTTCTGGGTTGTCTCATCATCATTGTGTATCTTCGTGTGGGGGTTGGGATCTAACGAGACACTATAGCTAGTCGGTCAGGCGATTGCAGGTTGTTCTGACTGAGGTGTGAGTAAGGTCCAACCTCCCATCACCAACATCCTATTTTCTTGTGCATAGTTCTGTATGTGGCTCTGCAGAATCCCTACAACAGTAGTAGTATGCACTATCCTATCCAAAATACTAGTCAAATATCTGGTTGGGCATTTTGTTGGTGGGAATTGTCAAAGCCTCAAGATTAAGAAGACTAGAAGAGGACAAGCCAAAGGACAGGACACAGTGGCTAGAGCTATTGGTCAATCGGAGTTTTATTCCAAAGAAAACCTTCAATAAAGAGTGGCCAACTGGGCAAGCTTAGCTACAGACAGACTAATAGTAGTAGTTGTACAGAGAGTCATAGCAGAGGCAGTTAGAAGGAACTTAGAGGCAGGGATAACCAGAATTTGGAAACAGATAGTCAAGGTCAAAGAAGCTTTTGTGAAAAATAGAATTAGAAAGTGGAACCATAATTAGTTCGGAAAAAAAAGATGCAGTAAAAGTTAGGGAAATATAATTGTTAATATTAACCACTGGAGGACTTACTGGGGCCAGCAGCAGGAGCCTCGGTAGAGGAGCGGTCCTCTGGTTGTTGTCCCGCCGACTCGGACCCCGTCTTCTTGCCCCTGGGTGGTGCTAATGTTCATGTAAGATATAATAAAGAAAGAGACAAACATTAAGGAGTGCTGTGAAACAAATAAATAATTTTTTAAAAAGTCAAAAAACATTTTAGGAAACAACAATTGCAATAAAATTGACCTATCTAATCAGATGGATCGACTACTGGGCTGCTTGCTGGATTCACGGATCGTCTACTTATTTATGAACACTCCAGTGTTCCATAATCATTCTGATTCCAAATACTAACCAAGCCTAAGTACCACCTGACCTAGACCACCTATTCCAGATGGGCCAATTGTTCACTAAGTCTGCATCTCCATTTTTTTAAGCCATCAAAAATGTATAGATGAGATAGAGGACACATGCATACACCAAATTGTGGGTTGGTTGCATCTGATCTTGTTCTGCTACTGACTGACCCTGCTAACCCTACCACTCACTAAACAAACTACAAAAGGTTCTACGGAGGACTGGGGTAAGCAGCACTCAGAGACAGAGGAGGTGTCATGCAGACCGTAAAAAGATTATGAACTAATACTAAATAAACCTAGTATCCATCCACCACTATTTCACAGGAGGACAATGGAAGGAGTAGAGTCTCTCTAGCAATAGCATTACCTAACTTCAGTTCTCTAAAATAAACTCTTACATTAATCAGCCCAAGCTAGCGCAAAGTTGCAAACAAGTAAGAGTAGCGCCGAGCACCTGGGTCCTACAATCACAGAAGATTTTGAAACGTAATTTACCAGCAACGTTAGCAGCAGTAATCTTGTTATTTGTCAAAAATGTATACACAACAATACTTATACTACTATATATTAGTTACTCACTAAGCCCAACGACCTCGACACCTAGCAGGTCCAACAGGTCCTGCTCCCGGTCCAGGATGTCAGACCACCGGTGGGCCAGCTGGTTATGGATGCGCCGGACCCCTGAGCACCGAAACACTGCCCGGCATACCTTCGCCCACCGACGGTGACGCTCCTGGGTAGGGTACCCGGAGCCGGGCCTGCCGCCTGCTGCAAAGGTCAAGGGGAGGTGGCGATGGATAAAAAAAAACAAGGGCGGACACCTCCTCCCCGCCAAAAGGCTGCCAGGCCTGCACCCCTGCAGGGCGCATTCTGCCACAAGGCAGGCGGCTCTTGGGCGCAGGAGCCTTGCCCTTTGAGCCGTTAGTGGCAGTGCCCTTGGCCATGGTTCTGGGGTGGGTGGGAGGTGGAAAAGAAAAGTTAGAAGGGAAAAAAGAAAGTAAGGGGGAAGAAGTAGTAGCTTAAAGAAAGAAGTAATAAAAAGTAAAAAAACACAGTAAAAGTAGAAATAAAATGCAAAATATAAACTTAGGGACAGAGAGAGATAGATGATAAATATAAAAAGTCAGAAAAACTGTGTAAAAAACTAAGGATTCCAAAGATTAAGGGAGGATAGAAAAGTAGGCCCAGAACCATAGCATAGAGTGAAAAACAAGATGGCCGCATGGGTAAGTTTGCGTGATATTTCTCGCGAACACGCAATAATTGTCGCAAACAAGTAAAATGCGCTCCCGAACATGACATGCGCATCGCGAACACGCTATATGCGACTCGGACAGGAAATAAGGCATCTCAAGCAGGCGGGACAATTGAAAAACAAGATGGCCGTGCCCATAGGCGACCGCATGGGTAAGTTTGTGAGATATTATCCCCCGAGCACGCAAACAGCGCCCCGAACACGCACAACGCGCTCCCGAACAAGAAAATCGCATCGTGAACAGGCACCCCAAGCAACTACGCATGCTCGCGTGGTGCAAGAACATCTTCGCATAGCTTTGCGTAGCGCAAACTACGCCCAGGGTTATTTATCTGTCTTCTGGATGTCCTTTGGTTTTCTTCTTGCTTTATGGGATTATGCGAAAGGGTATGCATGTGTTCTAGATGCTTCTGTCTTTTCAGAGTAGAAAAAGATTTCAGGTTTCTAATTGGGTTGTGTTTTGAAAATAGGTGTTTATTTCTCCGGTGGTGAGAGAAGGTATCTTACCGGGCCCAGAGGAGATTCATGACAGGTATTGGAGGTTCACTAGTGAGATATATTGAGAGTAGTCAGGATTGCATATTTTACTAATAGTGTGTTTATTTTGCTACAGGTCTCCCTTTTCCCCCGCTGCACCTACCCTAATCCCTATCCCTCGCTTGATCACCTCAATACTCTCGGTTTGTTTCAGTCAGAGTTGAGGGTGTCAGAAGGTGGACCCCTTTGAGCATCGCCCAGATCCTGAGGAATTCTTGTGGATGCGACAGTGTGTTCTTGTTGTTTGCTCTCTGCTTATAATTGATCCCTACAACTATTTTTTAATTTTCTTTGCTAGCTTTAAAAAGTAACCCCAGTACAACAGAAGATCAGAATGTATGTAATTTGGTCTCTCTGAGGGCAGACAGGCAAGGCAAATTGCATAATAATTAATAATATACTGCTGCCCTGTACTGTCTACTAGTCTAGTTAGTAAGTACTACTTCTGATTAACCATCAAGTCATCATCATCATGCATGCATTTCCTTTTTCTACCTTAACAGATTTATGGATATGATGGTGGTCTGTAAAGATTGTGTTTTGTTGTGTGTCCATGCGTAGTGTTTTTCTTTGTCAAACCTTTCCCCAAACCCCCCTTCCCAACCATTTATCAAACCCTAACCCTCTTCCCCGGGCTGTGTGATTTATTGAGGTGTGACTAAATTAAATGTTCACCAATAATGATCACACGCTTGCTAGGGCGGATGTGGCAAAAGCAACACTAATTCAATTTCAAGGCAGGCTGAGGATCTTCTTTTGCTTGCCCACCCATGATCAGTGTATTTGCAAGGTAATTTTTTTTACCAAAGGAACCTATTCCATCATCATTAATTGCCGGCATCGATTGGATTTGTCATCCTCCTACACAGCACTAAAGGTTATGCTTGTGTCGAGTGTAGGCCTAGTCGAGTGACTCGACACAACTACAGTTTGTAACTTGTTGTACTAGGCTATTATTATTAATATGGTTTGGAAGTCTTCTTGTGTACTGTACTGTACTTCGTTCTACTACTCCACCCACAGTCTCTCTCAGGCGACTGACTGTCTCATTTTCTTTTTCTGCAAATGCTACTGCCAGTGTCTACTACTACCACCACAACTATGGCATATTGGGAAACCAAACCATCATCACCATGCAGCCATCGCTGTGCCTAAGTTAAACATCAAGCAGAGGTAAGAGAAGAAGTTTGGGGGAGGCATAATTAATAATGGAAAATAATTCATTAATTCACATACCCCTTGATTCCAGTTGCAGAATGCATAGACTAGGAGGAGAGACTGACAGTACTAGTAGGACTTCTTCCTGTTTGGTTTCCCTTTCGAAGTAGTAGCTATATCAAGAAGAAAAAAGACTATTGGAACAATATGCTCTTAGCAAAACAGTAAGACAAATTAATTCTACACATAGTGGCACAGTAGCACTAGCAATCACAGTACATAACATTTGTAGTATATATCTATCCTCCCAATCCCTAGACCTCTAATATTTATGGGAGTTTTAGGCATTCAACCACCCATGCACCTGATTCCTATCAGCCACCTATGCATGCATCCCACGTATCCTTCTCTACCAGTCATAAATATTACATCTCGCCCATCCTTCCTCCTTCCACCCTTCTTTCCCTTTTCGTTCAACTCGTCTATTAAGGTAATCTGATCAAACTTTTAGTCTTCTCCATAAACTTTCACAGCTGAGTTTAAGTCAGATAGAAAGGGCCATTGGTTACTCCACAACACTCCCGCTGCTAATGCTATTGCGAATGCTAAGTAAAGGGTGTCTTCAACTGTTGTTCACAACAACTTCTTAATTACTAAGTCTCAAGTCAACAGTACAGTGTACACACTTGCAGCGAGTGTAATGTCAATAAGCAAGGAATATAACTTACCACCGCCCACCACTGCTGCTGGCTCACCCCCTGCAGCTCCTGCAACTACTGCATCTCCTGCTACCTGAGGCTCCGAAGTGGCCGCGTCGCCATTGCTGCTGGCCCCGGCACTGGTGGTCAGTAGTACGCCTAGAAAAAACATTACACATTTTTTAGATGCCATATACACCTCCCCCTATTTATTCTTTTTCACTAGCAAGATTGAAAAAAAAGTTAATACATACATATACATCACTAGTACAAATTGGGTACTAGAGTAGAGTAGACACTAATAGTGTTATATGGTCCCTAGGGTCATTCTAGTCTTTGCTAAGTTAGCCTGAGCCATGCAACCAGTTTAGCTTCGTGTCTTTTATTTTTGCGCACGTTACCGCACAGCTTGTTGTGTAAGACGCCTTTGAGCACACATGAGCTCATACTGCTACTATCTGAGCGCTGCGTACAAGGTTGAAAAACAAGCCACATTGTTATGGAGTTCTGGTCAGTCCGTATTGCTTAGCCATAACATGCTACACTTTTTGGCACGACTGAGAAATGCTTGCATTATACTAACATGCTCCATTATTCTCATAACAGACAGAAGATTCCCTTCTACGAACCAAACCTTTGCAGAGTTTATGATGTACCCAGTACGTCTAGGTTCTAAGGTGAGCGATCCCCCAGAATTCGCTCAGAGATCTTCATTTACATAAACTATATTCCTACCAAGGGGAGGGTGGTTCTTCCACCACTATTCAGTTATCATGATTTCCCCTTTTGTCTTCTATGGACTTGTAGCTGTAACAATGTTTATTGTTTTAATCTTATGCATTTTGCTGTTGGTGCTGGCTCGTATACTGCATTATAAAATAAACCTTTTGAACTTACATAGACTCTGTGGTATTTGGTGTGGACTTACACGAGTGAGTGAGCGAAAGGGTGTGCATTGCTTCTGCAACTCTGAGAGGTCGGGATACACTATAGCTAGTCGGTCAGGGGATTGTGGGTTCTGAGGTGTGAGGAAGGTACAACCTCCTATCACCAGTGTCCTATTTTCTTGTGCATAGTTCTGTATCTGCATAATCCCTACAACAGTAGTAGTATGTCCTATCCTATCAAAAATAGTAAAATATCTGGTTGGCCATTTTGTTGGTGGGAATTGTCGAAAAGCCTCAAGATTAAGAAGACTAGAAGAGGACAACCCAAAGGACTGGACGCAGTGGCTAGAGCTATTGGTGAATCTGAGTTTTATTTAAAACCTTTTAAATAAAGAGTGGCCAACTGTGCAAGCTTAGCTACAGACACACTAATAGTAGTAGTACAGAGAGTCATAGCAGAGGCAGTTAGAAGCAGGGATAACAAACATTTAGAATCAGATAGTCTAGATCGAAGAAGATTTTGTAAAAAATAGAATTAGGAAACCAAAATAATAGTTCGGAAAAGATAAGGTGCAGTAAAAGTTAGGCAAATATAATTATTAATTTTAACAACAGGAAGATTTACTAGGGCCAGCAGCAGAGCCCTCGGTAGAGGAGCGGTCCTGGCCATCAGCTGCCCCCGCCGACCCCGTCTTCTTGCCCCTGGGTGTTGATCATGAAAGATGTAAGAAAGAAATAGACAAACATGGATGATTGGTGTGAAACAAATAAAATATTTTTAAAAACGCTCAAAAAAATATTTATGGAAACAACAATTGCAATAAAATTGACCTATCTAATCTGGTCGACTAGTATTGCGGGATTCACAGAACGTCTAGTTATTATTTATGAACACTAATCCAGTGTTCCATTCTGATTCCAGAATACTAACTAAGCCTAAGTATTACCTGACCTAGCCCACCTATTCCAGATGGGCCAATTGTTTACTAAGTCTGCATTTCCATTTATTTTAGTCCTCAAAAATGCATAGATGGAGGACACATGCATTCATTTTTGCATACACCAGATTGTTGGGTGGTTGCTGCTGATGTTCTGCTAGTGATAAGCCTATTACCAATCACTAAACAAACTACAAAAGGTTCTACTAAGGACTGGGGTAAGCAGCACTCAGCAGCACGTGACGTGACAGAGGATGCGTCACGCAGACCACTAAAAAATTACCAACTAATACTAATAAGTAACTAAACCTATCAATCCACAACTATCTCTTCTTAGTGGCAGGAGGACAAAGGAAGGACAAGAGTCTCTCTAGCATTACCTAACTTAAGTTTTCTAAAGTAAACTCTTACATAATCAGGCCAAGTGAGCTCAAAGTTGCAAACAAATAAGATTTGTAGCGCCGAGCACCTGTGTAATAACAATCACAGAAGATTTTTAAACGCTATTTACATGCAATGTAAGCAGCAGCATTCTTGCTGTCCGGAAAAATATATATTCTCAATATATAACACAGAGCAGAAGAACACAAAGTAGTAATATTAAATAGCTTCTCACCAAGCCCTGGGACCTCCACTCCTAGCAGTTCCAGCAGGTCCGGCTGCCGGTCCAGGCTATCGGACCACCGGTGCGTCAGCTGGGTATCGGTGCGCCGGACACCAGAGCAGCGAAACACTGCCCGGCGCACCTTTCCCCACCGCTGGTGAAGCTCCTGGAGCCCGTACCCGGACCCAGGCCTGCCGCCTGCTGCTCGGGTTAAGGGGAGGTGGCGCTGCACAAAACAAACAAGTGTGGCCACCTCCGACTCGCTAAAGATGTCCCTAGCCTGCACCCCATGTGGGCTCCGCCTTCAGCAGGGAAGGCGGTTGCGACTGCGGCTACGGGTAGCCTTGCACTTTCCCTTACCCTTGCCCTCTCCCTTGGCCATGGTTCTAGGACTCGGGGGGGAGGAAAAGAAAAGGGAGGAATTAGAAAAGTAAGTAAAAGAAATGAAAAAAGGCAAGTTATACAGAAAGTAGAAAAAACTCAAAATCTAGAATCAGAAAAATAGAGAGATAGATAATAAATAAAAAAGAATAAAAAAAGGTGTACTGAAAGAAAGGATTGCAAAAATAGAGCGAGTATAAAAAAGCAGGCCCAGAAACATAGCAATAGAGTAAAAAACAAGCAGGCCGCGCCCATTGCGACCGCATGGGCAAGTTTGCGCGAACACGTAATATGCGTTCCTGAAAAGGAAATACTCATTGCGAATGGGCGGGAGCACACAATGCGTGACCCGCAACAGGAAATAAGCATCACGAACAGGCGGGACAAGTGAAAGACAAGATGGCCGTGCCCATTAGAGACCGCATGGGCAAGTTTGAGAGATATTTCTCTGCGAGCACACAAACAGCGTCCCCTGAACAGGAAAAACACATCGCGAACGGGTGGAACAAGCAATTCTGCGTGCTCACAGAATTCAGCATAGCTCGCTGAGATTTTTTACCGTTTCGCAGAACTTTGCGTAATGCGACTACACAAATTCCACCCACCCCTAGCCATAAGTTGCTTTTTAATCAAATAAGGGCTTTAAGCCCATGCTGGGTGCTGCCCTTAATGCCTGGTTGCCTCTCTTTGTCCTTGCAGAGATGAGTCAGGAAGCCAGGCGCTCTCGAGAGGGACACATGCTCACTAGATCATGTGCCAAACATCCAGAATTTCTTTTCTTTTCAGTTTTTATTCCTAAGCACGCTAAGGGCTGACCTAGCAACAGCCCTGTCCTGCAATTTACGGGGGGGTCGAAGAGACCTCCAGTTCAGCAGCAGCATCATATTTTCAGGCAAGCCGGGCATCCAGGGCTTAAGCTCTGTATTCCTAGGAATGTCAATCACTTCAAAGGCTGCAAGCAGGACCCCTTGTGACGAGTTGGAAATGGGTGTTGCTTGCAGCCTCTGAAGGGAATGAGAGCGAGCATGTGACCTGACGTCAAAATTCCACCTCTGAGTAGATTGGACACACAGACATCATGCACAGTGAAGTAGATGGAGAACGAATTACAGGCAGGCTACTAAAAACGAAGACGATAAGTTGAAATGCATGTCACTAGAATATCAAATCTTATGTTAATCATGTATACAGAAATGAAATGCAATCGTATGGTGCATGAGCATTAGGCTTTGATATTCGGGTGGCACGCATTCCCTCTTTGAAAAGTGTTTCCTCATATTCTGCTATCCAAAGATGGGCTTTCCAAATCCTGCACATTGTGCGATGACTGCTCCTGTTTTTTTAGTTACTGCAGCAAAGGGTTAAAGTTGCCTCACAGAGTGCTTTTCTTTCCCTTGGACTCATGGTAGGAATTACACTTGTGTGGCTTGCTTATTTGGGATGGCATCTGGTGCACATGTCACCTTTGCACACTGTCAAAAATGAACCCCAAATCCTGTGCTGTAACTGTTTCTGAGGTACTACATTTGAAGGGTGCAGGAGGTCTGGCTTGGCCCTAAGTGTTCACACAAAAGCGTTTTAGGACCTTAACATGTGAGCATTTCCCCCTAGTACATCAGTTTATATCACTATATTGAGATGCATTTGTTGTCAGTGTAATAAATGTGATGCTACTGCATGTTAAAAACAACAGTTTTTAAACATGAACTTAGAGACATTAATAAAGCCTTCCATACCCTGATGACAATGCTATTAGAAAGCTCATAGATAAGTTTGTTGTTATTAGTGCCCTACATTCGACCTAGATTCGTTTAAGTGCTGTGGCAACATTATAGATTATTAAATCAATTGCAAGACGTTTTTGTAAAGCACACATCCTAAAATCACCTGCTTTTTTAATGGCTCTCTTATGTGGCAATGAAAAAAGGGTTTCAGTGAAATCAAATATGTGGCTAGGATCCCACAATTTGCTCAAGCAGGGAAGCCGGGATTGATCAATGGTTTTCTTGTTTTACTTTGCGAAAGTCAGCAGAGCCAATTTCAGCGCTGGTGGCACCCAGTGCGAGAATCTATTTTTGGGCCCACCCCCAGTGGCCTTGTCCTCCATGAATTCCCCTTGCTACCACCCTTCAATGGTGCCCCTCATCTCACCTTAGCCCCTCTTTTCCATATATATTCCATTTGATTTATAGCACTACTTTCAGAGCACTTCACACCACACATTCATTATGCAGAGACAATGAATCATACAGGTGTAAATCAGTGCATAGGAAATGTTATATAAGAAACAAGCATTTGCAATGCAATAGGTCTCGCATTTATAGGAGTTTGAGCTATTGGCATTGTAAATGACAATGCTTTTTATTTAAGTTTGTTTTTTTTAAAACATAAATAAAAGGCACTATCATTTATAATGCCAATAGCTCAAACTCGTATAACTGCGAGACCTATTGCATTGCAAATGCTTGTTTTAAATACACTTTGACCACTGTGTGCAAGGGACAGACCCAAAGCCCATCTAAGTATATGTTATGCAATGGAAACAATAGGTCTTCCTTCGCACAGCTAACATTAAAGCTGTCTGTAGCCGAGACCTAAAAACTGCAAGAAATGCGCATGCGCGGGCGTCCGCGCATGCGCATTTGTCAGAAGAAGTTGGAAATGAGGAAGAGGGAGCGCCGGAGACGCCGCGCTTCAGGTAAGTCTCTTTAATTTGTATTTATTTTACATGCGGGTATGATTTAAAAGGAGGGCGGGCGGGAGGCAGGTGGCACGTAGTGGGGCTACGCGGAGTGCGTAGTGTGCGTAGATTTGGGCACACTACGCGCTGCTTCACGTAGCCACACTACGCCCACTACGCCCACCCTTAATACTGGTAGGCAGTATATAGTGCTTGCAGTTTCATAAAACCAAATAATGGGGACCCCCGCACCTGTGAATAGGGGCCCTGAGACTCCCATATCTGACAGTTATCCATTGGCTTTGAGCTGAATGAGGCCATTAAAGGGTCTGGGGATAAAAAGGGTTGGTAGCCCCTTTGCACCGCAATGGCTACAGGGGCCTGAAGTACACCCCTGAATGCTTGATCCGGAGGAGCATGAACACAAGATTTAAAACATAACACAATGGTTGAGGTTGGCATTACTAAAAAAGAATTCATTTCTACCAAAACGAACTCTTTTTAGCAACATTAGGATAATTAAAATCTTGGGGAAAACACAACTTCTAACCTATACCTTGCAGTTTTCTTGCAGCTCTTTGATGATAGTTCATAACTTGCTGTGCTATATTAGGATTGTATCTTATGAACTGCAAGAAACAAAAGAATCTTTGACTAAAGCAGTAACTCATTGGACTTTCTACATAAAATGCAATTATGTGATCTGCATGGTACACATGCTTTGCAGCAGGCATGTCAGACCTCTGCACTGGTACATTAATCACCAAAGTTATCTCAACATTTTTGTTGTTGCCTGAAATTGTTGGACAAACAACGAACTCTGAAGCAGGTGCTCTTAGATCCATAGGATGTTTCTAAACATCTCTCTTCACAAGCTGTGTTGACACCGGTCACACTGCCCTAAAGCCAGCCCTGGAAGTTAGCCACTAGATGGCTATCTCGTTTTCCTGTTTTGCATCACATATTAATAATTTGTCTTTCATTCTTGGCACTGAATGTTGCGCCATTGGTGGCAAGCAGAAAACATCGGGCAGATTTACAAGCCCCTTGCGAGACATTTACGCCGCCGTTGCATCACTTCTGTGACGCAGCGGCGGCGTAAACCATGCGCCATGTTGCGCCTTATTTACAACGTGACGCATCTAGGGAGATGCGTCACGTTGTAAAGCCCTGCGCTACATTAAACCTGCGTCAGGTTTAATGTATGCAGGGTGGGCGTTCCATCAGAAAAAGCCTCGGAAAAGTGATGCAGTGAAATCTACAAGATTTCACTGAGTCACTTTTCCGACGCTGCTGCGTCAAAACCCTGCGCCTGCTTGAAGCAGGCGTAAGGCATGACGCAGCATGTTAGGTATGGGCAGCACCTGAGCATTGCTGGAGTTGCGTCGTGCTTGCGACACAACTCCAGCAATGCGCCGCCCTTATGCCATCAGATGCGTCACGCATCTGTTCATCCTTGCGCCACGATGCGCAGCATTGTAAATGCGGCGCATTGGTGATGGCGCAAGGGTAAACTTTCGTGACGCATCATTCCTGGCGCATCCCTGCTGATTTGCAGGGATGCGCCAGGAAACATAAATCTGCCCCAAGGTATTCATGCCAGTCAATTGTTCTAAACTATCATACAAATCATGATAGGCCTCAAGTACCAACATTGCTCTCCTGTCAATCTGCGTTAGTGCGCATTCTACAATTATTGGGTACACAATGTGTACCCGATTGCAGTAATGGTTGGTCATGCGCACTTTGGAAGATTCCACGCACAATCGGAGACCGGATTACACTAATCCAGCATATGCCAATGTTCCCCTCAAGCACACTTTCAATAAGCACAAAGGCGTCCCTATGCAAATGAGGAAATGCCTCATGGGATTGCATGAGTGAAGAATGTGTGCCTGCCTAATCCTTATTACAGATAGGGCTGCACAAAAAACGGTAATTTCTCCGACCGACCTCCTGACCCCCACCCGACCCTATTATTGTTGAAGGTGCCCTAAATAACATTTTGCATACATGGCAGATTTGAGCCCCCATTCTGCCCATGTTTTTTAAATAAATATTGTGTTGAGAGCGCGAGCGAGAAAGAGATACTAGAGATGGGAGGAACAGACACGTTTCATACCAGTTGTAGCCACAAAACTGGTTCACTAAAATTAGGGTAGCTATACCTTCGCACCTAACTGCTTAGGTTTTCTTCTATCCTTTATTCCAAGTAGTTTACCACATGCGGAGCATCACCAGAAGCTCAGTTCAGGCAGAATTTAGAAAAAATCAACACTGCCACCCAGTGGGTGATCAAAAGAATACTGCCTTTATCCATTATTCTGCTATGTTCAAGAAGTGGAATTAAGAAACAAACATATTTTTGGCAAATTATCACACCAGTATGTTCTCTTTAGGACGTGTTAACTAAGCAGTTGTATCGATTTCTGTCAGATGTCATATCCTGATTATCTCATTACAAATTTAAAACAAAATCTGCACGTTAACCTTGTAACAAACATAATTTTTTACGTAACTGTTCATAATAATGAGACATTTTCGTTAGCTGGTGCGAAATTGATGAATTTTCCTTTGCACACATTGGGAAAATAATTGGACGGATTTGAAAAGTTCCCCATATCTCATGGCACTTCTGTGGCACAGTTTGATTTGCAAAATCAGGTAACAAAAATAAAGGGGCAGATTTCCTAATATTTCACGTAGCTCAGCAGCAAAAGTAGCTGCAATGTGTCGCACGAGAGAACGGGGAAGAGCAACACCTACTAAATGATGGTGCTGCTGCTCTCTGCGCAAGTGTTTGTGCACTTTCAGGCTACTAAGTGCTACGCACAAATCTTTGCACCATAGTCCAACGGTGTGTGTGCGTATGATGTCTGAAACAAGCGTTGCACAGCAATGGTATCCTTCCAGTACAAACAACTAGTCTCAGACATTTCTTTAAAACGTCTCCCACTTTGTATGTGTTCTATACAGTGCAGCACAGATGAAAACTTTGAAAAGTTTTGAGAAAAAAACTTTTCTCCAGTTTTGCACCTGCCTAAAGAAGGATTTTTGTTTTGTTTTAGTGCCTTGTTTACTATTGTTAGTTAACCCCTTCCATGCGGGGCAAATTCCGCCATGGTGCGAGGGGGGGCGGGGCTGGGCGTGGCACTCAGGTGCTCAGGACGGCTCCCGGCCGTCATAAATCACGGTGGGCGTGTGCTCATGACGGCCGGGAGCCGTCCGACCGTTGCCGCTCCGCCCACGCGCGGCAAATTCCCCGCCTGTGCGGGCGAATTAATTAGTGAACTCCGCCCACTAATTAATTCGCCCGCACAGGCGGGGAATTTGCCGCGCGTGGGTGGAGCGGCAACGGTCGGACGGCTCCCGGCCGTCATGAGCACACGACTACTGTGACTCATGACGGCCGGGAGCCGTCCTGAGCATGGAAGGGGTTAATACAACTTTGCCTCAAGTGTGTTAGCATTGGAAAGGAAGGCAGGAAGGATACTGTTGCAGTACAAAATGCAATGCTTAGACTAACTTTAAACATTTTCAAACATTGGATGCATGCTGTACAGTGCAGTACACATCCAATTTGTAAAAAATATAGGGGAAATGAAAACATTTCTCAGTGTTAATGTTTGGTTCAAGGAGGCATTATTTTTGGTCTAACAATTTTAGTAGAGAGGGTTTTTTATCAAAACCATGGGTGGTAGCATGATAATGCCCATGTGCCATTCATGGGATGCCTCTCTGGAAACAAAGGACCACAAAGGGGAGGAAATCTCAATTTGCGATCCTTTCAGGACAATATTTTAACACAGTAAAGTAACCACTTTATCAAGTCTTTACACCTGTTTGTGTGCGTCACTTTGCATGATTTTTCACTAGTAAAAAGCCTTGATTGAATCTGTCCCTTAGCATGTTAAAAAGAGCAGTGCAAGTAGAAGAAAGCAATCCCTTGTTCAGAAGCTTCTTCCTCCTATTTTCACATCAAATACAGGCGCATATGTACAAGCCCCTATCGCCACAGGAACGTCCCTTTTTGTAACGTTCCTATGGCGATAGGGGCTTCGCCTTATTTACAAGGCAGGATTAAGTCACTTAATGTGGCTTAACGCTGCCTTGTAAATAAGGCCCCCTTTCACGCTATACTTAACGTGAAAGGGGAGGGCAATGGGTGATGCGGTGGGCATTCCACAGCAACACCCATTGATTCTGATGCTGCCTCCTATTTATGAGGGAGGCATAAATAGGAGGCAGCACCAGAATTAAGAGCAGGGAAAACCTGGTCTTATCCTGGCGAAGCGAGGAGAAATGTTTAATTTCTCCTCGATTTTGCTGTTTTCATGTGTGCTGCGTTGTGCAGCACACATGAAAATAGCAAAAGGCCAGTGATTTTTTATGTACAGGAAGGTCCCACTCCCTGCACATAAACAATAATTTTTTTAAAATGCCGTTTTACAACTTCTTTGTGTGCTGCATTAAGCAGCACACAAAGGAGTTACAAAACTGCATTTTAAGATGGTCTATGTGCAGGAAGGGGGACCTTCCTCTGCATAAACAATCTACCCCTGCACCCAGACACCCTTGCACTATGGTGCTAAGCTGCTAAACTTAGCAGCTTAGTGCTAAGATGCTAAACTTAGTGCCAGCACCGGGGGAAATGCAGGGCTGCACCTGCTGCTGCAGGTAAGAGTGGTGTGGCAGTGGGGCCAGCTGGAGGTTGACTTCGAGAGACGACCACAAGGGAAAATGATTTATTTTTAAAATTTTCCCTTTTAATCATCTCCCGAAATCTCACCCACCCCCCCCAGCTGGCCCACCACCCCACCGCTCTTACCTGCAGCGGCCGCAGCTGGGCTGCACCATATTCTTGTAAATATGGTGGTGCTCTGCATTTCAGAAGTGGCGGAGCATGTCATTAAGCCAAGGAGGCTAACAACATGCTCCGCCACTTCCCCTGTACATAGGCCTCACAGTGAGAGAATATTTTTTGACTATAATTGGGAGCATTAGTTAACTGTTAACTGCATACTAGAATGGAGGACCCAAGGAGCCTGAATCACAAGTAAATTTGAAAATATAAACTCAGAAGGTTTACTACATATCTGAATTATAGGAATTCATAAAATGTCCCTGATTACCGGTGGAAAATTCAAGAGGAAAGTTTTCTGAATTCCTAGTTATGTTCATGCCGAGGAATTTCACCATGCACACATGTATATAGGGAATCTAATGTGAAAACACCAATTTATGTGTGAAATTGCACTTTTTTTCTTCATGGAAAATATTTTCCCTTTGCGGAAACTCTTTCCAATGCAAAACAATTTTGGTGGTGTACACTGGTAATTCCAAGCTTTGAAAGGAGTTAGGTCTGGTTCTCATCGGGAGAGGCTCACTGTCAGTTTTCTGAGTGTTAATCTGTCTGTAACATATATATACACAAAAACTCATGAGTTTGTGGACTTTACCCTACTTTCCATCCCATCCCATCCATATAATGCCCAGTTCCGTGCCCAGGAGTAAAAGTACACATATGCAATATTCCTTCATAGTTGAAAATAACTAAGGAATGCCACAACTGGATTTGTAGTCGTGAAAAGTACATTTCACCAGTAAGTCAAACTCGTGCATAAAACTGGGTTTGATGATTAAGCTATGTACACACAAGTGAAACTCACAGGTAAATAACTTAGAGATTCGGGCCCACGTTTTTTTGCTTCCTTTGAATTAGGCAAGAGATGAAGGGAAGTAGGATGGGCAAGATAAAGGCTGACACAAAATCTGTATTTATGACCATATGAATTCTTCAATTATCAGATATCTGTCTCTATGATCATGTGTATCAAATATGAATCCATTAAACAGTATACATTTGTTGTTCCAGGGACCAGTACCTTGGTGATTCCTATATCCTTCCATTCGTTGGAAGTACATTGATTAATATACTGTATTGTCTGAAGCATTGGGGCACGTTAATGATGTTAGACAGTAAAAACTGGTATATCTTTAATTATAGAATTCTGCATGACAGACAATACAATCTTTATCATCCAAGACATGATTTCATAATACTGTGAAATGTTCTTGTAACCAAGAGCTGCCAGAGGCAACAGGATAATAATTATATATAAAGTAGAGTTGCATAATACGTCAAGCCATGAAATACAACAACCATCTCAAAACAGAAGACTAGATTTATCAACATTTTGCACCAGTGCAAATTCACTAAAAGTGATGTAACTAGGGTCCAAGAGTTGATTCGAGAATTACTTTCCAGCACAAGGGTGCTGGAACCTTGCCTAAAAATAATGCAAGTAGTGCAGTACACTACTTTGCATCAAAAGACCGTCCTGTATGTGGTGCATGGGCGGCTTGCATGGTCATGAACTAAGACTCTGTATTGACTACTGAGGGCTTAATAAAATGAGCATCAAGTGTTGTTATCATCTCCTTTTAATTAAAGACATGTAAGAGTCTGTAAAAGGATCTAAAATATTTGCCAATTTAACCTGTGTGAAGACTATAATCTCTTACATATTAGAAAGGTTTATGAATGGTAGACCCCCTTCAGGGAACCACTAGGTCACTTTGAATACCTGGTCATGCTCTTTGTGTTGAGAAACACCCCAGCAATGTTTCAGCGATTAATTGTTTCTAATATTCGAAACCAATTTGTCATTTACTTGGATGACATTTTTGAGTATGCCAATGATCCTATTATTCATTAATTTTATATATGTCAAGTACCTGACAGATTTTGCTGGAATCATTGTTCTGTAATCCTGAAAAATCTAAATTCAGTCTCCCTGAAATGTAATATCGATTTCAATTGAATAGTCAAAGAATATCAATGGATCTTAAAAAAGTAACTGTACTATTAGATTGGCCTACAGCTTCCAGCTGCAAGGAGACCCAACAATTTCTTGGTTTGGCCAACTTTTATTGCCAATTGAATGATAATTATGCCCTACTCACCAGTAACATCACAAGGATCCTGTGGAAGGATGTGCTGCGTCAAGGGTTTTATTGGGATGCTCAGGCCGACAAACGCCTTTAGGAAATTAAAACAAGCATTTACCAAAACTCAATTTTTCAGCATCCAGCCCAGAAGTTCATTGTTGAATTTGCTGCCTCAGATACAGGTATAGGCTCTGTTCTACTGCAACTACAACAAGATGATGGATTAGAAAATCCAGTCTTCTATCTCTCCCACACCTTATTAGACTCTGAGAGGTACTAATCAGTTCTGGAAAGAGATCTTCACACCATGAAATTAGCATGTTTTGAATGGAGACATCTGCTGAATGGTGCCTGACAGTCGTTTGAGATTCAAATTACCAACAGGAATTTACAGTGTCTCAGAAAGTTGCAGTGTAAAAACAGCTGGCAAGTCAGGTTCGCAGAAAGTCCTTGCTGATGGTCTCTCTGTCTCTCTCTCTCGTGGATAGCCAAAACCCCAATGACTAATGATCAGACAGTACTTTCCTCTCAAATGAATATTGGAGTAGTGCAGTCTTTTTGGATAAGTTACAATCCGGATATGCCAAAAAGGCTGCAAAGAATCATTCAGAAACAAGGAGCTTTATTCCTTACGTGTAAAGCTTTGCATATCCCTAGAGAAGAACTGAGGATTGATGTACTAAAAATGTGGCAAACACTAGGGGATGTGTCATGAGCTACTTAGTCAATCCTTTTAGTGTCCTTCTGTTTAGCATGATTCAGGACTCTATGTAAACTTGTTGGACTTGGCCCTTTTGGCAGGTTCATCCCTAAACTTTTTGCCTTTCTCCCTGCCTTAATTCTGATATGGTGTTGGTGGTTTTAGGCCTCTGTGTAAAGTGCATGCGCTCTCTGTGTTACATTTGGTAAGGTTAGCCTGCCCTCCCATAGGAATGCATTGGGGATTCCCTGATCAGTGTGTCAGTGGTAATTCCTGGTATGATAGGAGCAGCGTGGTCGAGTTTAGTATGTACGAAATTGTAAGAATAAATGTTGCGCAATGGTGTGCGCAATGGTGTGCGCGGATTTATTATGACTATTTGAGAAATGACACTTTTAAAAGTTGACATTTCTGTGTGCTATGTGTCTGCCTGCCTGACGTGAATTGCATGTCTGGCTTTTGAATGACAGGGGTTGAGAGGTGTGTATAGCTCTAGGAGGGGCAGGGTGAGTCAGCACTAGGCTGAATGGGACATCTGCGTTGGGAGTAATGAGAGGAGTAATCCTGTGCCTCTGAATAGGACTGTGCCCAGCTTGTACAATGCTGGCTTCGCCCCCTGTGGTGTGTCTGATCACCTAGCCCCCACCTGACAGAAAGATGAAAAGGTAAAAACTTAGAAAAATTCCAAAACGTTTTGCCATCTTAAAATTGGGTGGAGGGTTCCAATGACCATTAGCAGAATATTCCATCCTCCATTTTGAATCTTGGAGGATGGAGGAGATTTTTCGTCTAACAGAGTGCAGTTGTCAGAGAAAACTGGCAATGACAGGCACCTCGGCTGGTGAAGGGGATGCGGGAAGTAAGATCCTGGGATGAAAACCTTGAAGGCAGAAGAATTTAGATCTTTGGTTGACACTATGGACTGCATTATTATAGGAGAATGCAGCTAAGGCCATTAAAGAAACCCAATCACTTTCGGTGGCATTATAGAAACATTGCAGAGATTGCTCAAGGCCTTCACTAAGCGTCTCAGTTTGGTGGTTGATCTGGGGATGGAAGCCAGAATATAAGACAACCTAAATCTGAAGAGATTCACAAAAAGATTTCCATAAGCGAGAAATATATTGAAGGCCACAATCTGAAATAATAAATTATGGTAAACTATGTAAGCAAAACATTTCCTGCAAGAAGATATCTCCTAAGGTCTTGGCTGAGGGTAGCGATTTTAAAGCTGTACAATGAGTTATCTTAGGAAAAGAATCAACAGGAACCATGCATTCTTTGTGACCTTATGAAGGAGGTAATTCCATGATGAAGTCTGTGGAAATAATATGCTATGGCTCAGGAGGAGCAGGCAAAGGCTGGAGAAGTCCAGAAGGGCTGGCATGGGATGTCAGGTTTTGGGTACAAATTGGAAAAGACCTTTGTTAGAAATGGGATTTCTGGTAGGCTAAGTCTTGCGCCAAAGCCAGGCAGAAACCACCAATCCGGTCAGGGCAAGGCAAGGGAGCTACATTCCGAAGATAACCCCTGCTCAACCCTTTGGTATCTTGGCACGACCAGTCAGGCTTATCCTGGAGGCAATGTGTAAAGCGTTTGCGCAACACACACAGCAGCAACATACTAGGCACACCACAAAAGGAACTCCACACAAGGTTATATATAAAAATAGCCTTTGTATTATCATAAACACATTTGAAAAGTAATCACTCCATATACACTGTGCCAACTGGCACTAGACAATATTTACATGGGATTATATACACCTGACAGGGCCAATTGGGCGACTGGCAGAACCTATCACAAGCACAAATATTAAATGTGGAACACAACCAGTGATTACTGGCCAAACACTGTACTCAGCATTATTTCCTGCAACATAAATCATATTATGCAATCAGCATCACATTAGGCGTGAAATACATTCTGCGCCAACCGCATAAGCCTAAACACATTAGACCATAACCCCACAAGTATAAACACATTATGCAATAAACCTCACCAGCATAAATACATTATGCAGTAACCTCATAAGCATAAATCTCATATTAGGGAATAACCTCCTAAACTTAAATACTAGAGGCATAAATCACAGTGCATCAATCACATATCCTAGCACTACATAAATCACATTACAGCCTGGTGCCCCACAAACCTCACAATCCCCCTGGCCAACTGGCCTTCTCAGAGGGCTCAAATGCCCTATGTCCCCAAATGTCAGGGTGGCTGCCAATGCATCACAATCCTAATGCGCACAATTGCGCTGAACACAGGAGAGTATCTCACTCCTATCTCATCCACAATGCCCCCAGGGAAATGATGGCCTAAACGTTGCAGCTGCCTCTAATTGCTGTGCTGTGATGAATTGTAGACCTGGACACTCACAGGGCCCTCTGGGTGGGTCCCCACTAGGACTCTCTTGAACAATATGCACCATCGTCGCAGCTGCCCGCTCTGGTGCGGTGCAGCTGGGAAAAAAACCAAAGAGGCCTGGCACCACTGTGCCTCTCTTGTCCCACTCAGGGGCTTCTTATCACCCAAAAATGCGGCCAATGTTTCAGGTGCCCGCTACGGTGGTGCAGCTGTGACTCCACAAGACAAGCACGGGCACCTCGGCGACCTCTGGACCCCCACTGCGGCCCTAAGACAGATGTGGTCCAAAACGAACTTCACGCTGGCACTCATAGTGCCTGAGGAGCCCCCTTCACTGGGCTCCTCCTGGGACCTTCACTCGGTTCCCCCATGTGCCCTCTGCAGCCCCCCCATTCACCGGGCTGTTTGGGGGAGGCTCTCCTGAATTCACCCGGGCCCCCTCCTGGGACCTGGGACTTCTACAGGAGGCCCGTGGGACAGGACCACAAAGGCGGTGTGGGCTCCCGCTGGGCCCACACTCTCCTGCTGGCTGGCACAAGCGGGCTCTCCTCGTTCTTCCGGGAGCCCCGCCAACCACAGCCGCACCTCTCTGCTTCCGGTCGGGCCCAGAAGCATCATTTCTCCAGGTTTTTTCTGGGCAGACGCACTCGTCCCTCTTCACCCAGTCCCTCTCCTGGGGTCGGGACTTCTCCTCAGAGCTTGTGGAGAAGGGGTAGGCTCCCATCCTGTCGCGCGCAGCCAAGCTTCCCCTGGCTTCCGGCCGCACTTCCTTCAGCTGACTCCGCCCACAGTCAAGCGCGGGTGACTGACTTCCTGTTTCTCACGCTCTCCTCTCGGCGGCTCAGGCCGCAGTGGTGACTCTCTTTGGCAACCTCAAGGTGGGCACCCGCCATAAATAAATGTAACACCACATGCGGAGTGGGCACTCGCCATCAGCACCAAATGCGGGGTGGGCACCCGCCATCAGGAATGCATAAAGCGGGGTGGGCTCCCGCTTGGATCCACAAAATGCGGGGGAATCACCATTTTGAGATTCCCTCCATAAGGGCTGCAGCTCTGCGCTGCGAAGCCAACCCCCCTCTCTTTGGGAAATCAAAATATAGCGCTCTTGAGGTGATAGGAGCCCTAGCTCCACTAGCAAAAGTCCTGAGAGATCAAGGGGGCAAGGCTTGGCCCATGGGGGCAAGCCCTCATGGTGATTCCTCCTGGGCCCCGGCAGCAGCACACCCCAGCAAAGGTCAGGAACAAGCACACAAGCACAAAATAGAACACATGGGGTCACAGCCCCTATACGTATACTCCACAGTCCATTGTCTGTAGTGTAGCATTTGGGTGAACCAGATGCAACTGGTTCAGGGGGGATTTGGAGCACTTTGTTTTCCAAGCTCCTCTAAGTTCCAGCCCCAGCCCTTTCATCTTAACCCATCGTTTTCTCCATGTTTCCTGCTCCAGTTTCCTTTGTTTCCAGTCCTACAGTCTACTCTACCTTGCACATTGATACAAACCTGGGACCTCCAGCATCTCCTGGAGCATGTTTGTCTTGTGGATTTTTCATCCTTGGGGCTCCATTTCGAGGGCACTTTCCTGATTGGCACTCACTAATGTCAGCAGTAACATGGCTACTGAAAGGAATATCCCATAACTCTGGCAGACTAAGACTTGGACTACCAGACACCGAAATTGCCTGGGAGAGCTCACTAGGCATATTTGTCGGGACATGGGCATTCCCATGCTATCACTTATGTTTTTGGATGCAAAGCCTTATCTACTAACATTTGCAGACAAGGCTTTGCATGAAAATATGCCTACTTGAGGAATATGCAAAGTAGGAGAAACCTTTTTTCTCCAAACATTTTCTTTCCCAGATTGCATGCATGCTGCACACACACAAAGTGAGAAAAGCTTTAAAGTAAGTCTAAGCATAGTGTCTTGTATTGGGCTCTTACACTACAAAACCTATGCTAAACTCATGCACATGCCTTTTAAATATGATGCAAAGTGGTATTAATGGTCCATGGCAGCACAATTATGTGACAGAGTTTGGGAAGAGAGTAGGAGCACTGTTTCCTAGTAGATAGGATGCTGTCCTGCTTTCTATTTTCTTCTCAAGTAATGCAGCACTCCAATTTAATTGCTGTGCTGCATTGAATAACAGTACATTTACCCCCAGTAAATTGACTACTCTGATGTCAGAGGAAAGATAAACTTAGCACTGAAACACATGTTCAGGCAGATTCTCAGCTGAACCTTCCCTGCATCTCCAGAGACCTGAGGAAGGTAGTGAAATGCTGAGTCGGGATATACTGTCACATCTGCCTCTCTTTGGTGTCCAGATTTACTCCGTGTATTTGGGGAGGGGATGACCCCTAATGATGGTGATGAGAATATATGACAAGATAACATTGAAATGTTTTGTTAAGGTGCAGTTAGACAGGGTCGGACTGGGACTGAAAGTAGGCCCAGGCACCAAAATAAAGGTGGCCCTATTAGAGAAATACTAATCTAAAAAAGTGGACCATTTTTGGAAAAAGAGATAGCTTTGAACTTGTAAAAAAATGTTTTATAAGTGGTTTGCACAATATGGAAGACTGCAGTGATTTAAGCTTGCTGCAGGCAATTTTTTAATATCAGGGAAATAAATCAACAGTAGAAACAGGCCCAGAAGACTATCAAACAGGTGGACAAACAGCCAAAAAGTCACCCACACACTGACCTGTCAGACTAGGCCGTGGGGCACTGCTTGATTGCCCTATAGGTCTGCTCGGCCTTTCATTTAGGAGGAAGGGTTGGAAGGAGGAGAGGACATGCTGTGGATAACTTCCATATGATTCTCCTTTCCCCGTGCAGCACAATAATAGGATCGGGGGCAGAGGGAAGATGTTTGGGTGCATACATAGATAATTAATGCGGGAATGGATCACTTGTACCTGTAATCCCAGGGTCAGATATGATAACCAACTTTAAAAACCCTCATTCACGTACAGGAGCCTTCAGAATGGTATATCTTGATTCTCTGCTTCTCTTAGAACGTGAAAGCATCATCATCGGGTTTTTTTGGTAAAATGCTTCCCTCCACCTGGAGGTTGACCCACTGGTTTTGACAGTAGTGATCAGAGATTAGGTGAAAAAATAGAAAATGAAGTGAGTTAAAATTGCTTCGCTCTCCCTCCTAAACACACTTTATTCAGAAGAAGAGGTGGCAAGGTTAAAAAAAATGGTGGTACGTATATAGAAATGCTACTATTCTATAGCACCGTGGAGTACAAGTGAAAGGTCAGGTCGACATGTTTCAGCCCCATTTTATTGCCCAGGAGGGGTCGGAGGGCTTTCTTCAGGACCTAGTAAGAATTATTAGGTTGCTAATTAGGTAAGAACCCTTCAAGGGTAGGTAATTAACTCACCCTTCTTCTGAGTCACCCGTCAGTGGTACCTGTAACTGAATAGTGCCAGCGTATGGCTTCCTTGGGGTGACCGGCAGGCTCAATGACCTGCTTGATGGCAGGCTCTCGCGCTTGTGCTCGCTCCTCTGATGGTGCCCCGGTGGGTGCAAACATAGACTAAAATCATAGGTGCGTGTATCTCAATAATGTAGAGCTTTCCACTTCAGAGTATCAAATTACATGATAGATAACATGAGCTATGCTCTTGCTCTCTATTCAAAGTCACTTATAACCTTTTGGTAAAAGATAACAAATTTATTGATGGCTTCCTATTTACATTTCTTCATTTCTCAAGACTCATTGGAGCATATTTACAACGAAGTGGTGGAGAGCGACGTGAGGGGAAGATTGTTTATGTGCAGGAAGGTCTCCCTTCCTGCCCATAAACAATCTTTAAATGGCATTTTGTAACCTGTATGTGTGCTGCCTAATGCAGAACACAAAGAAGTTGCAAAACGTAATTTAAAAAAAATTGTTCTTGTGCAGGAAGGGCCACCTTCCTCTACATAAATAACAATCGTAATTTGCTGTTTTTATGTGTGCTGCACAATGCAGCACACATGGAAACAGCAAAAACGAGGAGAAATAAAGCATTTCTCCTCGTTTTGCCTGTTTAAGACCAGGTTTAAGCCAACCTTGTAAATAGGAGTCAGCATCAAAATCAATGGGTGTTGCGGTGGAATGCCCAGCACAACACCCATTGCCCTACCCTTTCACGCTAAGTACAGCGTGAAAGGGTGCCTTATTTACAAGGCAGTGTTAAGGCATGTTAAGTAGATTGACGCTGCTTTGTAAATAATTCAAAGTCCCTATGGCCACCACAAGGTGATTAAAAGTGAAGCTGTGGTGGCGATCGGGGCCTGTAAATATGCTCCCTTGTCTTTTGGGACTCACATCCGTTTGACTACTATATCACTTCACGATATGTTCTCATTTCCTTTAATATACTGCTCTTAGGGGCATATTTATGAGCCACTTGTACCGCTGCTGCGTCACTTTATTGTGATACAATGGTGGCGCAAACCACCAAATCATAATTATGAGACCATGCAAAGACACTTTGTGTGGCTTTGAATGCCTCATAGGTAGGGAGTAAGGCAAGGCAGCACAAATCGTTGTGTTGCCTTACTCTGCACTAGGGAGGCGTTCTATGGGTGTTACGATGGGTGTTTCTGTGCAACACCCATGGATTTGACGCATCCCTAGATTTACAAGACCATGTAAACCTGAGGATGCACCAAAACATTAGGCCTCCCAGAGGAGGTGAAATGAGGAGAAATAACGTTATTTCTCCTAGTTGATTTCTCTTTCTATGTGTGGTGCATTTTCCAGCAGACATAGAAAGTGGAAAACGCCTCCCAGGATTGTCTTTGTGCAGAAACATGTCTCTTCCGACACAAAAACAATCATGCTTGCAATGCAGGCACCCTTGTCCCATGGTGCAAGGTGCCTGCATTGGCGCTAGGCTGCAGAAATGGGGCCAGCAAAGGAGGAAAGGACAAGAATGTTCTATGTGCCATAGATGCGGTGCATTCCTGTCCTTTCACTTTAACGCAGGACAGTGCTGCAAGGTGACTTGCTATGCTGCCCGGAGCCAAATCCCCATAAATATGCCCTTCAATGACTATTGCCAATTCTGTGGAATCTCTTACCGTTCAATTGTGAAACAAATTGAATAGATTTGTATAATTTGGTAATTAATGGCAGTAATAAATCTGTGTCACTGGCATGGCCAAATTATGGGGCATTTATGAGCACGTTTGCGTCACTCTTGCACCATGCAACGTGGTGCAAGAGCAACACAAAGGGGGCATTTATGAAACCGAGCAAGGCCACACTGTGTGGCCCTTTGTGGCTTCATAAATCTTGAGTAATGTAATGCAGCGCAAATCGCTGTGTTGCATTACTCTGCGTCAGGGAGGCATTTCTAAGGATCTTGTGTGGGTGCCCAATCAACATCCATGGAGTTTGATACATTCCAAGATTTACAAGGACAAGTAATAATGGGAATGGGACAAAATGATACACCTCTCCTAGAGAGGTGCAACAAGGAGAAATGTATTTATTTCACCTCATGTTTTCCTCTTTCTATGTGTGCTGCAGAATGCAGCACACATAGAAAGAGGAAAAAGCCTCTCATGGTTGTTTTTATGCGGAAAGGTGCCCCCATCCTACAAGAAAACAACCCTGCATGCAATGCAGGCACCCTTGCACCATGGTAACAACCATTACTACACAGTCATTACAACGCACTACCTTTACAATGAAGTCATTACAACGCAACATCCTTTACCTCTCATGCCATTACAATGCAGGCATTACAACACATGTCACTACAACGCATGCCATTACAACGCATGCCACTACAACGCATGGCATTATAATGCATTATAAGGTAAGTAATGGGAAACAGTAATTTCTACCCCTACACTATACAGCACTTACCCTACTGTTGCACTCATTGGAGTGGGAATATTAAGTTTTACCCCTACACTATCCAACACTTACCCTACTGTTGCACTCACTGGAGTGGGAATAGTAATATTTACCCCTACACTGTCCAACACTTACCCTACTGTTGCACTCATTGGAGTGGGAATAGTAATTTTTACCCCTACACTGTCCAACACTTACACTACTGTTGCCCTAAAAGTATTATGCGTTGTAATGGTATGTTTTTTAATGGTATGCATTGTAATAGAATGCGTTGTAAGTGTAGTTTCAAAAAATGTGTTGTGATGGCATGCGTTGTAAAATCATACATTGTAATGGATGTTGCGATGTAAAAACCATGTTGTAAAGGCATGCGTTGTAAAAGTTTGTGTTGTAACGTGTCCTATTCGTGCAACGGTGCCTGCGTTGGCGCTATGCAGCCCGTTGTGCACCAGCGCAGAGAAAATTACAAAAATGTGCCATATTGCTTTAAATACGGAAATTGGGGTCTCTGGATGGCAGGATTTTACCCTGTCCAAGTGGGGACCCTTCCTTTTAGTCTGGGTAAGGAGGATTATACTCCCTGCTAACCCCCTGGCTGCAGAAATGGGGCCAGCAAAGGAGGAAAGGACAAGAATGTTCTATGTGCCATAGATGCGGTGCATTCCTGTCCTTTCACTTTAACGCAGGGCAGTGCTGCAAGGTGACTTGCTACGCTGCCCTGAGCCCAATCCCCATAAATATGCTCTTCAATGACTATTGCCAATTCTGTGGAATCTCTTACTGTTCAATTGTGAAACAAATTGAATAGATTTGTCCAATTTGGTAATTAATGGCAGTAATAAATCTGTTAATCACAAAAGAGGCACTGTTCCAAGGGGAATCAGGTCAAGAAGCGACCGTCATCCGCAAATAGAGGTGAGAGAAAAGAAGAAGAGGATTGGGTCAGGGTTTAGGTACTGTGGGTGACAGGGGAGACACGTTATTGTCTCTTGTTGCCCTCACACACCCCGAAGGATGTCATGCTTCATCATCGGGCGTTTGCTCCTCGTCGGGCCGGCGGTGCAATGCCCTACGGGTCCCCCGAAGGGTCTCTTTGGCGGAGATCTTTTAGAGAACTGCCAATGGATGCATGCGGGTATGTGGAAGGGAAGTACCAAAGTGAGCAGTGCAAAGAGTGTGTGCTATGTGAATTTAAAAATGCCTAAGGATACCAAACAGGTTATCATTTAATAAAGAGATATCCTTGGTATAGTAAAAAACCCGTAGGTTAGGAGTTATCTGTCGGGACGTTATGTGTCTGGATAACTTAGATGATGGTCGACATGTTTCACGCCTTGGGTGGTCACAGTGATCCTTGGCGTTTCATCAGGACCCGTGGTGGTGGTGAGATGTGAATAGTGCACAGACTAAGACTGGCGCCTGGACTGGGCAGGTTTCCAGTGCCGTCACCTGAGTAACCCCCCTAGATGGTGTGGGCATCCTACGCCGTAGACTCATGGAGAAACACTTACTCCTCTTTTAGGTCAGTTCCAAAGGGGGCATAACATACTGGTTTTTACATACACTACCTATGGAGGTAATCAAAACCGTAATTTTCCCCCCTTCCCTTTAATAGCGAGAGGGCTAATATCACCCTACCCGCATTTCTTAGTCTGTGCACTATTCACATCTCACCACCACCACGGGTCCTGATGAAACGCCAAGGATCACTGTGACCACCCAAGGCGTGAAACATGTCGACCATCATCTAAGTTATCCAGACACATAACGTCCCGACAGATAACTCCTAACCTACGGGTTTTTTACTATACCAAGGATATCTCTTTATTAAATGATAACCTGTTTGGTATCCTTAGGCATTTTTAAATTCACATAGCACACACTCTTTGCACTGCTCACTTTGGTACTTCCCTTCCACATACCCGCATGCATCCATCGGCAGTTCTCTAAAAGATCTCCGCCAAAGAGACCCTTCGGGGGACCCGTAGGGCATTGCACCGCCGGCCCGACGAGGAGCAAACGCCCGATGATGAAGCATGACATCCTTCGGGGTGTGTGAGGGCAACAAGAGACAATAACGTGTCTCCCCTGTCACCCACAGTACCTAAACCCTGACCCAATCCTCTTCTTCTTTTCTCTCACCTCTATTTGCGGATGACGGTCGCTTCTTGACCTGATTCCCCTTGGAACAGTGCCTCTTTTGTGATTACAAGATTTAAAAATTTTTGGAGCATAGGCACTGGACCATCATCTAGCTCCTGGTCCCCCCCCCTTTTTTGATATAGTAATAAATCTGTGTCACTGGCATGGCCAAATTATGGGGCATTTATGAGCACGTTTGCGTCACTCTTGCACCATGCAACGTGGTGCAAGAGCAACACAAATGGGGCATTTATGAAGCCGAGCAAGGCCACACTGTGTGGCCCTTTGTGGCTTCATAAATCTTGAGTAATGTAATGCAGCGCAAATCGCTGTGTTGCATTACTCTGCGTCAGGGAGGTATTTCCAAGGATCTTGTGTGGGTGTACCCAATCAACATACATGGACAGTGATACATTCCAAGATTTACAAGGACAAGTAATAATGGGAATGGGACAAAATGATACACCTCTCCTAGAGAGGTGCAACAAGGAGAAATGTATTTATTTCACCTCATGTTTTCCTCATTCTATGTGTGCTGCATTCTTCAGCACACATAGAAAGAGGAAAAAGCCTCTCATGGTTGTTTTTATGCGGAAAGGTGCCCCCATCCTACAAGAAAACAACCCTGCATGCAATGCAGGCACCCTTGCACCATGGTAACAACCATTACAACACAGTCATTACAACGCACTACCTTTACAATGCAGTCATTATAACGCAACATCCTTTACATCGCATGCCATTACAATGCAGGCATTACAACGCATGTCTCCACAACGCATGCCATTACAACGCATGCCACTACAAAGCATGGCATTACAATGCATTATAAGGTAAGTAATGGGAAACAGTAATTTTTACCCCTACACTATCCAACACTTACACTACTGTTGCACTCACTGGAGTGGGAATAGTAAGTTTTACCCCTACACTATCCAACACTTACCCTACTGTTGCACTCACTGGAGTGGGAATAGTAATATTTACCCCTACACTGTCCAACACTTACCCTACTGTTGCACTCACTGGAGTGGGAATAGTAATGTATAGCCCCTACACTGTCCAACACTTACACTACTGTTGCCCTAAAAGTATTATGCGTTGTAATGGTATGCGTTTTAATGGTATGCATTGTAATTGAATGCATTGTAAGTGTAGTTTCAAAAAATGCGTTGCGATGGCATGCGTTGTAAAATCATGCATTGTATTGGATGTTGCGATGTAAAAACCATGTTGTAAAGGCATGCGTTGTAAAGGTTTTCATTGTAACGTGTCCTATTCGTGCAACGGTGCCTGCGTTGGCGCTATGCAGCCCGTTGTGCACCAGCGCAGAGAAAATTACAAAAATGTGCCATATTGCTTTAAATACGGAAATTGGGGTCTCTGGATGGCAGGATTTTACCCTGTCGAAGTGGGGACCCTTCCTTTTAGTCTGGGTAAGGAGGAGTATGCTCCATGCTAACTCCCTTGGTAGCTTGGCAAGATAAGTCAGGCTTATCTCAGAGGCAATGTGTAAAGCATTTGCACATAACACACCGTAATAAAGTGAAAACACTACAAAAGGACACCATACTAGTTATGGAAAAATAGGAAATATATTTATCTGTGTAAAACAAGACCAAAACTAAAAAAATCCAACATACAGTGATCAAGATATGACTATTGCAAAAATAGACTTAGAATACAGTTCCTTGAAGTCGATAGCTCTGTCGGGGCTATCACGGAGTCGTGAAGAAACAGTGCCTTGGAAATGCAGGGCATCGTGGACCTTGTGATGAGCTTAGAAGAGGCAGCATTGGCAGGTGTTGGTCCAGGAGTTTGGTGCAGGAGTCATCGGGCCCTTGAAGTCACATACGTTGCAGATCGAACTGTGTGAAGTTGAAGTCAGGAGCACCAGCATCTGCAGGCATCGGGGCTGTAGTGTGAAGAGGAGCAGTGTGGTGTGTGGTGCCTTCAGTTTGCAGTATAGGCAGCTGCTTGGTGACAGCTTCCAGTGGCATCGGTGAGAACAGGGTTGCAGTGCAAAGTGGGGCAGTGCTTGTCCCGGTGCTGGCAGGTCATAGTGCAAGCAATGTCATTGCCATTGCTGAAGCGCTGTCATTGGTAGATGATCTAGAGTCAAAGGCGCTGGCATCGCTGGGCCAAAGCTGTGGAGAGGGATGGGGCGGAGCCTTGAGTAACTTATGAGTGGTGCCCCCAGGCAACGGTGCAGGCAGCGGCATCAATGTTGGCATGGAGGCGTATCATCAGGGATACCAGGGCGGCAATGCTCAGCGGTGAAAGTGGAGTGCCCTCAGGTCACGGTGCAAGGAGCAGCTCAGTGGCAGCATTGGGTGGCCTCTTCGGTGAAACCGGGGTTGCAGTGTGTAGCAGGGCAGTACACTCTGCGGTGCCAATGGGTCATGAAGCCAGCAACAGCGTTGGGTAGCTTTTTCCTTTATGACAGCTGAAACACGCAGTTCCAGATACAAGTTCCCAGAGGATGGTGAAGTCTTTGGTGTGCCTGAGACTTCCAACAGGAGGCAAGCTCTAATTCAAACCTTTGGAGAAACTTTATCAGAAGGATGCAAGAAAGTGCAGTCCAGTGCTTTAACTGCCCAAGACAGAAGCAGCAACTGCAGGCCAACCCAACTAAGCAATAACCAGCAAAGGGGCAGTACTCCTTTCAGCTCTTCCAGGTCCTCTTCTTGGCAGGATCCTTAGCCCAAAAGTGTTCTAAAGTTCTGGGGTCAGGGCCCCAATATTTATACTACGCTTCCCGTTGAAGTTTTAGGCAGCAAGCTCCGATTGCTCAGTAGAAACCAGTTCTGTACTCTCTAGTCCAGCTTCGCCACAGGAGGTGGAGTCATCATTGTGCAGAGCAGCCACAGCCTATTCAGGTGCTAGTGAAAATGCCTCCCACCACTCTAAATGCAGAAAGGTCTATTCAGACTGGCTATGAGTCACGCAGGAAAGGCAGGACACGCCTCAACCCCCCTTGTGACTGGCTAGTGTGAATGCACATCCCCAGCTCCTGTACCTCCAAAACCAGACGGTGAATACACAAACAGGCAGAGGCACAAAGGATGACTAAACAAGAAAATGCCCACTTTCTAGAACACACAATTTAAAAACCACCTTTACCAAAATATGTTTTATTAAATTCTGAGCTCAGGGAGCCTAAGTTCCATTTATCTATCCTCTCCCAATTGAAAGTTATAGTTATAAAATGTTACAAGGCAGCTCCAATAATCACCTATGGGAAAAACAGCCTTTCAATGGTGAAAAACTAAATTGGTTGTATTTCACTATCAGGACATTTAAAACAAACAACTGCATGTCGTACCTTTCACATACACTGCACCCTGGCCAGGGGGGTACCTTGGGCCTACCGTAAGTTTGCCTTACATGTAGTAAGATGGAAAGTCAGTGGGTGCACTTGCCAGGTCGACATGACAGTTAAAACTGCACACAGGCACTGAAGTGGCAGGTCTGAGACACCTTTGAAAGGTTACTTGTTTGGGTGGCACAACTAGTGCTGCAGGTCAACTAGTAGTATTTGATTTACAGGCCCTGGGCACACACAGTGCACTGTACTAGGGACTTACTAGTAAACCAAGTATGCCAATCATGGAAGACCAAGCATAACACAATTTAAAGTAGGAGAGCTTGCACTTTAGCACTGAACAGCAGTGCAGGGGTGCACAGAGACACTAAACCAGCAAAAACAAAGTCAGCACACGATCAAAAAGAGGAGTTCAGAAAGCAAAAAGACAGTGGAAACATGACAAAAGATGCCATGTCTAATCTCATTCCTGCCCTTTCACTGTCACTCAGTGCAGCACAGGAAGGTGACTTATTGTGATGCACTGTGTGACTTGCCGATAAATATGGCCTATAGTTTGCAAATTCGGGATTTCTTCAATGTGAAACACATGGGGGCCGATTACGATGTCGGGCGGAAAGCCTCCTCCCGACAGTGAGAATCTCCTCGACAGTGTCGGAACCCATCCGATCGACGTGGTCAGTTTAAAATCCACCCGACTGATTACAATGTTTGCGGTCGGAAGGTAAAGCGCACTGTCATTCAAAATCGGTTCCGACTGGATCTTTGAGAATTTGTGTTGGTCGGAACTGCACCGTACACCTCTATGGACAGTGTTCTCAACCTCGCAATTACGATGCCGATGTCCAACAGCCTTTCTGAGTCAGCCTGACCGACATGTGGGCCACTAGAAGGTCCCCTTCATCCTGCTGCCTCCAGTTGGGGGCTGAGAGGGTACCAAAGGGACCCCCCTGTAAAACCCTGCACTGTGTGAATGGCACTTCCCCATAGGAGCCTGTGTTACAGCCGGTTGAGACTCCGACCGAACAGTGCTTGGTTGTATCGGAATCAGTCGAGCAGAACTGCCGACAACAAGTTGGTGGGTCCCGAATCCGAGGTAGTGTCGGGCGAAAGGTTTCTGCACAATATTGTAATCGGCCCATAGTTGTGCATTCCACAAGTGTAACATTCACACATGTAGGGAGGGAATGAGGCATCAAAAAATTAAGTTCAGCAACAAGACATTAGGAGAGCAACATCTGTGCTGACCACCTCTGAATCTGAGCATAGAATGGTGTCTGATATTTTCCAGTATCATATCTGGTCATAATGGTACCTTTGAAGCAGGAGGCTCTCCGAATAATTCTATCTTAAATGCCTATGGATGGATAATATTTCCAGCTCAATAGAAGGCAGGGACAAAGAGATCAAGGAACAAAGAATACAAAAATTGCCAGGTGTGGGGTTGCTTTTGTGGATCTTTACTGTGGGTAACTGGTAAAGGGCCTCACACCCATGGCTGGAGTTACCTCCCATTGTTGGTTGCACAGACTGTGCACCCACAGAGATTCAGAGAAAAGCAGATGGCAGCAGGATCTGATGGTAGGTGAGGGACAAACCACAGACGTTGGGGAGATAAAAAGAATCCCAAAATCCTGAGTCTGAAAACGGAGAGGTTTAGAAAGAAGTAGATGTTTTAGACTGTGCAGGTAATAGATGGAAAGTGGATTTCTCTTCGAGCGGTCGCCTCCTTGGAACGTCTCCGTAAGTTCAAGAAAACTAGTTCTTCAAATCTCTGCTAGTATGCCCCTTCACAGGAACCATACGCACATAAATCCGATTAACATAACATAGCATAAGATGCAAAGTATTTGATCTGGAGCAACCTAAAATCGGATTTTCACCACTGCTATGAGCGCTTTAAACACCAAAACACATGTTGCAGTGTTTAGCACCATCTACAATGGAACTTCACTGTCATCAGAAAGCGCACCTGCCATTACTTCGCCCCCAGCACAAGAGAAAATGTTCATCTCATTCTGTGTCTCTGAAGAGCACGGCACCTATTCTAGTTCTAAAGGTATCTCTGTTCAGATTCAAAGTAGACAGTTCACAGAAAGTGGACAAGCAACAGATGTGTCTCAGACGTAGAGCTCTTAGGAGCATTGAGGAACAGCGAGAATTGTCAGCTTGCATGGAGTGCAGTGTCTGTCACTATCTCACCAGCTTGTATTTTGATTGCATCTTCCATCACTTTCAGTCTTTAGAGTTAGTTTTTACAGTGTTGACACCTAGAAAACCACAACTTTTTTTCCTTTGTGATCTTAAGTGAACGTTCTCAGGGGTCTGCAATTGCACCACAGAAAATTAGTCCAACTACAGTGACACAGAGCTTAAAGAGACAAATGAACAGACACACCTTGATTACCAACTACAACACCTGCTCTAGTTGAGGTGGGAGCTAACTCACTTTGGGGCATATTTACAAGATTTTGCCATATGGCAGTGCTAAGACTGCCTGCTGCGCTACCCTAAGGCAAAAGAAAAGGATAGAAATGCGTCATATCTATGAGATACAGTGCATTTCTGTCTTTTTCCCTGCGCTGGTGAACAATGGGCTACCATGCTCCAATTCAGGCACCTTTGCACCATGGGGCAAGGGTGCCTGCATAGCAAGGATTGCTGTTCTTGGGGTAGATTGAACACCTTCCTGCACAAAAGCAATCTCAAGAGGCTTTTTCCTCTTTCTATATGCAGAATGCAGCACACGTAGCAAAAGGGAAAACAAGGAGAAATAAAGGTATTTCTCCACATTGCGCCTTTGGCACTGCCTAAGGGTTACAATTCCTTGCAAATCTGGGGCAGTGTCAAAAAGCCATGGGTGTTGCTGGGAACATCCCCAGCAACACCCATTGCACACCCCTTTAATGCAGAAAACTTCATTAAAGGGAACAATACTTACAAGGCTGCATTAAGCCACGCAAAGTGGCTTAGTGTTGCCTGGTAAATAAGGAGCAGGTCCCAGCGCCACCGGAGCGTCGTAAAAAGTGACGCTCCAGTTGCGCAGCCTCATTGTAAATAAGGCCCTGTGTCCTGAGCTCTCAGAAGCACCAACAAGGTCAACACTGCAATAACCAGATAGCACACATAACGCATCTTTGTACAGTGCAGTATAGAAATATGTGACTTCTTATACTGCGCCATCGCCACCTCATTGCATCATGTAGACTATGTGGAGATTTTTGTGCCAGAGTTTTTTGTGCTCAGGATTTTTGGGTGCTTTTTACCATCTACAAACTGTTCCATAAAGCTGCTGCTCATGGAAAGCCTTGTCCTCTCTAGTTATATGGCTCGGCCGGACTAAATGAAATCGGCTCCCCTTCGAGAAGAGGGTCACCTTCAAACTCCTCACCCACGCCTACAAATCCCTCAACAAAATCGAACCCAAATACCTCAACAAGAGAGTTTCCTTCCACGTACCCAAGAGGAACCTCCACTCCACCGACCTCGCCTTGGCAGATGGCCCCTGCATTCGCAGAAACAGAGCAGGCAGGAGAGCCTTCTCCGACATCGCGGCCAAGACATGGAACGAGCTCCCGGTGAACATCCGATGCTCCCCTACCCTGCAAACATTCAGGAAGGAACTCAAGACCTGGCTCTTCAACTGATCCGGAGCTGCAACCCCCCCACCCGAGCACCTTGAGACCCTCACAGGTGAATAGTGAGCTTTATAAACCCCCTGATTGATAGATTGATTGATTGTGAACAAAATCAGTAACACAACACACAGCAGCCTGACACCGGCCAGAGAGGGCGGAGAAGCATTTAGTCGCTTCCATTTATGAGCACCTCAGGGATTGCTCCCAGAAATTAAATTTACATATACTTTTTAACACTTCCAGCAGCTTAGGACATGCAGCATCAGGAGCCATTTGAGTGCATTTGGAAATATCCCCAGAGCCCTCTTAGAACATATCTCATTAGTGATAGACTGGCACTAATATAGATGAAGAAAACAAGGACCCCCTGAACAGTAAATAGTTCTACTCCTAGGACAGGGTAATATACGTATAGTAAAAATAAACTCCTAGGCAGTCTCTATGTAATAAAAAGACCATCTATCAAGATTGTTGTTGGGAAACGCGAGAAATGATAAAAACATCAATTTATTTTCAAGGATAATAAATGTTATTTCTTCGTCTTATTCATTTTTTCATTTTTTCAAAAAGAAAAAGGAATTTCATATCATCTAATACATACGATATAAATTAAAAAATAGATCAACAACAATAAAAAATATACAGTACAATACAATATAAAATAAGTGGCAGCTTGTAATGAATAATCGTTATCGACGCGCGTTTCGGCGTTCACAACGCCTTCATCAGGAGTAGCCACAAAAGTATCTACAATAATAAAAAACGTATAATCAGAAAACAGACTAATGTTTATATTTACATCAATATTTTTTCTAAATCATTATTGTGAATACATTCTCAAGTTCCCAACCTAAACAGTAAAATTAATATTCTGATATAAGTACTGTGATAATAGAATGCTAGAACAAACTAATTTACACATATTTAGAGCAGTTTTCTTCTCTATTATGAAATGTACATAGCCAAGAGAGAAAGATGAAAAACAGAAAGATAGAACAAGACAAACTATATAGTGAAAATAGACTTACTTAAAATATCAAAAATCGATCTTTTATGGAGTAAAATTTGCATTAACCAATGTTGTCTATCTGGTATGGAGGATTGCTGACAATAAACCAATCACAAAATGCAACATGTTATATATAACCGTGTATAGATTCACCTAATGTTAGCATAAATGGAACAGAATGTTCCATATTGTATTCAAGAATTTAAATATTATTCTGTATTAATCCGATGTAACTTACTTTCAACAGGTAAGAGGATTGACAAGTACGTCTAAGGATAAATCTTATTTTTATATAGGCTTTGATACAGAATCTAAAATGGAAACACCATATTTTAATTTCATATCAATCATAATTATAGTGATAATACAAATCATTGAAGTATGCGTAGAAAAACTACCTTTTATTTCTCTTCTGGTTTAAGAGGAAATTATTAGTCCCAACTGAGCAGTAATCTGCAGATTCACGTGGTTTAATTGCCTAAATAGAGTTGATATAAAAACGGGTTCTAAAGAAAAAACAGAGGAGTTATCCAAAAGAGGCAAACTAGTAAACCTTCATGTGAATAACAATTAGCCAGAAGGAATACTTGACTAACCTACGCACACATCGCGATGTCATCTATTTAAAGGGTAAGTTCCACGAATGATTTTTCTGGAAGAAAACATATTTCAAGTATAGAATCAATCTACTATTTATATTCGCTCGATCTAATATAAAGAGCAATTCAGGAGGGCTAAATTTACCTTAATTTTGTTTTCGCGGGGCTGAGAATGGCCTCCGGCGTCTCGCGTGCTCACAGAAGAAAATGAGATAGCGAGAAATACAAACTAACCACACTACTAAATACTCGTTGGTTGATCATGTGACGAGTCATGTGACATCTGTTTTTTTCTTTTTTTCCTTTTATGTCTATCCCTACTTTATTAGTAACCAAATCAAGTGACGGGTCACATATAGTTCGTTGCTTTGTTGTGGTACAAAAAAGCAGGCAAAAGCAAAAACGGACTCTTCGACTCAATGCGTCCGTATTGACTCAACTTTATTGGTACATACGAATAATGGTAGAGCTCGTAAAAAGCCTTAACCTCAAGATCAATTCAATTTAGAAGTCCATACATGAATTTTTATAATTACGGAGAGGAATAAAGATAAAACAAGATATTTATACCTTGAATTATAACATACAAGGTAATTGCTGAATCCGTCATACAATAGCATTTTCCCACGGTATTTCATTGTTTAATCCCTTTTTAAAAGTGTTAAGTGAAAAAATCCAAAAGACCTCGCGTTTTTTTCATATTTTCTCACCACCTTTATTGTTGGGGGTTCTGATTTTTGCCAGAATTCTCCAACGGAGATCTTCCGGTTTGTGATTCATTTCAATGAAATGCTTAACTAAAGGCGCAATGAGTTTAGCAGTCCTAATGGCAGAACGATGTTCAGTAATCCTGGTATGAATGGCTCGAGATGTTTCGCCAACATATCCTAGTTGACATGGACAGAGAATAAAATATATTATATTTTGAGTTCTACAATTCCACATTTCTGATGCTTGTATGGTAAACCCATTATGGGTAAATATTTCTCCACTTAGAATCGAATCACAAGATTTGCACGAGGAACATTTAACTGTTCCTTTAATTGGCAGATTACCATCAATAGATTTCTGAATAAACGCAGGGTTTAATATTTTTTTATCAAACCTAGAATGGACAATAAGGTCTTTAATATTTTTATTGCGTCTATGAGCAAACAGAGGTTTTACTAATTTTTGCTGTTCAGGATTACTATTAAGAATATGCCAATTAGCATTGATGATTTGTTTTACTTTATAGTCCAGGGTAGAGTGTCTCGTGATACATACCAGTTGTGTTTTTTCAATGGTATCTTTTGATTTGAGGAGATGGTCACGGTCATAAAATCTAGCTCGTTTGTAAGAATCCCTTACTAAACGATGGGGATATCCTCTATCTAGGAATTTTTTCCTCATGTCAGCTGCCTGTATATCAAAATCACTCAAGTTAGTACAGTTTCTACGAACTCGCAGGAATTGCGAAAAAGGAATACTTTGCTTTTGGTTTCGAGGATGAAAACTTTTAAAGTGTAGCAAAGTATTTCTTGCTGTTGGTTTTATAAAAAGGTCTACTTCTAACTTACCTTGTGCGTGTCTTATTACAATATCCAAAAATTCCACTTTATCAATACTTTTCTGGGCTGTGAATTTTAGATTTTTATCTGCAGCGTTAAGCCATATCAAAAATTCAGACAATGAGTCTTCTCCATCGGTCCAGATAAAAAAGATATCATCTATATATCTGGACCAGACGGAGATAGACTCAAAAAATGGTGCGATTTCATTATGTATATTTTTAGTCTCGAAGGCAGCCATATAAATATTGGCTATAGATGGTGCGACTGAAGCACCCATACTTACGCCTTTCACTTGTCTAAATAGGGTGTCACCAAATTCAAAAATGTTTTCCCTGAGTACTATGTCAAGACATGCAAGTATAAATGTTTTAGGACAAGGTATGTTAAATTCATCAATGAACCAGTCTGTGGCTTTCAATGCTCCATCTAAAGGAATATTGCTATATAGTGACTCTATGTCAAGAGTCACTAAGATGTCCTTTTGAGGGTTGAATCGAATGTTTTCTATTTTATTAATCATTTCCCCAGTATCTTTGATATAGGAAATGATTCTTGGAATATAAGGACGTAGTTTAAAATCAACAAATTTAGATAGAGGTTCAGTAATCGTTCCAATTGTAGAAACTATTGGTCTATAAGGAGGATCTTTGGTGTTCTTATGGATTTTTGGCAACCCATAGATTCATGCTGTTTTATTCTTGTTAAAATTTAGAAAATCGTATTCTTTATTAGTAATTTCACCAGCGACTAAAGCTTGATGAATTAGAGTTTGGATTTTTTTAGATACCAAAGTTGAAGGATTAGACAGTATTTTAGAGTAAAACTTATTGTCATTAAGCATAGTAGACATTTTATGTTCATAATCAAAGGTATTAATGACTACTATGCCACCTGTCATGCTCCATTAATTGAAGAAAAGATTTAAGGAGCTGATGGCAAATGCTGAGTAACATTTATAGATTCCTAGTCTACTGTGACTTTCAAGGACAGGTGCACTGGAATGCCACCTAGAACGTCTGGCGATGTTGAAGACATTGGATGGCTGAGGATTAGGGAGAGGTCAAATGCAACATTGCCATGTGGACCTATGATCAGAACACTGATAACTTAGATGTCACAGTTCACTCAGTTGCTTTCCTCTCTACTGACATGTAACAAGCAGAAGCACAGCAGATAAACAGTATTCGACTACAGTTGACTTTTTTGCAGGCCAAGTTTTGAGGAAAGGAGCCACAGCAGAACAGACCTATTAGAGAAAGTGAAGCTCATGATGGATATTCTCCATAAAAGACATTATACTTTAAAAAGCTCCTCCTTCATCTGAAAACTGAAGGCTGCAAGCTTATTAAAACAGAATCTGTAAAACAGATTATGAGTCCACACTGGTCAAAACCATATGGGGATTAGCTTAATGAATTCCTTTACTGGCTAATGAGTTTAAATCCCTAGGGATGCTGATTTGTTCAATTAATTTCACGACTGTTCACATTGATCTTCTTGTTGAGGCCAAGGTACTCTCCAAAACTGACTGCTGCAACTTTGTCTTAACTGACCTCCTGCATTTGCCATAACACCCATCAATGCAATTATTCATTCAGCAGCAACATTTATTTCCAGCTCTAATGAATATGAGAGCATTGCCTTGATGTTCCAAGATATTTGCTGGTTTCATTTGGAGAAGAAAATAAAGTTTAAATTGACATACATTACTTAGAAACCTTTACACCGGCACAAACCAGAATCTCTGTGTTTTGCCATGAAAGATGCAGACACCAACAAAATCTTGAGGAGACTGCATAATTGTCTATTGAATGCCCTACCAGTTGACATCACACTTGCAGAGTTCCTAATAATTTTCCGGAAAACAAAAACTGAACACTGAACAGTTTTAGTTTCCTCCGTTAAACTTTGTTCTCTCTGCTCTCATTCCACACTTAAGATTTCTTCTTATTGATCTTCTTCTCTTTACTATTTCTCTTACTCCTTTATGTTTTCTGTAAGAAACTGTTATTAGTTGTGAGCAATATGAATCCTGCACAAGTAATAATTCTGCAATTGTCTTTTTAGTGGGAACTAAGTTCTCCATTGTAGGACTTGGCTTTTGCAGGGCACTGAAGCAGAGCAGTCTAAGCTTACTCAGGGGAGGTGGGCTGAGTTAGCAATCCCAACCGTCATTAAATGATTGTCAAGTCAAGGCTTTTTCTTTTAAATAAGAAATTACATTTATTATGCACACACTAATATATATTAGACATTTAATTGCAAATGTAGGTCGATGGAAATAGCTTTGGTGACACCTTCATGTCACATTACACACTTAGTGGGTCCTCAACCTCAACAGCACAATGCCCTACTCATACCAGATACAACATTACTGTTTTAGGGGATGTCATCAGTTATAAGACTGGCCTATTGCTTTGTCAAGAAGTCACCAGATCGAAATATATTACATCGCATGGCATTACAATGCGGTTGTTACAACGCAAGTGATGTTGCAATGCATTGCCATTACAAGGCAAAGTTCTACCACACATATACCTTTACAACGCATGCAATTACAACGCAAATGCATGCGTGATAAAGGCATATTCTTGGTAAAAGTTGTTAAGGTAAATAAATGTACATATATACATATCTATCTATCTATCTATCTATCTATCTATCTATCTATCTATCTATCTATCTATCTATCTATCTATCTATCTATCTATCTATCTATCTATCTATCTATCTAGCTATCTATATATATCGGCAGGATCCTTGATCACATGTAAATCCAAACTCCCAACATAAATTTAAATATTTTGCTACCGACACGTGGTCCAAAAAACATAGACAAAACACTAAACACAGACTTAAAAGCTCATTGCTAAAAATCAATTCTTCAAATAAAACAAGCAAGAGTATATTAATGCATCCAATAGTGATATTGCTTTTTCCCGTGAGATATTTCATTCGATATACTTTAGCATATAAAATCGCTCTCCTTGCTTTTTTTCTAAGTATTTTTTCTATTCAATGAACTTTATTACTCCTACAACCAAGCCCTTCCGCAGTGTTTCACTGACAATTGTCTAAAGAGTATACATTTTTCTCTCACTGGGTAAACATTCTCAGATGCAATCCGTAAACAATTACATCGTTTACATTTAAATACAGACCGCTCAATCGGGGCTCGTCACATTCAAAGTTACTGTGCGGCAGGGTGAAGACATGGGTGAGCTTTTTGTTAAAGATCCTGCTGCAATGCGGTCTTTTTATAGATTTTAACTGTATATACACATTTCATGTTTTCTTATTCTGCCTACCCCTCCTGTTCAAGTGTCACAAGTATATATATATATATTTTTTTATACCCCACAAAAACCCTTAAACTATCATTACTACCTCAATACCCATTCCCCCTAAATCCTAAAATTATCCTGCCACCCCAAAACCCATACCCACCCTAAACCCCAAAAACAACCCTGGCACCCCAAAATCCAAACACACCCTGAACCCTAAAATTACCCCTGGCACCCCAAAACCCAAAACCCAACTGCACCCTGAACCCTAAAATAACCCCTGGCACCAAAAAAACCCATACCTACCCTTAATCGTAAAATTACCCTTGGCACCCCAACACCCAAACCCACCCTGAACCCTTAAATGACCCCTGGTACCCCAAAATCCAAACCCACCCTGAACCCTAAAATTACCCCTGATACCCCAAAACGACCCTGAATCCCAAAATTAACCCTGACACCCTAAAATCCATAACCAACCTTAACCCCAAAAATAACACTGGCACCCCAAAAACCAAACACACCCTAAACCCTAAATGTACCCCTGGCAACCCAAAACCCCTTACACACTCTGAACCCTAAAATTACCCATAGCACCCCAACATATATACCCACCCTGAACACCAAAATAATACTAGCACCCCAAAACCCAAACCCACCCTGAACCCCAAAATTACCCCTGACACCCTAAACCCCATACCCACCACGAACCCTAAAATTACCCTTGGTACTCCCAAAACCCAAACCCACCCTTAACCCTAAAATTACCCCTAGCAACCCAAAACCTAAACCCACCCTGAACCCTAAAATTACCCCTGGGACCCACTGAACTCTAAAATTTCCCTTGGCACTCCAAAATCCAAACCTACCCTAAATCCTAAAATTACCCCTGGCACCCCAAAACCCATGCCCACCCTGAACCCCAAAATTACCAATACCCCAAACCCCAAAGCCACCCTGAACCCTAAAATTACCCCTGACACCGCAAAATCCATACCCACCCTAAACCCTAAAAACCCATACTTACCCAATACTAACATTTGAAACGCATATGCATTTACCACTCATGTCTTTACAAGTAAATTAGTTGTCAAGGCATATGCGTTGTAAAAAATTGTGATGTAATGGCCATGCGATGTAAAAGCATTCACGTTGTGACAACTGTGTTGTAATAGTAACACGTTGTTACAACCATATTTTAATGGTAGTTTCGCATAATTTAACAATGCACAACCATAAGAGCACTATTAAACACAACACAAACAATACTCCACTTAATCATTAAAAATGTGTGCATTGCGGTGTTTGTCAGTACTCCACCAATAAATCATTGTTGTTAAAAACAAAGACAAACATATGTGCTAAAGTTTTTTTTACACTTCTTATGCCACATAAGATAGCTCTAGAAGTAACCATTAGGAGTCCTTGAACTCCAGGGCTAAAGATCAAAAGCTCCAGCGTTGGGAATACTTTAATGAATGAACAAGTCTCACTGGGTCATGAATTAAAACTTTCCTCAAAGGTAGGGTAGATTTGCAAAACATTTCTGGGGTGGCTGCTGCATCTCCCCGCAGCCCTCACAATAATGCATAATCATGGAGGTAGTGCCTCTTTGGGTAAGTTTAAACAATGCATATCGTCAAACAATTTAAAATTCATTTGATTTTTCATTATCAACTGATGCATAGTTGTTGCACAATGAACAGTAATTGTAGGTCGCTGCTCAGCTTTTAGGTCTGGGTATTCCCTGTGTTCGGGAAATCTGCAAACACACATCTTTGCAAATGGCAGAGTCTGATAGATGTAACAGTAAATTAGGTTTGTGTATCAACATTCAAAGCAAAAGACTACAGATGCAAGCATTGTCACAAATTTTATTTTGCCACTTATATTTCCTTTCAAAGATACTTTTCTTTGGTAAAATCTTGAGCAATCTATACAATTGACTATTTCCTCAATTCAAAAGTATATAGTTTTCTGTATTCACTTATGGGTTTTACACCTATTTCTCCCACAAATTGCAAGTGGATAAAAAGCACAACGATAGGGAAATTTGACCATCCTTTGGTAATGTACAAAGACAGTGGTGAAAACAAAGTTTCTTCCTCTATGCCTTTTTCTGACATTATGGGAAGAAGACAGTCAAAGCACAAAAAACGTTTTATGGGACCTTTTTTTTTCTTTTTAAAAAAACTTTTTTGCACAGAAAGTTTTTGTCATTTTTCTAAAGCATCGCTATATTTATGATACTTTCTCAGCCCCTCCATTGTAAATCACAAACCCTCAGTATCTTTACAATTTCCAACATATGGGAAAAAAGAACACACGTTTTTCATCGATATCATTTGTGGAAAAAATCAAAAAAGCTGAGCTTCTATTTCTCCCAAACGTCATATCCAAAAAGGGTTCAGCACTGGGGAAAAAGAGCAACAGGAATAGTAATAATAATGATAATAATAACAATAATAATAATAATACATATATACATACACACATACATACATGAATGCATACATACATACACTCATGCGTACATATAACAAAACATACTTGCATAAAATGGTATTCTTCGTAACATTAATAACAGAATGAAATACATTTAGGTTATATGAACATGCAATTAGGTATGACATGACTACTTTAATTAAAAACTGATAATGATAATCTATTCATAAATATTTACAAATAACAATAAGTAACTGAGTGATAAATGATGAGGTATGTTTACCATTCTGCTGTAACAGCACAAAGCATACAGAATACCAGGAACTGTTGAGCAACTGAATCCGAGTTGAATGTGATGCAGAGCTCAGACATAGGAGATAGACAGATATGCATGAGGAAAGGATATTGAGCTTGAACCAGACTGAATTCAGGAGACAGCCCTGCGGAGGCGGCTAGAGAAATCAATACAATACAAGGGAATGAGACCAGAGGGATAGCATCATACATCAGTCACTCTGGGATGCCTTCATACAGCAATAACTCTTGAACCTAATGCCAACAAAAGATTATTAGAAAGTCTGAACAAAAGACCAAGGGCCTCATGTAGGTAGCATACCAGTTACCACTTCTAAAATACCGAACCATACCGAATCGGTATTTTAGAAGTGGTAACTGGTATGTAGGTAATGAGTCGGTATTTTTTACCGAATCGTTACTAGTCGGTAATTACCGAATCGGTATTTACCGATTCGGTAATGAGGCATACCTTCCCATTGAGGGGAAGGTATGCCTCATTACCGAATCGGTAAATACCGATTCGGTAATGGGGGGAACACATACAAGGGTGGCAGGGTGTCACATTGACACCCTGTTGCACCCCTGATTCGGCCATGTGTGCACATGTGGCACACATACATGCCCTAAGGGCATGTATGTATGCCACATTGCACACTGCTACGCGCGTAAAAATGCATTTACACATACATTCATTATTTACCACCAACTATAAGTTGGTGGTAAATACCGACTCCTAAACACACACACACACTCCCCCTACATCTCGATTTTGCTTTCGGAATTTACCGAATCGGTAAAATTACCGATTCGGAAAAGTTACCGATTCGGTAACATTACCGATTCGGTATTTTTACCGAATCGGTAATTTTATCGATTCGGTAAATTCCGAAAGCAAAATTTGTACCCCTACATACCAATGGCCAAAATACCGGTCGGTAACGGTATAATTACCGAAAATCGGCCGTTACCGACCGGTATTTGGCTACCTACATGAGGTCCCAAGTGTAGAAAGAAACAGATAATCATAGTCAATCCTGGTATTAATAAGAAAGGAGGATGAAAAAGGAATTAGATGTGTTAGAAATTACAGGGCATATTTACCAGGGCATTGCATTGCTGAGCATCACTTTTTGTGATGCTCTGGTGGTGCTGTGCCCTGCTCATATTTACAAGGTGGTGCTAAGCCACTTTGCCTGGCTTAAAACTGCCTTGTAAATATGGTGATCCTTGATGCAGTTTTCTGTGACAAAGGGGCGTGCCATGGTTGATGTTGTGGGCTTTCCCACACAACACTCATTGCTTTTTGACACTGCTCCAGATTTACAAAAAATCTGAGGCAGTGCCAAAAACTTACACCTTCAGAGGGGAGCCATAAGAGTGGTGCAACAAGGAGGAATACTTATATTTCTTCTCGTTTTTTGCTCTTGGGATAAGTGCCGCAATCTGCAGCACACATAGAAGGAGCAAAATGCCTTTGATGGTTGTTTTTGTGCAGGAAGGTACCCCTTCCTGCACAACAACAATCATCCTTGGAAAGCAAACACCCTTGCACCATGGTTTAAGAGTGCCTGCTCTGGCGCTGGGCTGTTTTTTGTTGCACCAGCGCAGGTGTGAGCACAGGAATGCACCGTACTGTTATAAATACAGCGTTTTGCTATACTTTGGGAAAAGACTCAGCTAGGTGCAGAAAAATAGATAGAACCAATTTTTCCTTTTCATATACGTACCCAGGTTCTGAGGGTTACTGGGTTACCCCATTAAATCTAATGGAAAAATAGATTGCAGCACCACGCAGCACCATTTTCTTGTAAATATGCCTCTGGGTCCCTAGTTGGCAGAAGTTTGCACCCTGTCTATGTAGGGACCACAATCCTAGTCCGGGTAAGTTAGATACACAACCTAAATTAACCTGTGCTCACCGTCTGGAGGCTTGGCACAGAGCAGTCAGGCTTAACTTAAGAGTCAATGGGTAAAGTATTTGTGTAACACTTAAATTACAGAAGCATAATGGCTGGCTACAGGACCCACACAGGGCTTGCTGAAAAAGTACCTTGGATGGAGCAAGCATCTGCATTGAAGGCTTGATGTGTCAGTTTCGATTCACGCAGTCTGGTCGATGTGTCAAAGTTGAGCCTTGCATTCAGGTCCCACGTCAGAACCCTTTATGATGCAGACGCTATGCTGTTGTCAAGCCTCGCAGTCAGGACTTCAGATCGGGGCTGCATCATCATCAAACCTCATGATCGGGTCCTTTGTCATCGATGAGTCATTCAGGAATATCTTAGAATTGTCTTTGGTTCGGCAGTGCGTCCGCTCTGATTGACGCAAAGTTGTTGCTGCATCGCTTTTTGCAGGAACACATCTCCAGAACCCACTTTCAAGGCCCAGGACTGGATTGGCACCTCTTGGCAGAGCAGTACTTACAGTTGGCATAGTCCAGCAGCTGAAGCAGAGTTGAAAGAAGTCTTTGATGGCCCTGAGACTTCAAGAACAGGAGGCAAGGTAGCAAGCCCTTGGAGAACCTGGCTGCAGGAACATAGAGAGCAGGTCCAGTCCTTTTCACTCCCAGGTAAGACGCAGCAGGCAGCAGGCCAACACAGCAGAGCAGGTAGCAAAGTGTCAGTCCCTCTTACAGGACAGCAATAAGCAGGCAGCTGGCTAACACAGCAAAGCAGTTATACAAAGGGGTAGTCCCTCCTGTAGCACAGAAGCTCTTCTTCCTGGCAAAATTTCCTTGGATCCAGCAAACTTTTGATCTGGTGGTGTCAGGGGTCCAATACTCATGCCCAGTTGTGCCTTTCAAGTGGGGGAGTCTTCAAAGAGCTGTTTGAAGATCACAAGGTTGCTGCTTTTCCTGCCCTGGCTCTAGACTCATTACAGGTGGGTATTCAACTCTTTTGGGTAGGGACAGGCACATCTCTATTCATGTTCAAGTGTCAGCTCCTCCTTCCCAATCTACCTTAGGAAGGCCCATCCGCCTGGTGATGGGCCATCAGAATGCAAATGTAACACCTCTGCTCCCTTTGTGTGCCTGTCTGAAGGAAAAGCACAGTTGTCACCCAACCCAGACCTGTATTCAGAGACAGGCAGAGGCACAGAATGGTTAACTAAGAAAATGCCAACTTTGTAAAAGTGTGTGAATGGGGGCTTTGGCCCTTACCTACAACCACCATGGGCCTTAGACATTTGTATACACAAAACAACATCAAGTGGTTGTGAGATTTAAACACATCTTTACTTATGCATGAGGTACATTTTACTCAATAATTATGACCTCAAATTTATTTTAGTAATGATTGAACACATAGTTTTTTAAACTTTCACATTTGGTGAGATAAAAGAAAGGAAAATCCACATTCAACGTGATGGGCATACAGTGAAAAATATTTGAAAAACATGTGAAATTTGGAAAGATAAATCAAATATACATTGTGATAACCCAAAATTTATACATGAACTAGGCTAAGTTTGCATCTTCACCAATCCAAGATTTTACTAGACCAGAACATTACATTCACAGAAAGTGCTCTTAGTGCTGGAACGTATAAAAGGTCCAAAGGTCATGATTATTGAGTAAAATGTACCTCATGCATAAGTAAAGATGTGTATAAATCTCACAACCACCTGATGTTATTTCGTGTATGTAACTTTGTAAATGTGGCATTTTTAGACTTGCAATTTAAACTCCGACTTCACAATAAGTTGTGATTTTAAATTGTGACTTTAAAGACACCAAACTCCAAATTTCTATCTCTACTCAATTGGAAATTACACTTAGAAGATGTTTTAACACAATCTCAATGTTCACCTATGGGAGGGATAGGCCTAGCATTAGTAAAAATGAATTTAACAGGTTTTCACTACCAAGATATGTGAAACTCTAAAGTTCATGTCCTACCTTTTAAATATACTGCACCCTACCCATACGGCTGCCTAGGGCCTACCTTAGAGGTGTCTTATATCATGTAATAAGAGAAAACATTAGGGCCTGGCAAGTAGGTAAACTTCACCCACAAGTATGTATGTATATCAGGTCCTCCCAGAATAGGTATGCATCCCCACAATTCCTGCTAAGTTGGTCGAAAAATTCATAATAAGCAACTTAGCCTCTTCCTGGCCGATACCCAAGCATTTGACCCCATGCAATATGGCTTTAGGCCAGGTCACAGTACGGAGTCTGCCTTGATTAAAGCCATGGAAGAAATCAGAGAGGCAGTGGATCAGGGAGGGAAAGCAGCGCTGATCCTGCTCGACCTGTCGGCAGCATTCGATACGGTCCATCACTCCATACTTCTGAATCGCCTAAAAACGTGTGGTATTGGCGGTAAAGCCTGGGACCTTATCAGATCCTTTCTTACAGACAGGAGACAAGTGGTTACCTTGGGGGAATTCCAGTCTATACCTTACTCCACACCTTGTGGTGTCCCTCAGGGGTCATCACTTAGCTGCACCCTTTTTAATATTTAAGTGAGCGTACTGGCACCGGTTATTAGCGCCTATGGATTTGGTATCACTTCTTACGCAGACGATACTCAAATCGTGGTCTCTCTGACTCTCTGACTCCAGGGGGGGAGAGTGACACGGAAAACCATCTGCGGGAGTGTATGTTAGCAGTAGGGAGCTGGATGGCCAAGAACTGCCTTAAATTGAATTCAGACAAAACAGAGGTCATTTTGTTTGGAAATATCTCTAATTTCTGGACCCCGGCCTGCTGGCCTGACTCTATGGGCACGCTTCCAGTTCCGGTTGTAAAAGCTAAAAATCTCGGCATAATCCTGGATGATAGACTGACTTTAGATTATCACATCAAGGAGGTGACATCCAAAATCATGTACACCATTAGGATGCTGAGGAAAGTGCTACCCCTGCTGCCCCAGGACAGCAGACACATGGTGGTCAGGGGGTTGGTACTTGCTAGACTGGATTATTGCAATGGGCTGTGCTTAAATGCACAATGCAGGGCACTGGGTAAACTCCAGATTCTGCAGAATGCCGCAGTCCGTCTTCTTACGGGCGCTTCTAGATTCGCTTCCGCGTCCTTGGGAAGAAAAGCCTTGCATTGGCTCCCTGTCAATAGCCGAATCCGGTTCAAGGCGTTGACCATGACCTTCAAGGCACTGCATGGCTTAGGCCCAGAATTTCTAAAGGACAGTTTGCATTGGTATGTAACGGGTAGGAGCCTTCGATCAAAAGATACCAATCTGGCTCAGGTCCCACGCATTAGGAAAGCTCGCTGGGGAGGCAGGAGCTTTATCTACGGGGCCGCCAAAGCTTGGAATGAACTTCCTCCGTATCTTAGGACCATGACGGATCTTCTGTTATTCAGAAAGGAGCTCAAGACCTGGCTGTTCCGTAATGATTAATCACGGTCCATTCATCCATATATTGCCCCTGACTGAGGTCCCTCAGGTCTTTCTAGACAGCGCCAGGACACCTCCGGGTAATTTCAGTGCTATATAAAACTCAATAACATAACATAACATAACAATGGTGGAAAGTACACACTAGTTGTTAAAATACCCCTCACACACCAAAAGGGCCCTTGGTGTCATGCTTCATCATAGGGGTCTTCCCACCCCTCTACGGGACGGGCGTGCTGCGACCTACGTTTGCGTGGGAGCACTGTTGTAGTGACACAACTATGTGTTGTGTAGGGGTGTGAGAGGAAGGGTCAGGGGTGAATAGGAGAGTGAGATAAAAAATACCTGGCTCGTTGGTCTTAGTAAAAGGTGGGGGGAGGAGGTGTGTATGCTTCAATGAACTACGCCTCCTCTGTCTGCTGACATGTTTCGAAGCTCCCCAGGCTTCTTCTTCAGGACCTTAAGGATCCCTTCCTATACTCACAGTGATGTGTTATATTGTGATAAATTTATTGTGTAGAAGAAAAATGTTGTTATGCAGGAGAAATGGCTGCATGAAATTGTAATGCCTCAATAGGTCTTTGTAGTCAATACACCTGTAAAAAACGAAGGGAGAGAAGAACGTATATTTGTTGCTAGATGCTTAATCCATCGTGAGCATTCGGTGACCTGTAAAAAAGTGATAAATTCCATTATCATTAATTTTACGCAATAACGTGTCCTGGCATGAGGAAAGTAAGTGAAGGACAATAACAAAAGACAAAACACACACAAAACATAAAGCACACACTCTATGTAAAACGGACTTCAGTTTGTAAGTCCATAGAATCCAAGAATCTATATTGTAGCTTTAGTTTATGGCAGGACATCAGAAATCAACCTACTTGAAATTTGTAAGATTAAAGCTTCATGAGCCTTTGAACAGGTGGTGGGAGTGCCTGATAGGCTATCTAGAAGAGGAAAAACAAATTTTCACCAGAAAAGGTTGATCAGAAGTCCATGGAATCAACCTGGTAAAAAGTAAAACTTCTATCGGCTATGCCGTACTTACGACTCCCGGGTGCACTGCCCTGCTAAGTATAACCTCCCCGATTGGCTCCGTTGGTTAACTGAGTCTGGTACGAGGTTCAGTTTAGGTATAGTCCCTAATTAGAGCTTCCACCTTAATTACAGTGGCGTGAAAAGCAAGGGGCTGCACCTGTGTATGGCATTGCCAAGCCAGTCGCTTTACTTGGCTGGAAAAAGAAAGGTTACCGTCAAAATAAATTCCCAGATTCATCACGGTCTGACTATTAGACACTGGCGGAGGAAACTCAGCTGGCCAGAACGTGTCTCTGAACCCAGTCGGAAAGTCACCAAACAGCAAGACCTCAGATTTGTCCTCGTTACATTTTAATTGGGCCGTCGCCAGCCACTTGAAGACCGAGGAAAGACACGTTTGCACGAGGGCCACCGTAGTCACATGCTTAGCCCAGCTAAACAATAGCTGCGTGTTGTCAGCATAGGCAATCACCTTAGCCCCCAAACTTTCCGCTAGAAAAACTAAAGGGGTAAGATAAATATTGAAGAAGAAGGGGCTAAGGGAAGAACCCTGGGGAACCCCCGTGCCAGCCCGTTGGGGTGAAGAGGCCGCCGGGGGTAGCCATACTTGCTGAACCCGGCCTTCCAGAAAGGACTTAATCCATCCCCAAGCAGAGCCAGCCACCCCAATCTCAGTCAGTCTATCTAACAATAATGAGTGAGGGACCGTGTCGAAGGCAGCCGACAAGTCGAACAGCACTAAGGCTGCTCTCCCGCCGGCGTCAAGACACTCCCAAATTGCTTCTGACACTTCCAAAAGAGCTCCTTCCGTACTAAAGGAAGGGTGGAAGCCCGACTGAGCTGGGTGTAAAAGCCCCGCACTCTCAACATAATTCGACAACTGTCTGTTTACTATCTTCTCACAGACTTTAGAGAGGCTAGGGAGGAGAGAGATAGGCCTATAATTCTCCGGAATCGAGGGATCGAGAGTAGGTTTCTTCAAGAGAGGGAGAATTTTGGCCTGCTTCCAAACACTGGGAACCCTAGCATCATGCAAAGACAGATTAATAATGTAGTTGACTTCAGCATTCACAGTCTCTGCCACTGAGGCCAATAATCTTGCTGAGCACGGGTCATCCGGCAACCCGGACTTCAGACCCTGCAAAATTCTCAACGTGCAAGACAAATCAACCGCGGCAAAATTAACCAAGGAGTGATTGGAAGAAATTGCCACGGGAACGGAAGCAGGTGACCCCAGCAATACTAACGAGCCATCTAGGTCAGCAGAGCATGAGAAGCTACCTTGTATCTTTAGAATTTTATCCCAAAAGAATTTGGCTAGCGTCTCGCACCAGTCTACCGTTGCTGGCAAAATGCTGCTCTGAGCTAAGGGGGACATAAAGCTCTGAACGATGGCGAAAATCTCCTTTGAGTTATCTGAGCCTGATCAATCCGAGTGGCAAAGAACACCCTTTTTGCTAAGGAGATAGCCTTATAGTAAATTTTCTGTACCTGCCTGAGACGAGCCTTAACCGCCTGACAATAATTGCTAAGGCGCCAAGAACGCTCCAATTTCTTACAGTCCTGTTTTAAATGTAGCAGCTCCGCTGTAAACCACGGTTTAGAGGGCGAATCCCTCGTCCGCCTAAAAGAGGTTGGCGTAGCAATGGCAGCCATGGAACGCTGCAACCAATTGTAAAAGGCAGCAAGGCTCTTGTCCAAATCCTGCGGCAAGGACGGCCTATTGTCCTCCAATACCGTGGCAAATTCGGTGGGATCAATCTTCTTAAACGCCGGTTTGTGACAAACCGTAGGTCTAACACTGGGAGAGGACACTTCCCATGAGAAGCAGATTAAATAGTGATCTGACCACAGAACAGGAAGAGGAACCTTAGTTTTAGTTTTAATGGGAAAGTTCGAAAGAATGGAATCAAGAATGTGACCCCCTTGATGGGTCGCCTGACCGACCCATTGGGAGAGCTGTGCTAATTGACAAATATCAAGGAGCTCTAGTGTGTTCCTTGAGTCTTTTTGGTCTAGGTGGATATTAAGGTCGCCAAGAATCAAATAGTGGGAGAACCGCAGAGCCCTAATGGAAACCGCATCCACAACGGCCTGAAGGCTAGCTTGAGCCGCTCCCGGCAGGCGATAAATCAAGGACCCGCAAAGGGAGAAATGGGCAGAGAAGTGAATACTGAAATCCAGGACTTCACATCCACCCCAATTGCTAAGAATGCACTTAACAAACTCCCATTTCTCTTTGACAGCCACCCCCCCGCCTCTCCCTGTAGTCCGGTCTAACCTGCTAATTTTGTAGCCCGCAGGAATGGCCATTGACACTATCGGGTCAGAAGAGCTGTCCAACCAGGTCTCAGTGATAAATAAGAAGTCCAGAAAATTGTCATCCAATAGCTGGAACACCTCCAAATGATGCTTCTTCAAAGAGCGCACGTTAAGCAGTGCCGCTAAAATAGAAGGAGCACTAGGGGACTTATTCGAAACAGTAGCCCCCTGACCAAGAGGAAAACCACAAGCCCCACACACAAAGTCTTGCGTCCCCCTTAAGTTGGGGAAGGTCTGGGAGTTACAACAGAATCCTCGTAACTGTTTCAGCGACTCACTCGTGAAGGATCGAAGACCTGGTCTCTCTGTCCTAAGGGGAGCAGCATGACTGGCCCCGGCCACCGACAAGCCGCGGACGGGCGCAGACTGGCTTGCGTTAGGCGCGCCTTCAGCTCGCCAGTGGCGCGAACGCGCACCGTGCAATTAAGTAATGACGGTGGCCAGGAGTCTAGAACGCCTTCAAAACAAAATGGCGCCTAGCTCTGGCACACCGGAAGTGAGGAGGAAGCTCCAGCAACAAAAAGGTAAAACTACTCAGAGTGTCCCAGATTCTAAATTCATCGATTACATGTACAAAGAGCGCAATAAAAAATGATTAAAAATGATGGTATCAGACACAATACATAAGCGGTATAGCAGCAGGAGAACAGCGATTAAAATGCACAAAGCAGGTTAAAATGTGTCAGCCCCCAAAGCACCTGCGAACGCGCAGCGTGCATTTAAGTAATGACGGTGGCCAGGAGTCTAGAACGCCTTCAAAACAAAATGGCGCCTCGCTCTGGCACACCGGAAGTGAGAAGGAAGCTCCAGCAACGGAAAGGTAAAATTACTCAGAGTGTCCCAGATTCTAAATTCATCGATTACATGTGCAAAGAGCGCAATAAAAAATGATTACAAATGATGGTATCAGACACAATACATAAGCGGTATAGCAGCAGGAGAACAGCGATTGAAATGTACAAAGCAGGTTAAAATGTGTCAGCCCCCAAGCACCTGCGAACGCGCAGCGTGCATTTAAGTAATGACGGTGGCCAGGAGTCTAGAACGCCTTCAGAACAAAATGGCACCTCGCTCTGGCACACCGGAAGTGAGGAGGAAGCTCCAGCGCCGGAAAGGTAAAACTATTCAGAGTGTCCCAGATTCTAAATTCATCGATTACATGTGCAAAGAGCGCAATAAAAAATGATTAAAAATTATGGTATCAGACACAATACATAAGCGGTATAGCAGCAGGAGAACAGCGATTAAAATGCACAAATCAGGTTAAAATGTGTCAGCCTCCAAGCACCTGCGAACGCGCAGCGTGCATTTAAGTAATGACGGTGGCCAGGAGTCTATAACGCCTTCAAAACAAAATGGCGCCTTGCTCTGGCACACCGGAAGTGAGGAGGAAGCTCCAGCAACGGAAAGGTAAAACTACTCAGAGTGTCCCAGATTCTAAATTCATCGATTACATGTGCAAAGAGCGCAATAAAAAATGATTAAAAATGATGGCATCAGACCCCTGACCCTTCCTCTCACACCCCTACACAACACATAGTTGTCTCACAACAACAGTGATCCCACGCAAACGTAGGTCGCAGCACGCCGTCCCGTAGAGGGGCGGGAAGACCCCTATGATGTAGCATGACACCAAAGGCCCTTTTGGTGTGTGAGGGGTATTTTAACAACTAGTGTGTTCTTTCCACCATTGTGGGGATACATACCTATTCTGGGAGGACCTGATATACATACATACTTGTGGGTGGATCACTATGTTTATTGACTTAAGCTTGGGAGGATGTATCCACCTCCACTACTCATGTTGAGTGGTACCTCTCTACTCCCCATTTTGTTCCTTTTTTGAAGTAGGTAAACTTGCCAGGTCGAAATGGGAGTTTAAACTGCACACACAGGCTCTGCAATGACAGACCTGAGCCATGTTTAAAGTACTACTAAAGTGGGTGGCACAAACAGTGCTGCAGGCCCACTAGTATTATTTAATTTATAGGTGCTAGGCACATATAGTGTGCTTTACTGGGGACTTGTAAGTAAATTAAGTATGCCAATCGTGGATAAATCAATGTCACCATGTTTTGAGTACAGAGCATATGCTGTGGTTAGTAGTGGTTAAGTGCCCAGAATCCTCAAGCCAGCAAAAATAAAGTTAGTAAAACAGATCAGAAGACAAAAAGTCTGGGGAAACCAAGCGAAGGATGCCAGGCATAACACAACGTGATATAATTAAGCTGCAAATTAAAAAAACATGCATTTCTTAGTGCTGAAATGGTAGAAGAAGAAGACTTAAACTTTAGGCATTCTGAGCTGTATGCATCCATGCTTCCGGTCATTTGCAAAAGTTGGCATGCGTAGCTGCACATTGCAGTACTGTGCTAATGGCTGCACTTCCATAATGTGGGTGCGGGCACTGAGAAACAGTGTGTAGTGATGAAGGTCCACACAGGAGGTTGTAATTCAGGATGTTTTATTCAAGTAGTTAACAAGTAGTAAAGACCAGAACATCAAATAAGTAAGTCGTGAATCAGAGCTCCACCAGGAGCAGCCTGTATGCTGCTCAGCCCATGTATAACTGTCGCGTTACCTCTCAGTGTCCCAACATTCTGAGGCACATCATGACACCAACGTTCTATTGGGCCTACTGCACAGACACTGGCAGAGCAGGAGGAGTAAAATACATAACATTACCAAATGCAGGATACTACACAGTGACTACCCTTTCTTGGCGTGAGGAACAAGGCATTTGTCAGCACGTGGATTGTGTAATGATTTTGCCAAGCCCAAATTAAGAGAATTGCCTTAATCGAGCCATGAAACAAGAGATGATGATAAGGCTAATATATTCCACGATGACGGAGAACAAAGTGAGAATCTTTGATTGCCTAATCTAGAAAACAAACAGGAAGGGACTGCAAATTCCTCTGTCTTAGAGCTCAGTATCCATCCTTAAACTCATTGCTTTGAACCATAGTGTAAGGATTGGCACCTATTCTACGTCAGCTAGCCAAGAGGATCTCCTGTTTACCTCACTGTTACCCACCATCACCATTCAAGGTTGTCTTGACTAGTGTTATAAATCAATCACAAGCAAGAGTATGGTGGCAAAGGGAAAAACAAGTGTTATACTGTATACCAGAACTATGGTCCAATACAAGAATCCAGATTATGGAAGTAACCTAACTGTTGTCTCCTAGAGAGGAAATGTTATCCTTTATGGAAGAGGAAACCTCACACACATAATATTGTCATGCTTCACCTTGGGTATCCTCTCCCCACCCTGGTAGGGCAAAGCCACCTGGGCAGCCTCAACCTCCTCGAAGACTGTACCAGAAGGAGAGAGTGCTTAGATAAATACTACTGGACAAAGCAAAGAAAGAGTGATCAAGATTACATTAAAAATACCATTGTGTTTCTAGGTTATTACATTTATTCAGCAGGACACAAGGTATGAATGAAAACCAAAGGTGGATGGGTATGTTGAGAGTAATGGCTCAAACCCAGCTAATATCTGCCAATATGTTTCTGCCCATTTCTATTAGTCTAAACGGTCTGCATCATTCTTCAGGGTTTATGGATCTATAAGATTAGATATTGTGACTCTATTAGTCACTAAAACACAATGCTAAAAAGTGTGTCTAGACCATCACAAGTTCCTACTTAAAGGTATCTTTGGCCCTAAAGAGGGCAGCATGAATAAAGGACAAAAATGCACACCATACCTCATGACAGTATTAATGTGGTATCACCTTTTCAACAGAGGACACCACTCCCTCCGTGACCAGGATGCCGATATCCCCTAAAATTGTGAGTAAGAAGCAGTTTGGGTTTTGTCATGATGAATGAGAATTCATCAGAGGTTCAAATGCTATGGTCTATTGATAGGCTCATTAGGGCTCTATTGCCCCATCACTATACTTTTAATGTGTTTCTTCACAGGTAGGAGACTGCAGAGGAAAAGCGCTTGCATGGCCAGAGCTTTACTACCACAACAAATCTTATGTTTTGATGTCTCCCTCATCTATCCATGAATTTTAGAATTAAAATTGCCTCTGTTTAGTATATGTTTTTAAGTGCAATCACTTGTTATTATATTTCCAATAGGAATCAAGTTTACCCATGTCCAGTTCCAGGTAGGATTCACCTGGGTTAAAAAGGTAGCTCACACTTTATACCATGTTAGTGAACAATAGAGGCACAATATCTTGTCTTAGGGATCCATAGGCCCTGAAGAATGTCCTAGAACCTTTAGGCTAATGGATCTTGGCAGAAGCATGTTGGCAGATATTAGATGGGATCGAGCCATTACACTCAACATACCCACCATGTTTGACTTTTCCTCATACCTAGTGTCCTGCTGAATAATAGTAATAAGCTAGGAACACTAAGGGATTTTTAATTCAGTCTGGATCCTTCTTTTTTTGCTTTGTTCTAACAACGACCTCCATCCGGGACAGTTTTTGAGGAGGTTGAGTTGCTCCTGGTGGCATTGTCCTACCAGGGTGAGGAGAGGATACCGATGATGAAGCACAACACTATTATGTGTGTGAGTTTCCTCTTCCATGAAGGATGACTTTTCCTAAAAAGGAGACATCATTCGAGTTACTTCCATAATCTGGATTCTTGTACTGGACCATAGTTCTGGTATAAAGTACACTACTTTCCTTTTTCCAATTGTACCATACTCTTGTTTGTCATTGGTTTGAATCCGTGAAGGATTGTCTGGTTTCATACCCTTCTCCTCTCCATTTGTTGTGTTTTTCATTGAGTAGTGTTATAGTCAGGATCCACTGCTGGATCATTTACATATAGCTGTTGGCCATGTCTGTGCAGGTCTATTGGTCTCACCAAAAAACAAATATTTAAATTAATGCTAGATGTTCCACTTAGGTTTAAAAGCAATGGAACAAGCTAGTCAACAATTAGGAATATGGGGCAGACCCCATATCAGAATACTTGTGCCTCATGAATTAGAAGGAAGAGTGGCAAACTGAAAGTGATTGTCCAAAAAGTAACTGAAACAAGCATGAACAGACACCACGGTGCAAAGGTGCCAGTGTTGTCGGCAGGATTGTTTTTGTGCAGGAAGGGGCATCTTCCAGCACAAAAACAATCCTGGAAAGCATTTTTATTCTTTAATCTTTCTATGTGTTCTGTAGAATGCAGCGTACATGGAAAGCAGAACATATTACGAGAAATAAAGTTATTTCTCCTCATTGCGCCCCCCCTGCGGAGGCGTTAGGTTTTGGGCATCCCCAGATTTACATGGTTTTGTAAATCTGAGGAAGCATCAAAATCCATGGGTGTTGTGTGGTAACACCCACCGCAACGCCCATGGAATAGCTCCCCAGAGCAGAGTAAGGCAACACAGTAATTTGCGCTGCCCTGCTTTACTCCATATCTATGAGGCCATTGAAAGTAATCATGCAAAGTACCTTTGTGTAATCTCATAAAAATGATTTTGTAGTTTGCAGCACCTAAGCATCTCAAAGAGTGACTCTCCAGCAGCGCAAGGGGCTCATAAACATGCCCCTAAGTTCGATGCTATTAGGTGTTTTTAGGAAGAGGAGTATAGTATTTATCACATTGTGAGCAAGAAATGCATGCTCTCCTTTGTGAGCACATGACAGATAATATGAGAGAGGCCAAGATCACTAGGATCAGATTGTATTAATCGTGCTATGTGAATAAAAATCACAGTTTAGAGAAATTAGGATGCAATTGAGACATGGGCAATGAGCTTTGGATGCTCTGGCTCCACCACTGTCAATACCTACCTGGGAGGGTTATTTTATACTTCATAGGTACACCGGATATAAATGAAGAATTTGTTTTTAATAGGCTCACCATGAGCTTGGTGTTGAAAGGATCTGGACTGAATGCCTACTTTGACACTCAGCACAAATAAGCCCATGAAAAGGGTGTAACACATTTTTGTCAAAATTCAAAAATTTTATGGGTGGTGTCACACTTATCTGAAGGATTTTTTCTGCAGTTAAGGAGACTTTAAAATGTTGATCCCTTATGATTCTTTGAGATAAAACAGTTTTCTCTCCTGAATTTTTCATGCTAATCAAGGACAGTAGTTCTGAGAGCTGAAATGAGGCCTTTCAGACCCCAGTTAGGGACTCGCAGTGGTGTTTGTGGACCATTTGCCACTGGTGTCCTTGGTCTATGACTCTGCAAGCCAGGTCTAGTACAATGCTTTTCACACTTCACTCAGGGTAGCGAGGGTGAGCAGTCACAGGCTTCTCAGGGAGTTAGTGTGGTAGGCAAGAGCTCAGGACCCAACAATTGTCCAAAAGATACAATAAGGTAATGTCCAGTTCCGTGCTTATCTTTTTGAACAAGAAAGTCTTTCTAATCTCACATCAAAACTGAATACTGCACAATTCAATGAATATCATATAAAGGGTTGCAGAGTGCTAAACTCTAGCAGTGGGGTGATGCAACTCCTTCCCTTCCTTAGTCATACTCTTTTTTGCTAAGCCCATGATTCGTGCTATTACCCTCTGTGGGCTTAGTAGGAGTAAACACCAGTGTAGTTAGCTCACATGTTCTCGCTGTTTTAAGTATGCAACTCAGTTAAACAGTTTGTCTTTTCCTTGGAATAAAAAAGAGTGTCTAGTGGGTGTGTGTAGGAAAGTGAAGTATTATGTGGTGTGGGGGTTAGACCTCATCATGTCATACTATCACAGTACCCCAAAGATGGTCCTTGGATTCACACTAATAAATCCTTAGCTCAGTCCTGGTAGAGTGGCAAAGAGCAATCAGGCTTTACTAGAGAAGCATGTGTTAAGCATTTCAGAGTACCAACATGGACGATAAGTAATGTACAATTTATATGTATTTTTATCTTAATGTAGACATCAAAACAAATGGCATAGCAAACATATAACCATGGTTATAGATATTTAAAGCAATATTAAATCAGACATAATAATACATAAATAAGCATTGGCATAGCCAATAGGTCACGCCTTTGGGACCTTATAAGTGTTTAGCCATGCAACAGTTAATGTTGCAGTAAGGATATTGTGCTGCATAACTAAATACTTATAAGGTCCCAAAGGCGAGACCTATTGGCTATGCCAATGCTTGCTCAATTTAGCCTACAAGACTGAGCCTGGGCATCTGTTGCAAAGCATTTTGCAGCTTCCCAAGAAGATAAAAGGACTTGGAGCCCAGCCATCTCTTACCATTGGTTGGTTTTCTTTCTCACTCTCATTTGCCTGTATCTTTTTTGTGTCCCAGATTGCAAATCTTGTGTTTATCCCTCCCATGCAGCATTGCCTCTTTTTAACCGTTTTGATTGGCTGGCATCACTGCTTCTATTGCTTGCATTTCAAGCAGTACTTTTTAATTTTGTGTGAAATACTCCATGCATTAGAGGGCGTGCGTTTTCGAACGGTTACCCTCCTGTACTCCTCTCCCACTGTACTACGTGCTGCTCTCTGTTGCCCAACTGCTTGTCCACGCCCTCCTCGCTCCCTTGCACTCATCCATATGCTTCTTCTTATAGTTCCGTGTAGTTTTTGCGAATCCCATGTTTCGTCACTTCCACCTCCCCCTGTTGCTTCAGTGTTCTCTACCTACTCTTCGCAGTGTTGCTTCACTGTTCCCCATACACTCCCCCATGTTGCTTCCACTCTACCCACCGCCTCCTTTAACAAAAAATGTTTTCTTTTCTTTTTAGTCACCAATTCAAATTGGATCAGTAACTAAAAGAAAACAAGCATTAGTATATGCATTAGGTTTCGCCTATGTGATTAATGATAAGCTGTTTTTGTTGTAAGTTGCAGCTTGCTGAGTAGTTGTACAATATAAGTTACAGAAAGTCAGTTAGAGTGTTATTACGTGTTTATGTACAAAAAGGCAATATATTGTGCTGTTACTAGTGGTGTAGTGTGGGTAGGTAATAGCAACAATTAAAAAAATTAAACAAAAGAGGGAAAACATTGAATTAATTGATGCAATAGTAATATAATGTCTTTATGGGAGTTCTGACAACGTTTGGGCCTGGTGCCATTGCACCTGCTGCAACCTTGAAATTATGTCCCTGGTGCCTGCAAGATAACTGCACTATTGGCTGCTTATTTAGTAGTTAAATATAGCAATATTTGGTGTTTAGAGGAGTTCTGACAACTTTTTGCCCTGGTGCCATTGCACTTCCAGCACTATTGATTCATGGCCCAGATGCCTGCTAGATAACTGTACCTGTGACTGCCTGTTAAGTAGTAAAATTTAGCAATATTCTGCATTTAGTGTGGTCCCTAGTGCTTTTTGCACCGGTGCCACTGCACCTGCTGCACCATTCAAATCATGCCCCTTTAAACTGAACGATATCTGCAATTGTGTCTACATGTATAGTAGTAAAATATAGAAATAGTAGGTGTTTAAATGAGTTCTGACAACTTTTGGTCCCGGTGCCACGGCACCTGCTGCCCCATTCAAATCATGACTCTGTTGTCTGCAAGGTAACTGCACTTGTGACTGCCTGTTTGGTAGTAAAAAATAGCAGTATTAGGTGTTTATTGGGGTGTCTAGAGATTTTGGTCCTGGTGCTACTGCACCTGCTGCACCATTCAAATCATGACCCCATTGCCTGGTAGATAAATGCACTTGAGACTGTCGTGTTTAGTAGTAACATTTTGCAATAATCTGGGTGTAGAGGGGTCCCTAAAGCGTTTGGCCCCAGTGCCACTGCACCTACTGCACCATTCAAATCAAGTCCCTTTAACTGAAAGGTAACTGCAATTGTGACTGTCTGTTTAGTTGTCAAATATAGAAATATTATGTGTTTAGAGGAGTTCTGACAACTTTTGGGCCCGGTGCTACTGCATCTGCTGCACCAGTCAAATGATGACCCTGTTGTCTGCAAGGTAACTGCACTTGTGTTTGCCTGTTTAGGAATAAAATATTGCAAAATGAGGTGTTTAGTGGGGTGCCTGGAGCTATTGGTCCTGGTGCCACTGCACCTACTGCACTATTGAAATCAAGACCCTTGCGCTTGCTAGATAACTACACTTTTGGCTGCCTGTTGAGTTGTAAAATATAGCAATATTAGGTGTTTAGATGAGTTCTGACACATTTTGGGCCTTGTGCCACTGCACTTGCTGCACCATTCAAATAATAACCCCGTTGCCTGCAAGATAACTGTACTTGTGACTGCCTGTTTAGTAGTAAGATATACAAATATGTGCTGTGTAGTGGAGTTATGACAACTTTTGGCCCTGGTGCCACTGCACCTGATGCACCATTTAAATAAATCAAGCCTCTTTTAACTGCAAGGTAACTGCAATTGTGTCTGCTTGTATAGATGTAAAGTATAGCAATGTTAGGTGTTTAGAGGAGTTCCGACAACTTTTGGGCTCTGTGCCACTGCACCTGCTACACCATTCAAATCATGACCCTGTTGTCTGCAAGGGAACTGCACTTGTGACTGCCTGTTTAGTTTTACATTTTAGCAATAATCTGGGTTTAGTGGGGTCCCTAGAGCTTTTGGCCCCGGTGCCGCTGCATCAAGTCCCTTTTAACTGCAAGGCAACTGGAATTGTGACTGCCTGTTTAGTAGGGTATATATGGCAATAGTGTGTGTTTAGAGGAATTCTGACAACTTTTTGGCCCAATGCTACTGCACCTGCTGCATCATTCAAATCATGACCTGTTGTCTACAAGGGAACTGCACTTGTGGTGGCTGCCTGTTTAGTAGTAAGATATAGCATAGCTCTTATATATTAACTATATTTTAACGTGCAATGTTTATTACAACATTTAGAATTTGATCATAATGACCAAATAGATGAGGTTGACAAAATCAAACCGGTAATCCTAAGGCTAAGGCATCTGCTTTACATAACTAAGTAATAAAAAGCAAGCACTTCAGCATACTGTTAGAATCTGTCTGCCTTATCAACGAGAAGAGATCTTATTTTGACAGTGAATGGGGCTTAAACAGGTTAAGTAGAAGTTTTGTATATGAGAGCAGCCTGGGGAAGTTAACAAAAAAAATCCACACAAAAGCGAATGAACACAGTAATTCAGCTATGGGAACTGATAACTGCCCTCTTTTAAGATGTATTAAATACAAGAGATTTCACAAGCACGGCGCAAGCCCTGTGCAGGCGAAACCTAGAAAAGCATAGTGTAATTTTGTAGGCACATCTACATCATTAAGCGGGCTTCAAAGGCTTTATTGTTTTTTTTACTTTAGCCATGCTGCACAGCAAAAGCTAAAACTCCACAAAGGCGAGAGCTATTGACTTTGTAAATGCTTATTACCTTCAGCTGAGCTCTCAGGGCACGCCGCCATCATTTGCTAAATTACAAAAATTGAACCATTAAAAAATATATGAGGAATTTTATCTTCTCTTAAAATATTCCAGGAATTGATTTAAAATAGTAAATAAGTCACCTGGCATATCGTGAGGAAAGTTGCTCTTTCCTAATATTTTCATCGTGTGGCGTTAGAATAATATGCTAGCCTTTTCAGCGTCCACTAACCGCTGATACTCTTGAGAGCCCAACTGAAAGCAGACAACTATGCAAGGCGCCACCTCCTATACATTCTGCTTATTGCAGGTCCAGCAGTCTAAGTAGTAGCCCTGTATGTATTATTGACCATTAGAAGTACCGCGAGTCCAACCAGTGGACTAGGCCCTTCCACCCAGCAAGGGCTCACACTCAGTACCAAGTCCCTTCCAACATGCAACAGACATCAATTACCACATTACACCCAGGGAGCAGTTTCCCTCCCCTTTGCCACCACGTTCTCCTAGAATGGATTAGGGATGCGATTATGGAGGTGAGCAGACTGTGGGGAGCTTGGCGGTTCACGCAGGGTAGGGAGGAGGACTTCGTAACTCTGATAAAGGAGAAGAGACCCCACTGGTCTGACAAACCAACCCCCTGACGTCTGAACAAACATTCGATTTTCAATCACAAAGCACTGATTACTGCCTCACACAGATGTGTGTGGGGGCAAATGGGGGCATCCCCGTTCTTACAGCTTAGGCCAGGGTCATATCTGCTTGGGGAGCCCGGAGTCCTCTCACAGCTTCCGACTCACGTATTGAAAAGGGGATAAGGCACCTGCTACCCTTCATGGGGGTGGGGAGTGGAAGGAAGAGATGCGACGGGGACAAGGGATGGAGACGGAGAGGGAAGAGTAAGAAGAATGAGCCGAAGAAAGAGAGAGGAGAATTCGACAAAAAGAGAGGAAATGCATAGGGGTTGGCAGGATAAGGTAGATGAGAGAAAAGGGTGACAAAGAAAGGAGAAGGGTCGAAAAGCAAAGAAGGAAAGGAGTGTGGGGAGACATAAAGAACACAGAGGTGCTGTAAAGGAAGACAAAACAGAAGTAGGGGTGGGTGGAGGGGGAAGAAAAACAGAGTAGGGAAAGCAGAGAACGGGTGAGAAAAGTACCAAATATGAGGAAATAGAATTGAAGAGAAAAGCAAGAAAGGACAAACTGAGAAATACAGATATTTAGGTGCACAGGATGACGGGACAAAGAAAGACAGAAGAGACAGAATGTAAGAGAGGAGAACATTAGATGGAGGGATTAGAAAGAGAGCAGCACAGGCAAGAGAACTGAGGACAGAGAAAGAATAAGATGCAAGAGAGTAAAAGACTCAAATGGAGTAGTCAGGACCACTGGAAATATGTGATTGAGTGGCCATGGAAATTTTCACATTATTACAGATTTGATGCATTTGCCACAATTTCCATCATTTGCCGTATAATCTGCAGACTTTAAAAAAATTGTTTCTAGCTCCAGCGGTTCAAAAGTTAAAAAAATGCAGCAACACATGTTGCCGCACAGTAGAAGGCCCTTTATCAAAGCTGGACTGGCTACCTTTCTGTTGTTTACAGCTATATCTGGGCGCTAAACGGGTACTACTAAGGTGTAACCAATACCCAGACAGGGTCACCAAGTTTGAAAATGACGACATGATGAAGTAATACTATTACAAAATGGGCCGCATTATGCGGCTTAATGTGTCTTTTCTTGCCGCATAATTTGCGCAACCCTGCCGGATAATTTGCCCTTCTCCTGACACATAATTTCAGTGGCCCTTGGGAATAGTTAGCGAGAAAGAAATCGAGGAGTGAGGGGTTGGGGTGGAACAGTTACACAGTTAGTGTGTGTTAAGTGATATTAGGAAAAACTGTTCCCACAAGGACCACCTCACTGAGAAGCCATCCAAAACAGAGGTAAGAAAGTCAATGGGGAGTCTTGTAACAACCTATATGAAGTAAGTTTACAGCGAAGTCCAACTGTTTGCCTGTCAGTCGTTCAAGCGGTTTCCAGCTTGGCTTTGTAGCAGGCTGCGCTTTTTGTCCGCTGTTCTGTGGTTAATCAGGGTTGGGGCTCGCGCTTGAACCTTAGTCAGTTGTGTAATCACCCTTTTCATGTACGGCACAAGTTAAATGGCCCTTAATGGAGGACTGAATGCCCACAGCATTGAAGGAAGCAGCGCCCGTTGCGCTCTCAAGATTTGTTTGTTGTCATCGTGCTTCACCGGATGTCTCACTTGGCGCGCGCTCTCAGGCATTTCCGCTTCTGGTTTGTTCGCGTTGTGTGCAAGTTGTTAGTGGCCTGTGTGCATCGACCAGCTGCCATCCACGTTACCCTTATGTGACACTTGCCGACCTATTTCCCAAGTGTGGCCAAATCCCTTAGTACCAGGTCGCCGAACTGTACACATGCGTTTTAATGCTCAATGTTGCGGCACCAGTGAGTACTAATGCTTTCCTTCTCACGCCAATCTCTAAATCAATTTAAAGGAGGTTAAAAAGCTTGGAAACAAAAAGACTTGTATAAAACTCAACTGTATCACTCAATGCGCCAAAGAAGGCCGAGTAGTCAGTCGGCTTTGCCTCCCTTTCGAACAGCAGACAATCAATTTGCAGAATCAATGATTCGCACTTTTCTGCAGCCATGTTAAAAAGGTACGCTTTGTGCTAGGCTTTGACAAATGCTTCTGCAAACCCCAGCGATACAGCATACAACGTATTTATTTCACAAGGTTGCATTTTTGCTTATTTTCTAGATTGCCCTTGTTTGTTCGGATCTAGTGTGCCAGTATCAGTACTAACTAAAGCTAATTGGTCCCTGTCTATCCAGATGGTCAGCCACGTGATCCTTAATAAAACAAGCATTGGCCACGCGCGCGAGAACAAGCATTGCGGCACCGGCGCTTTACCTTGAACATTAAAAGTAAAGCGCGGGTGCCGCGATTATACCAAAAGTAACGAAATAGATGTTTTTTTCTATTTCTTTACTTTTGAGAAAGTGAAAGTCATCACGGTTCTAATGACCCGTGAAAGACTGCTGGCGGCCGAACGCAAGCGCTAGGCCAGCCAGCAGCACTTTGAAAACCTATCTACTAAATGTCTCTCCGAGCAGTGCATGCGCGCTGACTCAGCGAGACCTAAAATAGGATTACATTGTGGTAATGGGAAAAACCAAGAGCGACAATCGGTCACTTACAGGTTGAGTTATGTGGAACCCTTACACGGTTGAAGTTATGTGGGTCTCAGATCAGCCCACAATAGTCAGATCAATTTTACCTAGCCTGTGGAGTCTGGGTGCGGAGTTGTCCTGGCTGTCCTTGGTGCTGACCGGGAGATGCGAGGGTGCTGATTTTACCGCTTACACGGTGCTGCAAGAAACAGTGCAAAAACAGAACAGACACACACCTGCTGATGTCGCATGAAAGTTGCATGGTGTTCCCTGTAGATGCAGTGTCGAATGTGAGGGTCAGTTACTGGATTGGTGACCAACAAGCCTTGGCAGCAGTAAACACATCAAAAAGGTACTAGAACTTCACTGGGTCTGAGGGACCGAGGTAGCTGAATGAAATTTCTGGGCAGGTGAGACTACAACTCCCACAATGAACTGCACCACCTTCATTTGGCTGATCCCACGGATGGTTCGATGGCCAGTGATTCTTTGATTCCAGTGAATGTTTTCACTTGCAGTTTGCAGGGGACAAGTGCCACTAGTCCAGGGAAGTTTGAAGGTGCTTCTGGCTTCCAAAGGGGTCCTTATATTCAGGGGTGCCAAGTTTTAGCTAACAATATGGGCCGTTCACTCAATTCCAAGTCTGTTTCCACAGGGACAAAGAATCTCTCTTTTGCTTTGGTGCTGTGGGCAAAGTCCTGTTGTCAGCAACTCGGGTCGGTCCTTCCTTGATACACGTTGTTCAGATCTGAGGTTCTAGTAACAGGGGTTCCCTTAAATCCTAAAAGTAGGGGAGTAAGGAGTGTGGGAGGAAGTGGCCAATGGGGAGCTTGTCCCGGCAGATAGTCTGCCCCTGAGGGGACCCAATCCGACAGTGTATATAACCTTTTCTACCCAGTAGCCCTCTATTCTGCCACTTCTTAAATGGCAGAAATCAAGTTATGGTGTAGAGCTCAGGTTGCTCACCCTGGAGGTGTGGCTAACCTTCTGGGGGTGTACATCTCCCTTCATAGCTAATTTTCTGATTGCCCAGGTAAAACTGTCTGAGGCAGGAGGAAAGCTGTTTCCTCCACTGGGAGTCAGCCCTAATGCATATCAGAATGCTGTGGACTCTTTGAAGCTCACATCCTTGATGTGCCACTTCACTAGCCTGCTTGGGAGGAGGGAGGTGTGACCTACATACTGCACAAGCCTTTGTTCCTGACTCCTAGGAGTACAGACTTCCTGGCAGGAGGTCAGAATCCTGTCTTGGCAGCAACAGGCACAGGAAAGCGCAGCCTGGTCAGCCACAGCACAGTGAAGCTAGAGAAACCAGGGGGCAGATTTACAAGCCCCTTGTGAGACATTTACGCCGCCGTTGCGTCACTTCTGTGACGCAGCAGCGGCGTAAACCATGCGCCATGATGCGCCTTATTTACAACGTGACGCATCTAGGGAGATGTGTCACGTTGTAAAGCCCTGCGCTACATTAAACCTGCGTCAGGTTTAATGTATGCAGGGTGGGCGTTCCGTCAGAAAAAGCCTCGGAAAAGTGACGCAGTGAAATCTACAAGATTTCACTGAGTCACTTTTCCGACGCTGCTGCGTAAAAACCCTGCGCCTGCTTGAAGCAGTCATAAGGCATGACGCAGCATGTTCGGTATGGGCAGCCCCTGAGCATTGCTGGAGTTGCGTCGTGCTTGCGACACGACTCCAGCAATGCGCCGCCCTTATGCCATCAGATGCGTCATGCATCTGTTTATCCTTGTGCCATGATGCGCTGCATTGTAAATGCAGCGCATCTGTGGTGGCGCAAGGGTAAACTTGCGTGACGCATCTTTCCTGGCGCATCCCTGCTGATTTGCAGGGATGCGCCAGGAAACATAAATCTGCCCCCAGGTGCGCAACCTCTAAGGTCACTACCTGGGTGCACGCCACGTCATCCAGGGCACTAAATTTATTTCAGGGGTAAGAAGGTACATTGTTTGATACCAAACATGACATATTTCGGAAGTACCATAATGGTACTGTCAACCTTGAGAATGCCCAGGTGGCAGCCCATGATAGCCTATGCACTGATAACCCTTATAGTAGTTTCCAATGGGGAACGTCAATATTGGGACATATAGGCTTGCACTTAAATTTCCTCACCTTTAATATAATGCACCCTGCCTCCTGGGCTGAGCAGGACTACCTCAGGGGTAGTGAATTTGACTGTGCACCACAGGGTGAGGTTACACAGTCAAGTTTAAGCAGTTTGCACTGCTTCTGCAGCCTACTATGGCAGGCCTGCTGTCAGTTTGCTTGGGTCATCCATGGTGTTACAAAACCATGACACAGCCCTGGGGACCCCTTTACCCACTATGTCCTTGGTACTCCTGGTTCCATATACTAGTGACTTAGCAGGGGGCAAAGTATTCACCAATTTGGGATTACCAAGTTGAAAATAACAGTTTTGGGAGAGAGCACCGGCACTGGGGTCAGGGCCACAGACTCCAGTGCACTATCAGAGACATATCGATCAGCATTTGGAGCAAAAAAATGGGGGTGATCATACAAAAATGGGCACTTTCCAACAGTGTGGCAGATCACCCCGCTCACTGTCTAGTCTCTAGTCTCTGCACAAGGAAATAGGGCTTTTAGTTTAAAATGGGTTTACGCTTAACAACTCAACAAACTTACTAGGGTGAGGTCAAACTACAGTTTTTACTGAATCTCTGCTCAACATCTGATAGCTGTGGAACAAGCAGAAGGCAATCCTTAAAGAAGTAAGGGCCTGATTTACAAATAAAATGACTCAGCACAGCACCGCAAGCCTTTTTTCTGCACCAAGCTGAATCATTTGAAAGGCACAAGGATGCATCGTATTAACAACAATATGATGCATCTGTGTACTTTCCCCTGTGCTGGTGCACAATTGGCTGCCTTTTGCCAGAACAGGCACCCTTGCTTCATTTTGAAACGGTGCCTGTGTTGCGGAGACAATTGTTTATGTGTAGGAAAGGACACCTTCCTGCACAAAAACAATAACTGATAGCATTTTCATCTATGTAAGCTAAAGAATTCAGCACGCATGAAAAGAGGAAAAAGCAAGGAAAAATAACGTACTTCTCCTCGCGCCACTCCTATACCTCTACTGGGGAGGCATAGGATTCTGACACATTCCCAGCTTTACAAAACTTTGTAAATCTGGGAATATGTCAGGTTCCATGGATGTTGTGTGGGAACACCCACAGCAATACTCATGGAATGCCCCTTTCACACAGAGTAACGTGTAAAAGGGGACCATACTTACAAAGCCATGAAAGGTCATGCAGGTTGACTTCCATGGCCTTGTAAACATGGCCATGCACACTGCGCTGCCGGTGCATCAAAAAACACTGATGCACCTATGGCGTAGTAGCCTTATAAATGAGGCCCTGAGTGATTAGTTTAAGCAGTACCACAACATTTAAAAAAAAGAATACAATTCAATAAAATTCCTAAACCAATTTAGAAATTCCATAAATATTTAATCAACAAAAGCCCCAGCATCATCAAGATAGGTTATGAGGAACTGGCGATACGATTTCTAAGGTTTTCATGCTAAAAGCATCACGAAACGGTAAAGGGCCAATCAGAAGTATATATGCAGTGGTAAAGCCCAAAGAGTCCTAAATCCAGCCAAAATTGTAACCTGAAACAGGTGAAAACTCTGTAGTGAACAACCGTGCAGAAAAGGTGGATTTGCTACAATATCAAAATATTTTGTACTGAAATGGGTCGTCAGAACTCTAAATGAGTTGCTATCTCTACATCTCATATCAGAATGCATTTTTTTTAAACAATTGGCATGTCCCCTGAATGAATCTCTAGGTAAATTTGCCCTTAGTGTTGTTTGAGACATTTCCTATCTGGTGCCATAGTAACCAGTGCCTAACTCCGGCCAATATTTTCTCTATGATAAAAAATGAATACATTCAAAGTTAGTTTATGAATTACAACATATTTTGAAAAATGTAAATGTTGTTATATACTAATTATCAGGGTTATTATTTAATGTTGATGATTGTAGGGCAGAGGAAATCAAACGAATATTTGAGCATTAAAAGCCATGTCCACAAAAATATTTCTCCTGGTTTGTAAACCACCACAATGTTCACAAGTGCATATGGCTGAATGTATATAAACAAGCATTAAGCTTTCAGTCCTGATTTGAGTGACAATAGAAGTATAAACCTGAATCAGAATTACAATGATCCCACATTTACTACCCTCCTGATTATGCCTAATTTAGAATTACCCAACAAGCTGACTGGTCATACCGAATACACTGTGGTCTGAATAGTTTTTGGGAAGGAAAGGATACCTTTTGCTGCATTATGATCACCTTTTAGAAGGACTGTATCTACCAGGGTAAAACATAGCCAAAATCTAACGGAAGACTCATTTCAGTCGCACCTCACAGATCACTATGCCTTGTTTCTATATCATCTGTCTGTGAGGAATACAGATTTGAAAGAAAGAAATATAGCTCACTGAGTACCGAAGTGGGATCCGGACTACTTGACAAAGCAGTTTTAGAAACTTTTCTAAACCGCACTGTGTAAATGCAAATGAAAATAGTTCTCATCTCTTATCTACATGATCTAGAACTGGCACTTTATTGGCACAGCACTGGCACAAAGCCTTTTTTTGGTATTTAAAAAGCTTTGCACAGCCAGATTTGTGCATAGTATTGGCTTATGTTACCCTGTGTCGGTAAGGTGTAACATGTGTGGACATGGGCATACCCCTGCATACACCCATGTATTTTGCCACAAACCCAGATTTAGTAAAGAATGTAACCCTGGGTTTCCACCAAAATGGTGCATCTACATGAGGTTGGCGTAACAAGGAGAAATATCTTCATTTCTCCTTTCTACATTCTCTATTCATTAATTCTGTAGAACACATACAATGAGGACTACAGCTCTAAAGATAGTTCTTGTGCAGGAAGGTATCCTTTCCTGCATCAAACTACTCTGACCAGAATGCAGGCACCCTTGTGTAATGGCGCAAGGGTTCCCGAATTGGGGCTAGCCTGCCACAAGTGCACCAGCCCTAAGAGAGCAGAAGTGCACTATATGTAAGTCATTATGTTGCATTTCGGCCGTCTTCCTCTCAAAAAATGCAGCAAGTTCGCTGAATGAATGTTTAGTAAATCTTAGCTTAGTTCCTGAACAGGTTAACGTGTAATGGAGCCAGTGCTGACAAATGCAGTAAACATATTTAACCCCTTCCATTCTCATGAAGGAATGGTTCCGTCATGAGCACAAGTTCCAGTGTGCTTGTGAAGGAACCTTTCCGTCATGAGCACAGTTTCATAAACTTCCTCTGCTGTAAACAGCAGAGGGATTTCCCATTTTTTTAGGGGGTTTGAGAGATGGGGAAGAGCTTCCCCAACCTCCCAAAGTATGGTTAGGGTTTTCATTGCAATGTCGATCGAGCGCATGGCACACTGTCATCATTACAATGAAAACAAAACTGAAACAAAGTTTTAGTTTCACAGTTTCAGTGCTTGTGGAGCTATCTCAGCCCCCCGAGCACCAAAAAACATGGGAGAGAGATCGTTGGAAAGGAGAGAATCTCCAATGGTACCCTAGTGGATCCATGCTTGGGGAGTGCCCCAGGTGATCCCCAAGCAGGGATCCACCCACTAGCCACCAAGGAGGGGGAGAGGCCGCTTGGGCAAGGATCTTTGCTCCCCCATACAATTTTACCTGGCGGCCTTTCTGCCAGGGCAGATGGGGGCAGTAGCCACCAATCTGCCCCCCAGGGGGCAGAAAGCACCCTAGACGGCAGGGATTTTCTTTTTATAGGCCAGGGGTGGGGGCTTCCCAGAATGGGCATGCCAATGCCCCACCCAACCCCCAAAGAAGCAATGAGACTCTCTGCCTCCCCAAGAGGCAGATGGGGAAAGAGACAGATGGGGCAATAGCCCCTGATCTGCCCCCCCGGGGGGGAGCATAGAAAGCCCACTAGGCCCCAGGGATTTTTTTTTATATATATAACAGCATACTTATGCACAATATTCCTACCCATTGAATTAAATTGAATTGTCAGTTTGCTATGGTATAGGATTCTTCAAATTGTGGCAAAACATAGAAAGTATTGATAACCTTGATAGTTTGTCATAGCATCTTTAATCAATATGTGATTTAAGTCTGGAGGACTTCTGCCTCTACCTTATGAAATTAAACCAAGACATTCCAAGCCACCATTTAAAATATGTATAAAATATTTGTAACAGCACATCAATCTTATCAGAGGTCTTTTTTGCACATAATTGACATGCACTTTATAGCACTAAGCACTTTAGGGGGATGTACCATGTGTTAATGGTTTAAAAAATCAAACTACATGAACTCATGATTAAAAAGAATAATATTGAGGATTGATCCCTGAATTTTGAAAAATTGTTGAAAAGATTGCATACTCAGTAGTTTGACAGTATGATATATTTTACAGGCTTTGTTGAGCGAGATAAATGTTAAATGAGATTAACAATACTTTCAAATGCAAATGAATTTAAGTTACAACATTTAGACAATATTAGATCACTTGTGAAAGGTCGGCATATTTTAAAATTATATGTATTTTGTCTATGTTCATGAAGATGAAATCACGTGATA